>NC_142879.1:18203409-18825227 GCF_051225735.1 Oryctolagus cuniculus | reverse complement strand
GCAGCCTGAGCCAAGGGAAGAGCCTAGCTCCAACCTCCCAGCCTGGGCTCCCCGGAGATCCTGCCCCGTGCCCTTGGCCCCCGACCTTCCCTGCCAGACGCAAGTTCGCTTTGCTTCAGCTAGGCCTCCACCAGCCCTGCAGACACCCCAGGAGGTGGGGAATGCGGGGAGGGCCCAGCGCGTTCTGGGAAGGGGTGGCTGTCGGAGGGATTGGGGAGGAGAGGACAGAGCCAGGAGGAAAGCAGCGGCACCGCCACCCAGGCAGCAGCTGCTCCCAAATATGTCACAACTTGTCAAAGAGGCAGAAATAGAAGCATCCCGGGAGGAGGGGGGGGCTCGGGCTCCTGGACCCACGGAGCGGGCAGGGCTAGCAGAGGGGGACGGGCAGGGGGCCGCGTCCAGGGTGAGTGTCACCAACCAGGCCAAGGGCTCGAGGCGGCCGGAACGGGTCGGGGAGCAGCCCTCTTGGAGCCTGCTGGTCTCCCTACCCTGGCCCCTTCCTCCAGGCCACACGCTGAGGGTCTTCCCTCCAGACCCGGATTCACAGATGGGGAACCAGAACCAGCGGGGAGACGCGCCGGCACCGTGCTGAGTCCTTTCCCGGGGCTCTGTCCCCTGCTCTGCCCCGACTTCCCCACAGCACCAAGGACTGGACAGCCTCACCCGCGGCAGGCCCAGCGCCCAGCCCAGGGCCCATGGCGCCCTACTGGTGCCCGACTGGCAGGTTCTCTCCTGGGTCTCTGCAGCCCCCTCCCCTTGATCCCACGCACTTCCCAGACACAGGCCCTTCCGGCCCGGGGCCCACACCGTTCCCCACCCCAAAGCCAGAGATTCTTGAAGAATGAGCCTGGCTCCGAGCTCCAGATTCCAGGCAGGGACGGGATTTCCCAGTGGTTATCCGATGCCCAGGCCTCCCGTGGAAACAATGCGTGGCCTCCAGGGGCCTGGGGCCCGCCCTTCCTCCGCACCTCTCAGCCCCATCCCATCTGCTCTGAACCTCTCCCCACCTCCTCCCCAGCGCCCCCTTAGCACCCCCACCCGGCTCTCCTCCTGCATCTCCTTTCCATGTCCCCACCTGGCACCTCGCCGATGCCTCCAGTGCCCTCACTGCTGCCCACCTGTGGGCCCAGGCACCCCTGGGGAGCACGCACTCACCCGCGGCACCTTCCTCTCCCTCCCGGCCCCGGCTTCCCCCCACCCCCCCAGCCTCAGTGCCGGGAGAGAAGGCACCTGGATGAAGCCCCCAGGCCTAAGCTAAGAGCAGGCACTTCCACCACTAGCTAGTCCTCCGCGTGCCTCGAGCAAGTCACCCCCCACCTCGGAGCCTCTGTTTGCCCCCATGCAGGGGCAGAAGGTGGGCGAGACAGCCCTGGAGCGCCTTGTGGCTGTGACAGTCTGCGGTTCTGTGAGCTGTTCTCACCCCTGCCACGAGGCTGCCACCCACACAGTCAGCCAGCCCGTGTCAGGTGTGAGCATCCGTGCCCCACGGAAATGCACATGAGCTCCTGCCACCCGCCCCAGCCGGGCCTGGGCGACAGCACTTGAACCTCGGCCTGGGGGGACACAGAAGGCAGGGCCTGCTCGCAGAAGCCAGAGGCCCCCACCCTTCCAGACCCTGCTTCTTGCTCCTCTGTTCCCACGCATGTGAGACTCTGGAGTGGGAGGCGTGCTTTGAGTCTCGCCCAGGTCGGCGGGGACTGGAGGATGCTGGGCCAGAATTCTGTGTCCGGGTGTGCAGCAGAGGGCCGGGAAGGGGCAGGGAGCAGGTGAAGTGGTTTGAAATCCAGCTGTTCCTATGCAAATGAGGTCAGCCCAGCATGCAAACAGACAGTCAGGGTGGGAGAGCCCCCGGTGCAGGGAGCAGAGCCGCTGGAGGAGGCGGTTACAGGCGCGGGCCGGGTGGGGATTAGGGCCGGACGCCCTGCTGTCAGGTTACAGCTGATGGATGGCCGCTGGTGGCGGAGCACAAAGGCTATTCTGTGCTTGGCACCAATGTGTTCCCATCCATCAGAGGGCAGCTTCTTGGGGTGGAGGGGGTGCTGGGGAGGAGGACCAAGGCTCTAGGTGCAGCTCCGCTTGGCTCAGAGAGCTGAACACAGTGGGCATGGGCCCCCCACTGAGGTTTGCAAGAGCAGAGTGTCCGTTATGTGTGGTCCTGTGGGACACGCAGGGCCCGTGACATGCTCCCTGGCCACCTCGCTCAGGCCAACATGGGCACATCTGCACACAAGGACTCGCAGAGACCCGGACACATGAGGTCACCCTGACCCCCAGCCGTGCCCCCTCAGACATGGGTGGGGATACAGCCTGGGGCGGACAGAGGTTGTGGGTGTCCCCTGCTCTCGCCCGGTCTGCTCCCAGCCAGGACCCAGAAGGTTCTTGCTCAGGAAGTCTGTGTCTGCGGAGAGGAAGCAGCGAGTGGACCGATCCCGGCTTTTACTGCGGACACGGTCTCCCTCGGGAAGACGGCTTCACACACGCACCTGCCTTCTCCAACTGTGCGCCCGCTGAAGGCGGAGGGATCACGCCTCACCCTCGCCAGGGGCCCCGCGGCTGGCACATGGCGCCCAATGCTTGTTTCTTCATTGAAGGAAGGGAGGGAGGGAGGAACTCTGGGTTCTCCCTCTTCCTCCCCTGCTTTTGTGGGCCTGGAAGCCATGAGGACAGCCTGGGGGAGGACAAGGGGGCTAAGGGTGGGACCCAGGAGTGAGAAAACAAAGCAAGAGGGACTCAGACTCATTGGGAGCTTCTGTGCCAGGTGCCCGTCATTTACAAAGCAACCATGCACCATCACCCTGCACACATGCACACACTCACATGTGCAAATGCACACACACTGGGCAGGCTCTCCTTTCTCCTGGTTTCGTGGGGAGTATATGGGAAATCAGGCTCCTTTTTTTTTTTTTTTTTTTTTTGACAGGCAGAGTGGACAGTGAGAGGTGAGAGAGACAGAGAGAAAGGTCTTCCTTTGCCGTTGGTTCACCCTCCAATGGCCGCCGCAGCCAAAGGCAGGAGCCAGGTACTTATCCTGGTCTCCCATGGGGTGCAGGGCCCAAGCACTTGGGCCATCCTCCACTGTACTCCCTGGCCACAGCAGAGAGCTGGCCTGGAAGAGAGGCAACCAGGACAGAATCTGGAGCCCCGACCGGGACTAGAACCCAGTGTGCCGGTGCCGCAAGGCGGAGGATTAGCTTAGTGAGCCGCGGTGCCAGCCCAGGCTCCTTCTTGAAGCCACAGCAGGGACTGGAGCCCACGGCAGCCGCGTGCCACTTCCTATCACACTGGCAAGACCTCACCGCCCCTGAACACGTGCGGCTGGGTCCCCGTCTCACCTCGCCTCGCCAGCCTCTTCCTGGCTCCTCTGAGGACAGCAGGAAGAAAGAGTCAGGCCTCCAACTCCATACAGATCCCACCTCCCCAACCCCCAGCGCCCACTGCTTTCTCTTCTGTCCTGGGCGTGGGTTTAAACTTGAAGTGGGTGTCTCATCTGTCACAAGACAGGGGTAGCGGGATGGATCAGCCTCACTCACGGGGGCCTGGGGAGAAACCCGGGATCAGAGTCAAAGACAGGAGGCAGGCTACCACTCAGAGCCACGCGGGGTGCCATGGCTGTTCTGTGATGTCAGCAGAAGTCGGACAAGGGCCACCTGGAAAGGGGATTTGGGCACTGGGGTTGGGTCAAGTGAGGTGTACCGGCTGGTAAGGTGGGAGGGGGGGGTAAGGTGGGGGGTCCCTCCAACCCCAACCCTAGGGCTGAGGCTTGTTCACTGTAGGTGCCCCAGGTCTGCCCACTGCACCAGGAGAAACCGACCCTCCAGAGCCAGAGGCATCCGTGGGCTGAGACACCAGAGCCTCAGAGCCTCCCCTGCACCTGCCATCTGAGACCTGAGATTGATGGCTCAGACAGGAGGGGCCGCAGAACCCGGCCCGCCGGCCAGGGGAAGTGGGTGTGCAGTGGGGTTTGCGGGGCTCTGCTCGCTCCTCTTTTGCTCCCCCACCCACAGTGGGGGCCCAGCAGGGTTCTGGTGTCTGAAAGAGGGCAGAAAACAGTTGAACACGCAGAGACGGGTCCAGAGGTCGAGGGTGAGGAGAGGGAGGCCACACCACTGCGGGAAGCTGGCGACGTGGGGGCTGTGAGTTCTAATCCCTGCTTGGACCCTGACCCCTGCCCCAAACCCAGGAAGTCTCCCTTGCCTCGGCCCACCCCCAGCCACGTGCACCCGAGGATTTCAAAGCCACTTTGGAAGCCCAGAAGTTGAGCCTTCTGCCCCTCTGCGTGGGTCCTTCCTATCCCTGGACAGGAGTCCCCACCACGCCCAACCTCTGGGGTGGTCTCTCCAGGGGCTCCTTCTACCCACACGGGGGCCCAGGGGCTGTCAGCACACGGGGAGGTGGGTGAGCTACTCTTCCCCACCCCCTCCTCCCCTGGCACCCAAGGGCTTCTCCGCGACCAGCAAGGAGGCGCAGGCGGGCCGCCCAGCCAGGAATAATTGAAAGGAGCAGATGAGAGGGGGATGTGCCTGCCCCACAGGGGCTGCTGAGAAATGAAAACTAATCAAATTACACCCGACGGCCTCCCGACCCGTGCACAGGAGCCGGCAGGCCAGGGGCAGGCGGCCCGGGCGGGGTGGGGGCCATGGGGGAGAGGGAAGGGGACGCACATCTAAGCCCCTGAATACGTCTTGATGCGCAGCAACAGCTTAGAGGGGCTCAGGTTTCCGCGGCGTTGGCTATATTTATCTCTGGTTCCATGCCAGCGGGGAGGGTTTAAATGGCACCCAGCAGTTGGCGTGAGGGGCTGCAGGAGCTTGGGGGCTGGTGGCAGGAACCGGTCTCTTCCGACCCCATGGAGCTCTATGAGACGTCTCCCTACTTCTACCAGGAGCCCCGCTTCTACGACGGGGAGAACTACCTGCCCGTCCACCTCCAGGGCTTCGAGCCGCCGGGCTACGAGCGGACTGAGCTCAGCCTGAGCCCGGAGGCCCGGGGGCCCCTGGAAGACAAGGGGCTGGGGACCCCCGAGCACTGCCCGGGCCAATGCCTGCCGTGGGCGTGCAAGGTGTGTAAGAGGAAGTCAGTGTCCATGGACCGGAGGCGGGCAGCCACGCTCAGGGAGAAGCGCAGGCTCAAGAAAGTGAACGAGGCCTTCGAGGCCCTGAAGAGGAGCACCCTGCTCAACCCCAACCAGCGGCTGCCCAAGGTGGAGATCCTGCGCAGCGCCATCCAGTACATCGAGCGCCTGCAGGCGCTGCTCAGCTCGCTCAACCAGGAGGAGCGAGACCTGCGCTACCGGGGCGGCGCCGGGCCCCAGCCAGGGGTAAGCCGGCAGCCAGGGGACCCCACGGGGGGGGGGGGAGGGGCAGGTGCCAGGCGGCGTCTCCGGGGCCCTCATCAGAGCTGGGCTGTCCAGCCGACCTCCTGTGCCCCCAGGAGTTGGGCGAGAGATGCGGGTGGGGTGGGGGCAGCGTGGCGAGGGCCCCTGGAGCAAGCGCACAGTCAGTTCGGGGATCAGCAAGGTCCGATCCGAAGGCTGGCACCAGATCCTAAAGGGCCAAGCCAAGCACAGCAGAGAGGATGGGCAGGGCCCGCACCCCACCCCATCCCGAGGGGCAGCAGGCCTGTGGCAGGGGCGACCCTGGTGGGGCCGGACACTCTGCCTCAGTCACCAGACCAGAGCGTCCTGCCAGCTGGTGTCCTGGGAGGGCCACATCACCTCCCCGGATGGCAGCAGCCAGGCCCCTGTGGGTGGGAGGGGCACTGGCTGTTAGGAATATCTGGCAGGGGTGGCCTGCGCCGGAGGCGGGCCAACCTGGGGTCCACCCTCTGTCCCCACCACAGACGCTTCCGCCCACTGTGACTAGCACAGACACACATCCGCGGGTGGCTGTGCCCTGACCTTGGGCCCTCGCCCTGTCTAGCAGGTGCCCAGCGAATGCAGCTCCCACAGCGCCTCCTGCAGCCCGGAGTGGGGCAACGCGCTGGAGTTCGGTCCCAACCCAGGAGGTAAGTGAGGCCTGACCTGGCAGCAATCCTGGCTCGGTCCCCGAGTCCCTTCCTGGGCCAGGTTCTCCCCTTACCTGATTCCTTGTTCCTGTTGCCTTCCTGCGGCTTCTCCGGGGATCCAGATGGTGGGCTGGGAGGGCCTGGGGTCCCTGCAGCTTCACCGAGCCAAAGGGTGGCCTCCTGCAGCTCCCCAGCTGGGGCCTGGCGCTGACCTCAGCAGAGAACGCCCCGGCCCCAGGGGTCCCTGGGAAGTGCTGAGTCAGTGCTGCAACACTGGCCCAGCAAAGGGCAGCTCCAGGCCCCAAGGAGACACCACGCTGGCTCCTCTAAGGAGTAGCTGCTTCTGGATCCTGGACCCTCCCCCACCCAACACACACACACACACACACACACACACACACACGGCTTTGGGAGAGACGAGGGCCAGGACGTGGGGCTCAGCTGCCTTCTGCCCTGGAGACCCCCTCCTTGCCCAGGTAACACCGCCCAACCCCTTGCAGACCATATGCTTGCAGCCGACCCTACAGACGCCCACAACCTGCACTCCCTCACCTCCATCGTGGACAGCATCGCCGTGGAGGACGTGTCTGTGGCCTTCCCCGATGAAACCATGCCCAACTGAGACGCTCTGCCGGGCCGGGTGTCGGCGCCAGCCCCCCAGCTGGACGCAGACGCCAGCGCTTCTGCAGCAGGGGCCTCCTGAGCCAGGCTGTCCTGATGCCAGGGAGCCAGTCCTGGGCTTGCCGCCGGCAGGCCACCCCTCCGCATCCCCGTAAGGCTCACGCGCCGCCCAGCAAGGGAAGGGAGGTCCTCCTCTAGCTGAGTCCTTGGGGCCCAGGATGTCCCCTTTCCAGGGAGACAAAGCAGGGGACCAGAGCGCCCCCTTGTGTATGCCCCCAGCTCAGGGGCAAACTCAGGAGCCTCCTTTTATCAACACACAGCCTCTAATTCCACCCCACCCCACCCACCCCGACCAGCCACGCTGCCTCCTGTTCCGGTCTCTTCCTGCCGCCAGTGGCTGGGCTGGGCCCGCCCTGAGCGGCGGGAGCAGCGGGGAGGTTCAACCCTCTGCCCCCAGGTCCCCGGGGCCGAGCTCTGGCGGTGAAGACGGGAACGCCCCAGTGGTTTTATGTTTTCCGTTGTGTTGCGTGTGTTGTTGTAAAGCTGCCATCCGACCAAGGCCTCCTGGGCTGACATGAAGCTGCCGGGCACAGGCGGGGTCGGGCACGCGGCTCTTGGGTGATTTTGTTTGTGAACTAAGCAGTGTGTGGTTTTGCTGTTGTTTTGTATTTTTCTTTTTTTCTTTCTCTTTTTGCTAACTTATTTTGGATTTCCTTTTTTAAAAAATGAAATAAAGACTGGTTGCTAGAAAGGCGTCCATGATGATGTCGTGGGAAGCGGGCAGGGAGGAGAGGAGGGCCCCGCCCCTTCCCACCCCACCCTGCAGATGCTGGAGGGGCTTCCACAGATGGCCGTGGGTGGGGGCCCAGAGGCACCGCCTCACTGTCTTGCTGGCGGCCACTGGACACCGGGGACTCCTGCCCTTTTGCCATGTTGTACCTAAGCGAGTGTAAACCAAGGAGCACCACACATTGATAAAATTTGATGGTCCTTTATTGGCGGCGGCGGAGAGTGGGCTCATGCCCAGAAGAACTCTCGACCCTGAAGCCCAAAGCAACAGGGTTTATAAAGGCAAAAACCACAAAATCAGGAGGGGAATACATGGTTGCTAGGATCGGGGGGAATACATGGTTACCAGGGTCAAGCTGACCTAAAACCTATGAGAAACTAGTATCAAGTATAATATTGACAATACCAGTTACAATCTTAACAATTTTAATTATAATCGACATTAATCCAGGTATTGGTTTTAATCACATGTAGGACATAGACACATTACATTTTTTTCATTAACCCAAGTGCAGCCTATCCACTCCCAAGCTTGAGTGATCACGCTAGGGGGTCTCTATGCTCTGCCATGAGTGATGTAGTGGACTGCTATTGTCCAACTGTTCTAGATCACAGTTTCAGACCAGAGTCTCATGGGGTGGGGGGCACCTTCCCAGAATGGAGTCTCAGGTTCTCCAAAATGGAGTCCGTACTGTCAAGGTGCTACTTCAGCCATGACAACCGCCGGGGGGCGCTGGTGCCTAGGCTGGGTGAAGACAATTCCAGAGGGAACCTGCAGAGCTCTCAACTGCACCCTAATTCACAGGTGTGCTCACCTGCCCACCTCCTTGCAGCTGCCCTGGCTGCGTGCTCCGTGCCCTGTGCTGCCTACCGCCAGGGGGTGCACAGCTGGGGAGGGTGGGGCTCCTCTCCCCCGGGGACACAGCCCCAGTGCAAGGAAAGAGGAGGCGTTTAAATCAGCCACTGTCTTTTCCTTGCAGGCCAGAGAATGTGTTCATGTGCTCAGCAGTCCTGCTGCTCCCTGCAGGCAGAAGGGGTTCTGGTCCCCACCCAGGGTGCAGAGCGCGATGGAGACTGTACTGGCGGAGAGGGAGGGGGTGAGCAGAACCGACAAAGGAAGGGACGCTGAGGTCCTCGGCCTGGGGCTGCTCCCTGCTGGCTGGCTGAGGTACAGGTGTGTGGGAAGGCTGGGGACAGAGATTACTGGGCTTAACTAGGCAGTTACCAGGGGCCACACCTGGAGCAGACCAAGAACACCTAGTAAAAACTTTATGAATTCCAACTGCTTCCGGCTGAGAGTACGAGGTTACTTGCGAATCGTTAAGTCTCAGAGCCATTACTGCAGTCCGGGGCTCAGCGCGTGCCCCACCGTGGCCCCTCCCTGTTCAGTGCATGAGGACCCTGGACAACTTTCCCGGGAGCCAGGCTCTGGCGGCCATGCCGAGCCGGCGCCCCCACAGCTGCCCTCCGGACCCTGCTCCTGAACACTTGGTCCCTGTTTGTCCAGAAACTGCCTAAGGAAGAAAAGGAGAGCACAGCTCCCGGTAAGCTCCCAGGTCAAAGGAGTGGAAGGGCCTCCCCAGGGCCTGCTTGCCACAAGTGAGCAGTCGGGGCTGGGCCCACTGGGCTTCCGCTCTTTCATGAGTTTGCAGTCTTGCCCCGTGGGCGGCTGGAGAGGAAGCCCGAGGCCTTCTCCCTGACAGGAGCTGCCCTGGGGATGAGGGCAGCACCCAGGCTGGTGCTGATCACCCACCCAAAACACCCAGCGACACAGCCTCCCCTGGGGCTCGGGGCTCTGCTGGGCACCTCCCCAGCTCCCAGGGAGGCTGCAGCCCTGCCCACCCCTTGCCCTCCTTCTTCCTGGGGGCCAGGTCGGCCAAGGAGGTGACGGGCGCTGGGGCTGCGCCTGGGTACCGCTGGAAGCTGAGGTTCATGGCCACGCTCTGGAAGGCGTGAGCAGCCCCAGCAGGGGCGGCTGGGGTCCAGAGACCCCCGACACGTCAGCTGCCGTCTGCTTACTTTCTCACAGCCCCGAAAGTCTTAAAGGGAGAGAGAAAAAAAAAAAAAAAAAAAAACAGCTGGGAAGGGCACAGGAGTGAGCTTTGCCAAGCAGGCGCCCAGACTCGCTCATTATTTTAACAGAAAAAAATGATCGGCGCCCAAGCACTGGGACTTCCTTAAATGAGCAAGTTCTTCACCTTCGCAGCACAATTACACATGCAGCTCCAGTTAATGAGTAATGAGTGAGGTTCTTCAGGGAAATGAGCCGAGATCATTCTTCAGAGGAAGCACCTACAATAAACCGGGTTAATCAAACGGTGCCTAATAACGGACTATAGGGAATCCGCTAGAATGAAAAGAATTACTTGAAATTGACACACCAATTGCCGGTATGAACGGGAACTTTCGAGTGTTTAGATCACTCAGGGGCTTGGTGCACGCGGATAAACAGCCCCAGGTGTCTCACGTCTCCAAGTAACCGATGTGGCCGACTGGAAACCCTTTCAAAGGGCTGCAGTAGCAGGAGGTTGGGCCAATGGGAGAGGACGGGAAAGGAGAGGAACCACTCAACCCAGGGTGTCTCCCAGACAGAACCCCAACCCCAGCCTGTGCCGTCCCTGGGACCTCCCTACCTCCCTGGTTTCTAGGCTCCAAGCCAGAGCAGAGGAGCCCAGGAGACTCCAAGAGGATCCGCGGTTTTGGCTCAGAGAGCAACGCCCGGCCTGGGCGGGATCCAAACCGCTACCCCTTGGCGATTCTGGCTGCACCTCACTCCCGTCCTCCCTCGGGCACAGGCGTCTCACCCCACTTGGATCACTCCCAGAGGGGACAAAAGAAAGGGTTCTCGCAAGGAAACCAGACTCTCCTACGAATGCCCACAGAAGTACCATGTGGGGGTCTTATCTCAAGTTCGGCACATCCAAAGCCAGACTCACATCTGCACAGGAGCTGCTCCCTCTGCAACCCCCAGTCCCAGTCCCAGCGGACGGCAGTGTGAGGAAGTGGTGTCCCTGGGGCCCTCCAGACCTCGTTCCCACAGCCGGGTGGTCACCAAGGTTTCAATTCTACCTTTGACGGTGGGGAGGGAGGGAGGGGACCCCAGGGCTAGGTGCTAGGCCAGAAGAGGCTCAGTGTCTGGCCTCTCCATGGGGTCTCAGACAACCCTGCGAGACGAGCGTGGTCACTGATTCATCCACACGTCTGTCTGGGCACAGAGCTCAGGAGACTGAGCTAAGGGGTGTCCTGGCAGCACCGAGTGCAACAGACGGGCGACAACTACAGGGCAGCGCGTGCAGCACGCACGCAGTGTCGGGGGCTCAGGAAGTCGGTTTCCGCCCAATTCCACTGGCAGCTGGTAGGCAAGGCCCCCCAGGGGATGCCGCGAAGGCTCGGACTGCAGGGCAAAAGCAGCTGTCTTCCAGCCACGGGGCTGGCTGGGTACAAGGTTTCTGAGTTAGGCAGACTGGACACCGGGGAGCATGTGGGCACGAGGCAGCCGGGTCACCCATGGGCTGGCCCCTCCCTTGAGGTGGTGGGGCGATGTGACCAGGGGCGTGCGTGGAAGACACAAGCAAAGGCAAAGGCAGAGTGTGACGAGGCCCAGCAGACAGGCTGCGCACTCCATCTCGGTCTCCGCGCCAGGTTCCCAACCCGGTTTTCCAAATTCTGGAATTTCCTTCCCAGAGAACAGCAGCCCTTCAGGTTGGAAAAGCAGCCGGGTGTGTCCGGGGTCGGAGAAGAAAGACAAGAGGCCATCTGTATGTTGTCTTAAAATCAGGTTTGTTTATTGGTACATACACATCCCCGCTCTCCCCCGCACCCCACTCCTGACGCACGGAGCTAATACAGTACTGGGAAGGGACCTGATGAGACACGGGAGGCCGTGGGGAAGGCTCGGGACACTGGCAACTCTCCAGAGGAAAAACCAGCTTGACTATGAGACAAGGGACTCACGAGGCAGCAACCCTCCACCCGGCAGGCGCCAACTTCCCTGCAGTGCCTCCCAAGGGGCCCCAAACGGACCCGGTTGCCCCTGCTGCTGACTTACGTGATGGCCGGAGACAGGGCTCATCTCTCACCTGGGGGCAGATGGCCATCTAGCGCTTCCCTCTGCCAGTCTCAGGGACCCTTAGCAGCCACTGCCCGGGGACAGGGGTCATCTGTCCCCATTCCACTTACTCTCAGCAACTCCTTCCCAGTAGCCTGGGGCAGCCGGGGCAGGACACAGGAGAAGGGCAAGGGCAGGTGGCTGCCTTACCCAAGCCTAGGAGCAAGGCCCCTCTGTGGTCCACCTCTCCTCCGTGGACAGGTGGAAGAGGCCACAGTGCCCTGACACAGCCCCAGGCTCCGTGGTTCCTCCCGCACAGGGTGCTCTGTCTCCCCTCGGAGCACAAGGTGGCAGTGCTGCACACCAGCTGCTCAGGCCCCGTGGGGTGGGCGAGACCACGCTGGTCCAGGCGTTTCTCCTTGCTCCCCTCTCACCCTGGGCCCCACCAACCGACCCTGAACTTGGATGCTGGGAAGGACGAGGAGCGGGTGAGACAGGGGGACTGACTGGGAACTGAATTCCTGCTGCCCGAACCTCTCATGCTCTTGGGCTCCCACCAGGCTACGGGGAAAGCAACGGAGCAGATGGGGGCTGGGCAAGCTCAGTGGCTTCCGGACACACCAAGAGCCCAACTGGGGGACAAGCAAGGGAATGGCAGCCCTCACCAGCTTTGGACCTCCAGGGCCTGGACGTGACTGGCTGAAGAAGGGCAGTCTGATCGTCTTTCTCCCACACCTGATTTTAGGGTCAATGTATACGGAACCCACGCATCAGGTTCCCTCGGAAGGGCTGCGATTACTAAAGAAGTGAGGAGGGGGAGGGACGCTGGGAACAGAGCCAGCAAGCACCAGGTCAGACCTGTCCTGCCCCAAAGCCAAGTTCCACGCCCAACAGCCCCTAGGAGCCCCCCCTACGGCTGCAACAGGGCTCACTGCCATGACCTCTTGGGCCACTGCTCTCCCTCCAGCTGGCCTGCCTCTGCACCCACCAGGCAGCGGGCTCTGAGCTTCCCCATCTCCATCCAAGGGGCCAGGAACCACAAGGCCAAAAGGCCCAAGCAGATCAGAGCCCGGGCGTCCTTTCCCAGAAGGCCTCTCCCTTCCCTGGCCCAGGGTCCACTGCAGCCCAGGCTGGGTCCAGAAGAGGGGGAGTCACATCCATCTGGGGCTGCCCTTCCTCGGGTGCTCCAGGGTCCCACGCAGGGACTCCCAGGGCCTCTACACCGCCAGGAGACCCCAGCCTCATCCCCTGGAGACTTACAAAGGACTTGGGTGGCACTCGGGGTGACAGGATGCCAAGGGGGTGGACTGGTATGTTCTGAGATCCGGGGCAATGGCATGCCATGGACCAGACGGAGCTGCGGAGGACGGGGCAGGAGCAGGAGAGGCGAGGGCCGGCCCAGTCCATGACACCCCGGCCGCTAGTCCCGGAAGGCAGAGAGCATGTGTCCATAGAGATAGTGGGAGTGAGCTGAGAGAGAAAGAGAGAGAGAGGCGCTGTGCTGAGTGTCGGGCAGGCCCTGGGGGGCAGGCAGGGGCTCTGCAGCGACCTTACAAGCGCACAACCGGACCAGATCAAGCAGGAAGCGGAAAGGGACAAGCCAGGCAGTGCGGGCGAGCGAGCTGGCCGCGGCCGGAGGCGGGCGTGTCGCGGGGCCTGGCCCACTTACCCCGAGCCACGGGCACACCCCCGTCAGACCCGGGGCGGGAGGCTGGGGGGTCAGCAGGAGTAGGTCCGCACCGTGGAGGTCTCCAGTCTCTGCGCCCCCGCCGTCCCGGCTGGCAGGAGTCGCGTCGGCGGGAGAACAGAGCGGCGGGTTAGTGCGCACACCGGGAGCGCAGCGTCAGCCGGGAGCGTGGGGCCGCCAGCCTCCGGCCTCGCCCTCTGCACCTGCCGGCCCTGCGCGCGGCCCAAGCCGGCCTGCTACTCACCTTCGGGCATGATCTTCTTGGGCGGCGCCGGCGGGGGTTGCAAGGGCCCGAGCGTGGACACGCGGAAGCCCGCCGGGAGGGTCTCCGCCGAGGCGCTGAGCACGCCGCCGTGGTGGTCCCGCGGCCGGAAGCGCTTCCGCCAGGAGGGCGCGCGGCGGAACACCTTGTCCTCGCCCTGCACCGCGGGACACACGTTGGGAGCGCCACTCTCCCTCCCTGAGGCAGGGGTGGCACGTTTTGCGCCCCCCACCCCCCGCTCTGAGCCCTTTGTTAAGGAGGGGTGGGGTCACGCATGGGATGGGCCAGGCTGACACCCAGAGGCCCCCGCCACCACCCTGCCAGCTGCGGGTGCGGCCCCTTGGGTCTGAGTCCCCCACCTGCAGTCTCCTCTGTCTCTCCCATCTTCCCCCTGGGGCCTACTGCTCAGGGACCTATTCCAGTGGCATCGGATGCCGGCGCCCTGGGGCTGCCACGGGTTGGGCAGGTGACCAGAGAAGACCTGGCAGCAGTCCCCACCATCTGCGCCCTCAGCCAAGTCTCCCCAGGAGCCACCTCTACCAGAGGCAGCCCCTCTGCACGGGCCTCCCCTCCCTCACCCTGCAGAGTGCACCCGGCCGCTTTGCGGCCAGGGCGGGTCTCCCTCCACGCCTCTGTTCTCACAACTGCGCGGGCAGGGACAACGACCCACCTGCTCTCGGCTCCACCCTCTCAACTGCAACCCTCTCAAGTGTGTTGGCGGTGCCCCGCGTGGGCGCCAAACGCTCTCCCGCAAGCGCTCTCCCCCACAGTCTCCCTTCCTTCAGGGCAGAAAGCTGATCTCGGTGTTCCGACCAGTGCGCGCCCAGTCCCGAGTGGCGCCTGGAGCCCCACTGCACTTGAGACCCGATCAATGACTGGATGCCCCGCTGGCCTCGCGAAGTCCTGCTCCTCAGTTCATCGCCGCCGCCCAGAGCCCTCCCCCAGGCCTCCCCCACTTCCAGCGTGGGCGCCTCTCTTCCTCCCCTCCCACTAAGAGGCTCCTTCCGCTCCCTCCTCCTCCCTTTCCTGGCGTCCGGGTCTCCAGCAGGGAGAACTGGAGGCAGCCTTCCAGAACCAAGAGGCAGAACTGGCCGGAGGAAGGGCAGCAGGAGACAGCGTGGGCGGGGGCAAGGCAGCCCCCTGGCTCCCTGGGCTGGCTCCCCCAGCTCTCACATTATTCCCAGCACCTAGCTTCTGCTGCAAGCTTCCTGTGAGAACCAGTCCTCCGTGGCCCCACCACGGCTCCGTGACAACAGGGACACTGCCTGTTTACGTTTCAAGTCCCTCATCTCCAAGCCAAGGACAGCGCGGCCTCTCAGGATGGCCGTCAGCATAGTGGGAACCTTCTGGTACCACCGTGCCCAAGGCCTGCCCCAGAGGAAGCAGTCAGGATGTTTCTGATAGGACTGAAGGACTAACTAGTTCCTCAGTTAGGAAGCAGCGCACTAATATACAGGAATAGGAGTCATTTTCCCGACAGCAGCCAAGCAAGCTAAGACACAAGGTGCGTGGGGAGTAAGCAGGAGGGTCCCCAGCCTGCAGTCTCCTCTGTCTCTCCCATCTTCCTTCTGGGGCCTACTGCCCACTCTGGGAGTGGGGCAGAGGGGAGGAGGGCCTGGAAGTGTCTCTCCTTGACTGGGAGATACAGGGAACTTCAGAAAGTTGGTGTGAGGGAGGCAGGCACTGGGACACCCACATCTCATACTGCAATGCTAGTTCCAGTCCTGGCTGTCCCATTCTTCCACATGAGCTCCCTGCTAAGGCACCCCGGGGGAAGTGAATGGTGGCCTGAGTACCTGAGGCCCTGCCACCCCCGTGGTGGGAGACCCGGTCGCAGTTCCTGGCTCCTGGCCTTGGCCTGGCCCAGCCCTGGCTCTTGCAGGCATTTGGGAAGTGAACCAGCAGACAGAAGATATCTCTCTCTCTCTCTCTCTCTCTTTCTCTCTCCCTGTCTCTCCCTCTTTCTCTGTTCCTCTGCCTTTCAAATAAATCTTTCCAAAAAACTTCAAGAAAAAATATGATTAAAAAGTAAGAGTTTTTTGTGCAAAAAATTTTAAATCTATAACTTTTTTGGAGCACACATTTTCCACAAGCATTTGATAAATATATTTATATAGCGATAAGTTATATGTGTGTACGTATGTATGTGTATATAGGTATATGTATGTGCATATGTGTGCACACATGTACATATATATATATATACACTGTATTTCAGAATACCGCTTTCTGCAGAGAAAATCTAACCTCCCCCAACTTCTGGGGGCTCCTGAGTGTGCCCGTCTAAGCACAGCAATCATTCTGTAAAGGTGGCGTTTAGCCATTTAAACCCAACTAGGAGACAACAATCTGACTGAAGCTAAAAATAAACAGAGTCTGGACTTTTTTTAAGCTGCCGGGAGCCCAATCAGCTGAAGCAGACCTGACAGGCGAGGGCAGGTGGGCTGCTGACAGGAAAGTGCGTAGGGAGGGTGAGGAGGCAGGGCGGGCGGGGGGGGGGGGGGGGGGCTGTGTCCTCAGGAGCCAGGTGAGCCCAGGTGAGCGGTGAGGCTGCCAGAGTCTTCCCCACACCGCAGGGGAGGGCCTGAACATCAAGTCCAAGAGACTCTTCCCCCAGTGACCAGAGGGGACAGAGATCCAAGATTGAGGCTCAAGAGAAAGCCAGCAGGAGCAAAGCCAGGCCACGCGTCTGGCTGGCAGAGCACACGGAGGCTGTCACCTGACGTCCCCGGCACCCACACCCACGCAGCGGGGCTAAGTCTCACGGAGCCTGCAGCAGCAGGGCTGGGCTCACAGCACTAGAGACGGGGCCAGGAGAGGAGGAATAGCGTACGGTCCCAAAGATGCGTGCGTGGGGAAGACCCTCGCCTGTGCGCTCTGGGACCAGGCACACAGCTGGAAGATGCTACGAGAACATCACGTAAGCGCTTTCAACTCTTGTACAAAGCAGGACTCCACAGAGACCTCTCCTCCACTCACTGTAGCCCTAGGCAGTTCCTGCGAGGCCCGGCCTGCCCCCAACACCTGCCATCACCCAGGTACCCTCTGGCTCTCCTGCCCTCAGCCCGCCCAGCCATCATCAGCCAGCAAAGCCATGAGCTTCGGTCAGCAAAACAGCAACCACCAATCCCTGAGGCCCCTGATCCACAGTCAGCTACTCACATCGTCCAGCTTCCGGTCTGTGCCCAAAGCCAACAGGTTGTTGAATTCTCTCTCCATCACCTGGCGTGCCTGCAGAACACAGGCAAGAGGGAAAGGCGGGGCGGGGGGAGGGTAGTGAGTGACCTTTATGTCACGTTTCACCTGTTGCTTCTGGTTCAAGGACAGAGACAGGGCAGGGGTGGAGGTCAGTGCACTGAACACACGAGCGTCCCTCACACACCTTCCTGAGGCTGCTCGTTCCAGCAAACCTCGGCGTCCTCTCTGACGGAAACTAAGCATTGGGAGTCCTTTCAGGGGTGCAGGTTAGAAACACGCAGTGTTTTTAAGAGCAGGATCGCAGGGCAGGACTCACGTCCTGGAAAAACACACTCAGGGCCGGGGCTGTGGCATGGTGGGTAAAGCCACCGCCTGCAGTGCCGGATTCCATATGGGCACCGGTTCTATTCCCAGCTGCTCCACTTCCGATCCAGCTCTGCTGTGGCCTGGGAAAGTGGTGGAAGACGGCCCAAGTGCTTGGGCCCCTGCACCCGCGTGGGAGACCCAGAAGAAGCTCCTGGCTCCTGCCCTCAGATCAGCCCAGCTCCAGCCATTGTGGCCATCTGGGGAGTGAACCAGCGAATGGAAGACCTCTCTCTCTCTTTCTCGCTCTCTCTGTCTCTCTGTAACTCTGCCTTTCAAGTAAATAAATAAATCTTAAAAAAAAAAAAAAAGCAAGGAAAACACACACTCTGTCTACCGCAGGGAACTCACGCCTGCCCACCTGCCTGGCGGGGTGGAGCAGCGTGTGGACTATGAACAGCGCGAACTCTGTGTGCGTGCTGGATTCAATCAGTGCACTTGACAAGGTCCCACATCAGAAAGCCACGCTAGGAAGATGACTCAGTCGTGGATATGGGGGCCTCCCGGAGATCAACTCATTAGAAGTTGTGAGAAGTGCAAGCAACCGGAACTGCCACCCAATATTTTTAAGCACTTTTAATGTAGCATTGCATCGTGCGTCAGGCAGCTGCGAAGCTACAGAAGGGGTCAGGAAGATAAGGAGGGCGGGGAGGCAGCAGAGCAGCGCCGGCTACTGCTCCCAGCAGGCCGCCAGCCACAGAAACCACGCGCCTCCACACGGGAAACAGGAGGAGGAGAGCCCTTTCCGGGTGGGTAAGGACCATGGTTGTCGGCAGTGGGAATGCAACATCACAGTAATGATCTGAAAGGAGAAGCACAGCAAATGTTCCAGGAGCTGGAGCTGGCGCTGTGGCACAGCAGGGTAAGCCACCACCTGCCACGCCGGCATGCCACAGGGCGCTGGTTCAAGACCCGGCTGCTCCACTTCTGATCTAGCTCCTTGCTAATGCGCCCGGGAAAGCAGTGGAAGATGGCCCCAGTGCTTGGGCCCCTGAACCTATGTGGGAGACCTGGATGAAGCTCCTGGCTCCTGGCTTTGGCCTGGCCCGGTCCTGGCTGTTGCAGCCATTTGGGCAGCGAAACAGCAGATGGAAGATCTCTCTCTGTCTCTCCCTCTCTCTCTGTGTGTGTGTGTAACTCTGCCTTTCAAATAAATAAAATAAATCTTCAAATAATTTTTTCCAGTAGCCAATGGCACCACTCCTCTGGGTAGGAAAGGAGAAGATGACAGGTGCAAGATGGCAGGTGGGAACCCCAGAAACTCTTACAAGGGGTGTGTGTGTGTGTGTGTGTGTGTGTGTGCAGGAAAGAGGTGCAGGCAGTACCAGGCAGACACGTGTAGGGGAGCTGCATCTGGGGGGGATCCAAGCTCCTGGAGCACAGGTGGGGAACGTTTTTTCTGCCACACGCCATTTGGATCATTCGCGGGCCACACACAATGATCCACTGAGAAGTGAGCCTGCTGCAGATTTATAGACTCTCAAGTCCCACCTGGGTTGTTTGGCAGGACCGGACCCAGTGGCTCCGCGGGCCTCACACTGCCCAAGGGCCAGCCGTGCTGCGGCCGCCTTGGAGAATGGAGGGGTCTGCACTCCCATGGTGACCAGCTGGATGGGGCGCTGCAGAGAGGGCCCTGTGTGCAGCCATCACCCTCAAGAGGCCAACACCACCCAGAATCAGGAGTCACACAGCCCTACCCTCGCTCAAGCCAAAACGTGTCTGCTCCTGGAATAGCTCCAGCGGCTGCATTTCACAAGCGACCCGACAGCTGCAGACACGGGCCGCTGAATCCACGAGGGCGCAGGGGCGCAGGAGCGCAGGGGTGTGTCTATATGGGGAAAGTCTGAGAGCGTCAGGACCACTCTGTCGGCAGAGCTGAAGGCTGGGGCCCGGCAGCAGTACAGTCAGAGTTGATGGGATTCCCAGAAGAGGTGAGAACTGGTGAGACCAGAACCCCACTCACCTCCCTTCCACAGGAGAGCTTCAGGAAGCATTCACACAACTGGGAACTTTCTAGAATCCACTGCCCACAGGAGGCCAGCGAGGCCACACACATAATCAGGTTCTAAAGACTCTAGCCCCTTCCTGAAGGACAGCTCCCCAATGATTACAAAATGTCACTTAAGGACTGGGCTAATCTCCCAAGCTGTTGACTGGAGACAAAGCCCCGGCGTGCAGAGGCTCTGTGCTGTGCCCCTAGGTATCTTTAGCTTCCTCAAGTCTACGGCCAGGAGAAGACCTGGGGGAGGCAGACAGAGGAAACCCAACTGCCTGCTAGGCCAGGTTAGAGGGGCAGGTGGAGGAAGGGGAAGGCCCAGGAGCGTGGCTACGCGCTGGGGTTGGGAGGAGAGGGGGCCCACAGCAGCGGGCGTGGGCACAGGGAGGGTGCTGGGCGTGCAGGTGCAGGACACGTGTTCCCCAGGAGCTGGAAACTCCGAGGTCTGAGGACACTGCAGGCCCCTTTGGGACAGGTCCCAGATAGGTCACACACAAATCCCTAAGCCGGAGACAGAGAGACAGAGAGAGACAAGGCGCCCACCTGGGTGTTCTGCGTGGGGATCTGGAGGACCAGGGCCAGCGTGTTGTGGTCGAAGTTCTCGTCCAGGGCCAGCAGCGCCCCGTGCACACCGCTCTCGCGCAGGTTCCCGGCGTAGTCCCGAAGTCCGATGGACTGGACCCAGTGAACCACTTGGTCATTGGTCCAGACCAGCACATCTGGACGAAAAGGGACAGAAAGAGACCGGTGTGGCCCCAAGGGACAGAAACAGAGTAGCTCCTCCCCTACCTTTGCACATCCTCTCCCTCCTCTCACTCCACCCCTGCCAGCCTGCAGGCCTACAGGCTCCCAGCTCACTCCCCAGAGCCCCGGCCCAGGTAGCAACCCCGCCCCCGCCCAGCTCCCCAGGCTCCAGGAGCACAGTCCTAGTGCTGCCCTAGGGGGCCCCTTGCACTTGTCCCGTGGGGGGGGGGGCATAGCTGACTGCACACGGTCCAAGTCCCCCCCATCAGACTGGGAGCACCCCAGGGCTGAGGCTGTATCTCCCTCAGAGACGCAGCATCCCTGAGGCTCCGGACGCTTCCTTGGCACGGGGCCAGAGCAGGGGCCAGCTAGGTGGACTGTGCCCATACCGCCTGGCGCACTCACCCTTGACCTCGTGCTGGCTCTCCTCCCGCCTCTTCTCCAGCTCCTTGCGGTCGTAATTGAGCCGCTTCAGACACATGATGCCGTACTGCAGACTGGTCCTGCAGGCACACAGCCCCGCTGAGCCGGAGCCACCAGCTGGCCCGCACCCACACCCACACCCCGCACCCCGCACCCACACCCGCACCCGCCCCAGCAAGTCCAGACCCGCTGCCTCCCAGGCCCTCACACTTCTCCCGCTCCTGCCGCTTCCTCAAGGCTGCTTCTCTCTTTGCCTACCCCGTCTTCCCTCCCAGCCAGGGGCTGGGCCTGTGATGAGAGAGTGAAAGCAAGAAGTCCCTCCCTCTCCAGGCCCTGGAATGACACAGACCCCTCCCACCCGCAAAGTATACACAGGACACGTGCCATTGTATCCATTTCACTCAGGGTCCTTAAGTTGGCCTACAGGACGCCACATGGCCTGCGTCCTCACCTGTCTGAACTCCCGGCCGACTACCCTCCCTCTCACTGTCTCTGCTGCAGCCACATCGAGACCCCTGCTGTTCCTCACACACAGCAGGTGCACTAGGTCTGCATGCCTCAGGGCCTTTGCACTAGCTTCTCCCTCTGTGCAGAATACTCCTCCCCAGTCCTCCCCAGTTCTCTGGCCAAATGCCACCTTCTCAGTACAACTCTCCAGGCACCTCGCTTGTCAGACTAAAATCGGCTCCGTCACCGTCACGACCCCCAGACCACATTCCCCATGCCCCCTACCCTGGCTTAACTTTTCCCCTAGCACTTTCTATCTCTCTCTCTCTTTTTTTTTTTTTTTTTTTTTTTTTGGACAGGCAGAGTGGACAGTGAGAGAGAGAGACAGAGAGAAAGGTCTTCCTTTGCCGTTGGTTCACCCTCCAATGGCCGCTGCAGCCAGCGCTCTCGGCTGGCGCATCACGCTGATCCGCTTCTCCTGGTCTCCCATGTGGGTGCAGGGCCCAAAGACTTGGGCCATCCTCCACTGCACTCCCAGGCCACAGCAGAGAGCTGGACTGGAAGAGGGGCAACCAGGACAGAATCCGGTGCCCTGACTGGGACTGGAACCCGGTGTGCCGGCGCCGCAGGCAGAGGATCAGCCTAGTGAGCCACGGCGCCGGCCAGCACTTTCTATCTCTTGACATAACCTTGTCCTGACTGCTCTTGATGTCTCTCCCAGCTGCCGTGTGAGCACCCCCAAGGCAGGGAACTTTCTGGTCCTAAACCCCAGCACAGAAGGCACTAAAGGCACTTAATGAACTGAATGACATCATTCAGGAATGACGAGAGCCCTTACCCGGTACCAGGTGCACAGTAAGCACTCAATAAGAACTAAGCCAGCCGGAGGTCTGCAGATTCCCTGGGCCATCAGTGCAAGCTGTCCCCTTCCGGCCTCCTTGAGAGCATCACCGAGCCGGTGCCTGCCACCTCCGGGGACAGGAAACTCGCCACGTCTACGGCAGCACACACCACCCTTGCTCCGGCTTCTCTGGGTTTTTCCATCTATGGGGACGGACTGGAAGCTCCCTCCCGACCCGACTGCTCCTGGCCATCCTGAGGCCGCTGCTCTGTGAGACTAACTCATCGTGCACACTGCTCTTCTCCACCCTGGGCCTGGCACAGGCTCTCCCTCCCAGCTCGGACGCCACTTCTAGGGGCCCCTTTTGGCTCAAGCCACCCATTCATCGCCCAAGCCCCTGGCTTCAGCCCGGGCCCAGAGGAGGAGGCACAATTGCAAATGCCTCCAGTCCTCAGCTCCTGGGACTTGCGCAGCTGCGGCACACAGCA
This sequence comes from Oryctolagus cuniculus, assembly GCF_051225735.1. NCBI lineage: Eukaryota > Metazoa > Chordata > Mammalia > Lagomorpha > Leporidae > Oryctolagus > Oryctolagus cuniculus. The sequence continues at coordinate 18,803,317 of NC_142879.1, read as the reverse complement.
CCCGTGTTAACGCCTTTACAGTCACATCAAGGACTACCGGTGACGATGACACTGCCCGGCCCTGGACTGCCACGGGCGCCCAGCACTGGCGCCACTGGTAGGGTGGCACTTCTGATCTCTGCGTGTGCCTGCTCCCCCAGCTCCACGGAGCGCCGTGCTCCAAGGCAGACAGCTCCGGGACAACCGGCTGGCTGAGGACTTGGTCTCTGTCTTTGTAAGACAGGAATTTTAAAGCATCCCTTGCTCGTCAGAAAACCCACGATTTGAAAGATGGTTCAAAGACGCAAGAATGTGCTTATGAAGGGTGCGGCGGAGCAAAAGCAGGTGCATCCCTGGCGGGCGGGGGGCAAGCCGTGGAGATGCCCAGCCGCTCCGATGGCCTGGTGACTCCGAGCTGCCTCTGGGCCGCGCGTGCAGGCCGGGGCTCTGTCCTAGGGTCCGCACGCAGGGGTCACGGGGAGGATTTCCACACTCCCAGGTGGGGCCGGGCGGGCAAATCCTCCATCAGCCCGGGCCTGCTCCCCCGGCGCCGTCAATCACTGAGCAAGGGACAGGTGCAGCTGAGCCTGGCAGCCTCCAGCAGAGACAAAAGAGGCTCCCTCAGCCCCACTTGAGAGGCGGGGGCGGCAGGGGTGAGGGCACACAGGCCCTCCTCACAGGCCACCTTGGTCCCCCTGCACGTCAGCCCCTTGTCACGGGAGGTGACCCAGGCCCCTTCCTCGTGACCTGGAAGACATGCTCAGGGACACTCACAGGCCTGCAAGGAACCCTGGCTCAAAACGCAGCCTGTGCACCGGACCCTCAAAATGTTCAACGGCCGGCGCCACCAGCGCCCACCTCACTCCACCTCCAAGGCCCGCGTGGCGGGGGAGGGGCGGCGCCACCCCAGCCCCCCGTGCTAGATGGTGTGGACACAGCTTTCAGTTTCTCAATAGAAGCCAGAAAAACGAGATTTCATACAAAAATCTCCTTCTTCTATTAAAAGGCAGCAGCAAAACTCGTCATTTTTAGAGCATCTGTCCACGGGCTGCCCGTCTGGGGTCTCTGGCGCTACGCTCCTGAGCCAGGAGGAGAGTGGGAGAGTTCCGCGGGTCCCACGCTGAGGGCGGAGCCGCAGGAAGACCTGGCTGCTCCACGTGGAAATCGCGAGACCCCGAAGCAGACTCAGAGGCGGCCTGAGTCTTCTCCGGGAAGGCTCGCAGAAGTCAGCAGAGCAACGCGGACAGGGAGTCAGCCCTGGGGAACCCCGTGGAGCAGCGGCAGCTAAAAAGGAAGGCCGAGAGACAAAAGGACCAAAACCTGCAACGTCCAGAGCTCAGAAGGGCGACTGCCCACACGGGGACCTGCTGCCACTCAGAGCAGCGGGTGCTGGAGCCGGCGCTGTGGCGCAGCTGGTAAAGCCGCTGCCTGCAAAACCGGCATTCCATATGGGAGCTGGTTCGAGTCCCGGCTGCTCCACTTCATGTCCAGCTCCCTGCTGACATGCCTGGGAAAGCAGTGGAGGATGGCCCAGGTCCTTGGGCCCCTGCACCCATGTGGGAGACGTGGATGAAGCTCCTGGCTTCAGCCTGGCCTAGCCTCAGCTATTGTGGCCATATGGGAGTTGAACCAGTGGATGGAAGATCTCTCTCTCTACCTTTCCCTAACTCTTTTGTTTTTTTAAGATTTTTTTTTTTTAATTTATTTGAAAGGCAGAGTTATAGAGAGTCAGAGGCAGAGAAAGAGAGAGAGAGGTCTTCCATTCTCTGGTTCACTCTCCGATGGCCGCAACAGTCAGATCCAAAGCCAGGAGCCAGGAGCTTCTTCCTGGAGAGGCCCCCCCAGGGCTTGGAGAAGCCGCCCGCAGGGCAGGGCCCGCCGCCAGCCCGGCTCACCGATGGAAGCTGTCCACCATCTTCAGGTGCACCCGCAGGTCCTTCTTGGTGAGGTGGTCCAGCATGCGGGCGTCCACCAGGCACTCCATGAAGTAGCTCCGGTACTGCGGGAGCCCCAGGCTGGGCAGCCACTCGTTGCCAATCCACTCGTGGTTCATGTCCCCGTAGGCCAGGGTCTGGGGGAACAGGAAGGGGGCTCTGGGTGAGGAAGAGGCCCAGCTGGCTTCTCTGGTTAGGAGGAAAAAACCCACCCTTCACTCCAGAGGGAAGGCGTGCGATTCCACAGAACCTCAGCTTCCTCTCTCTCAGAAAGGGCCGGCAGTGGGGCACTGTCAGTGGGACGCGCTGAGACGCCACCACGCCCTGGTTCCCCTCACGGATCGGTCAGCTACACTAGTGAGCAGCCAGCAGACGCTGCGGAAGCCGTCCTGCTGGCTCTGAATGCGCATGGGGGCTGGGCAGCAGCCTCGCCTTCCCGGTTCTGCCCGCTGGCCCCGGGGCAGAGAGGCCCTGTCACAGAGGCCCTGCGGGGCAATGCACTCCACCCCACGCGGAAGCTCCAGGCTGGCCGGCGGCGGCAGGCAGTGCCCAGGATGGCCTGCTCCTCTGCTGCCCGCCCCAGGCGGGGCCCTGCCAGGAGCAGGTGCTGCAGGGCCTGAGTCTTTACAGCCGCCCGGCATCACTGTCCCTGCTCTAGAAATTCCCTGTTGTTAACAGCTTTCAAAATCCAACGGCTGATGCACGCAGAGCTGTATGTAATGTAAGTTCCCTAGTGAGCATAAAAACCCAGTTACCCTCTGTGGACGCCGCTCCGGTTAGGAACCAGAACACGGTCCACTCGGCCACATTCACCCCTCCCTTCCACTTCCCCACTCCGTCTCCCACTGCCCCGCCAAGAGGCGACCACCAGGCTGAGTTTTCTATCATTCCCTTGCTTTGACCAAAAAAAAAAAAAAAAAAAAAAAAAAACAAAAGGTTTTCATTGTTTTTCCTGCATATCCCATTGTATATTTTTCTCAACAGTATTTTCCTCATTTTGCTTGTTTTTGAGTTTGAGTATCAAAGTCTATGAATCCCTGGGATTTCCACTTTCCACCTCGTATTTCTCAGACCCCTCCATTGTCTCTGCTGAGTGTGACTAGGCCACAGTAAGGGTCTGCAAAAAGCTCACGGCAGGTGCATCCCCCCACCCCCATGCCAAATCTATGCACGGCTTTCAAATCCTTGGCATCAAAATAAACACTCGTTAACTCCATTTGCCATGAATGTTCGGAAGCACCCCAGCGAGAGATCTGCCCGGTCTCCCGTGGCTGGGGTGCTCCCTGTCAGTGCGAACAGTGCTCCACGCTGCACTCAGCGCCACAGCACCCAGCACTGCTGAGACTGCTCTGGGTTTCAGGACCACCCCGAGGGCTTTGCTGGCTCCGTCTCTAGGTAGAGATGCCCACTCACTGAATGAATGAAAGGCCCCAGACAGCCAAGGGGAGGAAGACTGAGCCCAGGCTAAGCCTCGCTATTCCTGCAAAGAGAGGTGGGCCCAAGGGAAGAGGCGGAGCCGCTGGGAGCACAGCCCCCCAGGTGGGGTTGGCCAGTGTCCTGCTGGGGAGGGCCCGAGGGAGGGACCTGGGCAGAGCCGGTGAGAGCCGTTCTGGAAAGGGAGGGGAGGCTTACCTGGGCCCAGCTGCCCTCCTCACTGTCCTAGCAGGAACGAGCGCAGCAGTCGGGGGAAACAGGCAAAGTCAAGAAACCCAGCAGCCTCCACTCCAGCCCCACGGGGACCCGGAGGAGCAGCCGCCCCGGCCGCCGGCACCGGCCTGACTCAGGGACGCATGCTGGTGCGCGCACTCGTGTTTGTAGTGAGCGCAGAGCACACATGTGTGCGGCAGAAACATGGGCCTGTGCCTGCCAGGCCCCACTGGAGCCAGGCCACATGTGGGAGCCCCCAACCCTCCTGTTGCTCCACCATGGATCAAGGCCAAGGACGGGGACTGAGGCTGCGGCCCCCTGCCTGGCGTGGCCCTCCCAGCCCGCCTCTTCTCCACCAGTGGCCCCAGAAGAGACCGCTGCTCCCACACCAACCGCTCCCAATCTCAGCTCTCTCCCCACAGCCCTCCACCCTGATGGGAGAGCCCAACCACACCCCAGGGATGGCAGCCTTGGGTCAGACCCATCACAACCCCCATCACCCACAGCCTCCTCGCAGGAGCCACTGGTCCTCATCCCAGGGCCAGGGCTAAGGGCCAGACTCACTGTTTTAGGGGATGTTGCCAGAGTTTCCATCTCTTCATGGGTGACCCAGACATTCCCAGAAGACTGCAGGCAGAGAGCAAACCCAGCTGGTGCCCATGGGTCCCATCAGGCCAGGAGCCCACGGGGACAAGGTCAATGCCCCTCCCCAAGTGCTCCCTTGGGCCCAGTCCTGGCCTCTGCATGCTGTCCAGCTCCAGGCAGCCTGATGGCCAGAGACACATCTGTGGCTTAGCACGGTGCCGCGTGCATACAGCCGTGCTCAGGAAAGGCTGTCGGGGTGAAGGTGAACAAAGGGTGCTGATCTGGAATGGGGCTGACCCCATTCGCAGCGTCCAGGGCCAGGAGGTTTTACTCTGGGGTCCGAGGGGCGTTCTGCATTCTCGTGTTGAGGCTACAGGACCAGCAGAGTCCACAAATGCCCTACCCTCTCTGCGTCCCCCAGCCTGACAAAAACGCAGAGCTCCAGAAACCCCATCCTGGAAACTCTGCGGGGACCTGAAATTGTCAGCAGTGGATGGAGGGGGACATGGACCCCAGGGGTGGTGGGCGGCAGGCAGGGAACCAGGCCTGTGGGATCCACCCAGAATGCAGGCCACTCCCTCTCAGGAGCCAGGACCTGAGCCCCCAGGGGGATGGGAAAGAAAGGGCAGGGCCCAGTGTTCCCATCTCCCCTGGAGCAGTGGCGCCAGAGCCCCTGCAAGTCCTGGGCACGGGGAGGCCGCTCACCGTCCTGGAGGTGGGCGGGGCGGAGGGGCTGGTCAGGGACACCATCTCCTGGATGGCCAGCCGCAGTTTGAGCCGGTGCAGGGCGTTGCTGATGCCGATCTCCCGCTGGATCTCCGTGTCCGACAAGGCGGACATGATGGCACCGCTCTTGACGTTGGCCCGGCAGGCTGCCACGTACCAGGCAGGCATCCCCACCCAGAGCTGCAGACATGGGCACGGGACGGGAGACAGGTTCAGCCCCTTTCCCCAGGACCCGGGCCCCACAGCAGAGCCCAGGAGCTGAGAAAGCTGGAGCCGGCTTCATCCAACCCCTCTCTCTCCCACTCTGCGGATGCCTGGGCGGTGAGGGGATTTTCTTGGGGGCGTCTAGGAGCAGAGTCCAGTGGCCTGCGGAAGTCGAAGGCCCCTTCCTCACACTGGGCTACCCGCAAGGCATCAGTAAGGAGCACCAACTCTGTCCTCCGGAGTAACGGAGGAGGGGGCGCGTGCACTTGGCAGGGGAGCCACACACTGGGAAAGTTCTAGAACACTATCCCCCCCCCCGCGCCCTAGCATCCCTCCCTCCAGGCTTACCTCCAGCCAGGAGACCACGGTGGGGCCGTCCCACTGGGCGAAGGGCGTCCCTTTCCTGCGGGCATCTTCAAGCAGCTGGTGTCTTGTGGCAGAGGACAACAGACTCACTGGTCCCTCCCTGCCACCCCCCAGCCCTGCCTCCACCAGAGGTCAGGAGCTAGGCCTACGCCTGAAGCAATGCGACACCAAGAGGCAGGGCGGAACCCAGGGCGAGGGGCTCCCACGGTGCTTGCCCCTGCCTGGCACACACACTGGCTTCAACAGGCCAGCCCCCCTCCTCCCTGCCCCTGCGACCTGGCTGGGCTCTGGCAGTTGGCCTGGAGGGAGGGGGGAGGGCCTGGGCCCACACGTGGAGCCTGGCCTGAGACTCTTACTTTTTCCTCAGCCGCCGGTCCTTCTCTGCCTGGGTCCCCAGCTTGGCAGGCACCATGGGTTCCTGCAGGCTGAGCTCGGGGTCCGTGAGCAGGACTGCGAGGGAGAGGAGGTGCATCAGCAAGCCCTCTGCTGCTCTTCCAGCGGCCTGGGCCACAGGCCGGGGGGCAAAGCAGCAGGAGGCTCCCCAGCGTGGGACAGCCCAAGAGGACCTGAGGGGACCCCAGCACTCCTGGAGTGTCCATTCCGCAAGCCCCTTTGGGGAGGCAGTCCCAGGTGGCATCAGGAGGACCACCCCAGCCCCAAGAGTCTCCCCCAACCCATACAGCTTCAGCAGTGGAGGTGTTTTTCACCCAGAGTCATTTCACCCTAGAATCCTAGGTAGAAACTGTCTCTCCCGCAAAGGGAACCCAGAGAGCCAGGCACAGAGACGCTGCCGTGGGCCGGGGCGGGAATTGGCACAGGGCAGTCCTCCCTGCCTGCTCCCAGGAAGGCGGGATGTGCACTGCTCTTTGATCAAGGAGCTGCCCGAATCGATGCCGGAGTCCTGTCCAATTCGTGGCCAGGGGCAGCATCTTGGCAGGGGGCGGCAGGTGCAGGGACCCCAGAGAGGGAGCGGCATGGGGCGCCCAGGAGGTCCCAAGGCTTCACCCAAAACACCTCTCCCTCCTCTCAGACCGCTCGACTTCCCCTCCCCCATGGGCTGGGGAGGAGGAGCCTCTACCTCATTCCTGGCCAGAACACCCCCATCCCAAGGGCCTCCCTCTTCCTCCCCCTCCTCCTGCAGGAGCTATGTTCTGATTCACACGGCTGTGAGGTGGGGGAAGGTATAATTATGCATTGGGGCTCAAAGGTCCCTTTCTTCTAGGTGATAAGCCCCCTTCCCCGTGCCCTGTGTGACATTTGCCAGCATCCCCGGCTCAGGGGACCGCCACGCCACCTCACACTCTGCCCCCACCCGCCCTCTTTCTTCCCCAGCTGGAATGAGCAAAATGGCCTCAAAGCTCTGCTCTCCACCCCCACAACCTTCCAGTCTCTCTCACACAGCCCCCACCCACCCCTTACACCTTCTCTCTGGGCCTGAGCCTGGGCCATTTCTGCTCCCCCCTCACCACCACCCGCAGCTGAGCCCCGAGTTCCAAAGCAGCCCTCTCTGGCAGCCCACTCTCTGGGGATCGGCTCCCTCCTTCCTCCCTTTCACCACACACTGGGCTCCAAAGACACATGGCTCCAACGCTGCCCCGCAGTCACCCGGCAGTGTGTGTGTGACCCACAGTGTGTGAGATGACGGGAGGAGCAGGAGGGAGGGGCAGGCGTACAGCACACGTGGGCCCTGCTCCTACCACCTGCCAAGGACACACTAGAACTTGCTGCGATCACGGTGGTGATAACAACGCGCGCCTTAGCCCAAGCACTTTCTTGAATTTAAGGTCCACGCAGCCACAATTAGGTGTTCTAATATTTTGAGCCCTGGAGGCCAGATGTGGTAGAAATAAGTTCCCATCAAGAACCGATTCTCCTGGCTGGCGCCGCGGCTCACTTGGCTAATCCTCCGCCTGCGGCGCTGGCACCCCGGGTTCTAGTCCCGGTTGGGGCGCCGGATTCTGTCCCGGTTGCTCCTCTTCCAGTCCAGCAGTGGAAGGCAGTGGAGGATGGCCAAGTGCTTGGGCCCTGCACCCACATGGGAAACCAGGAGGAAGCACCTGGGTCCTGGCTTCAGATCGGCACAGCATGCCAGCCGTAGCAGCCATTTGGGGGGTGAACCAACAGAAGGAAGACCTTTCTCTCTTTCTCTCTGTCTTTCTCTCTCACTGTCTAACTCTGCCTGTCAAAAGAAAAAAAAAAAAGAACCGATTCTAAAGAACCGAGAAATGGGCCCTGCACCGGCTCTGGGCACGGTGACTGCAGAGCCCTTCGGGCCGGGATTCTCACCGCTGCGGGAACCTTCTCCGGCAGGCGAGGCAGTGGTTACCCAGACAGGGCCTGGCACGGGCAGAGCCCAGGGCTCCCACCTCACGGCAGCAACGCACCCCACCAGGACACAGCGACCACGGAACCCCGGCTCTTCCAGGGCAGAAACCTGCCTGCCCGGGGCTTCCTCCCACCTGGCCCTGGCAGGTGGGCAGGCAAGGCTCCTGGACTCCCCTGTGCCCCCCAGGCCCCACCCTGCGAGGAGGGGCACAGAGACCATGGCCCGTGGCTCCATCCCGACTCAGCTGGATCAGCCTGCCCTTCTCCTTCTTCCCAAACAGGCGGCCGATGGACGACTTGATGCCCTTGCGCTTGGCGCCCTTGTGCAGCGAGTCCTGGCTGCTGTTGCTGCTGCTGGGGTTGCTGCCCTGGTCCTCCAAGGCGCTAGGGGGCGACAGCCAGGGGGGGCGGGATAAGGAGACACACTCTTACACCACAGCAGGAGACGCGCCAGTTAGACTGCAGGGTCCGCGCCGGGGTCGGGAAGAGGGGGTGCGAGTCGAGCAGGTGGGAGCGTCCCTCCAGAGGCGGGGGAGGGGTGGGCAGCCCAGGGGTGGGGCCGGCCCCCCCTGCCTACCTCTTGCCTTCTTCCTGGCTCAGGGCGGGGTGGCCCAGCCTCTCCAGCCGCAGCGTCCTGGGTGAGGAAGGAGGAGAAGTCTCACATTTTATGGTGGCTTTATCCTCTCGGTTCTCTTCCCGAGACACTGGCGACTGAACAGACAGTGGAGCCGTCAGGGCATAGAGGGGGCGACGGGGGGGCCTGCCTACCCAGCCCAGAGCACGGACAAGTGGGGAGGCCTCGCGAGCTGACTCAGCGCCCAGGGCCCCCGCGGGGAGAAGCCCAAGGGCGGGGCCCGGGAGCGGTTCGCCCGTTAGTACCTGGGTCCTCGGCAGCACTCACCAGCAGCTTCCTCCTATGCTTTCTTAGGTCACTGGGCTGGAGGAGAGAGCGATGGGTGAGCTCGGACACGCCCTCTGGGTGCCCGGGTGCCAACCCACGGGGAGCCCGGTGGTCTGGGGACGGGAAGACAGGCCTGGAGAGACTGACGGCAGGAAAGGGCTGGCGGGGACCCAGGAGTCAGGGCACCTCTGAGACAGCACGGAGCGGGCCCTGGGGCAGTATCTTAAGCTATCTGTGCCCATCCCAAGGAGAGGGTGCGCGGAGCACGCCAGCCCTGTTCTAGTCCACGCCGGGGTCAGCACACGGCATGGGACGGAGACTCCAAGGCCCAGCTGACGCAGAGGCAGCCCAGTGTCCCCAGAGACCCCCGCCACAGAGCCCGGGGCGGGCTCTCACCAGGGTCATGACCCCCATTCGGTCCAGGTCCTGGGCAGCGCTGCGGGAGCTGAGCTTGGGTGTGGAGCGGCCGCTGAGCGGGGGGGACGCACTGGCCAGGGACAGGGCGGTCAGAGAGGTGGGGATGGAGCCCCTCTTGCGCAGCTGCGTCAGGTTCAGGGCCTCCATGCTGCCACTGGTCACGCGCGTCTCAATCTCCTCGGCCCGAAGCTCCGTGGACTCCTTCTCCTCCTGGATCATCCTACGAGGCGGGCGAGACTGGCCCTGACCACCAGCCCAGCCAACACGGCAGGAGGCAGTGCCCTGTGACCACACACAGAGGGTGTGCCCAGGGAGACCTTGCTGCGCCCAGTCCCTGGGGGGGGGGGGGGCAATCAAGACAAAGGCACACAAACCGCGGGAAACCAGAATTCCTGGGAAACCAGAATTCCTGCCGTGGCCTTGAGCCGCCCTGCAGGGCCTCAGTTTCCCTGCAGGGGTCTCCATCAGCGGATCCCAAATGCCAGGACTGGTAGCTGAAGCCGAGGCCCGAGGGGCTTGTTCTGTCCCACGGGAATGCTAGCAGGGGTGTGCACATGGTGTGAAGAGGCGTGGGGTACGCTGAGGAGGACCTGCCCATGTCCTGGGAGCTCGTCCGTGCTACTCGAGGGACATCCGATGTTGGTGTCTCTGTGTGCGTCGGTGTGCATGTATGTGAGCACATGTGTGCAGGTGTGTGCATGTATGTGAGCACATGTGTGCAGGCGTGTGTGCAAGTATGTGAGCACATGGGTGCAGGTGTGTGCATGTATGTGAGCACATGGGTGCAGGTGTGTGCAAGTATGTGAGCACATGGGTGCAGGTGTGTGCATGTGTGTGCATGTAAGTGAGCACATGTGTGCAGGCATGTGCAGGTGTGTGCATGTGTTCTTTAGAACTGGTTTGTGAAACCCAAGTCTGCAAATCAGTGAGCCAGGCAAGTCCCATAGCCAGAAAGCTCGGGTATGGTCTAGATTCACCCTTGCTACTTGTCAATAACATGCATGAACTCACTAAAAAGACAGGAGGAGGGGAGGCTGGCCAACTCCCCCAGCCATTGCCTCCTTAGGGACAGGAGGCAGGGAACCGTGTAACCACTTGAGTTCTGGCTCTGTCACTTACTGTGTGGCTTTGGGCAAGCACTTAACCTCTCTGAGCTTCTGCTCCCTTGTCTGCAAAACAGAGGTGATGCTGCCTACCTCAGACACCAGGGTGGGACAGACAGTGGCATTTACACAGCGCCCCCTGAGCTCCCTCTGTGTGCGGGAGCTACACAGTGAGTGACAGGATCATCCCTCTCCCCAGCCCAGCCACCTCGCCAGCCTGGGGCCTGACCCCCTCAGGCCAGAACTGGGCCAGAGCCTTGCCAGAGGCCCCCAGAGGTCTGCAAAGTGTGGCAGGAGACGGAGCGGGCAGAGTTCTGCCCACCCAACACAAAAGACCCGTCCCAGGCACCTCCACGGCCCTCGGCCCTGCCCTAACCTGATCTCCTCGTTGATGGCATCCAGCTGCTCCTGCAGCATCATGGCCAAGGTCTGGGCATCTGAGTGGCCGCTGGGGGAGACGACGTCCACAGAGCCCACCAGACCCCCTGGCTCCTCCTCATCCACGTCGGAGATCTCAGGGTCACTGTCAAAGGCAGGGGTGGCCGTGGGGGCCAGCACCCCTGGAAGTGAAGGTGGCTCCCAGTCCTTAGCAAAGGCAGAGGGTAACGGAGTCACAACCAGACACGCGGGTAGCAGAGCTGCCGGCGGCCCGGGTGCCTCCTGGGAGCTTTCGAGAAACGCAGAAACACGGTGTCTCGGGTCCCGCCCCCAGACCCACTGATTCACAACCTGCCTCCCAGCAAGCCCTCTGGATGGGTTTGGTGCTTTTCTTTTCTTTTTTTGCAAGCTTACAACTACAAAATTCTGCTCTCACTTGTGGAGCTTTGCTAGCTGGAGGGCTAAGGACAGACCCCGGAAGCAGTCTGCCTTGGTCTGAGTCTCAGCTATGCAACCATGGGAAAGCTGCAGCTACTGTGCCTCAGTTTCCTCGTCTGTACAACAGGGAGAGGGTGAGCCCCTGCTGCTTAGGTCACCGCACGCATTCAGTGAGGAAGTGCGCGTGAGCCCAGGGCGCAGCATGGCACAAACCACTGCGCACAGGCTGTGCTGTTCGCACAGACTCATGGAGGGTGGCCAGATGCAGAGAGCAGGGGAAGTGCAGCACCGGCAGAGCCTTCTGGGAAGCCCCGAGAGGCGCTCTCCCACCCGTGCTCCGACCAGAGCCCTCGCTTCCCCCGGGGCCCTGTCCCAGCGGCTGCGCGCCTCAGGCTCAGCTCCTGGCAGCCGCTGGCTTCTGACAAGGGAGGAGAAAAAGAGGTGCCCTCAGACTGTGACTCCCCCATCAGACCCGGGGTTTCTGAAGAGCAGAGACAGATCTGCCCCCATCAGACAGGGAGTTCCCTCTCACTCAGTCCTCGCGGAGGACCCAGGCTCAGGACAGAACACGACCACTGATTACGGGGCCACACAGGAATCAGACGTCCCCGAAAGACGGACGTCAGCCCTTCCCTGTCCCTTCTCCCCTCCCTCGGCGGACTCGGAGAGCAAGAACCCACAGCCGCTTCTCAGAACACCCCAGGTGCCATCCACAGGGCCAGGTCACGCGTCACCGCCCCCACAAACCACAGCTTTTGTTCCAGAAAGCTTGCCAATCCTTTCCCCCGCCCCGAGCACCAGAAACACATGCCTTGCACACCCAGGCACACGCACACACGCCTCACTGGGGCCTCAGGGACTGGCTGCACGCCCGCCAAACCCCTACCTCTCACCCACCAGGAGGCCGAGGTAGGGGCAGAGGGACACAGCTGTTGCAGCTGACAGTGGCCCCAGCCCAGGGCTGCAGCTGTCGTTGACATGGGGGTGGGCAGGGGAGGATTTGCACCGCACGCCAGCCGTCTGTGTAACTGGAGCCAGGCACGCGGCCGAACTGACCCCAAACTCCCTGGGGAGACCCCCCCCCCATACTCTTCTCTTCCTCCCTCACCTTGGCCGGCTCTTCCCTCAGCGCCGAGTAGTGGCGATGCAGCCCCGGGGGCGCGTGGGTGGCTGTGGTCAGGGAGAAGCGCACGTCCGCTGCGCTGCCCATGTGTGACCTTGAGAGGCGGCAGGGGAGAGAAAAGGCAGCCCTGAGGATGGGCCCCAGCTCACACCCGCCGGGCCCCAAGAGGCCAGGGCTGCTGGGCTCAGAGCAGTCTCGGTGGGACACAGAGCTCTGGGGAGTGCTGGAAGGGAAGCCATCAGGCCCGTTTGCTGGTGCTCGGGGGCTCAGAAGCACCCAGGGGAGAGAGTTCCAAGGCCCAGCTTTCACCTTAGCATGTAAAAAGGGCCTTCCAGTGGCAACAGCGGGCTCACGGGGCAACTGGTGGCTTTTCCAAAGCTGAGCTCCCCAGCAAAGAGGCATGGAAGCAGAGGCTCCCTGGCCACGTGACCAGCACGGTGCGGGAGGACGTGGATACTGGGGAGGGCAGCAGGGAGGACGGCTTTCACTCTGGGGGTCTTTGCTTCTTGGTCTTTCCCCCGGCCACGGTGCTCAGACCTCCCCATAATCCAGGTGGAGTCCTGGGCTGTGTTTTCTATACTACCATCTCCAGGAAGCACTGGAGGTCCTGGACACCAGTCAAGGGCAAAGGTTAGGGGTCACCTTTGGTGCACAGTGGGTTAAGCCACCACCTGCGATGCCAGCCTCCCATATGAATGCCGACTTGTGTCCCAGCTGCTCCACTTCTGACCCAGCCCCCTGTGAACATGCCTGGGAAGGCAGCAGAAGATGGCCCAAGTCCTTGGGCCCCTGCACTCGCATGGGAGACCTGGAAGAAGCTCCCAGCTCCTGGCTTCAGCCTGGTTCTGTCACGGCCATTGTGGCCATTAGGGGAGTGAACCAACGAATGGAAGACCTCTCTCTGTGTCTCTCCCTCTCTCTGTAACTGTGCCTTACAAATAAACAAATAAATCTTTAAAAACAAAACAAAAAAGGCCAGGGAGACCCTTTGCCTGTCCCAAGGTCTACCCCAACCCTAAGATTTCAGGACCCTCGTAATTGGCCCTGGAGTACTAGAAGCAATGTTTCTTCCCCGTGCCTGGCCATCTGGGAGCCCCTGAGGGGCAGAGAACAGGAGAACAGGTGAGCTTGGACCATCTACGAGGCAGCTGCAAGGGGAGGAAGCTCAACCCAGTTCCATGACGGGTCCAGTGAGGCTACAGCCGAAGCCAAGAATCCCCAACATTAAGGAAAGCAAAAGGGTTGGTGCACTCTGGGCCGTGTCTTACTTGCTGAGAGGGTGTCCCTCTGGTCAAGCCACAGGAAGCAACGGGTAGGAGGAATCCCAACTCCTATCATCTGTCTCCACGCCTGGCTGTTCTCGGTACCTCTATAGGTAATCCCTGGTTAACTTGACAATGGCCCTCAAGTGTCCACCACCCCGGGCCCCTGGGCTGCTCAATACCCTTTCCCTAACTCGAGCACTGCCTCCCACACGCATGGACGCCTGGACGCGTCTCCTGTAGCCCTCCTTCCTGGGAGCTGCTGCCACCACAGGAGACCAAAGGGCGCTGCAAGGGCTCTGCCTCCAGAGTCTGGTTTGGGGAGGAAACGGCCTGGAGCCACGCGCCCCGAGTGGCAGCAGCCACACAGGTCTGCATGAACTTCCCCGGCCACTGCAGGCAAACAGGAGGCAGGCTGGAGGTCTGAGCTCAATGCCAACTGTTTCACAAAACGGGGGGTGGGGGGAGCCAGCGGGGCCCTCAAAGGTGGGCTTGATTCAGGCATTAGGTGGAAAGCTACACTCGGCATCAGGAAAAGGGTGCCACAGCAGGCGAGCAACGAAGCACCTCAACGTCCAACACCCCCACCTGCTACCCGAACCCCCGCTGCCTGCTACCTGAACTCAGCCAGCAATGGTAAAGACGGAGTCCCGAAAGAACTAGTGTGAGTGGCACTCTCCACGCGGCCTTGAGGACACGGGGCGCCTGGAACTCTGCAGACGCTTCCCCAGGGCACGCCTCCGCCCAGGAGGGCCAGCGTGCAAGTCTGGAGAAGGGGCATCAGCTGGCCTCGTGGCATCCCCCTCCTACTCTGCCACGTGGCCAAGCTGCCCAGGCCTCAGTGCCCCACCCCAGTTAGGGGAGGACCCTGAGGTCCTGGGCGGTCCTTTGCGGGAGGAAGTGTCCTTCCTGAGGGTCGCACCAGGACCCAGGCCCAGCACGCCCGGCCGCCTGCGCTCCAGTACCTGGAGTGGATGCCATCCACAAACGGCCCCCCTCGACCCTTCAGCTGGTCCACCTCTTGGCGCAGCTTCTCAATCTCTTCGGACAGGCGGCCCTGTGCCAGGCAGACCCCAGGGAGGGGAGAGTGGGAGTCAGCCAGGGACAGAAGACAGCAGAGTTGGGGAGACAAAGGGCTCCCAGGCCAAGCCCCCGGATGACGCCAAAGAGAAGCGGTGGGGTTGCAAAGTGAGCAGGGTGCTAGGCAGGGTGGCGGGGCCAGCAGAGTGTCTGTCTGCACAAGGGCTCTCCTGGAACAGGTCCGCTGTCCCCACAGCAGTACACAAACGCGTGGCCCAGCAGGCTGGGCAGCAGGAGGCTCGCGGGTGCCCACCCGCCCCCACCCCGCCCCGGCCGCAGGACCGTTGCTGACTCCTGCCATTAGCGGGGTTAGAGGCCCCTCCAGGCCTTATGTATGGGGGTCGGCCCATGCTATGCCTGTGCCTGTGGCCGCAGCTGTGTACCTGCAGGGAGTGGTGTACCCAGGGCTATGGCCACGGTGCAGAGCAACCTGGGAAGGTGTGTACAGGGGCTCACAGTCATGCTAACAGTGCGTGTCCGGACTGGCTACCTTGTGGTGGTGCTGTTCCTCAATCTGCCGCTGGGAGCTCTCCAACTCCTGGATCAGCGAGTTCTGGGGGACAGCGGCTGTGAGCCAGGCTGACTCCACCCCTGGCAGGCTCCACCCACATCCTCATCTTTCCCCGCCTCCTCTGGCTGTCCCGCCCTAACCCCGCCCACTCAGGCCTGGGCTCCACAGTACCTTCTCTTCCAAGGCTGCCATGCGCTCCTTGAGGTGGAGCTGCAGGCGCTCGTTGGACTCGCTCAGGAGCCGGTCCACGGTGTCGGACAGCCGCTTGTTGTGGTCCTCATTCATCTTCTCCCGCTGGCGCACCTGCACGGCCAGCCCGCCTCGTACCAGCCAGCTGGGCCCCGCAGCCCGCCCAGGGACCCACCACGCCAGCTGCGGCTCTCCCTCTCCCACTTGCTCCTCCTCATTCTCTGTCATCATCCCCCACCCACCCCCACCCGCCGGGAGCCCCCCTCCAGCTCCCCTGACCGCCCTCTGGGGCGAGGGTCCTGGCCAGGCCCTTCCTCCTTGCCCCTTGCACTGACCACCCTGGCAACCCTCACCCGGGCCAGCTCCTGGTTCTTCTCCTCCAGCTGGCCCTCCAGCTGCCGCAGGTGTTCCTCGATGTTGCCGTGCCGCTCTTCAGCCTAGAGACAGGGAGGGGTCAGCCCATAGCATCTCCCCCGCACCTGCTGCCAGGTGGCCTTGGGGATCGCAGCCTCAATGAAGCTCAGCCCTCCACCGAGCGTCCCAGAGCAAACTGCCCTCACCACTGCCTCCCTCCCCATGCACACAGACCCCTGGCAGCCCCTCCCACCACCATCGTCCTGCCACAACCAGCCTTAAAACACCCTGGAGCTAACGGCTCCAGGGCCCGTAAATCCTCCCCAAGCTTCCAGGAACGACTCCACCTGGAAGCACGAGCTCCCGCCAGCTCCTCTCTGCTTCTCGGAATCGCTTCCGACCAGGAACTGAAGCCAGATGGCCTGGGTCCAGACCCTAACTCGCTCTCTGACCCTGTACACGTGACCGAACCTCATGTGCCCGGGCTTCCTCAACTGGGAAACGGGGAGACCGACACCTACGCCCGCTGGCCAGCTGCAAGGGCGACGCGAAGTAATCCATGGCTAGCACTTAGAGCTCCACAAGCCCCGGCAGTGCCACCCAGCCATGGTCATTACCTTTGTCATTAAACCAGCCCAGGTGGACAGGTCTCCCTTTGTGTCCCGTGTCTGCAGAGACGGAGAGCCCACTGTCTCTGCTGACGAGACACTCCAGACGATCACACATCTTAGTCAGCACACCCTTCCCTAGCACCCCCACCCGCCATGACGCCCTAGGACGCATGAGTCCCTGAGCCTGCCCCTTCCGGGCAGTCTCTGGGGACACTGCAGCCGACTGCTCAGCACCCCACACACAGCACCCTGCCGGAATTAAAACCCAGCCCTCCCTTCCCAGGGGCTGCAAAGCCCTTAGCGACCACCAAGTCCAACATCAGCATCCCTGAGAAAAGGACATTCAGTTTAGTTTAGTGAGGGGGTGACTTTTCCCCGGCCACGGAGCCACTCAGTGTCTCCTGGGGGGACAGCCAGGCCACGGGCCCCAGAGCACCTAGGCTACCACACGGGCACATGGGCCAGCCTCAGTCCTGCACAGCCCCCAGGGCCCGGTGCTTACTAACCACTGGAGTTAGGAGTTAGGAGTTAGGAGTCCTCTGCATGGCTCAGGGTAGCTATGGTGACCCTGCATCAGGACCCCGGAGGCCCCAACCTGCTGCAAACACTCCCAAGTTCTTCTGATGGACACGCCCGTGTCCAAGCGCACGGTGTACCCTACTCTCCGACAGCTTCCTGTGTTGACGGCCTGTGCGCTTTTCAGGAATTACTGAAACGTTAACCCTAGATCTACAGTGCTTCAAATTGGTTTTACAAATAAACGTGCTCGCCTGCAGCCCAGGGGACGTAGAGATGTGGCCCACACCTCCTCTCTGGTTCACCTTCCCAGAGAGTAAAGTCCTCATCTGCCCACGCCAGCCCCAAACAAAAGGAGGAAGGAGCCACACGGTGAGAAGACAACATGAGGACTTCCGCCGGCATCGCCCCTCCTTAGGGGCGGGTCACACCCCCATGGAGGGACAGGGGTAGGAGTACTCTTCCCACTGCCAGACAGGCAGTCGCGCAGTGCGGGTGTCTGGCTCCCGGCCCAGTGCGCCTCCCTCTCCCTCCCCCACTGCCCGTGTGGCTCCAGCAGCGTCCAGGACGCGGGGACAGGGCAGGGCCCAGCCTCGGGCCCACTTGCCTTGGTGAGGGCTGCAACCCTCTGGGCCAGCTCAGCCTCCACCTCCGGCAGCGTCTCCGCCTTGCGCATCGTCTGCTGCAGCCTCTGCTCCGCCACCTCCAGCAGCTCCTGCAGGTGCCGGGCCTTCTCCTCACACTGGGGGGGGGGGGGGGGGGCGGGCAGGGACGGGGAGGGGTGGAGACGTGACTCAGAATGGAGCACAATGCCCCCCGGCCTCAGCAGAGAGCAGGTGACGGGTCAGAAGCAGCAAGGGACCATCTGGGTCCTCGGCTGTCCAAGATGCCTGACTTCCCCTGCCCCAAGTTGACCTGCAGGACCCCAGGGGCTCCTGGGCCCCCAAGTGACATTGGGACCTCGAGGGTCAGGCAGGATGCCCACCGCACCCCAGGGGGAGGCCTTACCTGGCGGTGCAAGGACTCCTTGTTGGCCAGCTCGTTCTCCAGTTTGTCGTTGAGGTCGTGGATGGACGTGGCCTCCCGCTGAGCAGCCAGGTAGCGCTTCTCCAGCGTGGTGATTCGCTCCTCCATGTCCTCTTTCTGGGCCAGAGCCTGGGGGCAGCACAGGGGACAAGAGGGGAGGTCACCAGCCCCTCCCCTACCTCCCCCTCTATGCATCTGCCCCCAACACCGGCCAGCATGATCCCCCCCTCGTCCCTCCTCCCCGCGCCGGACCACCAGGCATTGGGTCTTAGCTGCCCCGGCCCTGCCCCGCCCTCCGCCCACACCGTCCTGAGCGCCAATGCCTGTGCCCACGCGCACCTCCCGCAGGTCCCGCTGGTGCTTGCCGCTCAGCTCCTCCGACTTGATGAGGTCCCGGCGGGCTGTGCCCAGGTCCTCCTCAAGTTCAGCCACGGTTGCGGTCAGGGTGACCAGTCGCTCCCGGGCCTGGCTCAGCTCAAAGTTCTGCTTCTCCAGGAGCTCCTGCAGCTCCTCCACCCGGCCCACGCCATCCTCGGGGGACAGTGAGCCATCAGTCTCCAGGGAGCCAGGGTCACTCACTCCCCTGCCCCACCCCGGAGCAGATCAGAGCTCTGCCCCCCCAGACATCACAGCACACCTCCAAGTTCACCTTCCTTCCCCTGGGGGCCCAGGAACTCCCCCCTCCACACACACCGCAATGAGCAAACACCCTCGCTCTCCCCTGAATCCCGCAGATCAGCACTTTCTGGCCTTGCCTGCTGTCTCAGTTACCTCTCGTAACCCAGACAGGGGCCTGGGGGCTGGGGGTGGGGGGACAAAGAAGGAATCCTGCCTGCTGCTGACCCCTGAGCTAAGGGCGCCGCAGAGCAGAGGCGGACAAGCGCATGGCATGCCTAGCGGTACGCTGGGCACCAAAACAAAACTCTCTTTGCAGGTGAAATGGGAGGGAGAAAGAAGAAGTGGGAATAGTGGAGAAAGCCTCAAGTTGAATTCAAGCAGTTACTCTGCTGAACTGAGGCAGGGCAGGGCCTCCACTCCGTATTCCTGGGGGGTACGGGCAGCTCCCGGCACCCACCTTCCACAGGCGCTTCGGCCCCATGTCTGCCATCCCCTCCTCTTCTGCAGCTCCATCCCGGACCCCTGCCCCCTGCTGCAGGGCGGACACCTGTAGGGCACATGAGTCCTGGAGGCGAGACCCTCCCACACGTTCCAGACTCTTCTGCGGCCCCACCTCCCAGAAAGAGGTGCCGGTCTAGCCTGGGCTTACAGCCCTCAGCCACAGCAGGGAGAAGCCCAGGGAGGCGCAGAGCCCAGAACTGAAGCAGTCTGGGCGTCCAAGAGCTGCAGGGCGCTGACCAAGGGGCCCAGGCAGTTTACCTGCTGGTGGGCTCCTGCCAGCTGCTCTTCCAAGGTCGTCACTCGCTCCAGGGCTGCCCGGAGCCGCTCCCGCACCTGCCCAAGGGAAGGCGAGATAGAAGAAGGGAGGGGACCCCTCTGCACGCAGGGTGGAGGGGTGGGGCCTGGTCTGCTGCTGTCAGCCAGGGAGGAAAGTGAGAGGCCTCCCAAAGACAAATTTCCATAGGGAACCCAACAGAGGACCTTGAACTTGGGTCACCGGTGGGACAGAGTGGGCTCTGAAGCCAGAGGTTTCCCCAAACGCTACAAGCAGACACCTGAGGGAGGGAGGGGAGGCCAGGCGGGCAGGGGAATGTCGTGGAGACAGTACCTTCTCATCCAGGGCCTTGTGGTGCTCAAACAGCGACTTGAGGGCCTTCAGCACCTCCACCTCGCTGGACACGCCCGAAGGCGACTGCGCCTGGCGCTTCACCACGGTCACCCGCAGGGACCGCTCATGCCGGGACACCAGGCATTCCAGATGTTCCAGAAGCAGCTGGCGGGGAGCAAGCGAGGGCCAGAGGAGAGTTGGCAGCCCGTGCCCTGGGGGCTGCACACGGGGCCCACCTGCTCACCGAGTGCGCACAAGGACACGCTGGAAAAGAGCGTGCGTGCACGCGCACACACACACACACACACTCCAGACCACGCCCACTCACCCTGGTGTTGTTCCGCTCTGCTTTCAGCTCCGAAATCTCTTCCTCCCGCTCCAGAAGCTGCTCCCGACACATGCTCAGCTCCCGGGTTAAGGTGGCAAATTCCTGAAAACCCCAAGGTCCCTCAGGGCTTGGGGATGCAGCCCCTGGGCACTGTCCAGCCCACCTGCTGTGGAGGGCTCCTCTCCCTCGTCCCTCACCTCCACCCCTCCCCGGCACAAAGCTCCACCCCCACTGCAGGGCCGCAGAGCTGTGGCCAGCAGGTGCTTCCCCAGGGAAGTCCGAGTGCAGACCAAGCATGCATCAGGACACGAGGGAGCCGAGGTGGACACAAGAGTGAGAGTCCCTTCCCCTACACACACTGGCCCTTCCCTTTCTCCTGCAACTCAGCGACACTCGGCTTTAGAAAGTGATGGAGGGGCCTGTGGTAGCAGGGAAAGCCGCCACCTGTGTCGCCGGCACCCCAAACGGGCACCAGTTCAAGTCCCGGCTGCTCCACTTCTGATCCAGCTCCCTGCTAATGTGTCTGGGACAAGAGCAGAAGATGGCCCAAGTGCTTGGGCCCCTGCTGGAGACCCGAACGGAGCTCCAGGCCCCTGGCTTCAGCCTGGCCCTGGGCCCACTGTTGTGGCCATTTGGGGAGTGAACCAGCACATGGAAGAGCTTGCAAACAAATACAAATAAATCTTTAGAAAAGAGAGAGTCAGAGGGCAGATCTGCCCCCTGTTTTGGGGAGCAAGGTCCAGACAGGAGCGGATGGGTATCAGAGCAAGAGAAGGGAGTTTTGAGTATGGTGTCGGAGTAGGCACCCAAGAAGTTTCTCCCACCTGTCCCCCAAGTTCTGCAGGCTGCGGGCGGCTGACAAAGCAGGCGGAGCGGAGGCCCCTGCCTGATGCCCCAGCTCCGCCCGAGCTTCAGCCCTGGTTCCTGAAGGCCCTGCTCACTCGGGCCAGGGCTACCCCTGATGCCAAAACCCTTGCCCTGACCTAATACCCACGCATCTCGTCTCTCCTCGGCGGGGGGGGGGGGGGTGCCCACTGCACCCCACCTGCCCCAGGAGGAGCAGAGGGGTAAGAGGCTGGCCCCACCATCCCAGGCCCATCCTAACCTTTTCCCCACAAATTCTCCCATTCTAGAACAGCTTCCAGGTGAGGGGTCCACCCTCCGTGGCTGCCCAAGGCCTGCAAGCAACTGGGCAGAGGCTATGGCCCACCCGACACTGCAGCCGCCCTCACACACCGAGGACTCACAACCAAGGGAACAATTCCCAAAGCAACCTCTGCTCGCTGCCAGCAAAGGAGACTGGGAGGGGCCGGCATCGTGGCACGCTAGGTTAATCCTCCGCCTGCGGCACCGGCAACCCATATGCACGCCAGTTCTAGTCCTGGTTACTCATCTTCCAGTCCAGCTCTCTGCTATGGCCTGGGAAAGCAGTGGAAGATGGCCCAAGTGCTTGGGCCCCTGCACCCATTTGGGAGACCAGGAAGAAGCTCCTGGCTCCTGGCTTCGGATCAGTGCAGCTCCAGCCGCTGCGGCCATTTGGAGAGTGACCCAGTGGATGGAAGACCTCTCTCTCCGTCTCTGTCTCTCCCTCCCTTTCTCTCACTGTCTGTAACTCTACCTGTCAAATAAATAAATAAAATTAAAAAAAAAAAAAAAAAGGAGACTGGGAGACAAGCGAGGGAAGGGACGAGGGACCAGAGATGCCACAGCGTGAGAAACATGCGACCTCTGACCCCATTCCTGCATGGCTCAAGGCCATGGCATGGGGCTCTATGCTGCGTCCCTCCTCAGGTTATCCACGTGCATACGCACGGTCACACTCACACACACACACGTACCCTGACAGGATGCCCCGGCCCGTTCCCAGCCCCACACCTGGGTCTGGTGCACCTCCCCTCCTGGACTCCCGTCCCCTCGCTCCCTAGCTGTCACCCATCTGACAACAGCCACAGGACAACGTCCTAAGCACCCACTCTTCTCTCTCACAGTATCCTTCGGTTGCCCTGGACCCCAACCCTGCCCCTGCACTCAGCAGCCCCCCGGCCCCAGCAGGAAAGCAGGCTCGTCTGGGGGAGCTGTGGAGCAGCGGTGAACAGCAGCAGCTTGGGCGCCATCCCTTGGCCCCTCACACATGATGTCCCGTGCTGGGGGCCGGGGACACTGTGATGACAGAGGCCCAACCATGGCCCCCCCCACCGTGAAGCCTCCCCCGCAGGAAGTCGGGCAGGCCCTGGACCACATGGCCACTGCGCCAGTAGCCGTGGGACCTCGTGCACAACGAGTAGGAGGGGCCACCTGCCCACCCAGCTGCTCACCAGGGCTCACACTATTTGTTTTTTATTTTAAATGCTTATTTATTTTCACCAGCTTGAAAGGCAGAGTGATACAGAAAGAGAGAGAGAGAGAGAGAGAGAGAGAGAGAGAGAGCGCGATATCTCCCATCTGCTGGTTTACTCAGCGCATGTCCCCCCTCCAACAGCCTGGGTGGGCCAGGCCAAAGCCAGGGACTCAAAACTCCATCCAGGTCTTAACATGGGTGGCAGGAGCCCAGGTACTTGGGCCATCACCTGCTAACCCCCAGGATGCATTAGCAGGAAGCTGGATCAGAAGTGGAGCAGGTAGGACTCAAACAGGCATTTGGATACACGCTGCTTAACCCCTGCGCCACCGTGCCTGCCCCAAGGGCCTTGTACCTTCACTGATAAAACATCACACGACGCGGTCGGCCATGGCTTCCGAGCAGGCGGGAGCCCAGGCCCAGCTCTGGGTCTTCGCTCCTCTTGCGGAGCCAGGACACCTGCAGCATGAGCTGAGCAGCTCCTCCCCTCCCCCAACCCCAGCTTCCCCCACAAGGGCCCAGGGAGGCCCAGGCTGAGCGCAGGGCCTGGTTTTCAACACTCGTCTCTCTCCTCCTGCCAGAGAAGATGCAGAGGCAGGAGGCTCACACAGCCGCTGTGTGCAAGCTGCCCTGTGCTCACAGACGAATCCCAGCCCTCCCTGGGCCTGGCTCCTCCGCAGAGCTCACGGCTTCCTGGACCCAGCAGGCAGCTGGCCCAAGGCCCCCACCCCAGGCTCCTGCTCCCCCATCTTGCCAGACGCCGTCTGGGCGGGAAGCAGCCAGGGCTCAGGGCCAGCGTAGGGAAGTGGACTCGGGGCAGAGTGGCTGGAGCGTCAGCCCGAGTTCTTCCCGCTGCCCCCTGCTAACTGGCTGGCTGCAAGCAGTCCGTGAATGCCCCTCCCAAGCTTGAGCTCCCCAACTTGTGACACGGGATGAGGCTGAGAAACTGGTGAGATAACTCAGAGCGTTCAGTACACAGAAAACACACAGCAAGGGGTGGCTGCGGGGGCCCGTGCCGGGGCAGAGCTTGAGAAAGGGGTGCGGGCCGGCGCTGTGGCATAGCAGGGTAAGCCACCCCTTGCGGTGCCGGCATCCCATATGGGCGCAGGTTCCTGTCCCTGAGGCTCCACTTCCGATCCAGCTCTCTGCTACGGCCTGGGAAAGCAGTGGAAGATGCCCAAGTGCGTGGGTCCCGGCACCCACGTGGGCGACCTGGACAGAGTTCCTTGCTCTTGGCTTCAGCCAGGCCCAGCCCCAGCTGTTGCAGCTATTTGGGGAGTGAACCAACAGATGGAAGACTCCTTTCTCTCTGTCTCTCTCTCTGTCTCTCTCTCTCTCCTTCTCTCTTTCTCTCTCTGTAACTCTTCCAAATGAATAAATAAATCTCTATAAAAACAAAAACAAAGGGGTTCCAGAGATCGGCTCTGCCCATAATTCCCTGTGTGCCATATCTTGCCTTTTTCGTCTGTGCAGTAAGGATGCTGGACCCCACGCTCTCTGAGGCTCTCCCCATCTCTGCTGTCTGACACCCCCACCGCCACCTCCAATAGGGAACCACTGGGGAGCAAGCAGGCCTGGGGGTTCTTTCCAGTCTAGGGTGCCACCTGCTGGTTTCCTGGGGCCACTGCAGCTGACAACTACGGCTGGGTTCTGCACCGAATTCCCTCTGTTCCTACAGGGAAAGCCACTTCCAGACTGAGGGGATGTAGGCAAAAGGACGACGATGAGCGAGACTTCTGCCCTGGGAATTCCAAGTGCTGATATGCAAACCGACGCAGAGGAGCCGAGGGTCCTGCTCAGGGAGATGCAGACTTTCAGGCCTTACCTGGGGGAGGGCGGAGTTAAGGTGGCGCTGGAGCTGGTCCCGCTCGTGCAGTGCATCTTGGAGCCGGCCCTGCGTGGCGGCCAAGGTCTCCTGGCTCTCCCGCAGGGACTCCAGCAGCCTCTCTCGCTCGTCCAGCATGTTCACCATCAGCTGCTCGAAGTTGGCGTCAGCATCGGCGCCGTGTGGGGGACCCAGGGGGTCCCCCTCGTTGATTGTGGGCATCACCTCGCACATAGTGGGGGTGGGCAGGGCCTTCTCAGCGTCAGGGGCCCGGGGAGAGGCTCACAGGGGCGACGCCGCCTCTGGGAGGACCCAGGGCCTGAGTCTCGGAGCGGGCAGCGCCAGGCAAGCGGGCAGCTGGGCAGGGGCTTCTCCCATGGCATCAGTCGCTGAGGCTCTGAGAGGGGCCTGGGAGCCGGGGCGCCCCTGTGGACCGCAGCCAGGAGGCCTGGCTTAGCCTCTGGGGGCTGGGCCTGGTTGCCCTGGGTCCCCACCGTGTGGCCATGACAGGCAGGGCCAGCCGGGCTGCAAGGCCGTCCTGTGCTTACACGGAGCGCCAGACACAGGCAGAGTCCCAGCTGGCTCTGGTGACATCCATCGCTTCTCCGGGCGGGCGCTGTGGCCTGCGGGGGAAGAACCGGCTGTGAGGACCCGCTGGGCGGGGAGGGGGGCTGGGGCAGAGGCAGAACCCGGAACCTTCCAGAGCGGTGGGGTGCTGGCCCTGGGGAGGCGCCCCGGAAAGCACACTGCCAGCCGCCTGGCTGCCCACAGACCAAATATAGACAGGGAGGCAGCAGTGAATGGGCTGCCCGGAGACCTGGGGTGGGGGGGCAGGCAGTGGGGTGTCCGCCCCGCCCCCACACTCAAGCCAAGGCCAGTGTAAAGGGGCAGCAGGGTGAGTCCCGCAGAGGCTGGACTCCCACGGTAACAGCTCCTGCCCTGATCGCTGGCACAGCACACTCAGGCCTCGGAGAGGCACCCACAGGGCACTGGGACAGGCCTGGAGCCCTGACCCGCGACAGCGCCCATAATCCAGTCATTCTCCGCCTGTGCAAGCTGCCAAGGAGGCGCACGGCACGCGGCAGGCTCCCCTCTGCGTGCTCGGCCTACGCCCTGTGCGTGGGGGCAGGGCCTCCCTCTAGCGGCTGGGATCTGCTCCCTCCGTGGATTCACCGGCGCTGCCTGCATGCGCACAGCCTGGCTCCAGGGACGGAGGAAAGCCCAGTGGTCAGGGCACAGGGCACTGTTAGAAGAAAGGCAGCCTGCGGCTGGCATTCTCCCGCCATTGGCTGCCAGCCTCTCTGCCTGCCATCTGCAGGCCTCCGTCTGACTCCACCTTCGGAGTCACCTGACACATCCCACACGTAGTTCCTCCTCCTCCCGGGGCAGACACACAGGAGGGCGTCCGGACCCAGCGAGAGGGCAGAGGTCAGACACGGGACAGCCTGCGACCTGTGCCAGGGCTGAACTCAGAGAGGAAACAGAGACCAGGCCCCTTCGTCCTGACCCATCCTGGCCCCTGCAGGGCACTGCGGATCGAGGCAG
The DNA here is from genome assembly GCF_051225735.1 of Oryctolagus cuniculus. Classification (NCBI taxonomy): domain Eukaryota; kingdom Metazoa; phylum Chordata; class Mammalia; order Lagomorpha; family Leporidae; genus Oryctolagus; species Oryctolagus cuniculus. Next base: position 18,777,880 of record NC_142879.1, on the reverse strand, counting down.
AAATGGAGGGCAGGAAGGGGGTGCCGAGGACCAGATGAGACAGAGCGTCCCCTCGAAAAATCCAGAAACTCAACCCGCAGCCGTTGCCAGGGGGCCCGGGAGTGCAAGTTCACGCACAAGGGCGGCCTCGGACGATACACACATGGCCACACACTCCGGGACACAGGAACTGGATGCGAACTCTGGTCAAGGGGATCCCTTCCCCCACGGCGGACACGGGCCATGGAGGGCAGGGTCCTGAGCTGCTGGGGCTGGAGGGGAGGGGCTCCCAGCTGCCCTCTCCCCCCCCCCCACTGTGCTCCAGGCCGGGGTCCGAGGCCACACGGCCCCATCACAGCTCTCTAAGCGCATCAATCACTGAGCCCACACCACCTCCCAGTGCCTCCACGCACCCACACACACACAGGGGAAATGAAAGCCTGGAGGGGAGGCGAGGCTGGCAAGGGCGCCCTGCAGAGTTCAGGAGCTCAGCCCTCGCCTCCCCACCCAAAATGGCATCAGCCGAACAGATGCCCAGGCCACCAGCGGTGCGGGACAAGCAGGCAGCCCAGAGCTGGGCCTTGGGACATGCTGGTCACAGCTCTGCCACAGACTGGCTGGATGACCTCGGGCCCGTCACAGCCTCCTGAGGCCCCTGCAGGAGCTGGAAACCCTGTGTCCCCGGCCCCACAGGGATGAGATCGTGGCTGAGCAGAGCTCTGAGCGGTAGCAAGCGCCTGAGATGCTGGAGAATGCCAGTACCTCCGCGCTGGCAAAGGCGGCAGGCCTGCAGGTGGCTTTGGAAGCCCCGAAGGGAAAGAGGCTGGAGAAGGTCCTGGGAGGGCCAACAGGACCTGGGCTGGCCACTGGGAGGTGCTGGCTTTGGGGTCAGTGTGACCTGCCCACATCCTGCTGCCCATTCTGGCAGACAGAGGCTGGCTGCAGCAGCCCCAGCCCTGTCCTAGGCCCCTCCAAGCCAGGTGCACAGGGAGCAGGTGGAAGATGAGCCCACAGAGGGACGCCAGGCAGAGGCTCCTGAGACCAACCGCTGGGGCCGCCTGCCCCGCCCCTGCCCCCGCCCACCGCACAGCACCAGGAGCCCGCAGGGAGCTGTGCAGGCGCCTCGTGGGGACACCTGGCTCCTCGCGGCTCTTTGGCTGTCTTTAAAAAGTGTCATTATCATCCCAGCTTCACAGGAACCTCCTCAACTCCTGCACAGTCTCTAAGTAACACTCACAGGTCCTGACTCAGAGGCGAAAGCTGCCAGCCCCGAGCAGGCGGCGGCAGGGGCTCTGCCGGGGAGCAGCGTGGGCAGGCTGTGCAAGAGCCCAAGAGGGCACGAGAGTGGGCGCGTGGCACAAACCGGCCCCTGGGCTCTGCAGACACAAAGGAAGCAAAGTGGGAGGTGACGTTGGTTTCCCAAAATTCCCCCCCACGGCTTCCTAACAAACAGCAGGGAGAGGCACTCGGGTCTGGCACTCGGGCCTGGCTCCCCCCGGCTGGAGCGGATGGCACCGCTGTGAGCGCGCTCAGCAAGGCACGGCTGTCAGCAGGGCGGAGCCCCGGGGCCAGGGCAAGGCTGCCAGCAGAGGCGCTCAAGTCTGAGCAGACCCTGGGAGGGAGCCCGGGCTGCAGAGCTGCAAGGTCACAGAGAACGGTCAAGGTCGCACGCCCACCCGAGTGGAGGAAGGGGACAGCCTGAGGTGGCCTTGCAGGAAAGCAGCCACACCCACGAGAGCGCTGGGGTTTCTGTGTGTTTACTGTGTGCTGGGCGCTGTGCTACGGGCAACAGACAAGAACTTGGCGCCTCTTCCTTGCAAGGAGGACGTCACCCTGGCCATATCACAGCCAGGAGACCTGGGATCCCCAGTCATGGAACCAGGAAGGACGCAGTCCGTGGGTTTGACCCGAAGGCGGGTGGGGATGGCAATGCAGGGAACTCAGGGAAGGTGACAATGACACCTTTGTCTCCTCCAAGAACCCCAGCAGGTGGGTACCATGGCCTGGGCCTCCCGCCACCTCGCCTCCACTGCAGAGCAGCTAGCGCTGTCCCCAAGTGGTCCCTCCCCACCTGCTGTGACCTGGCTCCAAGGCCCCCTCTACCGCCCACCCTCATCTCTGTCCCCAAGCCCTGGCCGGCTCTGCAGTCCCCTACGCTCCCCACACCCCCGCACTCCTGTGGGCGCTGCAGAAACAGAGACCCTTCCCAGCCATGGCTTGCCTTGCTAGGGCTGCCGCCCACGACCCCAGGCCACCACCTCTCCTCCCCTCTCCTCCCCTGTCCGCCTCACCACCCTGAGAAGCCTGGCCCTCACTCACCCTCTCCTCCCAGAGCCCACCCCTGCTCACATACACGCAGCACCTCACCTGGCCACTGCCAACCCCGTGAACTTAAATCACCCTTCTATGCTCGTCTCAAACCCCTCTTCCTCCAGGCAGCCTTTTCTGATTGCCTCCGACAGCTGACACAGCACAGCCCTTTATCTGCCCTCGCTTGCTGGTACTCCCCTTACTCTACCTCCCCTGCAGCCTCCAGGTGAGAACTGCGTCTACCTAGCATCTGCCTGTGCCCTCACGCAGGGTGCCATCCTAAACGGGACTGAGCAAGTGACCGAGCTGCTTCTAAAAGGTCCATCCCTGACCGACTGCAGAAGAGGGGCCTCCAAGATGGGAAAACTGGGAACAGCCTCGTTTACGTCACCCCTAAAGACTAAAGGTTCCCGGGCCCAGGTCTGTGGCACAGAGGGTCACACCCCTTATGAGCTCCAGTGTGAATTCCAGCTGCTCCATTTCTGATCCAGCTCCCTGCCACCACGCCTGGGAAATCAGCAGAAGGTGGCCCAAGTGCTTGGGTCCGTGTCACCCATATGGAGACCCGGATGGAGCTCCTGGCTCCCGGCTTCAGCCTGGCCCAGCCTCGCCCATGAGAGCCATTTGGGGAGTAAACCAGAAGAAGGAAGATCTCTCTGTCTCTCTCTCCCCCTCTCTGTAACTCTGCCTTTCAAATAAATAAATAAATAAATAAATCTTAGAGAAAGAGAAAGGAAAGGGGGAAAAGGGGAGGAAGGAGAAGCTCCCCAGAGGGCTCCCCAGACTTGGCCGGGAGCCTGTGGGATGACCAGACGCCTCCTCCCGTGTCTCCCGAGGGTGGCCGGGTGGCACCTGCTACTTCTCATTCATGTATGTTACGCCTCATGGCAACCTGCACTGAGGGTCGTGAGCTGCATCTCCTGGACTGAGGACCCCTGGAGTCACTGCTGCTCTTCTGGGGGTCCCAGGGAACTGGGTGCCTCTGAGGGGGAGGGGAGGGGGGAGTGGGAGAGAAGGGGAAAGGGAGGAGGGGAGGGAGGGGAAGGGAAGGGAGGGAGAGGAGGGGAGAACAGGGGAGAACAGGAGGGGAAGGGAGGGGAGGGGAGAGGAGGGAGGGAAGAGGAGGGAGGGGAAGAGAGAGGAGGGGAGGGGAGGAGAGGGGAGGGGAGAGGAAGGAGGGGAGGGGAGGGGAAGAGAGAGGAGAGAGGGGGAGGGAGGGGAGGGAGCGGAGAGGAGGGAGGCAGGCAGGAAGGAATGAATGCTTCTGGAGAGCAGGACGCACCCCACCCCTGCCTTGAAGGCAGAGGGTGGAGCAGGCGGATGGGTCTGAACACTGGCTCCTCCCTGACTGCTCACGTGATCCCCCGAGCCTCAGCTGTCCCTCTGTGCAATGGGGAGATGGCAGCCGACAGGAGGCTGAGCAGAGTTACACACACAAAGCGCTGAGACCGGGGGCACCAAGCTTCACACTCAGCACCCTAGGCTCCAGGCAGGGCCCACGCTGGACACAACAGCAAAATTACAAATCCCTTCCGGCTGCAGGAAGACACTCCCAGGGAAACTGACGGGACGGCTCTGCTCCGGGCTGCTCGCTGCTGGCCACAACCCCCCTCAGAGGCACCCAGTTCCCTGGGACCCCCAGAAGAGCAGCAGTGACTCCAGGGGTCCTCAGTCCAGGAGATGCAGCTCACCACCCTCAGTGCAGGTTGCCATGAGGCGTAACATACATGAATGAGAAGTAGCAGGTGCCACCCGGCCACCCTCGGGAGACACGGGAGGAGGCGTCTGGTCATCCCACAGGCTCCCGGCCAAGTCTGGGGAGCCCTCGCCTGAGACCGCTCCCCAGGAGTTAGACATGCTCCCCCTTCCCCAGAGACAGCCTCCACGCAGGAGAGCACACAACTTACTGTCCAAGCCAGAACCCTCCGGGGAGTGAGGGAGGCACTGCTACCAACCACTCCTGGACACAGGGGCACCCGGGCTGCCCCAGACACCCCTGGCTGTTAGGTAGCCTCCCTGTCGCCACCCAGGAGACTGCCCTCAAAGACTAGCAGCAGCAGTGCCCAGATCGCGGCCCGCACAGCCGCCTAAAAAAAAAGTATTTATTTATTTATTTATTTATTTGAAAGACCTAGAGAGAGAGAGAGAGAGAGATCTTCCATCCACTTTTTCACTGCCTAGATGGCCAAAGCCAGGAACTGGGAGCTTCATCCGGGTCTTCCACGGGGCTGGCAGGGACCCAAACACTCGGGCCATCTTCCACTGCTTTTCCCAGGCCATAGCAGGGAGCTGGATGGGAAGTGGAGCAGCTGGGACACAACCAGCATCCAAAAGGGAAGCCAGCGCTGCAGGTGGCGGCGTCAGCCCCTGCACCACAGCGCCGGCCCCACAGCGGCCTCTTTAAGGCAGGAGCCGCACACTGGGCTCTAGGACAGGGTGCCTTGGGGCAGCCCGGGGCGAGGGAGGGTGCGGGTTGCCACATACACCAAGGGCTCCGAGCTCCCTTTAGCTTGAATCCCATCAACCTTGTATCTGCCCATTTGACAGGGCATCTGATTAAGGTTTTGTTTGCTTTAAAAAAAAAAGGGGGGGGGTGTTGAGTCTCAAAATAAGATTAGAAAGTCCCTGGTTGCAGAGTCGTCTCAAGAAAGAACCTGCTGGGCCGGCGCTGCGGCTCACTAGGCTAATCCTCCGCCTAGCGGCGCCGGCACACTGGGTTCTAGTCCTGGTCGGGGCACCGGATTCTGTTCCGGTTGCCCCTCTTCCAGGCCAGCCCTCTGCTGTGGCCTGGGAGTGCAGTGGAGGATGGCCCAAGTGCTTGGGCCCTGCACCCCATGGGAGACCAGGAGGAAGCACCTGGCTCCTGCCATTGGATCAGCACGGTGCGCCAGCCACAGCGCGCTGGCCGCGGCAGCCATTGGAGGGTGAACCAACAGCAAAGGAAGACCTTTCTCTCTCTCTCTCTCTCTCTCTCTCTCTCACTGTCCACTCTGCCTGTTTAAAAAAAAAAAAGGAAGAAAGAAAGAACCCGCTGACGCCTGCCCAGAGATGCAGCACAGCTGCAAGCACGGTGCCTGGGGAGGGCCAGCACCCAGGGCCACGCCCTCGAGTCCACCAGAGGTCAGCTAGTCACCACCAAGACATCGAGCCCTTGGGCCCCTGCACCTGCGAGGGAGACTTGGAAGAAGCTCCTGGCTCCTGGCTCCGGATCGGTGCAGCTCCGGCCGTTGTGGCCAACTGGGGAGTGAACCAGTGGATGGAAGACCTCTCTCTCTCTCTCTCTCTCTCTCTCTCTCTCTGCCTCTCCTTCTCTCTCTGTGTAACTCTGACTTTCCAATAAATAAATAAATCTTAAAAAAAAAAAAAACAGGGAATGTAGCACAGGGAGAGGACATGTGTACTCATGCAATAGTGTGTGAGTGTGTGGTCAGGAGAACATGTGGTCATGATGGGGGGTGGGTGAGAGGGAGAGAGGGAGGGAGAAAGAATGGGCTGGGTAAGAGTGTGGCTACAAAAATGGAGGACAGAGGCCAGCACTGTGGCACAACAGGTGAAGCTTCTGTTTGCGACGCCAGCATCCCAGATCAGAGCCCGCTTCAAGTCCTGGCTGCTCTGCTTCCAACCCAGCTCCCTGCTAATGCCCCTGGGAAAACAGCAGAAGATGGCCCAAGGACCTGGGTCCCTGCCGCCCACATGGGAAAGTAGCACTCACAGGTCCAGATGGAGTTCTGGGCTCCTGGCTTCAGCCTGGTCCAGTCCCAGCTGTGGCAGCCACTTGGGGAGTGAATCAGTAGATGCAAGATTTCTCTCTGTGTGTGTCTCTCCCTCACTCTCTGTCACCATGCCTTTCAAATAAATAAGTAAATCTTTTTTTTTTTTTTTTTTTACTAGGCTTGGGGTAGGGCCTGCATTTGCAATCAGTGAGTAGGAGATTCTGGCAAGGCAAAGGGAACTTGGTAAAGTCTTTTTTTTATTATTATTTTTTATTTATTTAAAAGACAGAGTTACAGACAGAGGCAGAGAGAGAGAAAGAGAGGTCTCTTCCAGGTCTCCCACGCAGGTGCAGGGGCTCAAGGACTTGCGCCATCCTCCACTGCTATCCCAGGCCACAGCAGAGAGCTGGATCAGAAGTGAAGCAGCCGGGACTAGAACCGGCACCCATATGGGATGCTGGTGCTCAGGCCAGGGCTTTAACCCACAGCGCCACAGTGCCAGTCCCAATAAATAAATCTTAAAAAACGGGGGGGGGGGGGGGGGAATGTGAGAACGAGTGGGTTTGGACAGTTGTGCGAGTGCATGGCTGGGTGTGGTAGTGAGTGCACGTATGTGTCAGGGCTGCTGACTGCCCGTGACTGCAGTCATGAGAACGTACTGTGAGCATATGCACACTGACAGTGGGCGTGGGTGGCCACACGAGCACATGCGTGTGGGAGTCCTGAAATCACCTATGTTCAAATAGCACAGGGAGGGGCCAGCGCTGTGGTGTAGCAGGTAAAGCCACCACCTGCGGTGCCGGCATCCCATATGGGCGCCAGATCGAGTCCCGGCTGCTCCACTTCTGATCCAGCTCTCTGCTGTGGCCTGGGAAAGCAGTGGAGGATGGCCCAAGTCCTTAGGCCCCTGCACCCACGTGGGAGACCCAGAAGAAGCTCCTGGCTCCTGGCTTCGGATCAGCGCAGCTCTGACCACTGAGGCCATTTGGGGAGTGAACCAGCAGGTAGAAGACCTCTCTCTCCGCCTCTGCCTCTCTGTAATTCAGCCTTTCAAATAAATAAATCTTAAAAAAAAAAAAAAAAAAAAAAAAAAAAAGCACAGGGAGGCCATGAACCTTGTGCATGCACACATGTCATCATGAAAGCACACGAGAATGGGTGTTCAGCCCAGCAGTTAAGATACCCGTGTCCCTCATCAGAGTGTCTGGTGTCTGGGTTCAATTCCTGGCTCTGGCTCCTGGGTCCAGCTTCCAGCCAATGCAGACCCTGGGAGGCAGCAGTGCCAGCTCAAGTAATTGGGCTCCTGCGTCCACATGGGAGGCTGGAGTTGGGTTCCCTACTGAGCTGCAGCCCAGCCCAGTTCCAGTCACAGGGGGCATTTGGAGAGTGAACCAGGAGAGAGTGTGAGTGCAGTGTGGTCTTGACCTTGTGTGAGAGGGAGAGAAGGGAGGGTAGGGATGCCGGTGAAAGGATGGAAACTGTTCCGTGTTCTCCATCCTCAACAGAGCCAAAATGTCACACCCCGAAGCCGGCTGAGGCTGAGGCTGAGGCTGAGGTCTCGGAACTGGCCCAGCCCATCCCCTACTTGCCCCTCCCCCAGAGGAAGTGCACTGCAGGGGTCTCCCAGAGCGGCCAGGCCTCAGGGAACAGCCCAGGCCAAGCTCTGTCCTAAGCAGCTGCCTGGACCCTCTCAGTGGGCGCCCACCCACGCCTCCGGAAGGCAGACTCTCAGAGGCTGTGCAGGCCAGCCTCCCACGACTCCCTGCCAGCCCAGACCGGCCTCCCGCAGGAGCTCACCACCAAGTGGAGGAAAGACTGCCACTGGACCCTTTTCCTTCAGCTGGATGGAAACCTCTCTCCCCAGCGGATGGACAGTCACCTAGCTGAAGGCACGTCTGGTATGCATTTGATCTGCAAGAATTCAGCCGCAACAAAGGCCCCCAAATGCACACCAGCTGCTTCATCTGACCCCAACAACTCCACTACATGGTGCCCACGCGCCCTTCTTTAAGCAGCTGTGTAACAGTGCACCGTTGAATACTGCATCCCCAGTAGAGAGTACCTACTGTATACTCTACACACGAGCCCACCGGTTAGAAGCCTGCACCCAGCACCACGCTTCAGAGAGTCTGAGGCTTTTCACTCTGTGCTCCCAGACTCTAATTCACTCCCCCGGGGGGCTGAGACGGTAACGCGCACTCCTGGGTCCCCAGAGGCGTCTCTGCCCCCGGGTTAAGTATTTCTAGTTGCAAGGAGGCCCTGCCTCATCACACCCAAGGGACCAGAAGACAGAACTCTTCGCTTCAATCCAACAAGCACTTACTGAGTGGTTTCCAAGAATCCGACGCAGCCAGACACAGATACCCACCCAAGCACCAGAGAGCAATAGCCGGTAGCCTGGGCCCAAACATCCAGCCTGGCGCAGCTGAGCGCCACTTGGAGCAAGACCAGTAGAGTTAATGGGTGGCAGTCCCTCCTCCAGCTCTCTCAGAAGGAGGTGGCCCCAGCCAAGGCCTCTCCACCCCAACAGAAAGCAGGCAACTGCTCCCCGCTCGAGCTGACTGGGGGGGGGGGGTGCAGACCCTGAGCAAGGCCCTGAGGCTGCAGCGCCCTGGCCTCTCTGCAGGTGGAGCAACTTGGTGCTCCCAGTGGCCAGGCCCTTCCCGACCCCCCGAATGCTCTCAGAGCTCCGACCCCTACTGCTATGTCCCCCACCAGCCCTGCCCCCACGGCCCCTCACAGCCAGGCCCCTAGAAGCGGCCTCTCAGAGCCCGCTTCCCTCTGGCGGAGATCCTTAGTGCCAGGCTCCTGCGAGCCAGCCCGGTGTGCCCTCCGGAGCTAATTATAGGTCAGTGAGCTAGCAGGCCAGAGGGGGACAGATGGTGGCTTCATGTGGCTGCAATACACACTTGCCAGCCCTCTGACCCCACTCCCTGCCTAGGACTCAGACTGCCAGGCAGCTTTCACGGCCCCCCTGCTCCCCGCTCCTCTCCAGTGCACCCACACGTGCATGCTTGCACGCATACGGGCACACACACTCACACAACCCCCCACCACACGGTGTGTCCACACCAACCATCTACCAACTCCACACAACAGAGCCGAGAGCCTAGGGCATCGTATGGCAGGGGTGAGGAGACCCTGGCCCACTCCCCATGTCGCAAAGCCCCCTTGGCACCCAGCTCCGAGCCTCCTGAGTACCACCCCCTGCCTCATGACCACCGCAGCCCGGCTCCCCACCCCCACCCCTACGCCAGACCTGCTCAGAAAGGACCACAGCAATCCCTGACAACTCTTCCAACTCAGAGGCGCCCCGAGCCCCACTCCTGCCCTGCCCTGCTGGCCCTCAGCAGCACCCACCCACACGCCACTGGGGACTTCCCTTCCACGCCCCCTCCCCCATTCATGAGATGGTGGCGCCCACTGTGCACTGTCAAAGCACCCTTTGCCCCTGTCATGTGCCCGTGGAGCTGCTCATCATCTCACTACTGTTGATGCTGATGCCATTCATGCCAGGGAGCCTCCACCGGCCTCAAGACCAGAGCCTGAGAAAATGGCCAAGGGAAGTGACTCAAGCTGTCCTGGTTGCTAAGGCCTCTTCCCTGGGCTACCTGGCCAGGTAATGGTGGTGGCACTGTTCGAACCTGGTTCAGTTCTTTCATTTCCTAAGCCAACAGCAACGGAACAAAGTCGTGCACGTGTGTGTGTGCACATGCGTGTGTGCACGTGTGTGTGTGTGCAGTCAGCAACAGCACCTGCCTGTGCAACTTTTGCCGCTTCGTGACCCTAAATTGCCTTCAGAAGGCCGGCTCCTCCCTAGAATGGTGCCCGAGAGATGCCTGCTGGGTCCTGGAGCTAAGTGAGAGGCACCAGTTCCAACAGCTCTGGAACCCTGGCTCCTGGGGGCGGGAGCCGTGCGGGGCCTCCCATAACCACTCGCTGCCCAGAGAAGGGCGGAAGCACTGCTCTCCTCCCTGCCCCCCAGGAGCACCACCACACCTCTCTTCAAAGGTGACATCAGCACCTAGTGGCACTCTGTCCTGGATCCCGCCTCCTTCTCAAGGAAGGCCACCCACCCCGCGCTTCCCAGGGCTCCGGCTCGGCCTCTCCCGCTCTCCACCCCCCATCAGAACCCTCAGGGTCTCTACTGGAAAACACCCCTCCTGCGTGGACGAAACTCAGCCGCCCGCTGCCACCTCTCGGTGCCGCAAGCTCGGTCCCAGCCCTCCCATCCTGGTGCACCCCCACCACCACCACCAGGCCTCGCGCTGGCCGCTCCGTGCTCCCGGAGTCCGACACTGCGGAGACGCGCCCGACACCGCCGGCTCCCCGGGCAAGGGGCGCACGGGAGGGATTCAGATCTGCGACCAGCGCGAGGCTGCGACCCTTCGGAGGTGCCTGCCCAGAGAGAGGACCCTCGCGAGACGGGAAGCGCCTTTCCTCGGGCCCTGGCAGGGAAATGGGGGCGCAGTCACCGGCCCCCGCCCCCCGCCCCCGGGAGAGTCGCTAGCTCAGCCCCCTCCCCGGAGCCGCGGGAGCCGAGCGCGCGCTTACGCCCTCCGCGCAAGCCGGACATCGCCCCCCACCCGCATTCCCAAGGGCACGGGGCACCGCAAAGCCTGGCGAGGGGCGGAGGAGGGGGCAGCATCGACGCCCGCCGAGGCCGCCGCAGCCGGCGCCAAGAGGGGCTGTGGTCCCGGGTGCGCTAGAGAGTCACCCCCCCTCCCCAGACTGTGCAGTGGGGCCGGAGGTGGGAAAAGAGCATCCTGCCGCCCTCGCCTGGGTCTGGGCGCTCACCTGTCTGCAGTCCCCGAAGGCCGGCAGCTCGGCTGCGAGGTGAGCCGCCCCCGACCAGAGCAGACCGACACGACCTAGAGCCAAGCGGGCGCCCAAGGCACCCGCAGCCTCCGCCGCCCTAGCGCCCGGCCCAGGCCCCGCCCCTCCCTCCGCCGGCCCCACCCCCAGGGCGGGGCATGGCTTCTCCCGGGCCCCGCCCCCGCCCCGGGCGCTCCCGGCCGGCACGTGACGAAGGTGCCGCGTTGAGGCCGTGCGCCATCTTGGCTGGGCCTCGAGTCCCGCCGGGGTACCGCGTGGGCTCTGCTCCAGGAGTCTCGGGTCCCCCTCTGTCCCTAGGCCTGCCAGTGGCGCGTCCGTTTCACACTTGCTCTTTCCCGCCCGCGTTTCTGGGGCCTGCCCTTGAGTCGCGTGCTAGGCTTGAGGCAGCTGGCAGTGCCATCGCCATCACTACAAAGTGAGACGTTCGCCTGTTACGTGCGCATACTATGAAAACAGTCTCTGGTGCCAAGATCCCTGACTGGCAAATTCCAGATAAGCCTCTGCGTTCTCCCGCAACGCTCGCCGGTCCCCCGTGGCTACTCCTGCCTCTCCCATCTGGCGCGGGCACTCGGCGTGTGCACATGCGCACACGAGCGCGGGGCTTGGCGCCACGGAGCCGAGCCGCCTCACGTTTGCGCCCGCGCTGTCACCTTGTGGCTTGGTTGCTCGCCTCTTCCGAAGGCAGGGAAATCTGACCAGTGCTGACCGACTCGGAGGACTGAGAGCCGGAGCTGAATTCCTGTTATTTCGCAGTGGAGGTTTTTGTCTGTAGCCCAGAAAGTTCCCTCTGTTCTCCAGGTGTTCCAAGGGTCTCACCCAAAGGGCGTTTCACATCCCTCACTAATAAACCAGCAATGCAGAAGCCTGAAGCTAGGGTAGCCATTGATACAGCGCTTTAAAGTAAAATGTGCAGCAGACCAAGGAAGTTATTTCAGGAGGGATAGGCGTGTCAGGAGAAGCCAGCGGCAGTGTTTAATCTGTCATCCCACCACGGAGTTTGACACAAAACTCGCGAGTGGAGTCAGAGCACAACCATTAGGCCACATCCATCCCACCACCTCTGCAACAGTGGCTGTGCCGTGGCGGGCACCCAGGGCATCTGTAGGCTGAGAAGTGAGGGGCTCTGCGCTCCTCTCCTGCCCGGAGGGCTGACTTCCCACGGTAGACATTGCAGTAAGTGCTTGTTTGCTGTCCTTAGGTGTTCTGCTTGTTTTTATCACTCTTTAGTAAGATTTATTTATCTGAAAGGCAGAATGAGAGGGGGAGAGCTTTCATCCACTGGTTCACTCCCCCAAGTGGCTGCAACAGCCAAAACTGGGCCGATCCAAAGCCAGGAGCCAGGAGCTTCCTCTGGGTCTCCCACGTGGGTACAGGGCCTATGGACTTGGGCCATCTTCTGCTACCTTCCCAGGCCACAGCAGAGAGCTGGATCGGAAGCCAGGACTTGACATGAACCGAACTAGCACTACATTATGGGATGCCTGCATTGCAGGCAGTGGCTTAACCTGCTGCTTTTTTTATCATTAAATGCTCAAATTCTAATCTTTCCTGACCCAGGCAGGCTTCCTGTGTGGGGGTGAGGTTAGCTGTTAGCAGCAGCATTAAACAGATGCTTCCTAGGAATGCTCTTTAAATAGCAGGGGTAGGACCGGTGGTAAAGGACAGGCTAATTTGGTTGTTCGCTCACAACAACTGCCCCCGCAAGATTTTCATGTTTAAAGCAGACTGTCTTAGAGCCCGCCTCCTGGCAATGTCCAGCTCACTGTTAGCTGGAGAAGGGGACGGCGTGCAGCTCTTAGCAAAACAGAAAACAGCAGCCGCAGCGAGTCCCCTGAGCAACAGGACACTCTGCAGGGCGAAAGGCCGCGCTCCCGCAGCATCCAGGCGGCAGCAGAGGCGGCGCAGGGCAGGGCAGAGGGAAGTCACTAAGTGCTTGTGGTCGGGAGGCTTGGCTCAATTCGCAGTGCGTCTTTCTAATGACCTTCAGGACGACAAATGGCTTCCAAGCCTAACGACTCAATGAAAACGCCTATCCCTCCTGAAATAACTTTCTTGGTCTGTTTCACATTTTACTTTAAAACATACTTTAAGATTCTTTCATTTTTAGTTATTTTAGGGATAAGCTATACCACAAATTTATGTTCATCCTTTTACTTTTTTATTTGTGTACACTCTGCCTACTCCCTTTTATACCATCTACCACCAAAAAAAAAAAAAAACCAAAAACCAAACAAAAAAACCACAGTGTGACCTTTTTTTTTTTTTTTTTTTGACAGGCAGAGTGGATAGTGAGAGAGAGAGAGAGAGAAAGGTCTTCCTTTGCCGTTGGTTCACCCTACAATGGCCGCCGCGGCCGGTGCGCTGCGACCAGGGCACTGCGCTGATCCGAAGGCAGGAGCCAGGTGCTTCTGGTCTCCCATGGGGTGCAGGGCCCAAGCACTTGGGCCATCCTCCACTGCACTCCCGGGCCACAGCAGAGAGCTGGCCTGGAAGAGGGGCAACCGGGACAGAATCCGGCACCCTGACCGGGACTAGAACCCGGTGTACCGGCGCCGCAAGGCGGAGGATTAGCCTAGTGAGCCGCGGCGCTGGCTAGTGTGACCTTTCAATAGTGGATCAGTAAGAAGTCTTAGGTGAGAGCCAGCACTGTGGCACCGCAGGTTACTCCGCCAGTTACAACGCCGGCATCCAGTGATGGAGAGCCAGTTCAAGTCCTGGCTGCTCTGCTTCCATCCAACTTCCTGCTAACATACCCGGGAAAGCAGTGGACGATGGCCCGAGTATCCGGGTTCCCCTGCACCCACATGGAAAACCTAGATGGAATTAAGGGCTCCTGGCTTCAGCCTGGCCCAGCCATTTGGGGAATGAACCAGCGGATGATCTCTCCGCACGCCTATGTTGTCTCTCTCACTCTGCCTTCCAAATAAATAAATACATCTTCCTTAAAAAAAAAAAAAGCCTGGGTGAGGGTCGTAGCTCTACAGGCACTATTACTATTGTAGCCTTGGGTAAGTCACTAATTTCGTTTGCTCACCCATAAAATAGGGACAGTATCATGTACCTTGCAAGAATTGTGGGAATTTGAGACACTATATAAAGCTCCTAGTATATTATGAGGGGGACAAAGTCATTATCATCACCACTATCAGCCTCATTTAAAAACAAAAACAAAAAACACTAAAATTTAAAAACTGGCAAAAAAATATTTATATAATAAATTAGTTTTTAAAAAAGGTGTATACACAAGTCAATCTTGCAAGATTCTGAAAACCCTGCCGCCTGCTTTATTCCGGAGAAGGGTGAAGGCAGGGCATATTCCCTTGAATTGGAGGGGCGGTGGCACCGGGGCCACTGCAGCAACAGCGCTGCACCTCCCCAGCTGCGCGGACCCCTGAGGGAACGCTGAGACTTCCTCATTCGGAGATTTTTAATTTTTCCCTAGAGCTTGATCATTCATTTTGCTGGGATAAAAGAATAAACACCAAACTCCATAGCATCAAGTGGGGTTTGAACAAAGAAAACAAGGCCAGGTTTCTCCTTTGAAATGCAAATTTTTACGTTAAAATATGTTTATAAATCATAGTTGTTTTTCCTCTTGATTCAACCCTTCTCCCTCCCTTAACAGGAGCCTCAGGAAGCCCCGCAGCACGTGCGTCACTGACCAGGTGTACAATTCAGCCACCCCTCCAGGCTGGAATCCGACTGCCAGGACTAGACTTGGGGCCGCCGCAGGGAGGGGCAGAGGCAACTACGCCCTCAGGGAGAACGGATACTGAGGGTGCCACCAGTCAAAGAGGCGGACGCTGTGCACCGGGTCCAGGATCACTTGCACGCCCTGTTCACTGCGCAGTTTCCGACCGCCGTGCACGGGTGAATCTTGGAATACCAGCCTCACTCGGTGGTGCCGCATGTCCGTGCTCACATTGATGGTGAACTGGAAGGGAAAAGCAAATTTAGCACCAACTTAAAACAAGCTAGGCTTCCTCCGACTCACTCTGACAGGAGACTGTCTAGACACAGCTTTCACTGGCTGGGCCACAGGATCAGTCTGTAGATTCTAACACCAAAACTTTCATAAGGTCCTTCAGCTTCATATATACACACTATGCTAAAGAAAGCTTCATGAACAGCTAAATACATTGGGATACATACACACACACAGACTACCATCAACGCCAACGTTTTTAATTGGATTAGGGTTGCAAGAGATGAAGAGGTCGGTAAGTCAAACAAGATGTGTAAAACATAAATCTGATGCCATTTTTGCTAAAACAAATCACAACACCTCTCAATATATGTATGCAGGTCTACACTGAGGTGTTTAAGTGTGGAGTGCATGGAGAAGGAATACCTAACCAAGTCATTAACGCGGCTGAACCTGGAGGCAGGGGTAAGGTGCATGCAATAAAAACAGCAGGCCTGGGGCTGGCACTGTGGCACCGCGGATTAAAGCCCTGGCCTGCAGTACCCGCTTCCCATATGGGTGCCTGTTTGAGTCCTGGCTGTTCCACTCCGATCCAGCTCCCTGCTAATATACCTGGGAAAGCAGCGGAGGACGGCCCAAGTCCCAGGCCCCTGCACCCACGTGGGAAACCTGGAAGAAGCTCCTGGCTCCTGGCTTCAGATCAGCTCAGCTCCAGCCATTTGCAGAATGAACCAGCAGATAGATGGAAGACCTCTTTCTCTGTCTCTACCTCTCTCTGTAACTTTGTCTTTCAAATAAATAAAATAAAACTTTAAAAAAAACAGTAGGCATGACATAATCTCAACCACACAAAGGGGTTCTCAGAGTGTATCTATGAACAATAGACACATTCTAGAGTTCCCAGTTAATTGCAAACAAAATTTTTTTAAAAAAAACTCATTTCCCCTGTGGAGGGGGACCCCACACATCTCTGTACACAAGCCCAAGATGCGGAGAGGACAAATTACGTGAACTCTCCAGCTGCCAATACAGTCAAAATTTTTTAAAACCTGGAAAAAATATGCCACAGCACATCTGTTACTAATCTAATTCCTTTTTTTTTTTTTTTTCCCCGACAGGCAGACTGGACAGTGAGAGAGAGACAGAGAGAAAGGTCTTCCTTTTCCGTTGGTTCACCCCTCAATGGCCGCTGCAGCAAGCACGCTGCGGCCAGCGCACCGCACTGATCCGAAGCCAGGAGCCAGGTGCCTCTCCTGGTCTCCCACGCGGGTGTAGGGCCCAAGCACTTGGGCCATCCTCCACTGCACTCCTGGGCCACAGCAGAGAGCTGGACTGGAAGAGGAGCAACTGGGACAGAATCCAGCGCCCTGACAGGGACTAGAACCTGGTGTGCCAGCGCCGCAGGCAAAGGATTAGCCTACTGAACCGTGGCGCCAGCCCTAATTCCTTTTTTTTTTTTTTTTTTAAGATTTATTTATTTATTTGAAAGTCAGAGTTACACAGAGAGAGAAGGAGAGGCAGAGAGAGAGAGAGGTCTTTCATCCGCTGGTTCATTCCGCAGATGGCCACAACGGTTGCAGGTTTCTCTGATCCAAAGCCAGGAGCCAGAAGCCTCCCCCAGGTCTTCCCACGCGGGTGCAGGGGCCCAAGCACTTGGGCCATCTTCTACTGCTTTCCCAGGCCATAGCAGAGAGCTGGATCAGAAGTGGAGCAGCTGGGTCTCGAATTGGCGCCCACATAGGATGCTACCTGGTATGCCACAGCCCCGGCCCCTAATCTAATTCGTAACTAGGCCTTGATCAGAGCATCACACGAGGGGCAGAGCTGGCCACCCCGTATTTAATATTCCATTTACGACACCACACACACATCTCAAGGTCTTAATACCCGGTGCTCAGGCACAAGCCTCATTGTTGTTCCTTATAGAATCATGTTTCTCAAATATGAATGATCACTACATATGAAGACATATGAAGATGCAAAAGCATTCTCTTTCCCACAGAGAAGGAAACAGGTAAAATTCTCAAATATAATTAACTCCTCCACAAATCTGTTTGTTTCTAATAAATAGGCCTAACTTCAGACATTTTTATTATTCTTCAATGTTTGTTCCTTGATGGTGAAATCTACAAATCTCTTTCAAACCCTGGCTGTAGTGGCAGTCTGTATAAAACAGCTGTGGATGCCACCCTGAGCCCACTTACCAGGGTAAATATCATTCCCATGACAATTGGAATAAAGATGAAATTGAGGGTGGTGACCTGCAGTAGGCAACAGTCCTGGTCGGGGTTGGTGTGAACATCTTCATACTGAATGGGAGGCTGCAATCCTCCCACACACTTGCTCTTTAACCTAGGGGACTGAGCAGAACGAGGAATTAATCTAATGCCTAGAGAAATGAAATGTTTAGCTTTAAGCCTCATCAGTGAAAATCCAATACTCAATCAAACCTAGTAAGGTACACTTTTCTGGTTATCTCCTCTTCCATTATATACAGCAATCAATATACAGGGTTTAAAAAACAAACAAACAAACAAACTCTACCTTTAAGAGAGAAAACACATTTGGATGAGCAAGCGTGGCTGGTGGCAGTGGAGGTTTCTCTGAGAGGGGAGTCATTCCCTGCCACCCGAGAAGAAATGGGGACTCGCAGCCTGCCTCTCGGAGGCTGACCGGAATTCGGTCACTGGCAAATTCCTTGTGACTTGTCAGACTCAAGAATACAGGCTGTTCCCAGGGGGTGGAGGCAGAAGCAGCCACCTACCCCAGGGCAAAAAGGAGCCACACGTCTCAGCACTAACGGACACCCAGCGTTCACTGCCCTGCAGATTCTGTCCACACTTGGGGTCACTTTTCACCACGGCCGACTGCCCCTTACTGCCTCCCCAGAGAGGTCCTGTGGGGCCCCCCCCACTGTCTGATGGGTACCCCAGATCACGAGCATCTCAGACGTAAGACATCAGAACCACGGTTTTGAAACAGATCATCAGGAAAAGCTCATTTAATTACAAACTGCCCAGCACCACCTGCCATCAAGTGAGGGGTGTGCGTGTGATTTGTAACGCATCTCCTCAGTGAGCCATGAAACAGGAGACGGTGGGAAAGGGACTGCTGATGAGAGGTGAACAGAAGCTCGCCGTGGCCAAGCTCTTAGCTCGGCTCCAGAAGGCAGACACGGACTGGCCCGGCATCCGCCCTCTCATACAAGCCCTTCGGTGACCTCTTCCCTCACAGCTTCCCCAAACCTCCAGATAAATGACTGCTGCTTACAAACACGTTCACTTTGAACAGGAGCATTCAGACAAATAAACTTCAGTATATTGTTATGTTTTTTTTCTTTTTCCTTTCCTATTTTTAAAAGTCTTCAAATATACAGAAGACTTAATAAGCTAGTACGTTAGACTCCTATACACATTTCTAGATATTATCTCCTTTTTCCTGACTCCCCCTCATTCTATATGAACGTATCTATAAAATCATACCACTTTGAAATGGAGGGGCTCAAGTGTTAACTCGAAGCTAACACTTCAAATAAATCAGTATAAAAACACTTATACATAACCATAATATCATCCTCACAATTCTGCAGAACCTATGTCTACAGAATGGTATACTTCCTTAATTGATCCCCCAATGTTTTTAGAGTTCTTTATTCTCTGATTCAGGATCAACTCAAAACTTACTCTTTTGCAGTAGGTTGTTATCTTTGTGTTTTTCAATATAGAATAATAGTTTCCCCTTTCTTTTCTCTTCCTGGCATTATTAGAAGTTTTATGGTTTTTCTATTTTTTTTTTTTTTAGATTTATTTATTTATTTATTTGACAGGTAGAGTTACAGAGTGAGAAAGAGAGACAGAGAGAAAGGTCTTCATTCCACTGGTTCACCCCCCAAATGGCTGCTAGGGCCGGCACGCTGAGCCGATCCGAAGCCAGGAGCCAGGCGCTTCCTCCTGGTCTCCTATGCATGTGCAGGGCCCAAGGACCTGGGCCATCCTCCACTGCCTTCCTGGGCCACAGTAGAGAGCTGGACTGGAAGAGGAGCAACCGGGACTAGAACCTGGTGCTCATATGGGATGCCAGCGCCGCAGGTGGAGGATTAGCCAAGTGAGCCACGGTGCCGGGCCCCTGTTTTTCTATTTGAGAAGCAGAGAAAGATACAGGAAGAAAGAGAGAACTCCGATCTGCCGGGTCACTCCTCAAACGCCTATAACTGCCAGGGCAATCCTGGGGGCCAGCCAGGAGCAGGTGTCCCTTGGGGGTGGCAGGAACTCAATCACTACATTCACAGGAAACTACAGTCAAGAGCTGGGTCTGGGAATCGAACCCAGGAACTCCAGTGTGGGACACAGGCATCTTAACTCTAAGACTAAACATCAACCCTAAGTTTCTTTTTCAAAGAGACTTATTTAGTTATTTATTTGAAAGGCAAGGTGACGAAGAGAGAAGAGACAGAGATCTTCCATCTGCTGGCTCTCACTCTAAATAGACACAAAGGCCAGGGCTACACCAGGCCAAAGCCAGGTCTCTCCCATGTGTGACAGGGACCCCAGTACTAGGACCACCCTCCACTGCCCTCCCAGACACATCAGCAGGGAGCTGCATTGGAAGTGGAGCAGCCGGGACTGCGGTATTGCAAGCAGAGGCTTTACCCGCTGCACAGCACTGGCTGCAGCTGCTAAGGTTTGATGACTACTGTCTGATTCAAATAAGGCAACTTCAGCCGGCGCCGCAGCTCACTAGGCTAATCCTCCGCCTGCGGCGCCGGCACACCGGGTTCTAGTCCTGGTTGGGGCGCCGAATTCTGTCCCGGTTGCTCCTCTTCCAGGCCAGCTCTCTGCTGTGGCCCGGGAGTGCAGTGGAGGATGGCCCAAGTGCTTGGGCCCTGCACCCGCATGGGAGACCAGGAGAAGCATGTGGCTCCTGGCTTCGGATCAGCGCAGTGTGCCGGCCGCAGTGGTCATTGGAGGGTGAACCAACGGCAAAAGGAAGACCTGTCTCTCTGTCTCTCTCTCTCTCACTGTCCACTCTGCCTGTCAAAAAATTAAAAAAAAAAAAAAAGGCAACTTTGCCCTAGTGCTATGGTTTGAAGGTTTGTACCTCCTCCAATATTCAGGTTGAAATTTAATCTCCATTGCAACAGTATTAAGAGATGGAGTCTTCAGATGAAGCTCCTGGCTCCTGGCTTCGGCTTGGCCCAACCCTGGCCATTGTGGCCATCTGGGGAGTGAACCAGCAGATAGAAGGCCACTCTCTCTTTCTGTCCATGTCTCCCTGTCTCTCTCTACATGTAACTCTGCTTTTAAATAAATAAATAAATCTGTAAAAAGCTGGGGTCTTTATAAGGTGATAGCCACAGGGCTCCTCCTTTGTGAATGGGCATAAGGCCCTTCCAGAAGAGGCTTCCCACCGCACAGGGCCACCTGTGGCCTTCCTCCTCCGTCCCTGCGTGGACACTGTGTGGCCCCCGCCTAAGGATGCAGCACAGCACCACCTGGGAAGCAGCCAGCCTGGCCCCCACCACCGACCCTGCAAGCACCCTGCCCCTGGACTACCCAATCTCCAGAACTGTGTGGCTAAATTTCTGTTCTTTAAAATTACTCATTCGGGCCGGTGCTGCGGCTCACTAGGCTGGCGCCTGCGGTGCCAGCACACCAGGTTCTAGTCCCGGTTGGGGCACCGGATTCTGTCCCGGTTGCCCCTCTTCCAGGCCAGCTCTCTGCTGTGGCCCGGGAGTGCAGTGGAGGATGGCCCAAGTGCTTGGGCCCTGCACCCCATGGGAGACCAGGAAAAGCACCTGGCTCCTGCCTTCGGATCAGCGCGGTGCGCCGGCTGCGGCGGCCATTGGAGGGTGAACCAACAGCAAAAGGAAGACCTTTCTCTCTGTCTCTCTCTCTCACTGTCCACTCTGCCTGTCAAAAAAAATAAATAAAATAAAATTACTCATTCTGTGATATCTAATTACAGCAGCACAAATGGACTACAACTCCTAGCGAAATTTATTACAAGACAGCATCTAAAAAAGCAAGGAGAAAATGAGACCATATACCTGTTTTTTGAATTTAAAGTTGAATTCCCACATTGGTTCCTGTCTGTTCCCAACAATCTTTCTGCACCAGAAAAGCAAGCACTGTAAGAAAGTAAAAATGAAATAAACCAAGGGGGAAAAATACAAATATACTCCGAGGCAACAACAAGTAGTCAGCCAAAACCTCTCTGCTTGACAGCTGTGAAACCAGCCATGGTTCCAGGCCTGAGACCCCCAGTTTGACTCTGGCATACCATGAAAACAGATCCCCCAGGGCTCTCGAGGAAGAGGAGGAGGGACCAGCGTAAGTCCAGCTTGGACACCAAAAAGGTCAACCCCTACTGTTCTCATCTTTAAAGATAGAAACACAGTATCTAGAACTGGAGCATTCTCTCTGACTGGGCAGGCCTCTCCTCTCCATTAAAATCTCAGGGCAGCCAGTGGCCACCAGGCCAGATGATAACAAGGCCATAGAGCAGACAGGGAGGACTGGGCCTGTAACAGAAGGAAGCTGCTCAGGGCCTTCTCGAGCAGACAGCCGGTGTGGAAACCAGGGCTGGGCTAAATGCAGGCTACACTAGGCCCTCAGTGAAAGCAAGGCTACAGCTAGGGTTAAGCACAAGAAGTGAAGTACCTCCCAGGGGACAAGGGGTGGGTCGTCCGCCGAGCCAGCTGTCCTGCCCTTCAGACATGCCCTGTATGTCCTGCTGTTCCATCAAAAATAATGGGCTTGGCTTTAAGGGGAAAATACTTCTGCTGCCATCACAACGGCTCCAGTGTCCCACACAAGCTATGCTACTGAAAAGAGAGAGAAGGGGAATCAAATACGAAAAACTGGAGTCTAGGAACATGGGACAACTTCCTTTAGGCATGCTGGCAACTCCCTGAATGCCATGCAACTGTGGCTAAACAAGTGGCAAGGCCATGCATGGGACACCTGCCACCACAGGTCCCAGACCCTCTTAAGAAGATCTCTAACAAGGCACGTAAGAAGCAGCCAGATGGCCTGGGTGTACTATCTCAATTAAGCCCTTAGTTTTCATTCCACCTTGGCTTTTTATAGCCTACTTTAAAAAAAATCATTAGTATACAGTGATAAGAATATGAAGCGAGGGGTATTTTAGAATCTAAGCAGTAGCACTTGCATTGTGCACTGGAGCCGCTAAGATGTGCCAGGCACGAGGAGTCTGCCCAATGCCGCCTGCTCCCAGTGACTCCCACCTCTGCGATGATCCCCACCCTCACCACACGTAGTCTGGCGCTGTCTAATGCTTCTGGGGGAGGGACACAGTAAGTGTGAGATAACACACCATCCACTCATGTTACAGGCAGAAGCAGCTGCCGGGTGAAATTCTACTCGCCCAGCATTCTCCCCTGCCCTAAATCCATCAGCAGGCAGGATTTTAAATCAGGCTCAGCCAATGGTCCTGACCACCTCAGTGTGCAAGCCGAGGGGGAGACCTTGAACCAGCAGATGGAAGACTTCTCTCTCCTTATATCTTCTTCTCCCTCTCTCTCTGAAGGAATCTTGAAGGAATAGTACCCTTTCAATTAATATGCATCAGGGATAATATCATCACCTTAGAGCTAAACTAGGGCAGAAGAGTCATTATACAATGTCAATTACCAAAAACCAAGTTCAAGAGAATAGGAAATGCTTATAGCACATCAGATTTGGGGTAGGCATGGGAAATTAAAATTCCCAACAAATTCAAAAGACACAAATCTAGACAATGATACTGAGACATCACCTTGCCTCCGGAGCATATCTGCTACATAAATACTTATATCCAGCTTGGCAACGGTGATCTCACTTAGATCTCACCGAGAACAGGAGAGGATGGGCCAGCGACCAGCAGACCTATTTACTAATCGGAAGACTGCTAGACACTTGAATGCAATGCATGAATATAAAGCACTGGGGCTCGGAGGAAAAGACAGCCTACAGCATGGCCAGGATTCTAGGACACCAAGGCCTGGGAATCAGAGATGATCTACCACAGAGCCTGGCAGGAGCCGGGCACAAGGCTCTCAGCAACCCTTTAGAGGGGTTCACCAGAAAGGAGAAACCCCGATGTCAAGGTCGTCCTAGAAAGAGAAAAGTGGCGACTTGTTCATGATTTAAAGCACCTTTCAAAAATTATACTATACACCTGCCTCCAGCTGAGTTGTCCTCTTTCCAGCCCAAACCATCAAAACCATTAATATCTAAAGGGGTCCAATGTACAATGCATGAAAATGAATTAAAATGAGGAGAATAAGGAATATACTACAAGCGTAAGGAAGCTTCGGTTAAAGCTAATGTAAGCCAGCCCAGCACAGCGGGAATGTCTTGGAGAAGTGACCCTCTGAGGCCTGAATGTGCCTGTTACTCCCGGAGCAGCCTGGGCGACACAGCCCTCCCCGTGAGAGAAGCCAGAAACAAGCCGGAACAGGCTCGCCACACAAGTGCCCGCTGCCAAACCCCACAGGGATTCTCACTCACTTTGGAATTCTTTAACGTGCTGGGAGTGCTTTCCGGAATGGCTGGATTCTTGGAGATTCGAGCAGCAAACGGTTCATACATATGATACAGAGAGCGAATCACACATGCCCGGAGACAGCGCAGCTTCTCCATCGACTCGGGCCGCAGGCGCAAAGGCAGCGAGGCATCCAGCGTGTAGTGCCTGAAACAGGACACGTTACTCCTACCAACAGGGGACCTGTCTGTCCTGCCCTGCGTCAGTCTCCCAGGCCTCCTGGCCCCGGTAAGCGTCAGTGCACTGCTCCACTGGCCAGGACTCGGCTTGTCCCCAGCACTGACACACATCACCATGCCTTTAACCCCTCACTCACTTCTGCCTCATCAGCTTGTAATTCTGCACTTTTCCATCCTTTCAAAAAGTGCAAACCCTCGGACCAGCACTGTGGCATGGCAGGTAAAGCCACCGCCCGCAGGGCCAACATCCCATATGGGCGCCAGTTTGAGTCCCAGCTGCTCCATTGCCCATCCAGCTCCCTGCTAAAGTGCCTGGGAAAGCAGTAGAAGATGGTCACATGGGAGACCTGAAAGAAGCTCCTGACTCCTGGCTTTGGATCGGCCCAGCTCCGGCCATTGTGGCCATTTGGGGAGTGAACCAGCGGATGGAAGACCTCTCTCTCCCTCTCTCTTCTTCTCCCTCCCTCTCTGGAACTCTGCCTTTCAAATAATAAATAAATAAATTTTTTTTTTTTAAAGTTTAAATCCTATTTCACTTTACAAAAGAGTAAGCATCTGAACTGATACCAGTGTAACCTATTTCAGGGGCTCAAACAGAATCTTTTCTGGAAAAAAGCCATGAGGTTCTCCTGTCAGATGCCCTAGCAGATTCTCTGCTCTCTGCTACCTTAACATCCCTTCCCGACACAAGTCTTCCTGACAGTTCACAATCTCCACTACACTTGCACACCAGCATCAAAACCTAAGCCTTCCACTAATGGAATAGTTCACTTACTCCTCACCACTCTAATCATAGGGCAACCCAAGTACAAAAACTACGCGATACTTCAGGGTGACTAGCAAATCTAAGACACAACCAATCCGGCTGGAAAGACAAGCAGACATGCATCTGTAGCTTTCAAACATTCTAACTAAAATAGACCTCTGAAGATGCGTCAAAGACAGATATTTCTGGGACCAGAAGCAAGACTCCTTTGCTGAAAGCAGATAACAGGGCAGGAGCAAGCACGAGGAAGACAATTACTGCATGAATTAACAGTATCACATTTAAATTAGAGAGGGGCTCAAGGAGTCCCCAGCTAGGGTCAAGCGCAGGCATGGAGAAAGTGAAAAGAAGTCACCATCCAGGGAGTAGCTCCAAATCACAAACAGCAAGGAACTCAGCCACACAGAACACAGCGAGCTCTCTGTGGTCGCACCTTCGGTACAACCTGGTCCAAAAGGCAGCAGTGCAAGTGACAGTCCAGGCATTCTTACAAATCAGGGAAAAATTCACAATGTCCTCAGGACGGATATAGGAGGCCAGCAATAGCCAAATATCCATGGGATACTCTTCTCCTCCAGCCCCGTCCAGGTCTTCTGAAACAGAAATTACAATAATAATCTTTAATTTTCTGCTACATACATATCTAAAGATACGCCATCATTTCAATGTCCCCAGGGCTTGCACAGTCAAGAAATGGATTTTTAGGGACAGCAGTTAAGACACTGCTTGGGACACTTGCATCCCATATCAGAGTATCTGTTCTGATCCAGCTTTCTGCGAATGTGCACTACAGGAGGCCACAGAGAGTGGCTCGGGTACTTGGGTCCCTGCCCCCCACGCTGGAGCCCTACATCCAGTTTACACCTCCTGCCTTCAGCCTGGTCCAGCCCAGGTTGCTGCCAGCATTTGGGAGTGAACCAGCAGATGGGAGAGCTTGCTCTCTCTCCCTCCCTCCCTCCCTCTTTCTGCTTTTGAAATAAAAAGAAATTAAAAAGGAAAAAAGCTTTAAATACATCTAAGAGAGGGCCAGCGCTGTGGCGCAGTGGGTTAAAGCCCTGGCCTGAAGCACCGCCATCCCATATGGACGCAGGTTCTAGTCTCGGCTGCTCCTTTTCCAATCCAGCTCTCTGCTGTGGCCTGGGAAAGCAGTGGAAGATGGCCCAAGTCCTTGGGCCCCTGCACCCAAGTGGGAGACCCGGAAGAAGCTCCTGGCTCCTGCCTCGGATCAGCACAGCTCTGGCCATTGCAGCCATCTGGGGAGTGAACCAGCAGATGGAAGACCTCTCTCTCTGTCTCTACCTCTCTCTGTAACTCTGTCTTTCAAACCAATGAAATAAAATCTTAAAAAAAAAAAAAAAAAAGAATAAACCTAAAAAAATACATCTAAGAGAAGTCCCCAAAACATTTCCTGCTAGCTTCTCCCCTTGCCCAAGTGAATGAACAGGTCTCAATCTTAGACCTTTATGTAACAACTATTTTATACACTATTTTAAAGTTTTCAAATTGTCTTTATATATAGTACCTAAGTCAGCTCTTCCTTATTTCTATAATCCTCCAGTAGAAATAAAGAAAAAACTACGCCCATCTTACTAAAAGAAAGCAGAGCCCTGCCACCTGGTCAGAGCAAACAGAATTCAGGTTTTCTTTCTTTTTAAGCATTTATTTATTTACTTGAAAGTCAGAGTTAGAGAGAGGGAGAGGGAGGGGGAGGGGGAGGGGGAGGGGGAGGGGGAGGGGGAGGGGGAGGGGGAGGGGAGGGGAGGGGGAGGGAGAGGGAGGGAGAAATCTTCCATCCACCGGTTCACTGCCCAGATGACCGCCAGCAGCTGGGGCTGGGCCAGGCTGAAGCCAGAGCTTCATCGAGCTCTCCCACGTGGGCACAGGGGCCATGCACAAGCACTGGGAGCTGGACTGGAAGTGGAGCAGCTGGGACACAAGCCAGCGCCCATATGGGATGCCAGTGTCACCGCCACACAGCACAAGCCCCTTCAGGTTTTCTAACTCCAAATTCCAGCTCTGCCCTACAAACTCTGCCACTGATGTCCCTCGTGGTCCCTATCCATTCAACATTTCCTTCAGTCCAGGCGTGTAAACAACAAAATTGATCTTAAGGTGGCATGAGGAAAGCACAGGGCAAGCAAATACCGAACAGAGCAGTTACAGGCGTGCTCACCCCTCCCTCACTGCTGCCGGGGGGGGGGGGGGGGGGGCTTCCTTTCTTGTGGGTCCTCCTTGTTTCCTGCGATCCTGGCCGGAGGCACAGTCACCCCTCAGCAATGTCACCACACCCCTCCTCATCCTTCACAGCCCACTGGTGTTACCCTCCTGGTCCTGAGGGCCACTGTTCATCTCAGGTTCAACTAAGCACACACGATTCACAGAGGACCCTGAGCTAACCCCAGGCCTTAATTCCCACCTAGTCAGAGCACTGTCCTAAAACCAGAATGCAGGGCCAGTGCTGTGCATAGCAGGTGAAGCCATGGCACACGACGCCAGCAACTCACACGGGCGCTGGTCTGAAACCTGGCTGCTCTACTTCCAATCCAGCTTCCTGCTAATGTGCCTGGTAAAGCAGAAGATGGCCTAAGTGCGTGGGCCCCTGCAAGCCATGTGGAGACCCAGGTGAAGCTCCTGGCTGTTGGCTTTGGCCTGGCCTAGCCCTGGCCGCTGCCGCCATCTGGGGAGTGAACCAGTGGATGAAGATCCCTCTCTCTGTTTCTCTGTTTCTCCCTTTCTCTGACTTTCAAATAAATAAATAAGTCTTTTTTTTTTTTTTTTTTTTTTTTTTTTTTTTGACAGGCAGAGTGGACAGTGAGAGAGAGAGACAGAGAGAAAGGTCTTCCTTTGCCGTTGGTTCACCCTCCAATGGCCACCACGGCCGGCACACCGCGCTGATCCGAAGGCAGGAGCCAGGTACTTATCCTGGTCTCCCATGTGGGTGCAGGGCCCAAGCACTTGGGCCATCCTCCACTGCACTCCCTGGCCACAGCAGAGAGCTGGCCTGGAAGAGGGGCAACCGGGACAGAATCCGGTGCCCCGACCGGGACTAGAACCCGGTGTGCCGGCGCTGCAAGGCGGAGGATTAGCCTAGTGAGCCATGGCGCCGGCCAAATAAATAAATCTTAAAACAAAAACAGAACAGCTTGCTTTTCCTGGGCAGAAGGCCCCTTTCCAAAGAGCTGCCCCTGCTGCTCTAGCTCCTGGCTTACTACAGCGGGCTCTTACATCAGCTTCTTTGTAAGAGCAATCAGCAGGTCTAAAACAACACCCGCTTCTCTGTTTGCCAGCCTTCTTGTAATCTCCAGTAACCATTCAGGTCCATCATGCCTGGGCCCCAACTTCTCCCACCTCACATCTTTTCTCTGAAAGAGAAGGCAAACAACCATGAGAATTCCTTCTCCTGAGACCCAAGAAGACTTTTACAAAGCTGAGTGCTATTAAAAATCTTCTGTCTTGGGGCCGCATTGTGGTATAGAGGGTTAAGTCCCCTCCTGCAACTCTAGCATCCCACATTGGTGCCAGTTTGAGTTCTGATTGCTCCACCTCCGACCCAGCTCCCTGTTCATGTGCCTGGGAAAGCAGAGGAAGATGGCCCAAGCACTTGACCCCTGTACCTAAGTGGGAGACCTGCTTGAAGCTCCTGGCTCCTGGCTTCGGTCTGGCCTAGCCTGGGCTGTTGAGCCATTCAGGGAGTGAACCAGGTCAGAGATCACTCTCTCTCTCTGTCTCTCTGTCTCTCTCTCTCTCTCTGTAACTCTGCCCTTCAAATAAAAATAAATAATTCTTTAAAAAAAAAAAAAAAAGTAAATGCATTGGCAACAGGGAAAAATAAACAAATAAATAAATAACCTGTCTTGAGGCCTCCTGCAATGCTAGCATCCCATATGAATGCCAGTTTGAGTCCCGGCTGCTACATTTCCCATCCAACTCCTTGCTAATACGCCCAGGAAAGCAGCAGAGAATGGAACAAGTGATTAGGCCATTGCCATCCACAGGAGACCCAGATGGAGCTCCAGGCCCAGCCCCAGCTGGTGCAGCAATTTGGGGAGTGAACCAGCAGATGGAAGATCTTTCTCTCCCTCCCTCTCTTTCAAATATATAAAATAAAGCTTTTTTTAAAAGACCTGTTTTTAGGGACAAAATTCAGTAATTACTGAATAATTGTCAGTGTTTTACACAGCATTATTAGAAATTTCAAAGTGAGTGCAATTCCGGAGTGGAATCACTAAAAGAACACTTCATGGAAATAAGGACAGAAAGAACTGCGAGGGGCACAGATGCGGAGGAAAAGCATGCCGAGTGAAACAGTTAACACGACGCCAACCACTCAGAGAAACAAAGCCTCAGTGGGGACAGTAAAGGGAGCAGTCTGACAACACTGTGATGACGTTAACCACTGTCAGGACCAGCACTGTGGCACAGCAGTCAGGATGCTGCTCCCTGGGAAAGCACTGAAGGCGGCCTGAGTAACTGGGCCCCTGCCGCACACACGGGAGACCTGGCCGCAGATCTTGGCTCCTGGCTCCTGGCTCTGGCCTGACCCAGCCCTGGCTTTGTGGTAATTTGGGACGTGAACCAAACGATAGAAAAGTGTTCTTTCTCTCTCTCTGCCCCTTGTTTTCTGTTACTCTGCTTTTCAAATAGATACATAATTCTTTTTTAAAAAAGATTTATTTATTTATTTATTTGAAAGTCAGAGTTACAGAGAGAGAGACTGAGGTCCTCCATGAGCTAGCTCACTCCCCAGTTGGCCACATGGCCAGAGCTGCACTGATCTGAAGCCAGGAGCCAGGAGCCTCCTCAGGGTCTCCCACGCGGGTGCAGGGGTCCAAGCGCTTGGGCCATGATGTTCCACTGCTATCCCAGGCCATAGCAAGAGAGCTGGATCAGAAGTGGAGCAGCCAGGTCTCCAACCAACACCCATATGTGATGCTGGCACTGCAAGTGGTAGCTTTACACACTATGCCACAGTGCCAGCCCCAATACATAATTCGTTTTTAAAAATTACCATTAAATTCTTTAGATATGACAATGCTACTTTTTTAAGGAAATAACTACTAAAATACTTATAGTGATAGATAGGATACCAGGAAAATCTTCAAAATTACCCAGTGTCTAATCTTTAAAAAAAAAGGGGGGGGGGGGGACAGGCAGCACTGTGGCATAGCAGGTAAAGCCACGGTTTCATTAAAAAGAAGCTAAAAGAAAGGAGAAAAAAGACCAATCTGATTAGAGTGGAGGAACCTAACAGGTGTGGAGTGGAGCAAGGAAGTAAAAGATAGCCACGGTCAACTGTCTGTAAGCCACAAATCACGTACCTGATAACTGACCGGCATCCTGAATACACATCAGAATGCTTACAACTCAGTAATAAGTAATTCAAAACTGGCAAAGCATTTGAATGGACATTTCTCCAAAGAACATACACAAATGACCAACAGGCACGTGAAAAAAGGCTCAACATCGTTAGCCATCGAGGAAATGCAAACCAAACTACAATGAAATACACTTCACATTCAAAAAGTCAGCCAATACAATTTTTTTTAAGATTTATTTTATTTATTTGAAAGGCAGAGTCACAGAGAGATGGAGAAACAGACAGAGAGATCTTCCAATCACTGGTTCACTCCCCAAATGGCCAAGATGGCCGGGGCTGGGCTAGGCTGAAGCCAGGAGCCAGAAGCTTCATCAAGGTCTCCCATGTGGGTGCAGGGGCTCAAGTACTTGGGCCACCTGCTGCTTTTCCAGGCACAGTAGCAGGGAGCTGCACAGATGTGGAGCAGCCGGGACTCAAACATCCCATGTGATATGCTGGCATTGCAGGCAGCAGCTTTACCCAGTACGCCACGATGCCAGCCCCTAATTGTAAAAGCCAGATAGTAATAGTGTTGTAAACATTTGGAGAAATTGGAACCTTGACACATTGTAGGAAGGAACATAAAACAGCAAAGTCACTTTGAAAAACAGTTTGGTGACTCCTCAAAAAGCTGGAGTTGCCATAGGATCGTTCCTGTCTAACAGAGCTGGAAACACCACCCACGTCCACGTGAAAACTTGCCCATGAATGCCCACAGCAGCATCATTCATAATGGCCAAATAAAAAGGAATGAAAAACTGTGTTCCACGTTGTACTGCAGGAGGCATGGCATCCCGTATGGGTGCTGGCTCGGAGTCCAGCCACTCCACTTCTGATCTGGCTCCCTGCTAATAGAAGATGGTCCAAGTGCTTGGGCCCCTGCCAACCACGTGGGAGACCAGATGAAGCTCCTGGCTTCAGCCTGGCTCAGCACTGGCTGTTGTGGCCCCTGGAGAGTGAATCAGCAGATAGAAGGCATAGATAGAAGGCATCTCTCTTTCTGTCTCTCCCTCTCTCTGTAACTTTCAAATAAATAAATAAATCTTAAAAAAAAATGAAATACTGATACTTGGTACAATATGGATAACCCTGAAAACTTTATGCTGGAGCTGGCACTGTGGTATAGTGGGTAACCACCGTCTGCAGTGCCGGCACCCCATATGGGCACTGGCTCGAGTCCCAGCTGCTCCACTTCTGATCCAGCTCTCTGCTATGGCCTAGGAAAGCAGTGGAAGATGGTCTAAGTCCTTGGGCCCCTGCATCCATGTGGGAGACCTGGAAGAAGCTCCTGGATCCTGGCTTCGGATCAGCCCAGCTCCAGCCACTGCAGCCATTTGGTGAGTGAAACAGCTGATAGAAGACCTCTCTCTCTCTCTGCCTCTCTGTAACTCTGACTTTCAAATAAATAAATAAATCTTGAAAAAAATTTTTTGCTAAGCGGACAGACATAAAAGACCACATACTGTATAATTCCATTTAAATGTCTAGTATTGGTAAATCTACAGATACAGATCATGTTGATGGCTGGGCAACTCTGTGAACATACTAAAGACACTGAATTGTGCACTGTGAAGGAATACATCTGATCTCAGTAGAGATCTTTCAAGTCTAAGCCCAGATTTTTAAGCAAGAAATGATGAAGGAAGAGTGAGGAGTGCCAATATTAAGATCCTGGACAAGAGGGCTATCACTGACAGTCACTGGCCCAATTCCAAAGTTACGCCAGTTAGTTAATTTACTGATATTGCAATATACTTTAACAAATGCAAGTATCTGTTATCTGATTCCAAGTAAAGGGGAATGTTCCAGTATATCTGAATCCAAAAATACATCATTTATTACTAGCTTCCCCCTAAACCTAGCTGATCATCAGAACCACTTTAAGCATAGCTATTCTAGGCCTAAGACTGATTCCTAATGTAAACTATGGGCTTTCATTAATAATGATGTCTCAGAGGCAGGTGCGTAGCCTAACAGTCCTGGCGCTGGCATTGTGTCACAGTGGATTAAGCTGACCCCTGCAATGCCTGCATCTCATGGGGGCACCGGTTCAAGTCCCAGCTGCTCCAATTTTGATCCAGCTCCCTGCTTATGTGCCTGGAAAAGCAACAGATCAAAGATAGCCCAAGTACTTGCTTAGGCCTCTACTCCCCAGGTAGGAGACCTGGATGGAGTTCCAGGCTCCTGGCTTCGGCATGGTCCAGCCAGGGTCATCACGGCCATTTGGAGAATGAACCAGTGGGTGAAGATTGATCAGTCTGTATCTCTCTCCCCTCCTTCCCTCCCTCTCTCTGTAACTCTGCCTTTTAAATAAATAAAATCAAATCTCTAAAAAACAAAACAAAACAAGTCCCAAGTTGGAGTGCCTGGGTTCAATTCCCAGCTCTGGCTCCTGACTCCAGCTTCCTGCCAGTGCAGACAGTGCAGACCCGGGGAGGCAGCAGTGATGGCCCAGCAATTTCGGCTCCTGCCACCCATGAGAAAGCCAGACTGCATTTCCACTCCCAGCGAGCCCTGGCCCAGCCCCAGGCACCGAGGGAACACGGAGTCGAACTACAGGGTGGGAACTGTGTGTGTCTGTATCTTCTCAGTCTTGAGGCCTCTCAAAAAAGAATAACGTATCAGTATCACTCATCAGCTGGAACAAATGCGAGAAGAAACTGGGGGAAAGAATAAGGGAGCGTATATGAACTCCCTATACTTTTTGCTTAATTTGTACAGAAAAAAACTGCTTTTAAAAAAGCCTAATAATTTAAAAATAAACAAATGTAGAATAAACATAAAAGATTTTTTTAACAACTCTGCTGGGTTTCACCCTAAGAGATTCTGATTCGCCAAGCCTGGAGCACAATGAGATCTGAAGGACGGGCTGGCGCGTTCTGTGTTAGCTCACGACTCCCTGCTTCATCTCCAGTAAGAGGTGAACATCATACACTTCTCCGCGCCGCCAGCATCTATCAGACACAGCGGAGCAGGTGGGAGGCATGAGAACCCGACTCCACCTGAAGCAGAAGTGGCTGTGGATAACCACGCGCCTGCCCCGTCCCCGCCTCCTCACACACCCAGGCCAAGGCTTTCTGCTCTCCTGTTGTCATGTGGGCTTTTATCAGACAATGGCATAGTCTCAGTAAGCGTCTGCCCCAGTCCAGTTCACTGACACACTCTTACCCCTCCTCTCAAATGCAGACAAAAGTCAAAGGCCCAGGTGTACCAACCCTGTGCCACCACCAGGAGCTCAGGCAAGAGCTAGATGTTCTCCAAGCTCTGCCTGCTCCCTGGGGCCTCCCTCCTCTTAGATCCCCCCCCCCCCCCCACCTGCTAAAGCGAAAGCGCCAGCCCCAATCCGTCACCAGAGGGGGCTCATCAGCCAGACAGCGCAGGCCCCGCACCTCTGTGCCTCTTGCTCTTCTTCTTCCTGGACACGGTTCTCTCCTGGACGCTTTCCTCCCGGGCATCCATCTCATCGCTGCTGTCCATGATGTCACAGGGCTCACCAGCCCCAGAAAGAGCTTCCTCTGCAGGCACCTGGGAGGCCTCCAAGCCACAGAGAGATTTTACTGGAAGAAAATGAGGAGATAATGACGTGGTACCCAGTCCTGCCCGGGGGTAGTTTAGCCAAGAAATCAGCTTCCATCAGGGAAAAGGCGAGGGCCGGGGAGTATCCGTCTGCTGAAGGAGCTGACGATGTACCAGCGAGTAGCTTTCAACCACACACAAAGCAAGTGAAAACAGCAGGCAAGCTGACCCCTTCACAGAGCCAACTTCAGCCCGGCAGGATGCAAACAAAAGGTGAGTTGTGTTCTCATTTACATAAGCTCTGAGAAGCAATGTTTGAGAGGGATGGGATCCAGTTTAAGTAAAGGGCTTGGAGGCAGGAGGGCCACAGAGGCAGAGCGCACGCCAAGGCTACGACCCACGGGGGCGACCTGCCGGGTACGAGCTACGTGCGCTCCAGGAAAGCGGTCGACAGCAGGAAGAAAGCCGTGGACAGACGGTGCTTGCTAATGCAAACAGAAATACAGCATTTCTGCTACAGGCGCTCTGCTACTCTTGGCTAACCTCCTCCCTCTGCCCTCCCTCCCAGCCAACGAGTACACAAGGAGGAGAGTAAACATGTTCCCGGGGAGGTCGCGGGACCCCGGGGCAGCGGAGCGCCAGGCTCTGCCTTCTGCCTACCTTCCTGCTGAACAGCGTTGGCGACGGCTTTCTTGACCCGTCCAGACCTCACGACCGCCGGATCCGAGTTGGCATAATCCGCCACGGTCACTGAAACACAGCACCAGCCCTCAAGAAACAGGCCCCCGCCTTCCAAGACCGGCCGCTCTCCCCCCCGGGCAGGCGAACGCTCGCCTCGGCCACGTCCAGCCCTCCTCCCAGCCGCCAGCCCAGGTCCTCCAGCGCCCCCACCCCGCCGCCCACCTCGACCAGAGCAGGCGTCGTGGGCCCGGAACTTGAGTCGCTTCCCTCTCTTGGGCATGGCGACCGTGTCGGGTCGAGGCCGGCCTAGCGGGCCGGGACCCCGGGCCATGTCTCAGGCCAGAGAGCCGGCACCGGGAGCCGCGGGACAGCTCCGCCCGGCTCCGCGGCCATCCCGCACCGGAGGCCGCTACTCTCGCGAGGTCTTGGGCCGGGGTTCTGAGTTGCCTTAGCGGCCGACGCCCCTCCACGAAAGCCAATCACGGCCAGGGCCCGGGCTACGTCATCACCCGGCGCCCGCGGATCGG
The DNA here is from genome assembly GCF_051225735.1 of Oryctolagus cuniculus. Taxonomy (NCBI): domain Eukaryota; kingdom Metazoa; phylum Chordata; class Mammalia; order Lagomorpha; family Leporidae; genus Oryctolagus; species Oryctolagus cuniculus. The sequence continues at coordinate 18,743,548 of NC_142879.1, read as the reverse complement.
CTGGGTCAGGGTTCGAGAAGGGTACCGCGCCGTGGTACCGGGGCGGTGTCGTTTTGCTCCGTACCTCTTGTGAGGGTGGTCGGCGTCTCGGGCCCGCCACCCACCTCGCGTTGATTAGAACTGAGACTTCGCGTCTTCGTCTTCCGGATTCTTCCTGCCTGAAGCGCAGACGCGGTCCGCCTGGTGCTGCGCCCGCCGCCCTCAGGCTTCTGCACCTGCTGTTCCTGCGAGGGTCTGTGACAGCCTCCGCTCTGATGATGGCCACAAAGCTGAGCATTTCTGAATGCTCACATAGGAGAAAGGATTCTTAAAAGTCCTTCAACCCGTCCCCACCCCCTAGACAAAACACTGGAAGGATGAAAGACGTGAGAACTCCGTCTCTCCTTTGTATCGGGAGAGATGACAGCCATGTGTGAAGGGTAGACCCCGGAGGAGCGGGGCCCAGTGTCGCCAGGGTGCCTGTCACTTGGTGGCCTCAGGCGCCTTCCCCTTCATGCTCCCAGCTTCCTCGCAGCTCCCCGATTTGACAGGCAGTCCTTAGAGCCCAGGCATCCGATCCGCGGGAGCCACCGGAGAGTGGCTCTCTGAGATATTTAGAAGAGAATTCCTGTTTTTGAAAGCCAAGTCGTGGGGCCGGCGTTGTGGCGCAGCGGGTGAAGCCGCCACCTGCGATGCCAGCCTCCCACATGGGCATCGGTTGTGAACGGCTGCTCCACTAACGACCCAGCTGCCTGCTAATGGCCTGAGGAAAGCAGCCGCCCAAGTGTTGGGCCCCTGCACCTATGTGGGAGACCAGGACGAAGCTCCTGGCTCCTGGCTTCCCACTGGCCCGGCCCTGAGCACTGAAGCCATTTGGGGAGGGGACCAGTATATGAAGGATTTTTCTCTCAACCCCCTTCTAACTGTGCCTTTCGAATAAGTAAATAAATTTTTTAAAAATAATAGTTCTGGGGCCGGCACTGTGGCGTTGCAGGTAAAGCCACCGCCTGCAGTGCCGGCATCCCATATGGGCGCCGGTTTGAGACCTGGTTGCTCCACTTCCAACCCAGCTCTCTGCTATGGCCTCGGAAAGCAGTGGAAGGTGGCCCAAGTCCTTGGGTCCCTGCACCCGCATGGGAGACCCGGAAGAAGCTCCTGGCTGCATGCTTTGGATCAGCTTAGCTCTGGCTGTTGTGGCCAATTGGGGAGTGAACCAGCTGTTGGAAGACATCTCTCTCTCTCTCTCTCTCTCTCTCTCTCTCTCTCTCTGTCTCTACCTCTCTCTGTAACTCTTTCAAATACATAAAATAAACCTTTAAAAATAATAATAGTTCTAAGCAGGTAGTACAGTACATAGGAGCAAACCTCTGGCCCCCTACTGACATTACGTAACACTACTACCAGCGGCCTTGCCAACAGGCTTGAAATCACCTAGGAATTCTAATTCAAGCTGAATATAAATTGGTTATAAATCATGTTAACATTTTAATGTACTAACATTATAGCATGAACTAAGTCTAATAGACTGTTGACTGAAAGAAAATTGTTTCAAATAATTTTCCATTTATACATAATTCATGTTTGTAGTCAAGTTCAAAATGCAGATGGTAAGCAGTGAGCCTTCTCATTTCACAATGTTGTCAATAAAGAATTCATGAGGCGCTGGTGCCTGTGGGTTTCTGCTCATGTGACATCCTGTTGAAACACAAATCCAGACTCTGGAGGGAATCAAAGGCGTAACAGACGCCCAATTAGTACACTCGCTATTCAAAAACATGAAAGGTTTTAACTGAAATGTTCTCACTTTTGTTTCTTTAAAAAGATGTATTTATTTATTTATTTATTTAGAAAGGCAGAATGACAGGGGGTAGAGCATCTTCCATTCATTGGTTTATTCCGGCCAACTCGAAACCAGGAGCCAGGAACTCCATCCAGGTCTCCTGCGTGGGTGGCAGGGACCCAACTACTTGAGCCATCACCACCGCTTTTCCGGATGCAGGAAGCTGAATCAGAAGCATGGGTGGGACTTAAACGCCAGCACTCAAATATGGGATGTGGGCACTCTAAGTGGTAGCATACCTACACCTGCCCGCTTCATGATCTGAAGAAACGTAACAGAGGGATTCCCTATTAGAAGCTATTCAGCATAATAAAGCAATTTTTTAAAAAGATTTATTTAAAAGTCAGTTACAGGGGCTGGCACTGTGGCATAGCGGATAAAGCCGCTGCCTGCAGTGCCAGTATCCCACATGGGCGCCAGTTGAAGTCCTAGCTGCTCCACTTCCAATCCAGTTCTCTGCTGTGGCCTGAGAAAGCAGTAGTGGATGGCCCAAGTCTTTGGGCCGTTGCACCCACATTGGAGACCCGAAAGAAGCTCCTGGCTTCAGATTGGTGCAGCTCTGGCCATTGCGGCCATCTGGGGGTGAACCAGTGGATGAAAGACCTCTCTTTCTCGCTCGCTCTCTTGCTTTCTCTCTGCATCTGCCTCTCTAATTCTGCCTTTCAAATACATCCTTAAAAAAAAAAAAAAAAAAAAAAAAAGGGCCGGCGCCGCGGCTCACTAGGCTAATCTTCCGCCTAGCAGCGCCGGCACACCGGGTTCTAGTCCTGGTCGGGGTGCCGGATTCTGTCCCGGTTGCCCCTCTTCCAGGCCAGCTCTCTGCTGTGGCCAGGGAGTGCAGTGGAGGATGGCCCAAGTGCTTGGGCCCTGCACCCCATGGGAGACCAGGAAAAGCACCTGGCTCCTGGCTCCTGCCATCGGATCAGCGCGGTGTGCCGGCCACAGCGCGCCGGCCGCGGCGGCCATTGGAGGGTGAACCAACAGCAAAGGAAGACCTTTCTCTCTGTCTCTCTCTCTCACTGTCCACTCTGCCCTGTCAAAAAAAAAAAAAAAACACTCAGAGTTACAGATTGAGAGGGAGGGACAGATCTTCCATCTGCTGGCTTACTCCCCAGATGGCCACAATGGCCAGAGCTGAGCGAGGCCAGAGCCAGGAGCTTCAGTTGGGTCTCTCAAGTGGGTAGCAGGAGCCCAAATACTTGGGCCATCTTCTGGTGCTCCTGGCCATTAGCAGGGAGCTGGGTCAGAAGAGGAGCAACCATGACATGAACTGGCACCCACATAGATGCTGGCATCACGGATAGTGCGTTCAATCCCTGTGCCACAGTGCTGGCCCCAGAAAAACTATTTTAAAAAGTAGTATGAGAGTTCAGATTGTGGCCGGCACTGTGGCTCACTGGCTAATCCTCCGCCTGTGGCGCTGGCACACCGGGTTCTAGTCCCAGTTGAGGCGCCGGTTCTGTCCCAGTTGCTCCTCTTCCAGTCCAGCTCTCTGCTGTGGCCCGGGAAGGCAGTGGAGGATGGCCCAGGTCCTTGGGCCCTGCACCCCATGGGAGACCAGGAAGAAGCACCTGGCTCCTGGCTTCAGATCGGCTCAGTGCGCCGGCTGTAGTGGCCATTTGGGGGGTGAACCAATAGAAGGAAGACCTTTCTCTCTGTCTTTCTCTTAAAAAAAAAAAAAAAGAGTTCAGATTGTGACATCAGATTGTTCTGGATTCAAAACCTGTCTTTGCTGTTTCTTATCTCTGCGACCTTAGAAAAGTTACTGAGCCTCAGTCTTCTTGTCTCTAAATTATAGATAATAACACCTGCTTCACTTGGGTCATTAAAGATAATTAAGTGAATTAACCTGTAAAAAGAATTTTAAATTGCACAAAATAAGCGCTCAATAAATGTCAGCTATTGTGATGATGAAGTTGTGCTGACCTACTGTTTAAAGACACTTCAAGTAACCAATTCCCTCTGCTCTGGTGCGTGCAGAGAGACTACATGGGGAATCAGAGGCAAGACTCGTGCTAGTTGATGAAAACATGGCTGTGAGACTAGCTGATATTTATTGAGAACTTAGCCTACAAGTGGCAGAGGTAGAATTTAATATATATTTTACTTATTTAAAAGACGAAGTGAGAGAGACAAAAGATCTTCCATCTATTATTTCCCTCCCCGAATGGCCACAATCGCCAGAGCTGGAGCATGCTGAAGCCAGGAACCTGTAGCTCCATCCAGTCAGTGGCAGGGACCCCAGTACTTGAGCCATCTTCCACTGCTTTCTCAGGGGCATTGACAGGGAGCTGGATCAGAAGCAGAGTGGCTGGGACTCGAACCAGCACTCTGATATGGGATGCCCACAGTGCAAGCGGGGGCTTAACCCATGGCACCACAAACCGGGCCCCCAGAGTTGAAATTTAAACTGAAGACTTGTCAAAGCCCCAATATAAAACACTAACTATTCTGCCTTTACAACGAAGAAAAGCATACTAAACCATTGCCTTTGATTAAGAGTAATAGCCTAAATCCTCCACCTAGTGGCGCCGGCACACCAGGTTCTAGTCCCGGTCGGGGCGCTGGATTCTTTCCTGGTTGCCCCTCTTCCAGGCCAGCTCTCTGCTGTGGCCTGGGAGGGCAGTGGAGGATGGCCCAAGTGCTTGGGCCCTGCACCCCACGGGAGACCAGGAGAAGCACCTGGCTCCTGCCTTCGGATCAGCGCAGTTTGCCGGCCGCAGCGCGCCGGCCATGGCGGCCATTGGAGGGTGAACCCTTGGCAAAAGGAAGACCTTTCTCTCTGTCTCTCTCTCTCACTATCCACTCTGCCTGTCAAAAAAAAAAAAAAAAAAATTAAAAGAGTAATAGCCTAAGCAAGTGTGGAGTCAAACAGTGGCTAACAAGGAGAAAATCACTAAAGGAGGTCTTAGTGGATTTCGGTGATGTGCCCAAGCAGTAGGTACAGTCTGAGAAGAGTCTGATTCAAAGTAAGAATTCAAGGGCTGGTGTTATGGTCAGGTTAAGTCGCCTGCAGGGCCAGCGCCCCATTTCAGAACTGCAGTTTGAGCCCCTGCGCTCCACTTCCAATCCAGCTCCCTGTTAATGTGCCTGGGGAGGCAGCAGGAAATGGCCCAAGTGCTTGGGTCCCTGCCATCCACGTAGGAGACCAGGATGGAGTTCTTGGTTCCTGGTTTTAGCCTGGCCTAGCCCCAGATGTTGTGACCACCTGGGGAGTGAACCAACAGATGGAAGGTATCCTCTCTCTCTCTCTCTTTCAAATAAATTTTTTTAAATATTAAAAAATAATACATATTGTAAAAATAAGGATTCAGTGGCACTAGAAAGAGTACATTCATCAAATATGGAGGAAACTGCTTGTGTGTGACTTTAGATGCCTTAAATACAGCATATGGTTAAAAAAAGTTAATCTAATGAAGTTCAGGTGGAAGCTAAGTACTTTTCAATTCAAGATAATAGAAACAAAAAGAGTAGCCTAGAAACAGACTCGGTGGCAGCTGTCTGAGTTGGAATCCTTGTCCTTCCTTGTAATAGCCACGTGACCTTGAGTATATTTGCTTCATCTCACCAAAATTCAGTTTTCTTCTCCAGGTCATAGAGTTGTGGGGGTTAAATGAGATATTTATGGAAAGCACTTAGCTCTGCACCTGGAACACAGTAAACACTGCACGAGGGGCCGGCGCTGTGGCATAGTGGCCGCTGCCCATGGTGCCAGAATCCCACATGGGTGCTGGTTCCAGTCCCAGCTGCTCTACTTCCCATCCAGCTCCCTGCTAATGTGTCTGGGAAAGCAGCAGAAGGTGGCCCACCTTCGGATGGGCCCAGCCCTGGACATTGCATCCATTTCAAGTAAATAAATAAATCATAAAAAGAAAAAAAAATTCAATGAACATGAGCTACAGTTAAAGCTGGAAACATTCATTTGAATCAGTACTTCTCAACCTTGACAACAGACTTCTTGCTGGCATTTTACAAAACGCCTGTGAGCTGGCCCCACGCCCAAATTCTTATTCACTCCAAGGTGCGGTCCGGGCACTCCTGTATTTTTGAAAACGATCTCCAGGTGACTTGACAATTTAGCCCAAGTATTGAGAACCACAGATTTTTATCAAGGGCCAGTAAACCATTGACTGCAGGCCAAATTTGACCCCTATTTGCTTTTGTAAATAAAATCTCATTGGAACACAGATATGCCTGATGTTTGTGTATTATCTGTGGCAATTTGTTTTTCCTTAACTGTAGGAAAGTTGATTAACCATCCACAGCGGTGACTTCAACCTCCAGGCCTGGCCCAGTACTGGTGGAAGTCATGAGCAATTCCGGAAGTGCAGAGCCGGTGAGTGACGTGTACATTCTCAGCTGGATCCTGGCACGGCTTCATCTTCGTCTCCACAGGTTTTCCCCAATAAATGAGTCTCAGAATCTTGGCAGGGACTCCAAGCGTGCACACATGTCTGCTAGGGGTGTCGTGTTGCTGCTGGCTGGGGTAATCCTAATTCAGTGACTCGTCGCCTTAAATTCCACTCGTGTCTTCCGGTGTTATGAAAGCCACGTCAGCGCAGGCAGGAGAGGAGCTGGAGTCCCATTGCCCTCTGACCCCACCTTCCTCTCCCTCTGGCCGCTTTCCCCCTGCAGGGGCAGCTGAGCAGTTGTGACAAAGACTGTGACCTTCAAAGTCTAAGGTATTTATTACGTGGTCCTTTACTGCAATCTTGCCTGCTCCTAGTGTAGAATACAGTCCCTGGGCCCTCTACGCCACTCGGGGGCAGTATAATCTCATTACATGGCCAAGATTCGGGGCACTAATAAAACAAAATTGACTGCAAAACCAAACACACCAGGAATTACAGAAATTAATGTAGTTTTCCTACTTACAAGCTCCTTTATCTAATTTTCAAATATGCACAATTCTATTCTATCTTGGAAACTTCTATGCCAAACACTGCCCCTGCCTCTATCTGCCATTCAGAACGAGTGAGAACAGCTTTGGCCTGTGGTCTCTGTCTCCACAGCATTCATGTATCTCCAAACTCGGGCTTCAGAACACCAGTCGGGGCTGGCGCTGCAGTGTAGCGGGAAAAGCTGCCACTTACAGTGCTGGCATCCCAAATGGGTGCTGGTTCAAGTCCCGGGTGATCCAGCTCCCTGCTAATGCACCTGGGAAAGCATCAGATGGCCCAAGTCCTAGGGCCCTGCACCCATGTGGGAGACCCAGAAGAAGCTCCTGGCCCCTGGCTTCGGATAGGCCCAGCTCTGACCACTGCAGCCATTTGGGGAGTGAACCAGCGGATGGAAGATCTCTCTCTGCTTCTGTTTCTGCCTCTCTGTAACTCTGCCTTTCAAATAATTAAATAAATCTTAAAGAAAAACAACCCACCTGTCCATTGAAATGTTGATCCAGGGTAGCCGAGAACCTCCTAATTACATTTTCTAGCTTCTCTTTCTTGTATTTTCCAGGAGAGTGCATCCTTGAAGCCGTCTTCACTATGACACTCCACTTCCTTGATCCCCAGCCTTTTCTCTGGCTACTCATGGTGAAAAAGCTCCCTGTTCTTCTATAACCTGTGTTCTCTTCGTCTGCTCTGTCTAGGATGCGTATCGCTCCAGTAGGTGCTGGTCTTGCTTTTGTTTGTGTAAATACTTATTAAACCTACAAAGTTTGGAAATCAGATTGCTGATTGGCAAGGGACAAAACCTTGGTTTAGTATGAAATGGGGCCAGAAACTGATGCTAAAGGAACAGGTTTGCTGGAGCACCTGCCAGACGGGCAGGCCAGAGCAAGTACGGGGAGGGGCACAGTCCTCCCCAGCCCCGTGGTCCCACACTTGGTGACCAAACTGGGGGCAAGGCTTGAGTCTAATGTGAGATCCTGCCTTCCGTCTGCCCCACCGAGGAATACCTGCCCCACTCCTTTATTGTGGGTCCATAGCAGCTCTATGGAGAGGAAGAGGGAAGTAGGGAGGGAGGAAGCGAGGGAGGTTGGTTTTGCACTGCTAACTGTAAACACTTCTACTTGCGGCTTATTGTAAGCTACTTGTAGCTGAGAGTTCTGGAAACTTTAAGTGTTTTCCACGCCAAAGGAGTCTGAACTTCATTTCTTTTTCTTGTGAATAATATTCCATTGTATGTAAGCATTACTTTCGGTTGCTTTTTGTTTATTTTTATTTTATTTATTTGAAAGAGAGAGTAAAAACTCCTGCCTGCTGGCTCACTTGCCAAATGCCTGCCACAGTGGGGGCTGGGCCACCCTGAAGTCAGGAGCCTGGAACTCAATCCAGGCCTCCCACCATGGGTGGCAGGAACCTAAGGACTTGAGCCATCATCTGCTGCTTCCCATCAGGAAGCCGGAATGGGAAGCAGAGCCAGGACTTGAACCCGGGCACTCTGATCAGAGATGCTGCATTAAACACCAGCTCTGCTTCCTCCTTTTAGCCACTATGAATAAAACCGCTGCAAACATGGCCCCAAGAGTATCTCTTTAAGACCCTGCTTTCAATCCTTTCGCTATATGCCCAGCAATCCTGTGACAGTTCTGTTTTTGAGGAACCATTGTACCATTTTTCCACAGCAGTTGCACCATTTCTCGGAGTTCAGCCGTGTGGCCCTCTGCATGTCCTTGTTGACAGTTATTTGCTGTATGTATGGGGGGGGGGGGTGTGTATGTGCATGTGTGTGTACATATATATATATATATAGCAGCCGTCCCAGTAGATGTGAGGTGGAGTCTCTTGTGTGTGATCTGCACTACCCTGACGACCATGTTCAGCGTCCTTTGAGGTCCTGACTGGCCATCGTTGCTGGGAAGCTGGAGCCGGGAGCTGGGCCTTGGAGTAGAACCCGGGCATTCGGTTGAGGAGCACGGCATCTTAACTGGCAGACTAAATGCCCACTCCCCCTTTCAATGCTTGATGTCACAAAATTATATCTTCATACACTGCATATCCAGAAACAGAGACGAGTATTTGGTTTCTAAAATTGTGTAGAAAACAAAATATGGAGCAACAAATAACAATTAAAGTAACACTAGCTTTTAGACTAATAATTGTATGTCATATTCAACCTTTTATGGTCGTTTGAACTTCTATGCAAACTATTTAACATTCGAGAGAGAAGGAAGAGGTGTTTTGAAAACCACCAGGAAGGAAAAGGAGGAGAGAGCAGAAGACAGAAGGGAAAGAGGAGAGGGGATGTTTGTCTCAGCCTCCCTGAGCCCCGCCTGTAGGACTGGTTTTCTCCCTGTGCCTTGAATAGAACAACACTGCCATTAAATTAGCTCATCTGTAGGAGCAGACTTCATTCTTCCGTCTTCAAAGCTGAATGTAGGCTTCCTGTTTTCATAACTGGACCAGACCCAGGAAATGCAGGGGAGCAAGTGGAGTATTTGGAAAGACCTGCAGCCTCTGGCACGGCTAGAAAGCCCTTCACACAGCTTTTCCCCACCCAGAACTGTTCTCTGTGCTGACTGGTCCCGCGGTGCTGCCTGCTCTCCATTCAGAGAGAACAATGGTTGCCGTGGGGTGTCTCCAGGAGGGAGGAGCAGGGCTGGCTGATTGAAGACCCGCAGGCTACCTGCTCTAGTCAAGGCCCAGCCCTGCAGTGACTGTTCTATTTTCAGGAAAACCCCTGCCCTACGCAGAGCTTCAGATTGCTTTTTGTGAGTGTGTGACCCAAGAAACTAGACGAAACTACTGCGGTGGACTTACAGCTCCGATTCCAGTGACCTGGCTACTCTGACTGTCCTTCTATGTCAGTAGCCCTGGTGGGGATAGGCCACAGGCAATGAAAGACTTGTACTCTATCTTCTTTACTTAACTCTCAGGCATAAGTTCTGACAACACTCCTACCATGCCAGCCCAACATGAGCTTGGAAGGAGACGTTGAAGGAAGCAGACAGCATAATGGCTGGGAGGTAGAATCAGCAAAACCCAAGAAGGGCTCTTAATTAATTGATACTGGAGACTTGAGAATCCAGAATAGCACTGGGCCCCTTAGCCACTGCTTTTGTTCCCTTTCTTGGGGACTGTTACTGGAGAAGCAAAGGGTCCTTGTCTTCACGCAAGAAGGAATTCAGGCTTGAGACAGAGAGTAGTGGAAAGCAAATAGCAAGGTTTATTAGGGCAGGGACATCCGTAAGAAGGATGGGCACCTCTCCAGACAGGACCTGAGAGAGTGCGCAGTTCACATTTAGGCCGGGTTTTTAAGGGGATGGGTCTTGCCTTCCCACCTCTTCTCCTTCTCCTCCTGGAACAAAGGACCTTTTGGATGTAAATACGAATAATTCCTTTCTGAGTTTTCCCCCTGAAGTTATCAGACAGGGGAAGCCTGTGATTAGAGGAGGGATGGTTATCTGGTTATCCCAGATAACCCTGGTTATCCCAGGGTAGAAGGGGCAGGACTCCCTGGAAGGTCAGGATCTGGGCAGGTTGTCTTAGTGTTTGAAGTTGTTTGAAGATCCTGGGCTGCACCTGGAAGGTTCTCAGGATGACTTTGAGATGTGGATGCTGGACCTTAGGCCTTTGTCACACACACATAAGCTCATTTCTGACTTCCTTCCTAACAGGGAGGACACTCTTTCTGCTTAGATCCCCACTCCGGGAGCGTTTTCTTTCCTGCAGCACGACCCCGTCTACTTCCTTTTCTCCCCTTTCCTAAGAAAGGCACTTGACTTCATTGGATGAGTGAAGGCAGTTTTCATTAACTTCCTGCTGCAACCAACTAGAAAATCACAACACAGCGGAAACCCATTCAGAGTGTAGAGGCAGCCTAGAGTTAATCTAGGTCTTTCCACGCGGAGAGGGCAGAATGTAGGGTGAGAGTATCAGGATGGTGGGAATCGCAAGGATTCTGGAAGTAGGAACAGAAGGCAAAAAGGCAGGAAAACAGCACCCAGGTCCACCCGAGGGAAAGGTCCTTTGGATCCATGCGCTGCCCACTTTTCTCTGCAGAACTGCGTCCGGGCCCCGGGGTCATGCGCCACTGCGTTTGGAAATGTGTCGTCGCAATCCTGGCCTCAGTACTCCTGAGTGTCTTCCTCCACGAGCAGCTCTGTGACAACGGATCTGAGCTGTTTGGGGTAAGCAACAGAAGCTGATGTTGGAGCCAGCTTCTGCCGAGTTAGTAGGAAAGTGGTGAACAAGTCTGGGTCTTGTCAGTGGGGGTCACTCCAGAATCACTGCAGGTTTTCTTGGAAAAGAGAAGGATGATTTAGAATGAATTTTTATAGATGAGAAGGTTGGGTTAAGAAAAGGCAACTTGCCTCTGCCAGTCTCCCAGCCAAATAGAGAAAAATATAGCAATTTTGCTGTAACTGACAATGGTGATAGTAGGGACGGAGGAAGAAAGGGGGAAACGTCCAGGGGGAACTGGAGGAGCTGTGACATAGGAGAGATCTGAAGCTTGAGAGCTACCATGTGTGGCAGCCAAGAGTCCTCGGGCAGTTGAGATGAAATGGGAGTGATACCGAGACCCAACAGTCTCCTGTCACTCCCTCAGAAGTCCTCTGAGGGCCCCTGCTTTGTGGAAGGAATCACCGGAAACCAGCCGCTGACAGTTTAAAATTCTTAAACCACTTTTCAGGGGCCTGAGAAATATAGACAGGGCAAGGCAGAGGAGAGGTCATGGTAGGCGTGGTCGGGACGGGGCACAGGCGGCTCTTGAAGACCCCACAGCCCAGAAGGGCCAGCAGGTGCTGGGGAGCAGCTGGGCGTGGGCCACCTCCCTCCCCAGGGTCTTCATGTCCCAGTTTCTCACACCAAGTGGAGTCTCCTCCCTCGGTTACAACATCCACAAGTGGCAGGAGCAAACCCCAGCCCCATGGGCTGAGACTGGGACTCCACGTTTGCCCTGGGGCACAGCTTGGGGAGTGGGCCGTGGGCAGAGTGCTGGCCCACGTGCAAGGACTGCAGAGCCCAGGCACCGTGGGAGAGTTCCTGAAGGGCACTGCTGGGAGGGGCCTTCAGCAGGTCCTGCAGAACCTGCACAGCCCATGGCTGGTGACACTGACCTTGGCCAGCCTGGTGAGGGGAGGCAAATTAGAGGTGGGCGTGGCAGGAGCAGGCCCTGGCTGACTCCGCTGATGTCCAAGGTCTTTCCACGGGCATTCTGTTACCAGAGAAGTAAAGGGTCTTTGTCTTCACACAATAAAGAATTCAGGCGTGAGACAGAGAGTAAGTAAAAAGCAAAATAGCAAGGTTTACTAGGATAGGGACATCCATGAGGACAGATGGGCACCTCTCCAGACAGGACCTGAGAGAGAATGTCCAGTCGCTCAGACTGGGGGAGAGCAAGGTTACATGGCTGAGTGGAGAGAGTACACCTGGGCAGGCCAGGCGGCACATCAGCAGAGAGCAGAGGGCTGAGCGAAGTCCAGTTGAGGCTGGGGATTTTTAAGAAGATGGGTCCTGCCTCCCCCCACCCCCTCCTTCTCATCCTCCCAGACAGAGGACTTGTTGAATGTAAATACGAAAAACTCCTTTCTGAGTTTTTCAGGGGGAGCCTGGCTGGCATCGCCCCGTTAGAGGAGCCTTAGAGGAAGGACGGTTGTTGGGGCAGATACTGGGCTGTACCAGGAAGGTTCTCAGGTAGAAGGGGCGGGGACCCCCTGGAGGATCAGGATCAGGATCAGGACAGGAGGTTTGAAGTACAGATACATGAAGGGTTACTGGGATGACTTTGAGATGCAGATGCTGGACCCCTGTAGATGTCAGTTCCTTAGGCCTTTGTCATACTCACATAAGCTCATTTCTGATTCCCTATCTAACAATTCCACGTGACCCTGGGGGCTCCACCTCCCCTGCTCACGGCCCCTACTTCTGCAGGAAAGCCCATGTCGGGAGAGACATTAACTGCGCCCTGACACACAGCCACCCTGGGGTCCCCAGCCTGTCCTAGAAGGGGGACCTGTCCCCCAGCTGACTCCAGAAGATCTGGGCATCAACCTCAGCCCTGACCCCTGTCTGTCCTCAAAAGCATGAAAAGACTGTGGTTCGGCAGATGGTTCGGGAGCAATTCAACTCTGAAGTCAAGAACCATCTGGAAGCCTTCAAGAAGATGCAGAAAACCTCCCCTGGGCTCCAGCATGCCAGCTACAAGCTGCTGGCTGGAGCCCCTCCCCAGGAAAAGAGTGAGTAGGCAGGGGAGGGCCAGTCAGGCTGGAAGGAGGCTGGACAGGAATTTCACCAGAAATGGGAAGGTGGGGAGGGGGGGATGAGGAAGGCAGGGCTGGGAGCCAGGGCTGCGCCGTGGGCCCTGGTGCAGGTCAGGATCCTGAGTGCGATTCCCTCCTGCCTGCCCACCCCTCAAGTGACCAACAGGAGAATGGCCCCCAGGCCACAGTGACCCTGCAGAGTCACATCATAGTGAAGCTCCCTCGTGGCAGACCCCCGAGGAAGCTGGTGGGAGCCACAGTGTTGCGGGCTAGGTTGGGCCTATGTTAATTTTCAAGACTCTCGCCTTTTACTGGGAGAAGAATTCTGAGGACAGGCACAAACACGGCATGCAGTGTGATAAACTTTATTTACAAAGTGAGAAAAATATACAGGCACATTAGAGCTTTATTTCGGGAGAGTGGGCCAGGGAAGGGGGAATACCATACTCTGCTCTGTTCATCCTGATACCACAAGGAAGACAGCCCAAACTTCCATTCTACCTGGCTTTTTTATGAGCATGGAAAAAAGGAAGTGTTTACATGGTACCACCCACTTCCTGGGTAAGAGGAAGTACTTCCGGGGGAGGAATCCCCTGATTGACAGGTAGGTGAACACAGCAACAGAGTGCTAGGGAGGTGTGGCTTCCAGCTAATGAACGTAAATTATCTAAGCTTTGCCGCATAAATGGGAGAAGGCAGTGGGTGGAGGGGAGATGCAGACCTCAGGTTGCAGAGCATGGGCGGCCACGCCCTGGGTTTCCCTGCACAGCCTGCATCCTCATAGCTGAGGTGACTCAAGGTCAAGGCCAGGCTGGGATGATTGCCACACTAGCAAATGGACCTTTGGCATGTGGCAGCCTTCCCCACACAACCACCTTTCAAAGGATGGGTCAGATCCAAGCGCTCTGACCAGGATGGCCGACTGAGGGCAAACCGGCGGGCGTGGCGGTGCAGGCGGGACCTGGGAGGGAGCCTGGGGCCCCGTCCCTCTGTGGTGCTGAAGTCCTGTGTCTCCCCCAGAACTGCTGACCGTGGGCATTTCCTCGATAGAGCATCCTCATGGGAGCCACCTCCTGGACACCTTGCACTCCCTGTTCCAAGCTACCTCCGACCCTGAGCTGGCTCATATCATAGTGCTAGTCCACCTGTCAGAGCCTGACCCCCAGCGGCTCTACAGAGCAGCTGCCAATATCTCAGGCCCCTTTGCACCGCACCTGGAGTCCCGGAGGCTGCTGGTGGTCAGCGGTCTTCTGGGCGACGCCCCTCTCCCGGGACCCCTGCCGCCCAGTCAGTCCTCGCCCTGTGAGGCTCTGCGTTCCCGGCAGAGAGAAGGTCATGCCCTGCTCATGAACTTCGCCAGTGAGCTCTCAGAGTACTTCCTGCTGCTGGAAGACAACACACAGTGCACCCCCAGGTTTGTTTCTGCCATCTACTGGACGCTGGTGGCCTGGAGGGAGCTGCACTGGGTGGTCCTGGAGTTCTCCAGCCTGGGCTCCGGGCAGGTTCTGCACAGCAGCGACCTGCCCCTGCTCACCTCCGTCCGCCTCCTCTTCCCTGAGGACGCTCCTCTACGCTTGCTGCTAGCAAATTTCCGCTTTCTCTTGGGCCAGAGGGTTCCAATTAGATTTGCTCCCTATCTCTTCTACCGCACGGACGACCTTAATTCCCAGTACACGTGTTGTTTAGAGGAAGAGGAAGAAGATGGAGAAGAGTATGAGAATCCCGAGAAACCCAGCAACCCTCCTGCCACGCTCTACAACACCATGATCGCGTTGTCCAGCTCTCACCTCCCCGAGTACGCCTACCTCCCGATCCTAAGCCACTTCCAGACGGAGAACGTCATTCCTGGGGACACCTACACCTTGGTGTTTGATCTTCCTCACAGGGTGGTCCAAATACAGGTGCTGACCGGCCTCGGTGCCCAGGGGCTGTACCACCTGGAACACGGGCAGGTGGAACTGGGCTATGAGCCCGTGCTGGAGGGAATGGGCTGTGCCCACTATGTGCTGCTGGGCCCCCTGGTGAAGGGCAAGTGCAACCAGAAGGTCCCGTACACAGCAGGTCTCATGGGGGCTGTGAGGTGTGTGCGGCTGCTGGTAACAGCCCGACAGCACTTCTCTGTGACCATCAGCCAGATCAATGTCTGGACTAGAGATGAGGAAGGGTAGGGGTAACAAGGCCAGTGTTCGGGGATGGGCTCAGCACTGATGACAGGAAATTAAAGCTTTGAAATTCGTCAGGAGCGCCATTGTCTCCTTCCCGCTGTTCAGTGTCAAGGACCCGGACTCATGAGAGGCAGAAAGAAAACTGAACCCACGACCCCCAGAGCCCCCCCAGCTTTCTCTCCACGCGGACCTGCTGTGCCAGCGTCTTGCCCTCAGGCAGCTACCCTGTTGCAGAGCACCGGGAATGGCCTGAGGCTGAACTGGGATTTGCCTTCCTGTGAAGTCCAGTGCCCCCAGGAGCAAACCTTGCATCTGTCACCGAGAGTTCAAGTCCGGGCTTCCAGCTGTCCGTGAAGTCCTCGGAACCAGATGCAAGTCTTTGTAGAGTTTCTTCTCTACGTTTTCCCAGGCAAAGTTCCATAGCTTTTATCCACATGCCTTCCCAAAAGCATAAGTTACTGACCTGGCAGACGTCTCCTCTGAACGGCAGTAAGCAGTATGTTACCCGACAGCATTCCCTTATCTACTCAGCAGCTTCAGCGTAAGAACTGAGAGCGTGCACTACTCCATCCCTGCCTGCATTCGTTCAGAGGTACCCAGTCCTTTGCCCTGTTTAAGGTAGCAGAGATCCTACAATGAACAAAACATGCTTGGCACTAACAAGAGGATAATAACAGCAAACATTTATCTGTCAAAATGATGGTGTTATTTAGAATTTCCTTTATATTTGGCATTTGTAAAATCCACCTATAGAAGTAAAGTACAAGGATATGACACGGGGCAAGCACTCAGCCTAGTGGGTGCGGCACCCAGGTTCCACATGAGCACACCCGGCTTCATTACAGGCCCCAGCTCCTGGCTCAGCTCCTGCTGCGCTGACCCTGGGAAGCAGCCTGACGGCTCTGGGGCTCCAGCACCCGTGGGAGACCTGGTGCATTTCTGGCTCCAGTTTCAGGTTTTACCCCGCCCCGCCCCATTCCAAGGCATCTGTAGTGTGAGCCAGTGCGTGTGGGAGTGCGCTCACTCTTTCTCTATTTACATACATCTGTCTGCCTCTCAAACACAAATAACGTCTTTTTAAAAAGATGTTGTGAAATACACGTTTGATCTTTGTCCCAGTCCTCTGACATACACCTGCTAAAATCCTTGCCGTCTACCAAGTGATGTGTCTTGTTTGTGTGCTAGTGAGATGTCGGGTGACTGGCAGCCCCTCAGCAGCTTCAAGAAGGGGGCTGGCCACAGGAAAGACCAAGGCATGGTTGGTTAGGATTTCGGACTTCTCAGCCCCACCCCCAACCTCCAGGGAGGATAGAGGTGCTGAAGGTTAAGTTGATCACCAAGGGCCCATGACTTAATCAAGCAGGCCTCTGTAGGAAAGCTTCCACGGTAACCTGAGAGGACAGGACTTGGAGAACTTCCAGATGGCTAAGGATGTGCTGTGATCCAGACAGACCGAGACCCTGTGTGAGACACCCAGCCCTCAGGAGGGCCCTTGGCTTCTGCTAGAGATAAAAACCAGTCATGCATCAAGAAAGTGACAATATTAGCAGGGGAGCCTGGAGTCCTGGTTTCTCCAAAAGAGAATTTCAGGGGCTGGTGCTGTGGCATAGTAGGCTAAGCATCTGCCTGTGGCACCAGCATCCCAAATGGGCACCAGTTCAAGTCTCAGCTTCTAACCCAGCTCTCTGCTATGGCCTGGGAAAGCAGTGGAAGATGGCCCAAGTCCTTGGGCCCCTGCACTCGCGTGGGAGACCCGGAAGAAGTCCTGGCTCCAGACTTCAGATCAGCCCAGCTCTGGCCGTTGCGGCCATTTGCGGAGTGCACCAGCGGATGGAAGACCTCTCTGTCTGTCTCTCCCTCCCTCTGTAACTCTACCTCTCAAATAAATAAATAAATAAATAAATAAATAAGAAGAGAATTTCAGACCTGAGACAGAGTAGCAGTAAGCAAGCAGGCAAACTTTAATGAGCCCATGAATCCCCTAGGTGGGCTGGGCGACTTCAGAAGAGTCCCAGAGAGCGTCCAGTCTCCATTTAGGCCGGGGCATATGGGCATGGGGCCCACTTCCCCCCACCATTCTCCTTCCCCCTCCCTCTTCTTCTGGATAGTGCTGGACAAAGGGATTTCTGGGTATGAAATTCCTCCAAGGTTTTATTATCCAGTGTTATCAGACTGGGTAATTCTCCTGGCACTGGGAGGGAAGATTCCTGGAGGGGTGTTTCCTTTGGGGGAAGGCATGGACCACCTACAAAAGTTATGGGGACGTGAGCAGGATTTTGTGTTTTCAAGATTTATGGATTTGAAAGGCAGAGTTACAGAGAAAGAGGAGAGCTAAAGAAGAGATCTTTTTTCTGCTGGTTCACTCCCCAAATGACCGAATGGGCAGGGCTGAAGCCAGGCTCCAGGCTGAAGCCAGGAGCCAAGAACTTCCCCCAGATCTCCCAGGTCCCCACGTGTTGTTCAGATTCTACATATATGGGGTCCCGGAAATATATGTGAATATTTGGGCAAAATGTTCATCTTTCTTCTGGGAAAGCAGTGGTGACTTCCAGGAATGAGAGAGCCAACTCTTTTCTCTCTGTGTGGTCACTTCCACAGGTACTCAGGGCCATTCAGAATGTCATGGTGCCAGGTAGAGAGACTTGTATTGTGCTAACGCATCATAATGAGCACTTTTTTAAAAAGATTTATGTATTTACATGAGAGGTGAAGTTACAGACAAGAGAGGGAGAGAGAAAGAGAAAGGTCTTCCATCCTCTGGTTCACTCCTCGAATTGCTGCAACATCTAGAGCTGGGCCAATCCGAAGCCAGGAGCTGGGAGTACCTGGGCCATCTTCTACTGCTTTCCCAGGCTATAGCAGAGAGCTGGATCAGAGGAGGAGCAGCTGGGACATGAACCGGCGCTGATATGGGATGCCAACGCTGCAGGCGGATGCCCAACGGACTATGCCACAGTGCCGGCCACTAGAGCTGGGGTTTGTCATGTCCTTGGAGGGCGGGCCCATCTGGAAACAGGGAGGAAGCACCCAGCCCTTCCCACCTGCCTGGCCTACGCATCTCTTCATCTGTATCCTTTGTGAGATCCCTGATAATAAATGGTAAACAGGGGCCAGAGTTGTGGCACAGCAGGGTAAGCCCCTGCCTGAGGCACTGCCATTCTCTGTCAGAGCACGGGTTCAAGTCCTGGCCACTCCGCCTCCCATCCGGCGAGCTCACCTACCACTGCTCTGTTTCACGTGTGAAACTGTTTTCCTACAGAGAGACAAGGACCTCTGTTCCAGCTGTCTCCTGTAACAGACCTAAGAGCCCGAGGGGGCAGGGCTGGGACGACTCCCCGGAGGTGTCACAAGGGGCAGAGATGTCCCCAGGGGAGGGCTGGGACCCACCTCCCAGGTTACTGGACTTGGGCAAGACTTATAATGTGTTGACACTGGACTGCTTCCAAGCCTTGCTTCTACATTTCTCCCCTCACTCAACCCCACACACTTCCCGCTTTATTCTGTCCACCTGTGCTAGTGCCTCCCTTCCAGCCTACCAGCTTTCGGCCAACCATTTAGAAACACAGGTGACACCACCTGGGGCTCCCGACTGGCATCAGAGGCGGGGGCAGCCTGCGGGGAATCTCTGCTGTGGACCATGTGCAGTGTGTCCCGTCTGGAGCACGTCGCCTGCAGAGAGAGAGCACAGTTTTGTTTGACAGAAAGAGACAGCATCTGTAAATGGTTAATCCCAGCTTTACTCAGGGAGAGTGAGTGGCAAGCCCAGCATCTTTCAGCGATCCTGGGAAATGTTCCAAAGGTGGCGAATTCTAGTCAGAACGCCCAGATCGCACAGCAAGCTCCTGGGACTTGGCTGGAAAAGGCGGGCTTGGGTGAGGCGGTGGGAGGGGGTGTCCGCCGGCTGGGGAGCAGAATACTGCTAAAACAGCGAGACAGACGTCAGCCTGTGTGCCAAAGGGGGGCCAAAGAAAATGGGATGTTTTAAAGAAAACAGGGGCAGACCCTGTAGTACAGTAGATTAAACCTCCGCCTGCGGCGCAGGCATCCCTTATGGGCGCAGGTTTTAGTCCCGGCTGCTCCTCTTCTGATCCAGCTCTCTGCTGTGGCCTGGGAAAGCAGTGGAAGATGGCCCAAGTGCTTGGGCCCCTGCACCCATGTGGGAGATCTGGAAGAAGCTCCTGGCTCCTGGCTTCGGGTCAGCACAACCCTGGCCATTACAGCCATTTGGGGAGTGAACCAGCAGATGGAAGACCTCTCTCTCTCTCTCTCACTCTCTCTCTCTAACTCTACCTCTCAAATAAATAAATAAATATTTTTAAAGAACAAAGAAATAAATTTCTGCGCAATGGAACGCGGACACAAGTCCTGAAAGCAGGACTCAGCCTCCGGTCTGTCTCCCCTGGCCCATGTGTCCCTGCCTGTTCTTTATCAAAAGGAGCTCAGTGACTCAGGGAGGAGGGAGTCCTAGTCCAACAAGGTCAGAATTACGGGGCTGACGGAGTCACTTGCTTCTCCAATACATAGGAACCCTGATGGCCAGTGTTGTCCCAAGGGGTTTGCTTAGTGGAATTCCATATCCCAGAATCCTCCCACCCAGACTTTCCCAGAACAGGGAGGAGTGGAGAAGAAACAGGGAACCCGTTCTCACGTCCATAAAAACTCTGTCTTGCCAGTGCTGTGGTGTAGTGGGCTAAGCCTCCTGTGGCACCAGCATCCCTTATGGGCGCCGGTTCAAGTCCCAGCTGCTACACTTCCAATCCAGCTCTCTGCTATGGCCTGGGAAAGCAGCACAAGATGGCCCAAGTGCCTGGGACCCTGCACCCACGTGGGAGACCCAGAAGAAGCTCCTGGCTCCTGGCTTCGGATCGGTTCAACACCGGCCATTGTGACCATCTGGGGAGTGAACCAGCGGATGGAAAACCTTTCTGTCTCTCCCTCTGTCTATAACTCTACCTCTCAAATAAATAAATAAAATCTTTAAAAAATAAAAAAGAGGGCTGGTGCCACGGCTCACTAGGCTAATCCTCCGCCTTGCGGCGCCGGCACACCGGGTTCTAGTCCCAGTCAGGGCGCCGGATTCTGTCCCGGTTGCCCCTCTTCCAGGCCAGCTCTCTGCTGTGGCCAGGGAGTGCAGTGGAGGATGGCCCAGGTGCTTGGGCCCTGCACCCCATGGGAGACCAGGAGAAGCACCTGGCTCCTGCCTTCGGATCAGCGCGGTGCACTGTTGGGTGAACCAACGGCAAAGGAAGACCTTTCTCTCTGTCTGTCTCTCTGTCACTGTCCACTCTGCCTGCCAAAAAATAAATAAATAAATAAATAAAAAAACAAAATCTAAGCGCAGACTGGACTCTCAGTCCTTTGCGGAGACGCCGCCTGCTCTATCAGCGGCAGGAGTTGCTGTCCCTTCACTCTTTCCAGTGAGTTATGCTGAAACCACCTTCTCATTACCACTCCCCGGCCACAGTCTTAGTTGTCAACAGAGCGAGTGCCCGGGTTCGAATCATTGGTTACAGTACCGTTGGCTACAAATTCCTTTGGAGACAGGGAGGGTCTGAAAAAGAAGCTACTTTTTTTGAAGAATTATTTCTTTGAAAGGCAGAAATACACACACACACACACACACACACACAGATTGACAGAGAGAGAGAGAGAGAGAGAGAGAGAGAGAGAGAGAATCTTCCATCTGCTGCTTCACTCTCCAAATGGCCACAACAGCCAGGTCTAGACCTGGCTGATACCAGGACCCAGGAGCTCCATGCAGGTCTCCCACATGGGTGCCGGGGCCCAAGCCCTTGGGCCATCTTCGCTGCCTTCCCAGGTGTATTCGCAGGGAGCCGGATCGGAAGTGGAGCAGCGAGACAGCCAGTGCTCTGGTGCTCTGACGCAGGAGGCTGGCGTCACAGGCGGCAGTTTAATG
Source organism: Oryctolagus cuniculus (assembly GCF_051225735.1). Lineage (NCBI taxonomy): Eukaryota > Metazoa > Chordata > Mammalia > Lagomorpha > Leporidae > Oryctolagus > Oryctolagus cuniculus. The sequence continues at coordinate 18,722,501 of NC_142879.1, read as the reverse complement.
CCTGCACCACAACACCAGACCCTGAAAATGGGCTATTGTGCAGAAAAAGAGCAAAGGGTTGCTCATGGTTGTTCCAGGGGATGAAGACAAAATAGACCCTTTGTTCACAGCACCAGGTCCAATTGACCTGACAGATAAACTATTTACTCTGTCCTAGCCTCCTGATAAACCCAGCAGATCTCTCTCTGAAGATTAACCGAAAGTCAGAGTTACAGAGAGAGAGAGAGAGAGAGAGAGAGAGATCCTCCACCTGCTGGTTCACTCCCTGGATGGCCACAAGAGCCAGGACTGGGCCAGGCTGAAGCCAGCAGCCAGGAGCTTCATCTGGGCCATCTTCCGCTGCTTTCCCAGGTGCATTAGCAGGGAGCAGCTGGGACTTGAACGGGCGCCCATATAGAAGGCCAGCATTGCAGGCAGTGTCTTTTACCCACTACACCACAACGTCGGCCCGGGTGTTCTCTTGAATGCCTTGGCCTCGTGGGCTTCTTGCGGACGGTTTGTTCTCAGTGCACTATAATGAGGATGGTAATGCCGAGAAGTCACATCAAAACCGATGGTGTGGGTGCTGTCACTGTCATCTCACTTTACAAATGTTCCACTTCCACATCTCTTATTTGTCCATCAGACTGGAAACTGAAATCAAAATCATGTTGGAGCTCGTGCTGCTAAGAAAGCTGAAAATGTCCATTTGGTTGGCTGGTCTCTGCAGCGTGCAGAGCATGTTAGGAAGAGGTTGAAGGGGCCGGCACCGTGCGAGGCAGGTTAAGCCTCCAGCTACGATGCCAGCATCCTGTGTGCGTGCCGGTTCGCATCCTGGCTGCTCTTCTTCCAATCCAGCTCCCTGCTAATGTGCCTGGGAAAGCAGCAGAGGGTGGCCCAGGTTGTTGGGCACCCATGTGGGAGACCTGGAATAAGCTCAGGCTCCTAGCTTCAGGCTGGCCCAGCCCTGACTGTGTAGCCATTTGGAAATGGAAGACAGACTCCCTCTCCCTCTCCCTCTCCCTCTCCCTCTCCCTCTCCCTCTCCCTCTCCCTCTCCCTCTCCCTCTCCCTCTCCCTCTCCCTCTCCCTCTCCTTCTCCTTCTCCCTCTCCCTCTCTCTCCTCATCTCTCTGTAACTCTGCCTTTTGGAAGAATAAAATAATGAATAACTCTTTAAAAAAAGGAAGAAAGAGGTTGAAATGGATGGGGAGCCAGCAAACCCATGATGTTTGCCAAGTAACGTGAATGCTGGGATTTATGGCTTCCTTCCTTTCTTCAAGTAACCCCCACCTTGGGATAGCGTGAAGGTTCTCCCCCCACCACCTGGCCCACCCCTCAGCCCCAGTGAGGCCAACGATTGTCAGGAGGATGCGCCCTGGAGGCGGGCAGCAACTTTAATTCTCCCGGATTTGGGGAGGCACCTGTCCGAAAGCTTGGCGCCTGTCTTCTCCAGCCTGGTACAGGAGGGAAGATCCCCACGTGCACAGCGGCACCTACCATCGCGTCCCACCTCTAGGCCCCTCTGGGAGTTGTTTTCACTTGGAAAACACCTCTGTCGTGAACGCCTACGCTACCTACCACAGTCGCCTAAGGGAGGCGCGGTTCTCCAATGTTATGCTCCAGACCAGGATACCCCACTTACTCTCCACAGCTCAGTAACGCGATGGAGGGTAAAGGGTGGGGACTGACTCCGCCGGCTGGAGTGTGAGCTCCGTCGTGCACGCCAGGACCTCCATCTGTGACCCAGGAAGCGCAGGGCTTCCTCCTAAGCTCACTCCCTCACCCAGCGCCACACCAAGTGTTCCCACGGGACTTTACAGCCAGAACGCGTCTCTCCCATCCTTTTTCTCTGCATCTACTTCCCATCCTTCAAGTAGTCCAAGGCTTCCTATAGCTCTGCTTCCAGAGGAGTACATACAGGCTGACATAAATAGGGGAAATTAAATTCTGTGCCATATACTGCCTGCAGACACATCTATGAACAGTCCTTGACTTAACAACGGTTCGGTCCCAATTTGTCAAATTACAGTGGCTTTGCCGTGGCAGGGAGCCAGGGAGGGCCGAGGGGCCAAGGGCTACCAACACCCAAGCCATGCGTGCTGCTAGGCCCTGTCACCCTTGGGCCGCTCAGCGAGTGGCACACCTGCTCCTCACCGTGCAGCTCCGTCTCATGGACCCCAGGCCCCAACACGGTGACACCTTCCTGGGGCTCACCGCCTGCACTGCAGCCCCACCTTTCATCCTGGAAAAGGGGACCCAGCCCGGGTGGCAGCAATGCTCTCTCTCGAGGTCACCTGCACTCACACCTGAGTGTGTGCTATCATTTTTCCTTTTAATAAATTCTGCTCTTCTATTTATTTCCTTATTTTTAAAGATTTACTTACTTGACAGGCAGAGTTACAGAAAGAGAGTGGGAGAGACCTTTCATTTCCTGGTTTACTCCCCAAATGGCCACAATGGCCATGGCTGGGCCAGGCAGAAGCCAAGGAGCCAGGATCAGAAACAGAGTAGCCAGGACTCCAACTGGCACCTGATACGGGATGCCGGCATCACAAGCAGTGACTTAACCTGCTGTGCCACAGCACCGGCCCTGGAGGACCTTCTTCACAGTGGACACTGCAGGACTGGGCTTATAATGATATTTTTCAAAAGGTGCATTTATTTATTTGAAACTCCGAGTTACAGAGAAGGAGGGAGAGACAAAGGGAAAATCTGCTGGTTTACTCCTCAAATGGCTACAACAACCAGGGCTGCCAGCATTTTTCCTTAGATAGTGACGAGTGTGTTACTCAGAGCAGTGAGAGGGTGGCAGGAGGAGAGTGAGCGTGGGGAAGGCAGACGTAGAACATCAATTATTAAGGAAAATAAGGATGACGAGATAGAGAGGCGTGGTGGAGATCCATAGGAGAAAGAACAGCATGTGTGGGATAACACGGAACCCGGAAGCCGCCCATGGACGCTGCACCTGCCCACGGACGTGGCACCTGCCCACGGACATTGCACCTGCCCACAGACATTGCACCTGCCCACAGACATTGCACCTGCCCACGGACGCTGGCCTGTTTCCTGGACCCTGAGAAATCGCCACACCTGTGAGCCCTGTTGCTCACGTGACGCAGGGCAGCAGCTCTGTCAGCAAGAGGTCGGGCGCCACTTTCTGTTCGGTTTGGCAGTCAGATCCCAAGTGGTCCTTCTCATTTTGCATCATGATGTTCACCAGGTGTTCGCAAGAAGTGATTTCTGGCTGCTGGGATTCTGAGTCATCTTTACTGTTTGTTCTTGTACGGTTAATATTGAACATGCAACCTGCTTCTCTCTGGGAAAAGCACCAAGGAGGCTATTTTTATTTGGTGAATAATGTGGCCCGGTTATGGTCCCCCTCCCTGGGCCTGGGCCAGAACCCCGGGCAGCTGCCAGCACAGCCCCTGCCCTCAGCAGGGCGCTGGTGCCTGGTGCGGGGCAAGCGGGGTAAGCAGCGCCCATTCAGGGAGCACAATGGTGACCGGGGCTGTCCTGTGACAGCAGCGGCCACCTGGTCCCACCTCTAGGGAGGCACAGTCTGCTGCCGCCCCAGCTCCCAGTCAGTGCGTTTTCTTCTTTACGACTTTGCAGGAAACTGAACACTCAAGTGGTGTGGAGCTCAGCTCCCGTGCACACAGGAAGGCCGTCTCGGGTAGAACCACAGCTCAGCCATGGTGAGGATTTCCACCTGTCACGGTTGGAGCTTTATTTACTTTTTTTTTTTTTTTTTAAGATTTGTTTATTTGAAAGGCAGAATGACAGAGGGAGAGAGAGAGAGAGAGAGCGAGTGTTTCCATCTGCTGGTTCACACCCCAAATGGCCACAATGACCTGGGCTGAGCCAGGCTGGAGCCAGGAACCAGGAACTCCATCCCGGTCTCCCACGTGGGTGGCAGGGCCCGAGCACTTGGCCCGTCTTCCCCTGCCTTCCCAGGTGCATTAGCAGGGGAGTGCATTGGAACCAGAGCAGCTGGGACTTGAACTGAAGCTTGGATACGGGATGCTGGCATGCCAGGTGGTATCACTGCATCAATCTCTGTGGTTGGAACTTAAAAAAAAATAGACTGACTTCCTGCCCCTCAGAAGCCCTGGGGGACTGGAGGGCTCCTGTGTTCAAGGGAGATTGCCTCTCGCACTCCTCACTTGCTCACCACCAGCCTGAGATCCTTAGTCTGCGTCTCCAATGAGTATCCACCTCTAGGTCTTCATCATGGCAGCCAGGACTGATGAGGCCACAGCCAACCATGGCTCCAGACTTCAGGTCCCGAGGGCGAGAGTGCCCCTTGCAGAACTTAACGTTGCCCCCAAAGCCTTGACCAAGAAACTAGACGTGCTGGGTGGGGCCAGACTCTAGAATCAGGAAGAAGACCCGTGGGGAAGCCATGGCCACCACACTTGAACCTGGAGCAAAAGCTGGCTTGAGCTCAGGTTCTCGTGTACGCAAGGGCCCACTAGCTTATCATCCTGCAGGGGTGGCCTTTTTGGGTGACTTGAATTGGGTTCTTTTTCTGTACTATCATTGGACGGCAACTTTTCTCAACAGCGTATGGATTGCAGGTGTCTGAGTGCCCACCCGAGGTTAGAGAGTGAGAACCCGCCCTGCACGCCCCCAGCCCGGCACCATGAAAGCTCTCCTGTGGAGTCTCACTCTGGCCACAGCACTGGTGTTCCCGGTCGTGTACTTCATTAAAGAAAACCCCTTGGATGCTACCAGCTTCCTGTCCTGGGTGAGTAATGTGGGTGGGGCGAAGCTGAAATTCCTGGACCAAAAATGAAAAGGAAGACGTATGTATGTAAGCTTACTCTAATGTGGGATTGTCCCAAGTACTAGAGACATCCCCAGAGGAAAGTGTGAGGGATCTGTGTACCATTTTCTCCCTGATGAAGACAGAAAGGGAAGCTGACACTCAGGATGGCAGGGAACCAGGGCTGGAAAGAATTAACACTTATTTAAGGCTTAAGCAGAATCGTCCCTTTTCTTTATTCCATTTCTTTTTCTTTTTCTTTTTTTAAAAGATTTATTTATTTGAAAAGTAGAGAGTTACAGAGAGGCAGAGGGAGAGAGGGAGAGGGAGAGGGAGTGGGAGTGGTAGAGGGAGAGGGAGAGGGAGAGGGAGAGGGAGAGGGAGAGGGAGAGAGAGAGAGGTCTTCCATCCTCTGGTTCACTCCCCAGTTGGCCGCAATGGCTGGAGCTGGGCAGATCCAAAGCCAGGAGCCAGGAGTTTCTTCTGGGTCTCCCACATGGGTGCAGGGGCCCAAGCATGAGGGCCATCTTCCACTGCTTTCCCAGGCCATCGCAGAGAGCTGGAACAGAAGTGGAGCAGCTGGGACTCAAACCAGCACCCTTACGGGATGTGGGCACTTCAGGCGGCGGCTTTACCTGCTAAACCACAGCTCTGGCCCCCTTTTCTATTTCTTTCTGAGGCAGAGAGGCACAGGCAGGCAGACAGAGGTCCCATCCCCTGGTCCATTGCCCCCAACACCTGCAATAGCTGGGGATAGGCCCGCCTGAAGCTGGGAGCCAGGAAGTCGGGCCAGGCCTCCCACACGAGTGGCAGGGCTCCAGCGACTTGAGCCTCCCGGGCTGTGCGACTGCGTGACGCTGTCATCAGGAACAGAGCGGGCACTCACAAGCAGGGACTCCGTTTCGGGGAGCAGGCGCTCCAGGCAAGGCCTTGGCTGCTTCACCAAACACCCACGCCGACTTCTCCCCTGTCTTACAGCAGCTGCTGAGGTAGCCATTTTTCTTCATTTTCTAATCTTTATATCTGAAAATTTCCCTTGGCTTTCAAAGTTATATATTTTCTTCCATTTTTCGCCTGGGTCCTGACCCTCGGAGTAACCGACTCACTTTCCCAGCCAAGTGGAATCCTGGGCATCAGAGAAGACGTCAGAGGAGAGGGCTGGTGCTCAGTGGGAAGTGTTGCCTGGCCCCTGCGTCTCACACCTAACACAGGCCGTGCCCTTGGTGGGATTAGGTGACCCACGTCACGTGGGACTGGAATGGTGGGGATAGTGAGGGGTGACCATGACGTGCTTTCATTCCCTGCATAGGACCCGGGAAAACCAGAGAAACCCCAACCCCTGCTCCCCGACCCGTAGCCCGCACCAGAGCCCCTCGGGAGAACTCGCTCAGTGAACAAGGAAGGAACTTGAACTAAACCTGAGCCTCACCCTGTGTCCTGGAGACTGTAGCATTCTGTTATGCTACGGGGGACCCTCAGCCACTACTCCCGGAGAGAGGGACCCCTGGAGCTGACGCAGGCCTCTCCTTCAGGAGGAAAAGAAGGTGGTCGCTTGGCAGAGGGTCCGCATGCAGGTCAATCCCGGCCGAAAATCGCACCTGGAAGCCTTCAAAGCTATGCAGAGGAGCTCGGAACCCATCAGACACGTGAAGTCCCGTGTCTTGCTGGGAGCGCTTCCCGTGGAAAAAAGTGAGTGCTCACGAGGGAAGGGAGCGGATGCTGGGGAGACACAGGGACGGAGGATCCGACCTAAGGAACTGACACTCCCTCCCTCCTACCGAGGAACCAGGAAGGCAGCAGGGAGAGCGCAGGACGAGGTCTGGGAGGGGAAGGGAGGTGGGGGGGGCAGCATGGAGTCTTGAGGGGTGGTCTCCTTGGGCTTTGAGACTCTAGGTGTGGTCCACTGACAATGGAGGTGGCAGCAACTAGGAGCTTCTAGAAATGCAAGATCCCAGGCTACCCCAGACCTACCCAGAATCTCCGTTTTAAAGAATATATTTATTTATTTACTTGAAAGTCAGAGGTAAGGGGTGGGTGGAGATCTTCTGTCTGCTGGTTCGCTCCCCAGATGGCTACAATAGTGGGGCTGTGCTAGGCTAAAGCCAGGAACCAGAAGCTTTAATCTGGTCTCTCACGAGGGTGCAGGGACTGTAACACTTGGGGCATCCTCCTCTGCTTTCCCAGGTGCATTAGCAGGGAGTCGGATCGGAAGTGGAGCAGCCAGGACTCGAACTGGTGCCCATAAGGGAGGCAGCTGCTTTACCCGCTATGCCACAGCAGGAAGCTGGTTTGGAAACTGAATAGCTCAGATTTGAACCAGCACTCTGAGGGACGTGGGCGTCCCAAGCAGCAGCTTAACCCACTGTGCCACAGCACCCATGCAATGAGTTTATTTTTTTGAAACCATTTTGTTCCATGAACTTTTTAAATGTTCCTGTGACCATTCCATATGATTTGAGCTACTAACTTATTGTATATGTTGTTAAACTAAATCTCTCCTTCTCCCGCTTATTTTTGTATTCTTTCAAATTTTTTAAAGATTTATTTATTTATTTGAAAAGCAGAGTTACATAGAAGCACAGACAAGGACAGAGGGAGAGAGAGAGAAGTCTTCCATCTGCTGGTTCACTCCCCAACTGGCCACAATGGCCGGAGCTGTGCCGATCTGAAGCCAGGGCTTAGGAGCTTCTTCTGGGTCTCCCATGTGGGTGCAGGGACCCAAGGACTTGGGCCATCTTCTACTGCTTTCCCAGGCCATAGCAGAGAGCTGGATCAGAAGTGGAGCAGCCAGGACTCTTACCAGTGGCTATATGGGATGCTGGCATTGCAGGCAGTGGCTTTACCCACTAAGCCACAGCGCCAGCCTCTCTTTCAAATTTTAATTGTTAATTCTTTATCTTTTCTCTTCCAGATGAATGTTTTAAAAAATTTATTTTATTTATTTGAAAGGCAGAGTGGCAGTGAGACAGAGAGAGATCTTCCATCCACTGGTTTACTCTGCAAAAGGCCACAATGGACAGGGCAGGTCTAGGCAAAAGCCAGGAGCCCAGAACTCCATCTGGGTTTCCCATGTGGGCAGCAGGCTCCCCAAAACTTGGACCATCTTCCACTGCCCCCCCAGATGAATTATCATTTTTTAATTATTTATTTATTTATTTGAAAAGCAGTGTGACAGAGAGGGAGATATCTTTCATCCACTGGTTCCCTTCTCAAATGCCCGTAACCACTGGGGCTGGGCAACACCAAAGACAGGAGCCAGGAACTCCAGCTGGGCCTCCCACGTGGGTGGCAGGAAGCCAAGTACTTGGGCCATGATGCACTGCTTGAAGGTGCATTAGCAGGAAGCTGTATAGAAGTGTGGAGTAGCGGGACTCAAAGAGGCACCCTGACATGGGACACAGGGTCCCAAACAGCAGCTTAACCTCCTTTGCCACAACACCTGTCCCCGGTGCTGTCTCCCAGTGAACGCACTGGAAACTAGACTTTCTCTCCTAATGCCCACTAGAACAGTGTCTCACGGGCTCTGGTCTATGGTGGTCTTTTCCCCGTTCACTTCCAAGTAGCTGCTGGTTTCCATCTGATATCCTCTTTAATCCAAGAGGGGTTTAGAGCCGTGATTTTCCATTTCCAGAGGGATGCCTTTGGTTAGGCATTAGTTACATTGCTCCATCATCAAAGGATAGAGTCTAGAAGATGGCCATCTCAGGACAATTAAAATTGAAGTCTTCACGGTCTAATGTATGATCCGCATGTTCTATGGATATTTGAAAGGAATGTGCATTCTCTGATGAGTGTTAAACACACACACACACACACACACACACACAGAGTTAAGAACGAGTTTCTTCGTGTCTTGTTCAAGACTGTTTATGCTTACCTAAACTGATTTCTGAGACAGGTTAAATGTCTCCTAGTGTGGTCATGAACCTTATGTACTTCCACTCGCATCCCTAGAGTTCCATTTCATTTATGGCTTTGAAATAGGTGAATTCTATCTGCCAACACTTATGCTTTTTTAAAAGTCTTTTTTTTTTATTGCTAACTTCAGCACCTGTGTGTCCTCTGTGTGTGCTTTCACGGGACTTACAGAGCTAGATTTCACTTACCTGCTAAGGGTGCTCTTCTTCCCAGCTGGCCTTGGACTAATTCAGAGACTCCCAGGGGCTGAGGAGGGGTTGACTGAACCCCCGCCTCCTGCTTCCTTCACCTCCAGTTGGACTGGAGAATGCAGCTTGCACCCCACAACACAACCCGCTTCCCCGTACATCACTCCACACCTGTTCCCACGGCGCCAGCTCCCGAGTCCAAAGAAAAGAATTTGCAGCTAAAGAAACAGGGCTGTCAGAAAGGCTTACGCATTCAGATGAAGAGGAGGAAAATGTTTGCCTCTCACTCCAGTGAGTGCAAAAGTCAGAGGTGCTGGGAATGAGGCTGGGTGTGCCTGTCACCCAGCCCTGAAAGAAAATGCGCTCCAGGGGGCGTCAGACTTGCCCCTCCCTCAGCAGTCAGGGGAGGGATTCAGGAGTGAGAGATTCAGATTTCCGCAAGGGCGGATGGACAGTCCCGTCTTGGGAAGGCATATTCAGAGCAGCAGAGCATGGCCCAAGTGCTTGGGCCCCTGCCACCCACGGGGGAGACCCCGACGAAGCCCCCAGCTCCAGCCTGGCCCAGCCTCAGCTGTTGTGGCCATCTGGGGAGTAAACCAGTGGATGCAAGATCTGTGTGTGTGTGTGTGTCTGTAACTCTGACTTTCAAATAAAAGTAAACAGATATTTTTATAAAGAACAAAAAAAAAGTGCACTCAGGTCCCTGCCTTCCCAGGATCTGCACCCGCAGGAGTCTGGCGTCGGAGCCGGAGCTGGCTGTCAAGCCCAGGCACCCAACATGGGACACGGGCGTTCCCACTGGCCTCCCAACCTCTGGGCCAGACGCTCGCCCCAAGGTGTCGTCCTTATTTATGTACAACGTGTCTTACATTTAGCTACTTGCTTCTTGGAGTAAGATCCTGAGCTCCTGTCCCTTTAAAAATATTCACTTATTATGTATTTATGTATGTATGTATGTATGTGAAAGGAAGAGAGAGAGAGAGACACACACACACAGAGAGAGAGAGAGAGAGAGAGAGAGAGAGAGAATCTTCCATCGGCTGGTTCACTCCTCTGGATCGAGTCACCTGTTCCTGCCTTCAGTGGTGTGACCATCTACCCCCACCCCCACCAGTAGATGGAAGTGCCCCCCCAAATAAATAAATATTTTAAAAAGAATAAAATTTCAATGGTTTGAAACATGTAAAATCCATGAGTTCACAGGGATTAGAAAAAACTGACAAATTCTGTCACCATTTGAGAACGTTAGGGCGCCGACCCATTATTCTGAAAGCTGATACAGGGGGCAACCAAGCATTTCTCTGCTGTGCTGTGGGAACCGGGGAGTCCTCTCTTCACAGGAGCATTCTGGACAATAAATGAAGACACGTTGGCTTTGAATAATGCCTTCCTGGGGCAGGCCTGTGGCACAGCAGGCTACAGAGGAGTGCCAGTTCCAGCTCTGCTCCGCTTCTGATTCACCTTCCTGCTAAAAAGCCTAAGAAGGCAGCAGGTGATGGCCCTAGTACTCGGGCCCCTGCCACCCACGTGCCAGACCTGGATGGAGTTCCTGGCTCCTGACTTCAGCCTGGCCCAGCACTGGCTGATGTGGCAAACTGGGGAGTGAACCACTGGATGGAAGATCTCTCTCTCTCTCTCTCTCTCTCTCTGTCTCTCTCTCTCTCTCTCTCTATCATAGCATCTCTCCTTCTCTGCCTATAACTCTGATCTTCAAAATAAATAAATAAATCTTTAAAAACAAATGCTTAGGCCTCAGCCTGAGGATGGATGCTGCCACCCTCAGCCCCGTGGTGCTCCCCAGCCCAGTGGCTCTGGAAATCCTTCTAGAAGGAATCATATCCCAGGCAGGCATCCCAGGGCCCAACTGCTCCTCTTTGTCTTTGGTGGCTCTGAGCTTAGAATGGCCCACAGAGTTCTGTAGGAAGCTGAGCCCTTGCACTGTGTCTTTGGTGTAGGGAGTCCCTGCTCAAACGTCCCCATGGACCCTGTCCCAGGGACTCATAATACGGCCCCGTAGTCACTGCTCGGGGGACAACTGCGATGTAACCCTACAGAGGTGCAGGCGGAGCTGGCCCACAGCAGTGGTCGCCTCATTTCTCCGAGCTGACAAAGCCTCTCCCTTCTCCCCTCCCCTAGAGCTGCTGACCATAGGGATCTCCTTGGGGCGCCGGCCCCGCGGCAGCGCCCTCGTCCACACCCTGCAGCGGCTCTTCCTGGCTTCCTCCCCGGCCGAGCAGAGGTGCTTCACGGTGGTGGTGCAGCTGGCAGACCCAGACCCCAAGTGGCAGGATCAAACGCTCTCCAGCCTCTCAGCCCTCTTCCAGCCGCACGTGCTGGCCGGGCGGCTCCTGGTGATCACGCCTCCTCCCCAGAGCTACCGGCCTTTGAAAAACCCGAAGAAAACCTTTAGACACAGCCCCGCGTGCGGGGCCTTCCGCCCGGAGCAGAACCTGGATTACGCATTCCTCATGAACTTCGCTGTCAACTGCTCCGACTACTTCCTGGTGATGGACGACGACGTGCAGTGTGCGCCGGGATTCGTCACGCACATCGCGGCCACCCTGGCCACCTGGGAGTGGACGTCCTGGGTGACGCTGGAGTTCTCGCGGCTGGGCCTCACTGGAAAGCTCTTCCGCACCCGCGACCTCCCCGGCTTTGTTCGCTTCCTTCTCCTCTTCCACCAAACCATGCCCTGTCGCTACCTTCTCTCCCACTTCCAAGATGTCCTGCAGCAAAAACCAATCCAGTTCTCGCCCTCCCTCTTCTGGCGCGTGGGCAATGCCTCCTCCACGCAGGACAAGCTCACCAGCCTCAGGGAGACCGAGCCGGAGGAAAGTGACGCCGACTCGCCCAGCAACCCTGCGGCCACCATCTACTCCAACCTCAACGTAACCAACAGCTCCACGCTCATGAACGCCTACAGCCTGGACAGGACCGTCTTCTCTACCCGGGAGGCTACGGCCGGCAGCCATCTGACCGTGATTCTGGACACACCTGCCAGAGTCTCCCGAGTTCAAGTGCTGACCGGCTCCGAGCTGGACGAAGAGAGCCGGGTGAAGGAGGGGCAGGTGGAACTGGGCTATGACACCACGAACCTGATCGACGACTGCGACGACTACGTGCTCCTGGGGCTCCTTGTCAATGGCGTCTTGAACAAGCAGGTGCTGTCGGAAAAGTCTGCAAAGAAGGTGAAGTGTGTGAGATTGCTGGTGACAGCCACTCTGCCCTCGGGATTCACACTCAGACACATCAACCTCTGGACCCGGTGAATCCGACACGTGGAGCAGACACTGGACGCTGTGCAAGTGGTCAGGCTAGAACTCTACAGAGGTAACAAAGCATTAAAGTCTTGAAACTGGTTCAGTGAATCTGGTTCTTTTCAGTACTCCTTGAATTTTATTGATTTCATTTTATTTGAAGATCAGAGAGACAGAGAGAGAGTTCTTCCATGTGCTTGTTCATTCCCTAAATGCCAGGACTGGACCAGGCTGAAGCCAGGAGCCCAGAATTCAGTCCACATCTCCCACAGGAGGGACAGGGACTCAAGTGCTTGAGGCATCACCTGCTGACTCCTGGGGTGTGCACTAGGAGGAGAGAGAGAGAGAGAGAGAGAGAGAGAGAGAGACCATGTTTATTATAGAAGTGGCACTGCTGATAAGGGAGCAGACATTTCTTCAGAGAAGGCATGACAATGGCCAGCAGAGGTATAGACAAGGGCTCGACATCGTTAATCATCACAAAATGCAAATGAAAACCATTCTGAGACACCGCCTCTCACACCTACCACGGGTGCTCCCAGACAGCCAAGATCTAAACGTTGGCAGGGGTGTGGGGAGAAGGGAATGCTTGCACACAGCTGCTGGGAGCGTAGATGGCGCAGCCATTACGGGAAACAGTGTGGAAGTTTCTAAAGTTAAACATAGAACCCCCATTTGACCCAGCAATATTTCCCCCAAGGAAATGACGTCAGCACCTCATAAATGCATCCATTGCGGCATTACCCCCGACAGCCAAGACAAGGAAGCAACCCAGACTTCCACTGACAGATGAGTGGATAAAGACACTCCAGTGCACACGTACACGAGAGACTTAGAGTGGAATGGTACCCGCCCGCAGAAAGCCTGACCCTGCCATCCCTACAACATGGATGAACCCAGAGGACACCACGGCAAGTGAGATAGGCCATCCACGGAAAGACAACTGTCGCATGATCTCACTTACGTGTGGACTCCAATAAAATAAAATAGTTTATTCTAATCCAAGTGAGATGAGGGCGACACCGTGGCGCAGCAGGTGAAGCCAGCACCTGAGACGCCCACAGCCCACGTCAGGGTTCCTGGGTTCCAGTCCCATCTCTGCTTCTGACCCAGGATTCTGCTGATGCACACCCTGGGAGGCAGCAGATGATGGCTCAAGTACGTGGGTCCCTGCCACCCACCGTGGAGTCTGGACAGAGTGCCCGGCTCTGGCTCTGGCCTGCCCCAGCCCTGGTTGTGATGGGCATTTGGGGAATAAACCAGGGAATAGTATATCTCTGTCTCTCTGTTGCTTTGTTTTTCAATAAGTAATGTTTTTGATTGGCCTGGTTTAGGCACAGGGTTGAAAATCATCCCCAAGAACTAGGGATACACAGAAACTTGACTTGTAATAGAGATGACACTGAAAATGAATGGGGAAAGAATGTACAGTACAAGGTTAAACAAGCATCCACGTGGGAAAAATACTGCAGACACTCTAACACAGACTCCACATAGAAACCCACCCTATGGGGGCCAGCACTGTGGCTCACTTGGTTAATCCTCCCGCTGCGGTGCCAGCATCCCATATGGGCACTGGGTTCTAGTCCAGGATGTTCCTCTTCCAGTCCAGCTCTCTGCTGTGGCCTGGGAGGGCAGTGGAGTATGGCCCAAGTTCTTGGGCCCTGCACCCCATGGGAGACCAGGAGGAAGCACCTGGCTCCTGGCTTCGAATCAGGACAGCGCTGGCCTTAGAAGCCATTTGGGGAGTGAACCAACGGAAGGAAGACCTTTCTTCTCTGTCTCTCTCTCTCACTGTCTAACTCTACCTGTCAAATAAAAAAAAAAAAAAACACCCTATGTAAGTGCACGGGGGCCATCATTGTGACCTCAGAGTAGGGGAAAGAGAAAGACAGCGTGAGCTCACTGAGCACCGGCAGGAAAGTGCGCAGGCCCACTGGGCATCATTCCTGGGCCCAAGAGAGACCCGGAGATTTCAGGTGGGACTGGGAGACCCGCCAGGAGCACAGCGTGACAGCAGCGGGGAGGGAGGCGTGGCAGCACTGACGCCCCCTGGGGGAAGGGGTAGCTCAAACCCACTCTGGATTCGACTCAAGCTGACTGTGCAATTTCAAAGTTCACGTGAAAAGACTGGCAGGCTGCTCTTCATACAGTATCCCCACCTCACTCAGAAACAGGTGTTTTCTTCAAGTCACCCCGTCCACTCGGTGACAATGGCTGGCAGGGTTTCCCAGGACAGGTGACTGATCTCAGTGACCTCAGAGGGGTTGCCCTGGGACCCCCTCTTCAACCCTGAAGCCTCAATTTCAGAGAAATCCCTGCGCTCTTTAGAGACCCCCAAGCCGGTTTCTGTTAGACAAAAAAGAAAAAAAAAAAACTTCCACGTGGTTAGAAATTGCTGGCCACTTCCAGGCTTCCATCCTGCTGACCAGTCCAGGGTGTGGGAGAGCAACCGACAAGCACGTCCCTTGTCCCTCCAACTTGATTCAGAACCTCTGCCTGACAACCCTGGGACAGATCAGGCACAGAAGGAAGTGGGGGACAAATAGGCAAGACCCAACTAATTGGTCAGGGAAGCCCGAGAGGGGACTGTGGCTTCACTCTGAGGCTGGGGAAGAAGATAATTCACACCGAGCCCTGTATTCCCTCTTCCCTCTTCTCTGGCTGGGTCTCCACCCGCAGAGGATCTCACAGCACTGGGGAGGAGGTGGCAAAGGCAGAGCCTGCATAGAACCCAACCCTTGACCGTTGCCTTCCTTAGACGGCTACCCATGGCAGGAAGGGTGGACCTGGGCAGGGAAAGGTTGAGGCCACCATCAGGCAGTGGTGTCCAGCAGGAGGGTGGGGAGAGGAGGTGGAGGACCCCTACTGGGGAGGGAGATCCGGGCTCTGGGCAGGAGCCAGTCGGGATCCGACTCCTACCCACTTGTCGCCGTAGAGCGGCTCCCGGGCTCCCGGGCCCAGCACCATGCACTCCTGCCTGCGGAGATACATCTTCATCGCTGCCTTCTTCATTGTCCTGGGGTTCTTCCTTCAAGAGGATGAAGAAGATGTGTCCGTGGTAAGTACCGCAGATGGAGGCCGGCCCCTTGCCAACCCTCAAGGAGGGAATAGTTCCCAATTGTCTTAAACATTCCAGTCTCACCGTGAAAGTTCTAGAAAGAGAGCAGGTGTGGAATTGCAGTGTCAGCTTTAAGCCAGCCTGGGATTTAGGCAGAATGTGATTAGATGCAGGGCAGAGGAGAGGTCATGGTAAGTGTGGTCAGGACGGGGCGCAGGCGGCTCTCGAAGACCCCACAGCCCGGAAGGGCCAGCAGGTGCTGGGGAGCAGCTGGGCGTGGGCCACCTCCCTCCCCAGGGTCCTCATGTCCCAGTTTCTCACACCAAGTGGGGTCTCCTCCCTCGGTTACAACATCCACAAGTGGCAGGAGCAAACCCCAGCCCCATGGGCTGAGACTGGGACTCCACGTTTGCCCTGGGGCACAGCTTGGGGAGTGGGCCGTGGGCAGAGTGCTGGCCCACGTGCAAGGACTGCAGAGCCCAGGCACCGTGGGAGAGTTCCTGAAGGGCACGGCTGGGAGGGCCTTCAGCAGGTCCTGCAGAACCTGCACAGCCCATGGCTGGTGACACTGACCTTGGCCAGCCTGGTGAGGGGAGGCAAATTAGAGGTGGGCGTGGCAGGAGCAGGCCCTGGCTGACTCTGCCGATGTCCAGGGCATTCCACGTGACCCTGGGGGCTCCACCTCCCTGCCTCATGGCCCCTACTTCTGCAGGAAAGCCCATGTCGGGAGAGACATTAACTGCGCCCTGACACACAGCCACCCTGGGGTCCCCAGCCTGTCCTAGAAGGGGGACCTGTCCCCCAGCTGACTCCAGAAGGTCTGGGCACCAGCCTCAGCCCTGACCCCTGTCTGTCCTCAAAAGCACAAGAACACTGCGGTCCGGCAGATGGCTCGGGAGCAGTTCAACTCTGAAGTCAAGAACCATCTGGAAGCCTTCAAGGAGATGCAGAAAACCTCCCCTGGGCTCCAGCACGCCAGCTACAAGCTGCTGGCTGGAGCCCCTCCCCAGGAGAAGAGTGAGTAGGCAGGGGAGGGCCAGTCAGGCTGGGAGGAGGCTGGACAGGAATTTCACCAGAAATGGGAAGGTGGGGAGGGGGGGATGAGGAAGGCAGGGCTGGGAGCCAGGGCTGCGCCAGGGGCCCTGGTACTGGTCAGGGTCCTGAGTGCGTTTCCCTCCTGCCTGCCCACCCCTCAAGTGACCAACAGGAGAATGGCCCCCAGGCCACAGTGACCCTGCAGAGTCACACCATAGTGAAGCTCGCTCGTGGCAGACCCCCGAGGGAGGGGGAGAAGGATGGGAGAGGAACCCGTGGGAGCCTGGGAGAAGGCAGCGGGTGGAGGGGAGATGCAGACCTCAGGTTGCAGAGCATGGGCGGCCACGCCCTGGGGTTTCCCTGCACAGCCTGCATCCTCATAGCTGAGGTGACTCAAGGTCAAGGCCAGGCTGGGATGATTGCCACACCAGCAAATGCTCCTTTGGCACGTGGCAGCCTTCCCCCACACAACCACCTTTCAAAGGATGGGTCAGATCCAAGCGCTCTGACCAGGATGGCCGGCTGAGGGCAAACCGGCGGGCGTGGCGGTGCGGGCGGGACCTGGGAGGGAGCCTGGGGCCCCGTCCCTCTGTGGTGCTGAAGTCCCGTGTCTCCCCCAGAACTGCTGACCGTGGGCATTTCCTCGATAGAGCATCCTCACGGGAGCCACCTCCTGGACACCTTGCACTCCCTGTTCCAAGCTACCTCTGACCCTGAGCTGGCTCATATCATAGTGCTAGTCCACCTGTCAGAGCCTGACCCCCAGCGGCTCTACAGAGCAGCTGCCAATATCTCAGGCCCCTTTGCACCGCACCTGGAGTCCCGGAGGCTGCTGGTGGTCAGCGGTCTTCTGGGCGACTCCCCTCTCCCGCGACCCCTGCCGCCCAGTCAGTCCTCGCCCTGTGAGGCTCTGCGCTCCCGGCAGAGAGAAGGTCACGCCCTGCTCATGAACTTCGCCAGCGAGCTCTCAGAGTACTTCCTGCTGCTGGAAGACAACACACAGTGCGCCCCCAGGTTTGTTTCTGCCATCTACTGGACGCTGGCGGCCTGGAGGGAGCTGCGCTGGGTGGTCCTGGAGTTCTCCAGCCTGGGCTCCGGGCAGGTTCTGCGCAGCAGCGACCTCCCTCGCTTCACCTCTTTCTGCCTCCTCTTCCCTGAGGACGCTCCCACTCACTTGCTGCTCTCTAAATTCCGTCTTCTCTTGGCTCAAACGGTTCCTATTCGTTTCGGCGTCTCCCTCTTCCACCACATGGGCAACAGGTCCCAGCTTGAGGACGCCTGCTTTCCTGTGGAGGAAGACAGGGTCTTTGGGGAGGCGGACAACCCCGCCGCGGTGGTTCACACCGACATGCTGTCCCTGGTGCACATCGGCCCCCAGTATGCCTATGTTCTCAACGAGGAGTACTACTTCACCCTGGACCCTGTGGAAGGCAACCACCTGACCGTCATCCTGGACAGCCCGCAGAGAGTCAACCGGGTCGCAGTGCTGACAGGCACTTCAGAGCAAGGGCTGTACCGGCTCCACCAGGGGCAAGTTCTGCTGGGCTCTGAGCCCATAGGGGATTCCGGGGGCTGTGCTCGCTACACCCTGCTAGGGCCGCTGGTGGGAGGGAATCTGGACCAGAGGGTGTTCTACGAAGAAGGTGCAGTGGAGCAGCTGAGTTGTATACAACTGCTGGTGTTAGAATCTCAAGAGTCTTGGCTTCTGATTAAGCAGATCAAAGTCTGGACGGAGTATGAGGAAGAGGAGGAGAGTTAGAGGGGACAAAGGGGACGTGGAAAGAATCAGGCTTGCGCATAGGATCTGCATGGTTGGAAAGAAATAAAGCTAGAACTTAATCAAAGGATGCTCATTCCAAGTAGGGTGACTATGAAATTTATTGTCCAAACTGGGAGCCTTTGGAGAGGGAGAGGACGTGCTGTGAAAAATGACACAGAGCAAGAGATGGAAACCAGGGCCGATCCGGGTACCAAGCGATGGTGGCACCCCGATTCTGAGTTCTCTAGGCTACTCTGGGTAGATGACACTGTCTGATGGGAGACAGACACAAGACAGAATCCTTTTGTCTTCCAAGGGAGAGAGAGAGAGAAGGAGGAGGAGGAGGAGGAGGAGGAGGAGGAGGAGGATTGGGGGGGGATCGTGGACCGACTTGGTTCTTGGCCATACAGACGCTTCCCAGGATCTTTCCTGGAACCTAGAGTCGGCAGTAGTCTCAACAGCACCGCGACCACAGAGCTGGAACTGACTTGGCCATACCGGTGGATCCAGATGTCTTCACGCTGAGACCCTGTTGAACCTGTTTGCTGGGCTGGGATTTGGGAATGGGTGTTTCAAGTATGCACGACCCTGCTAGAGTGAGGGCACAATTTGTTGTAGGCTCTCGTGTTTCAGTTTGAGGAGAGAACACTTCGCTTTCATCCGAGCATTGATTTGTCCCCTGTCTCCCCTCAGCATTTCAGAATAGCTAAACCAGTAGGCGCACCCTCTTGAGGAAAGACACGATATGTTTCTTATTGCAGAAATCCTTCTATTTCCATTGGAAAATAAGAAGTTAGACTCATATCCGCCTCCATGTATCTGTTCAGCACATGCCTGGGTGCATACTGCATGCTGGGCGCTGTTCAAGACAGCATGAATAAGACGAACCAAAGATAACATCAGGGCCAGCGCTCTGGCCAGCAGGTTAATGCCCCAGCCTGCAGTGCCCACATCCCATATGGGCGCCGGTTCAAGACCTGGCTGCTCCACTTCCAATCCAGCTCTCTGCTATGGCCTGGGAAAGCAGTGAAAGATGGCCTAAGACCTTGGGTCCCTGCACCCACATGGGAGACCTGGAAGAAACTCCTGGCTCCTGGCTTTGGCCTGGCCCAGCTCTAGCCATTGCAGTCAATTGGGGAGTGAACTAGCGGATGGAAGACCTCTCTCTCTCTTTCTCTCTCTCTCTCTCTCCTCTCTCTGTAACTCTGACTTTCAAATAAATAAATAAATAAATCTTTAAAACAAAAAGATAACATCAGCAAGGGACTTGACAGCAAAAAGAAATAATTAAAATGAAACGTGGCAGAGATGTCAGTCTTCAAGTTGATGAACCCTAATAAACACACAAATGCAGTTTTTTGCAGTTTCTTGTTTATGAGAAGTTTCCTTTCACTAGAATACTTATTTTTCCATTAGAAACACGTGGAAGACCACATGCACATCTCGCGAAGAACAAAATTCCCTTGTCTCTTGCCATTTAGGTTGCCCAGCAGTCGAAAACAAAATCTCCGAGTGGGATTTCCATGAAAAAATCCGAGAGCGGCTGAGTCAGCTGACAGGAATCTTTAGTGCATTCGCCTGAGAATCGTCGCTTCCTTGCTACTCCCCTCTTGCTTTAAACCAAATACTTTTTATGTTTATGCAACCTCTGGAGTTGTCTCCAATGAGAGGTCTGCTTCCAATGACCTACTCTTCTATTTAAAAAAAAAAACTTACCTGTGACCTAAAAAGATCTCCAAGATTCAACATTTAAATGAAAAAAAAACAAACCACATTATTCATCCTGCACCTACATTCAGGGTAATCATGAGAAGAAACTTTAGGCCATCCTAAAGGTCTTTCTGACTTCGGACCCCGAGAAACCCTCTTGATGGAAACAGCTACACATACATCAGGAATGAAATCAAGGCAGGCGAGTCGATCTCCAAAAGTTCATGGAAACGTGTGTCATGAGATGCATTGCTTTCAAAACATTTTGCACCAAAATAAACATCTTTCCATTCCCTTTTTCCACACATTTTTTGAGGCAACCTTGGACTGAAGTTGTTTTTAGAAGCCAGCTCTGTGGCACAGCAGGTTAAGCCATGGGCTGCAGCTCCAGCATCCCATAGAGGCACCAGTTCAAGTCCTGGTTGCTCCACTTCCAATCCAGCTCCCTGCTAATGCACCTGGGAAAGCATGAGAATATGGCCCAAGTCCTTAGGACCCTGCACCCTCGTGGGAGACCTGGAAGAATTTCCTGGCTCCTGGCTTTGGCCTGGCCCAGTCCTGGCCGTTGTGGCCATTTGGAGTGTGAAACAGCAGATGGAAGATCTTTCTATTTTCCTTCCTTCCTTCCTTCCTTCCTTCCTTCCTTCCTTCCTTCCTTCCTTCCTTTCTCTCTCTCTCTCTGTAACTCTGCTTTCAAATAAATATTTTTTAAAAAAGTTTTAAAGTTTATTAGTGAAATGAAAGGAGAAACTCACAGCAACCAAAAACTTAAACAAAATAGGAACTCAGATGGGTAAATGAAGACTTCAGCCAGTTTTCGCCCTAATGAAGTGAATCTAATACAGGACACCAAGCTCCTTTTTTAACAGCTGTGCAAGAAGCATGGGACAAGAGAAAAGGTCAGAGGTTATTCCACAGTGTCAAGTGTAATGGGAGACTGCCAGGTAAAACTACTCCCACAAGAGACTACTTAGCAGCCGATTCACTCTCCAAATACCTGCAGTGGCTGGGGCTGAGGCTGGGCACCAAGAAACCCAATCCAGGTCCCCCACGTGGGTGGCAGGAACCCATCAGCACTGTTTTCCAGGGTCTGTGTTCACAGGAGCTGGGTCAGGAGCCAGAACCAGGTGGTGTAGCCAGACACACCTGACACACCTGCCCCCAAGATTACATTTTAAATGGGTCATAACCCAAGCTTGTAGTGCCACCCGCTGTGATGCCTGGAAAGAGCAAATAAAAATATTTTGGTATAATCTAGGACTCAAAGAATCCCTACAAAATTCCAGGAAACATAGGCTCAGAGGAAAAATTAATATCACAAATGCACAAGGTAATAAAACCCCATACTGAGACCCACAAGCAAATTAATCCAATCAAATCAGAGCAGAAAGACATCAAATACCCAAACCATCAGATACATTATAAAAAGTAATTTCATGGGGCTGGCACTGTGGCATAACAGGTAAAGCCGCTGCCTGCAGTGCCAGCATCCCATATAGGCGCCAGTTCAAGTCCCGGATGCCCCACTTCCAGTCCAGCTCTCTGCTATGGCCTGGGAAAGCAGTAGAAGATGGCCCAAGTGCTTGGGTCCCTGTACCCACGTGGGAGACCCGGAAGAAGCTCCTGGCTCCTGGCTTTGGATCTTGGCACAGCTCTGGCTGTTTCAGCCAACTGGGGAGTGAGCCAGCAGATGGAAGATCTCTCTCTCTCTCTCTGCCTCTCCTTCTCTCTCTGTGTAACTCTGACTTCCAAGTAAAATAAATAAATATTTTTTTATAAAAAAGGATTTTCATATTATTAAGGCAAATGTCAGCATTGGAAATATGAGTAAACAATAAGCTACTTGGGGCCAGCGATGTGGTGTTGCCAGTAAAGCTACTGCCTGCGACCCCAGCATCACATACGGGCACCAGTTCTTGTCCCAGCTGCTCCACTTCCATGCCAGCTCCCTGCTAATGGCCCAGGAAAGGAAGCAGAAGAAGGCCCAAGTGGTTGGGCCCCTGACACCTATGTGGGAGACCCAGATGTGACACTCCTGGCTCCTGGCTTCAGCCTGGTCCAGCCCTGGCAGTTGTGGCCATGTGGGGCATGAACCAGTGGGTGGAAAATCTCTCTGCTTCTCTCATCTCTGTAACTCTTATTTTCAAATAAATTAACAAATCTTTAAAAACAATAATATGTGACTAACAAGAAAATTTTGAAAATGTACAGTTAAGTAAAGTTGCTTTCCTTTATATGGAAATAATTTCTCATTTGTGGAACATGGAATGAAAAGAGCCATTGCTTGGGATGCCCGTATCGCATTTGGAGTGCTTGCTCCAGTCCCAGCTACTCTGCACTCCCAGTGCAGCTTCCTAATGTGCTAGGAAGGTAGCAGATGATGGCTCAAGTACCTGGGTTCCTGCCACCCACAGGGAAACCTGGAGAGAGTCCCTGGCTCCTGGCCCAGCCCCAGCTTGTGTGTGTGTGTGTGCTTGTGTGCGTGTGGTTCCATGACGTCTTTTTTTTCCTTTTTTTTATTTACATAAAGAGAACAAATTTCATGTATTTCCTATATACAGTTTTAAAAGCATAACGATACTTCCCACCACTCTCTCCCTCAATCCCATCCTCCCTCCTACTTTTCTTATTTTTCTTTTAATTTTTTACAATGACAGGCTTATAATTTATTTTTAAATGATTTATTTATTTGTTTGAAGAGCAGGGTTACAGAGAGGAGATGTGGGGAGAGGGAGAGCTTCCATCCACTGGTTCACTCCCCAGATGGCAGCAATGCCTGGAGCTGGGCCAATCGGAACCAGGAGCCTTCGCAGGCTCCTGCTCTGGTCTCTGGCACTCTGTTATCTAGAACCACCCATATCCTCAAGGGACACCGTGTGTGCCGCACCTGCTATACTTCTTGGGCTTCTTTCTTGGAATGGCACAGTCTGGGTCTCCGGGTCTCCCACGTGGGTGCAGGGGCCCAAGCACTGGGGCTATCTTCTATTACCTTCCCAGGCCATAGCAGAGAGCTGGATCGGAAGTGGAGCAGCCAGGACTTGAACCAGTGCCCATATGGGATGCCAGCACTGCTGGCTGTGGCTTTTACCTGCAACGCCACAGTGCCAGCCCCACTTATAATTTACTTTATAATCACAAGCTTAACCCTCCACTAAATAAAGAATTCAACAAATATCAACTAAAAAACCACTGTTTCTGAAGAATATGGACAAGGGCTATAAACAATAATAATCAAATCTCAAAATGTCAATTTCACTCACATACATTACATTTTTTCTACTCTGTAATTAGTTATCACAGATCAGGGAAAACATGCTGCTTGTCTTTGGGGACTGGCTTTTTGCACTAAGCGTAATGGTCTCCAGTTGCATCCACGTCGCTGCAAAAGGCAGCCTCAGCTTGTGCAGGCATTGGAAGAGTGAATCAGCAGATGGAAGTGAGCTCCCTCTGTCTCTGCTTTTCATATAAATAAGTAAATTAATTTAAAAGTTTTCTTTAAACCTGTAGCAGGCATCTAAGGATCGTTATCATTATTTAAAGAATTGCCTCCCTCTTCTCTCGCAAGAATACCGACCAGCCAGCACTCAGAGCCGCCAGCTCCCTCGCGTCCTGCCGTCCTGCATTCCAAGCCCTGTCTGAAGCACCATCTGGCCCTTTATTCTCTGACAAATTGCAGTGGTCAAAGGGTCGTGAAGAATGTGCACTTCGTTCAGGCCGTCATCTTTAGCAAAGACTGACCAAGGGTGGCACGGCTTGCAGTGAGGAGTAGTGGGCAGGAAAACGAAGATTAAAAAGCCATTAAAAATAAGAAAAGAAGAAGCGATTGATCTCAGTAATTTCTAGGGTTCTTCCTGTGCCCATGAGAAGATGAAAGCTCTCCAGACATGGGCTCCTCACCCCAGACTATGCCATCCCAAGAAAGAAGCCCAAGAAATACAGCAGGTGCAGAACGCAGTGTCCCTTGAGGACGTGGGTGGTTCTAAATAGCAAGTGTGTCAGAGACCAAAGCAGGGGCCCGCGTGGCCCACAGGATTGCGCTACAGCTTGCAATGCCCACAACAGAGAACCAGGTAGGGTCCTAGCTGCTCCACTTCCGACCCAGTTCTCTTTATTTATTTATTTAAAGATTTATTTATTTACTTTGAAAGTCAGTTACACAGAGAGAGAAGGAGAAGAAGAGAGAGGGAGAGGTCTTCCATTCACTGATTCACTCCCAATTGGCCGCAATGGCCGGAGCTGTGCCAATCTGAAGCCAGGAGCCAGGAGTTTCTTCCGGGTCTCCCACACAGGTGCACAGGTGCAAGGGCCCAAGGGCTTGTGCCGTCGTCTTCTTCTTCTTCTTCTTCTTCTTCTTCTTCTTCTTCTTCTTCTTCTTCTTCTTCTTCTTCTTCGACAGGCAGAGTGGATAGTGAGAGAGAGAGAGACAGAGAGAAAGGTCTTCCTTTTGCCGTTGGTTCACCCTCCAATGGCCGCCATGGCTGGCACATTGTGGCTGGCGCACCGTGCTAATCCAAAGGCAGGAGCCAGGTGTTTATCCTGGTCTCTGATGGGGTGCAGGACCCAAGCACTTGGGCCATCCTCCACTGCCTCCCCGGGCCACAGCAGAGACCTGGCCTGGAAGAGGGGCAACCGGGAAAGAATCCAGTGCCCCGACCAGGACTAGAACCCTGTGTGCAGACGCCGCTAGGTGGAGGATTAGCCTACTGAGCCGCGGCGCTGGCCTGTGCCATCTTCTACTGCTTTCCCAGGCCATAGCAGAGAGCTGGATGGGATGTGGAGCAACCGGGACTAGAACCGGCGCCCATATGGGATGCTGGCACTGCAGGCGGTGGCTTCACCCAATACGCCACAGCGCCGATCCAGGTCTCTAACAATGTACCTGGGAAGATGGCCCAAGCACCTGCAACCACACAGGAGACCCAGATGGAGTTTTTGGATCCTGGCTTCAGCCTGGCCCAGCCCTAGCCATTGCATCCATTTGGGGAATGAACCAACAGATGAACAATCTCTCTGTCTCTTTCTCCTTCTCCTTCTCTCTCTCTCTGTCTTTCTCCACCCCCATCCTCTTGCTCTTGCTTTGTCTTTCAAATACATCTTTAAAAAAAAGGCCAGAACAAAGGTAATTATAAAGTGAGACAACAAATAAATGTTTGGTTTTGTGTCCCCAGGTCTATTCTATGCTCACACCCCACGCGCGCCGTCTTCGGAGTCTCCCTCCATCCCATTGTCCCTGATTTCCTTCTCATTGATAGTGGTTTCCCAGCAGGGATGATTTTTCCTCCCAGGAGACAGTGAAGTCTGGACAGCTTTTCGGCTGTCAGAACTGGGCGAGGCTCCTAACCTCTGGTGCAAAGAGGCTGGGGATGCTGCTAAACAAACAATGGACGGAGCAGCCCCCAGAGGTGATGTCCCCCACTCAGATGTCAGCGGGGTCAAGGCGCAGAAGTCCCCCTCCTGAGGAACTGGCGGTGCATTATGGACAGACGGGACTACTTTTAAGCAATTGCACTAAACACAGAACATTCCAAAATCGTGTAAAAATAATCTACACTGCGGTGTAGTGGGCTAAGCCTCCACTTGCGGCATTGGCATGCCATATGGGCACAGGTTCATGTCCCAGCTGCTCCACTTCTGATCCAGCTCTCTTCTATTACCTGAGAAAGCAGTAGTGCTTGGGTCCCTGCACCTGCGTGGGAAACTGGGAAGAAGCTCCTGGCTTCGGATCAGCTCAGCTCCAGCCATGCGGCCATCTGGGGAGTGAACCAGCAGATGGAAGACCTTTCTCTCTGTCTCTTCCTTTCTGACTGTAACTCTACCTCTCAAATAAATAAATAAAATCTTTAAAAATAAATCTCCATACTTGAAAGGATTATATCCATACTTTGTAAATTTGTTTTTTTGACAGGCAGAGTGGACAGTGAGAGAGAGAGAGAGAAAGGTCTTCCTTTGCCGTTGGTTCACCCTGCAGTGACCGCTGCGGCCTGCTGTGGCTGGCGCACCGCACTGATCCAAAGCCAGGAGCCAGGTGCTTCTCCTGGTCTCCCATGGAGTGCAGGGCCCAAGCACTTGGGCCATCCTCCACTGCACTCCCGGGACACAGCAGGGACTGTAAGAGGAGCAACTGGGACAGAATCCGGCACCCTGACCGGGACTAGAACCCAGGGTGCTGGCGCTGCAGGCAGAGGTTTAGCCTATTGAGCCGCGGCACCGGCTTATGCTTTGTAAATTTATGAAGTGCTCTCTTAAACCCTCTCCAATCAAGATTTCACCCTTAGTATTCAAACAAAATTGAGATTTTTAATGATGCAGAGGCAGGTGGAAAACCAAGTGAGTGTGATGTGAAGACAGTGTGATGTGAAGACAGTGTTTCAAGGAGGATGAAATAATACGTGAGGTTAAAGACCACTGGTAGGCCACGTCCACCACCAGTCCTAGGATTTAGCAAGGTGGAGCTCAAGCACACCAGCCTCAAAGGGGTTCCCCAAACTTACCTACTTCCAGGTCTATCAGTTGTTTCTTCTGGTGTTGCATCTATATTTCTAAATGATTTGCTTGCACTATCATTTTTAATTAAACAAGCAGAGAGAGGGAGAGAGGCAGAGGGCCCCCATCCACTGGCTCTCTCCCCAAAGGCCCACAATGGGCAGGAGTAGGCCAGGCTGTAGCTGGGAGCTAAGAATTCAGTCCAGGGTTGCAGGGACCCAACAACTTGAGCCATGACCTTGCCTCTCAGTCTCCATTGGCAGAAAGCTGGAATTGGGAGCAGCAGCCTTTGCTTTGGATCAGCTCGGTGGGGCAGGCTAAAGCTGGGAGGTTGAACTTCATCTGAGTCTCCCACGTGGGTGGTGGGGCCAAGACACTTGGGCCATCAGCTGCTGCCTTCCCAGGCATATTACCAGGAGCTAAATCAGAAGCAGAGCAGCCAGGACTCAAATCCACATGCTGATTCGAGATGCCACGTCACAAGCGGCAGCTTAACAAGCTGTGCCTCAGCACCAGCCCCGACACCACCATTCTTAAATGCATTTGTCAAGTCAGATACAGGTCCAAGCCCTTTTGTGCTGCCCCACAAACATTCAGTTATTCCTCTTCCATTCCTTCATGACGGTCTCATCGGTGGCTACATCACGATGCTTTTTTTTTTAATCAATCACTGTTGAAAGGTCGTTTTGGGGGCCAGCACTGTGGCATGGCAGGTAAAGCCACAGCCTGCAGTGCCAGCATCCCATATGGGTGCCAGTTTGAGTTCCAGCTGCTACACTTCCTATCCAGCTCTCTGCTATGGCATGGGAAAGCAGTGGAAGATGGCCCAAGTGTTTGGGCCCCTGTACACACATGGGAGACCTGGAAGGAGCTCCTGGCTCCTGGCTTTGGATCAGCACAGCTCCGGCCATTGCAGACAACTGGGGAGTGAACCAGCGGATGGAAGACCTCTCTCTCTCTCTGTCTCTCTCTCTCTGTCTCTCCTTCTCTCTCTGTGTAACTCTTTCAAATAAATAAATTTTTTAAAGAAACAAAGGTAGTTTTTGGGGGGCACTTTTCCAGGGCATTCCCAGGTCTTGGACTGTTGCTGTGGATTTGTTCTGAGAGGAAGAGCGCAGTGCAGGCTAGAGGTGCGGAGTCACCACACAGACTCCTGGGGAATCGGGTGAAAGAGGGCAAGAGGCAAGCAGCCTGCAGACTCGTTTATTTCAGTCTGTACAGCAGCTTATATATCTGAAACAGCCAATCTGGTCAAGGGGCGGTCTATGCCCTAACCAATCACAGCCTGTTGCCAGGCAGGCTCCATTGCCAGCGGCCATCTTGGCATGGCCTCATTCCACCACATTGGACATCATTTTCCAGGATGTGTGGACAGCAACCAGTCTTGGATGCTAGAGCAGTGTCTTCCCCCGGGGAGGAAGCAGATTTATCCATCAAGACAGGGACTCCCTGTGAAGTGATTCAGAGGCTATTTTAGGTTAAGGAGATCTCCCCTCTCTCCCAGACAGGATTTGCTTTACAATGTCTCCGGGTGATGCAAAGATTGGGCAGGTTTGGTAGTGGTCCCCTTCATAAGATGGGGGGTTTGCTAGGCTTAGCGTGTGTCAGCTGTGACAGGGACCCACCATCAGCTTGCTCCACACTGCCTCATCCCCACCAAGCTCCCCTTGCTGCCTGCTGCCAGCTGCCCACTGGGCTCACTGCTTCCTTGCTGGCTGGATTTCCGGAAGTGGGGTGAGTCCGCCCTGCAGCCGCACGGTGTTTAGGGTTTGCCTGACCTCTTGCTTTGACAGTGCAACCTGTGTTTCTGTTTTCCTTTGTGTATAGTTTCTTCCTAGAAAATAAAAGTGCCTCTTTTGTGATTTCCAGTGTTGTGGGTGCTTGGGATGCATCAGGAAACACAAAGTCGCTGCTGTCAGGGAGCTCCCACACTAAAGGGGCAGGAGAGGCAGGAACGCGGCCATCGGTGTGATGCAGAGGAACTGCAGGGTGCTGAGTCACGGGGGACAAGACGTGGCTTGAAGCTGTAAAAGTACTCAGCCTGTAAAAACAGCCTCATAGACCACAGGTCTTCAAAAAGGTCATGGAAAACACATATTATGAAAAAACTACGCATGGGTTTTAGAATTGTTTTGCACCATAGGAAACTCTTCGGGGCCAGCATTGTAGCACAGTGGGCTAAACCTCCACCTGCAAGCGCTGGCATCCCATACGGGTGCCAGTTCAAGTCCTGGCTGCTCCTCTTCCCATTCAGCTCTCTGCTATGGCCTGGGAAAGTGGCAGAAGATGGTCCAAGTCCTTGGGCCCCTGCACCCACATGGAAGACTCAGAGGAAGCTCCTGGCTCCTGGCTTCAGATGGGCCCAGCTCCATTTGGAGTGTGAACCAACAGATGGAAGACCTTTCTCTATGCCTCTCCCTCTCTTTGCTT
This sequence comes from Oryctolagus cuniculus, assembly GCF_051225735.1. NCBI lineage: Eukaryota > Metazoa > Chordata > Mammalia > Lagomorpha > Leporidae > Oryctolagus > Oryctolagus cuniculus. Next base: position 18,693,915 of record NC_142879.1, on the reverse strand, counting down.
GTAACTCTAGCTCTCAGATAAATAAATAAATAAATCTTTAAAAGGAAAAAAATATATACTCTTTCTAATTCCTTTTCCACGCACATTTTGAAGCTGCCTCGTCCTGTCATTAATCATAGGCAACCTAGTACCCCATGGACCTGCTTGAAGGTGCTCGTCTTTTTGCACCATAGTTTTTTGTGCTTTGGCCAACACCTCCCCAACCTGCCCCTGGTAACCACAGTCCTAGGGAAGCTACATTTCTAATTACATACTTTGAGATCATTGTTAGGTAGGAAGTCAGAAATGAGCTTATGTGTGTGTGACAAAGGCCTAAGGAATTGACATCCAGGTCCAGCATCCTGAGAACCTTCCAGGTACAGCCCAGTATCTGCACTTCAAATGCTCTGCCCCTTCTACCCCATAACCATCCTTCCTCTAAGGCTCCTCTAAGGCGGGTTGATGCTGGCCAGGCTTCCTCCTGTCTGATAACTTCAGGGGAAAAACTCAGATAGGAATTTTTCGTATTTACATCCAAAAAGTCCTTTGTTCCAGGAAGAGCAGAGGTGGGGAAGCAAGACCCATCCCCTTAAACCCCACCCCCACAACCGGACTGCGCCCTCAGCCCTCTGCCTCTCTGCTGAGCCACCCGCCTGGCCTGCCCAGGTGTACTCTTTCCACTCAGCCATGTAACCTCGCTCTCCCCCAGTCTGAGCGACTGCGCACTTTCTCAGGTCCTGTCTGGAGAGGTGCCCATCTGTTCTTACGGATGTCCCTGCCCTAATAAACCTTGCTATTTGCTTTCCGCTACTCTGTCTCATGCCTGAATTCCTTCTTGCGCAAAGACAAGAACCCTTGCCTTCTCCAGTAACAATCACGAGGTATTTCCTTTTCTGGGCCTGGCTTATTTCACTCAGTGGACTGTTCTGCAGGTCCATCCAGGTCCTCATGGGTGACAGGATTCCCTTCTTCTTCCCCAGCTGAGCAGTATCCATTGTGTAGAGACCACATTTTCTTCATCCATTTATCCACTGACAGACACTTAGGTGGATTCCGTATCTTCACTATTTTTAAATATATTTTTAATTTTTATATATTTTTTCAAAAGACCTAATTTTTATTTATTTGAAAGGCAGAGTCACAGTGAGAGAAGGAGAGAAAGAGAGAAGTCTTCCATCCACTGGTTTACTCTTCAAATGGCCGAAACGACTGGGGCTGGCCGAGTCCAAAGCCAGGAGTTAGGAGCTTCTTCCAGGTCTTCCACTTGGGTGCAGGGGTCCAAGGACTTTGGTTATCTTCCACTGCCTTCCCAGGCCATTAGCGGGGAGCTGGAGCAGAAGTAGAGCAGCCAGGACTTGAACCTGGACCATATGAGATGCCTGCACCACAGGCCAAGGCGTTACCTGCTAAGGCACAGCGCCGGCCCCATCTCACACCTTCTGTGGGCAGGAGTTCAGGCACAGATTAGTGCGTCCTCTGTTCAGGGTCTCCCCAGGCTGAAATCAAGATGTCAGTGGGGGCTGCAATCTACGAGGCTGCTGGCAAGTTCAGTCCCCGTGACTGTAGGACTGAAGTCCCAGTTTTGGTGTTGGGTATCACCCAGGCTCCCCAGGGCCACCCTCAGGAGCCCCTCTCACAGCATGACAGTCAGCTTCCTCAAACGCAGCCGGAGAATCTCGGCTGTCCACTAAAACAAAGCTTCACAGCACACGACCAGCCCACGAGTATCCCACCCCAGCGGAAAGCCCAGCCCACGGGACGTGCACGACACGGGGCAGGAGTCTGGGGGCTGCTGTGGAATTCTGCTGAGACTAATGAAGCAGACCAGCCTCCGCGAAGGGTGGGCGGAAGGCTGGGAGACGGCCGTTTCAGGCAGAGGGAACGGCGTTCTCCAAGGCTACAGAGGCACAGGTGGCAAGACTGTCCAAGACACTGGGAGATGGTGGCTGAAGGGCAGCTGGCAGATGGAACCCACTCCATGTGAGGAAGAAGAGATAGGTGGGGACCCCTTCCTGGAGGGGGGGTCTGGAGCCTACACCTGATGTTATTCTCAGAACAGTTGGGAGTCAAAACACAGTCTCTGTTCCCTTTTTCCCCTCACCATACAGGGTAAATTTTAAAGTAATCACAGAGCATTAATACTACAGGAGCATATGGTCCTTAACCATTGGTTTGACAAGGGTGCAAAACAAAGATTTACAAAACAATATTTGCTACAATACTGATATACCCAGGCATTTCTTTGTTTTTTGTTTTTTAAGCAGGTTTGGTTTCTTTAAAAAAAAAAAAAAAAATTTAGTTGACCGGCGCCATGGCTCTCTTGGCTAATCCTCTGCCTGCGGTGCCGGCACCCTGGGTTCTAGTCCCGGTTGGGGCGCTGGATTCTGTCTCGGTTGCTCCTCTTCCAGTCCAGCTCTCTGCTGTGGCCCGGGAGTGCAGTGGAGGATGGCCCAGGTGCTTGGGTCCCTGCACCCGCATGGGAGACCGGGAGGAAGCACCTGGCTCCTGGCTTCAGATCGGCGCAGCGCTGGCCGTAGCGGCCATTTGGGGGTTGAATCAACGGAAGGAAGACCTTTCTCTCTGTCTCTCTTTCACTGTCTATAACTCTACCTGTCAAATAAAAATAAATAAATAAATAAATTTAGCTCCCACATATAAGGGAGAACATGTGAACTTTGTCTTTCTGGGTCTGCCTTATTTCACTTGACATCACGTCCTCCAGTTGCATCCATTTTGCTACAAATGGTAGAATTTCACCTTTTTATACCTGAATAATGTTTCAGGATATACACCACATTCTCTTCATCCATATTCATCTGATGATGCACGGCTTGGTTGGTTCCCAAGGTTGGCTATTGTGAACGGTGCTGCTATAAACATGGTGGTGCAGGTGCTCCTTTGAGGGTCTCTTTCCTAGACGCAGGACCCGCACACTACATAATCCATGACGGGGGATCTGTGTCTCGCAGAGCTCTGCTTGTGTGGTGCCCCCAGGGACAGGTGCTCAGCAAGTGTGTCCTGTGACGGCTCTCCCGCTCATCTCCCTGAGTTGCTGCTTTCAACTCCCACAACTTTATAATCCACCTTCCCCTCCTGCCTTGACTGCTTCATTAGCCCTGCTGTGTGGAACCCTCTCTCTGGCCCCTCAGCTCAGCTCCCACAGCAGATGCTCAGGGAGAGCTCCAAGTGAGAAGTGGCCCCTCCTCCCAGGTGGCCCACCCCCGCAGGAGCACTGGAGCCCCAGGATAACAACCCCCCAGCTTCCCGTACATCACTTGGCTTCACCGACTCTGCAGGCTCCTAATGCAGACAGCGGTGCCCTTTGAGCCCAGTACCGGGGCTCCAGACAGCAAATTACAATGGTTAGGAACACAGCCTTCTGTTTCAACAATAAACAAATTCTTAAGGGAAAAACAACAACAACAAACCAACCAACCAGGGGTGGGGAAGAAAGAGGAAAAGAATGTAAACAACATATCAAGAAATTCCCACGCATGGACCTTAATTTGATCTTGATTCAAACAACACACTCAATAAAAATCATATGACAATGGTACACAACGTAGAAGACTGCAGGCCAATATCTATCATAAACATAGATATTAGCAAATCAAATCCAGAAAAATGAATAACTGTCGCTCCCCCATTTGTGGAGGAATGACACTGGACCCTGCGCTATTCTCTTTGCCTGGCCCTTCCCAGGTTTGCTGCCAGCCCCGCCCACCCGCCCGCCTGCCCGCCTGCCCGCCTGCCTCCACAGAGGGGCAGCACCCCGCCGCTCTCTCAGGGGTTGCTCAGGGGTTGCTCAGGTGTTCCTGGTGCATGTTGTCTCTCTCCTCCTTTATAGTCCTCTTCCACCAATCCCAACTCTGCTACCCACACGCCGAGCACGCTGCTCTCCTCCAATCAGGAGCAGGATCAGCTCCTGCAGCTTGTCAGTTTAACTGGTGAGGCAGCTGTGTGGAAGTTGTTTGCTCTCTCTCCGCGCCATATGGTGGAAGATCAGATGCATAGAATTAGTCCTAGCAGTTCCAGTAATTTAGTCTAGTCTTGGTTGCTCCCCACAATCAAGTGGGATCTACCCCAGGAAAGCAATATGGACTCAACGTTTCCTTAAGTCTATGTAATAATATAAAGATGGCCTTATTAATGTAGAATAAAACATTTGACAATGTTTGGCATCCACTCAGGATAAAAGCTCTTAGAAAACTTGGAATAGAAGGGATCTTCCTCGACCTGACAAAGGATGGACACTGGGGACTGGGGGAACCCAGAGCTACCACTGTACTTAACGGACTGAACGGTGGAGCCTGCGCCGCGGTATAGCGTTCCGATCCCGCTGCTCCACTTCCCATCAGACTCCCAGCTAATGAGCCTGGGAAAGCAGCAGAAGATGGCCCAAGTGCTTGGGTCCCTGCATCCGCGTGGGAGACCCAGAAGAAGCTCCTGGCTCCTGGCTTCAGAGGGCCCAGCTCTGGCCGTTGCAGCCACTTGGGGAATGAACCAGCGGATGGAGGATTTCTGTCTCTCCTTCTCTCTGCAGTTCTTTTAAATAAATAAATAAATAAATATTTTTAGAAGTTAAAGGTTCATAAGAAAGTACATCATCCGCTGGGAAAAAAATTACAAAATTACAAAAAAATTACAAATTCGGGTAAGCTAAGGCCTCCCAGCCAGAAAGGGCCTATGGCGACAGGAGCCCAAGCCGGAACGCGAAGCCTGTCTGGAACCCGGCACGCTGGCTCCCGGTGCAGGGCTGCGAAAGGACGCGGCCGCTCGGCTGCGCGCTCCCGCCGGCGAAGGGCTGCTGGAGATTCACCCAGCGTCCGCCGGCTGCACCTGCCGCGGCCTCCGCCCTCACACCACGCACTTTGCGTCCGGCTTGCGCGAACCAGAGACTGCCAATCACCCACCGCTTGGGCAGAACCGCGTCCAGGTGGCAGGGACCCCCGGGCTTCCACGGAGGGGCTGCAGCCGCGCTCTTAAAAGACTGGAGCAGCGGAGAGAAGGGGCGGGGCGCAGGCCGGCCTCCGGCGAGCCCCGCCTCCGAACGCCCCGCCTCCGAACGCCCCACCCACAGACTGGCCCCGCCTCCCGCGGCTCCGCCCGCAGGCCCCGACCTCGCCCCGCCCTGCGGCGCATTGTGGGATCCGTGAGCCTGGGTGGCGGTGGACCAGGCGCTCGGTCATGGGAATCCCGCAGGTGAGCCCCTCGGTCCATCCCCTTTCCCCGGGGACCCCGCCGCGTCTGGTTCTGGGCACTGGGCTCCGGACCTGCGGCCGCCACCGCCGAGCCCGGCCCCGCCGTGCTCTGGGGCCGCCGTGCATGCTGGGGTCCTGGTACCGCATCTCCGGGCGCTGGACCCCGCCAGGCGACACCTCGCGGAGCTGGCAGGCTTCTGCGCTGGGCCTGGGGAGCCACCCCGGAGCGGCTGGTTGTGCGCCCGCGCCACCCCCGCCCTGGGCCCTGGCCCTGCGCGGCGGTCACGCTCTCCTGTCTCCCCGCAGAGCCCGGTGCTGCTTGCCTCCCTGGGGGTGGGGCTGCTCACTCTGCTCGGCTTGGCCGTGGGTGCCTTCGTGGTTCGGAGGTCCCGACGGCCGCAGGTCACTCTCCTGGACCCCAATGAGAAGTACCTGCTGCGGTTGCTGGACAAGACGGTAGGTGGTCGGGGCAGGGCGGTGCTCCAGGACAGAGGAGGGGACGGCCTCGGCCTCCGCAGTGGCTGGCGGTCCCAAGGGGCTTGGCCAGGCGGACCCTGGGTGAAACCCTTGTGTACCCGCCCTGCAGACGGTGAGCCACAACACCAAGAGGTTCCGCTTTGCCCTGCCCACCGCCCACCACGTCCTGGGGCTGCCTGTGGGTAAGGAAAGCATGGCGCGGGCTCCCTCCCGGGGTCTCCTGTGAGGGTGATTGCCCTCCGGGGGTCACCTGCTCCACCTGCTCCATCCTTCTCCTCCACACACCGTCCCCTCCCGCTTGGCTCTGGATCCTCCAGGCTGTGAGGTGCCCCTGGACCCCTGCAGGGCGTGGCGTCTCGGCCTCCAGCACCTGCTACATTCAACAGCCTGCCTCTTTCCTCCCCACCCCCTCCCCTCCCCCAGCAAACACTTCTTTCCCCACGGCCCAGACCCCTGACTCCCCTACTGCTGCCCAGGTCCTGCAGTGACGTTAAGGCAGCAAGACCCTGTTCTCTTGAATCTCTCTGAGCCTTTCGAAAGGTAATGGGTGCAGCACATCCCAGCTGCCCTTATACGTAGCTCTGCACGTGGTCCCCAGGCAAACACGTCTACCTCTCTGCCCGAATCGATGGCAGCCTGGTCATCAGGCCGTACACGCCTGTCACCAGTGATGAAGACCAAGGCTACGTGGATCTTGTCATCAAGGTAAGCTCCTGGGGCGCCTTACCCCACTCTCTCTTCCTCGTATTTGTAGAATCTTCCAGTATTTGTTTCATAGCAGAAGAGGGAGTACCTTTTGCGGATATGGGGAAAGACAGTGTGTGCATGCCCACGTGAGTGTGTGCACCTGCATGCCCTGCTCTGGCCTGGGGAGGGTCAGAAACCAGTGACAGTCCAAATAGGGTATTTTCCTTCATCTTACCAGGTCTATTTGAAGGGAGTGCACCCCAAATTTCCTGAAGGAGGGAAGATGTCTCAGTACCTGAACAGCCTGAAGATTGGGGATGTGGTGGAGTTTCGGGGGCCGAGCGGCTTGCTCACCTACACCGGGAAGGGTAATAGCCTGTCTTCTCCTTGTAGGTTGCTCACCTACACCGGGAAGGGTAATAGCCAGGCTCCTTGAGCCTGGCTGCCACTTCTCCAAAGCCTACGGTACTCCTGGTGTGTGTGTGTGTGTGTGTGTACGTACATACAGTATAAGGGCCAGGCTCGCCCTTCCTTCTGAACACAGCTAATCCTACAGAAAGGCAAACTTCTCAGCCCCATTTGCCACAGGGCGCTGTTCCCTGTCCACTGGAGTTCGCCAGCCAGGAGAGCTATGGAGATGAGTCATACAAACAAGCTCTCTCCACTCCTTCCCTCTAAGATCTGTCCCCCAGGCTGCGCTGGGAGGAGAGCCAGGGCGAGCTTTCAGTCTTCCCCCAGGACAGCTGGGTACATTAGCAGCCCCTCCGGAAAGGCGCACCTGGCCCCCTGCCCGTCGCCCTCACCAGGAGCAGCCGATGCTGGCCTGTGGCCCTGCACTCCCTGGTGGACAGACAGTTCTGGCCTCATTGTCCCTCAAGTGTATTATTGTCAGGGCTGGCTCAACTCAAACCTCCACCCAAGTTCCAGGATCAGATTTCATGGTAGCTGCTAATCTGGCCTGGGGCATATGTTCAATTCTATTGTTGTTCCCTTGGTTCCCTATTTTTACTTTGTCCCTCTACCCCTCTCTCCTCTCGACTTCCTAGGGAATTTTAACATTCAGCCCAACAAGAAATCGCCACCAGAACCCCGAGTGGCAAAGAAACTGGGGATGATCGCTGGAGGCACAGGTGCCTGTCGCGTGAGGGGCGCTCTCTCCTGCCTTTCTTGATTGTGCCCAGGCAGAGTCCCAGCTGACCCTCTGAAGATTTGGTAATCGTAGCCAACCTGTTAACCAGGGGAATCCCAGCAATGCCTAGACTTCTGAAAAAACAAGGCGTAAGCAGATAGAAACCTAGAACATTTCAACTGGTAGAATAACAGGTGGGCTCTCTTCACACTTAGTAGAGCTAACAATTTTTAGGTAAGTGTTAAGAGAAGCAACTGGTGATGGCTAGTCAGGAAGAAAACAAGTCACCCCTGGACACTTCCAGGGAGTGGGGAGTCTGATTAAATTCTGTGCATTTTAGCCACTTGTAGACCCTTAGATAAGGATCTGTGAAGTAGGTATTAGCCTTTCCCATTTTTTTTAAAGATTTTATTTATTCATCTGAAAGGCAGGGTTACAGAAAGGCAGAAGCAGAGAGAGAGAGAGAGAGAGAGGTCTTCCATCTGCTGGTTCACTCCCCAAGTGGCCACAACAGCCAGAGCTAGTCTGATCTGAAGCCAGGAGCCAGGAGCCAGGAGCTTCTTCCAGGTCTCCCATGTGTGTGCAGTGGTCCTAGGACTTGGGCATCTTCCACTGCTTTCCCAGGCCATAGCAGAGAGCTGGATGGGAAGTGGAGCAGTGGGACTCAAACCAGTGCCCATATGGGATGCCAGCGTCACAGGTGGCAGCTTTACCCTCTACACCGCAGCGCTGCCCCCTGGCCATTCCAATTTACAGATGAGAAACTGGAGGTTCGGAGAGATTAAATGGTTTCCACTGGGTTGTTTCATTAGACGCAGGATTGGTACGCGGCTCTGCCTGACTCCAAAGTACTTGCATTTAACCTCTGCCAAGTCTGCTGTTCCAGAACCCTCATGCCTGAATCAACAGATCCTTGTAATCACCGATGACATCATATCATTTGAGTCCTAGCCCCTAAGGCTCTTTCCGAGGAAGAGTCTTAGATTGGTTTCTTAGCAGCGTTTCCACAATGTGAACTTCATGTGGATATTGAAGGTGTCTAGAAATACGAGCGCTGTAGATCCTGCAGGAGGGGGTTGGAGGGTTTACTAGAGGGAGATGGAGTAAGTGAGTGGGATTAAGGTGGAAGCAGCCGGGCCAGGGCCGAGGGTGCGGCCACCGCATCTCACGTGGGGCATCTGCGTGCAGGAATCACCCCGATGCTGCAGCTGATCCGGGCCGTCCTGAAGGACCCTGCGGATCCCACCCAGTGCTTTCTACTTTTTGCCAACCAGGTTGGTTTGCACTTCTCAGTCCAGGGACTTCAAGGTTGCTGTGGGGACCGGACAGACAGATGGGCAGAACTGGCCAGATTCCTCCCCTGGCCTGGACGAAAGAAAACAGTGAAGGTGTCCAGGGCTGATTAGACTCTCGGGCCCTGGCTAAACATCCTGTCTGTATTGCTTCATGATGTGTCCATGGAGGCTGCTCCCTGTCCTTGCCCTCAGCCAAACGTCCTTAAGTCCATGTCTCGCTTGGTCCCGGAACTTTAGCATCCTTGCAGCCGCCTTTTCTGTCTTCACTGAGGAGTTGTCGCTGCAGAGGACTTTCTGCTGTGGGCCCGAGGAGCCTCCTAAGGCCTGTTCTCCTTCGCATTGCAGACGGAAAAGGACATCATCTTGCGGGAGGACCTGGAGGAACTGCAGGCCCGACACCCCGATCGCTTCAAGCTCTGGCTCACTCTGGATCAGCCCCCGGAAGGTACCTGCTCCCCGACTCCTGGCCATCTCAAAATGCCCACATCATCCCAACCGAGGCCTTGCCCCTCGCTGAGTCCCTAGTCCAGTGAAGCCGCCCCTCCCTGACACTGCCACACTGCCAAGTCTCAGCGCCCAGGCACAGTGGCCTCCTGGTCGCTTTCTCCCGATTCCTGTCCACTGGGTCAGTGGCAGGAGTAGCTGTTGCTACCTTCCCAGCAGTCTTTCAGGGCCCTCCCCGATGACCCACACCTGCCAGTGTGGCTCGCCAGCTCCAGTCCTTTCCTCTCCCCTGTACTTCAGGTTGGGCCTACGGCAAGGGCTTCGTGACTGCGGACATGATCCGGGAGCACCTGCCCGCCCCGGGGACCGACGTGCTGCTGCTGCTGTGTGGGCCGCCGCCGATGGTGCAGCTGGCCTGCCATCCCAACTTGGACAAACTGGGCTACTCGCAGAAGATGCGGTTCACCTACTGAACACCCTCAGCTTGCCTGCGAGTGTCCCCACTCAGTGCTTGAGCACTGCAAGCCCTAGATGCCTTTTCTGAGACCATCAGCCTTGTGTGTGTCACTCGGGAGCTGAAATCCAGATGGTGTCTGCAGGAACAGCATTCCTGCGGCCAGGGGGATGGGCCAGGGCTGGGGCCTTCCCTCCGATCAAGTCTCCCTGTGATAAAAAAGCCGGGTGAGGCCCATGGAGTCAGAAAGAAGGGAACCTGAACGTTTCTTCCAGGATGGCCTGGTTCCTGGATGGCATCATTGTCTCGCCTGCTCTGTGCCTGTGATGTGCGTGTGATGTGTTTTACTTCACAGTCAGTACCCTTAGCCTCAAGGGCAAAGTCTGTAAATGAGCGTAGGAGTGCAAGTTCAGTGGCCTGTGGACATTGTCTTAGGGAGATGGCAGGGCAGGAGGCAATGGTTTCTCCAAGCCGCTAGACCTCAGGCAGAGGAGCCGTGGAATGTGTGTGTGTGTGTGTGTGTGTGTCCATCTCGGCCCCTGCCCAGGCAAAAGGGAAATGGCTGCTTGTGGCAGGAACTTCTGGCTATGCAAATAAATGGGGCTGAGGCCCCGGCGTGATACCCAAGGTGTGATTGTGTTGGGAGTCCTTTTCCGAATGTTCCAGGGCCTGGGGAAGAAGGGTCCCAGCATAGAATTCTCGCGAGCTTCCAGAGAGCAGCTGTGCCCTCTGCTGAAACATGAGCTACCCCACACTCTGCGAGCAGCTACCCCACACTCTGCGAGCAGCTGCTCCACCCCTCCCGGGAAGACCCTGAGTGGGGGAAGGAGTCACGCACAAGGGGACACCTCTGAGCCCAGTGCCCCTCCCTTGCTCCGGCCACGCCCCCCCCCTTCCTCCTCCGGCCTTGTCTTTACCACGTTCATTCCTCAGGGCACCTGGCAGACAAATCCAAATGCTGCCCTTCTGTCTGGCACAGGATCCTCTGCTTTAAAAAGTAACTTGACATCACTGGCCCCGGCCAGGCCTGGTGACGCCTGGACAAAGGCGGCCTCCCCAGCCCCTCTGGCCTCAAAGTGTGACCCAAGCCACTCCCTCCAGGTCAGCAGCTTCGGATTCTTCTTGTTGGTCTACCAGAGCAAAACAATGCCCCAGGCTCAGGCGGAGGCCACGTGGTTTTTCTGCGTGGAGCTGTATGTTGCTGTCTCCCAGGCCCCTTAGAGAAAGCTCGCGGGACCCTCAGAACTCAGCCCTCCACCGAGCAGTGTCCAGGGATCCATTTGGCAGGATTCCAGCAAACATGTCCCGATTAGTGAGTGTGGTTTTGCTTTTTTTTTTTTTTTTGACAGGCAGAGTGGACAGTGAGAGAGAGAGACAGAGAGAAAGGTCCTCCTTTGCCGTTGGTTCACCCTCCAATGGCTGCTGCGGCCAGCACGCTGCGGCCGGCGCACCACGCTGATCCGATGGCAGGAGCCAGGTACTTATCCTGGTCTCCCAAGACACAGTCCCAGGGGGCGGCGCTGTGGCACAACGGGTTAAAGCTCTAGCCTGCATGCCAGTATCCCATGTGGGTGCTGGTTCGAGTCCCGGCTGCTCCACTTCTGATCTAGCTCTCTGCTATGGCCTGGGAGAGCAGTAGAAAATGGCCCAAGTGCTAGGGCCCCTGCACCTGCTTGGGAGACCTAGAAGAAGTTCCTGGCTCCTGGCTTCAGATCTGGCCATTGTGGTCATTTGGGGAGTGAACCAGCAGATGGAAGACCTCTACCTATCTCTGTAACTCTATCCTTCAAATAAATAAAATAAATCTAAAAAAAAAAAAAAAAAGTCCCATGGGGCCAGTGCTGTGGCTTAGCGGGTTAAAGTCCTGGGCTGAAGCGCCGGCATCCCATATGGGTGCTGGTTCTAGTCCGGGCTATTCCACATCCAATCCAGCTCTCTGCTATGGCCTGGGATAGCAGTAGAAGATGGCCTAAGTCCTTGGGCCCCTGCACCCACGTGGGAGACCAGGAAGAAGCTCCTGGCTCCTGGCTTTGGATCGGCGCAGTTCCAGCCGTTGCAGCCAACTGGGGAGTGAACCAACAGAAGGAAGATCTCTCTCCCTCTCTCTCTCTGGCTCTCCTCTCTCTCTGAAACTCTGACTTTCAAATAAATAAATAAATTTTTAAAAAGAAAAAGTCCCAGATATATCACCTCCAGAAAGGCAAATCTTTTTATTATTATTATTATTATTATTTACTTATTTGAAAGGGAGAGAGAGATCTCTTTCATCCACTGATACACTCTACAACTTGCCAAAGGTCCAGACCAAAGCCAGGAAGGAGCCCAGAACTCCATCTGGGTCGCCCATGTGGGTGGCAGGCGCCCAAGTACTTGAGCCATCTCCTGCTGCTTTCCCAGGCACTTAGCAGTGAGCTGGTTCAGAAGCAGAGCAGCCAGGATTGGAACCAGTGCTCCGATGTGGGATGCTGGCGTCACAGGTGGGGGCTTAGCACACTGCACCACAACACTGGCCCCCAGAAAGGCGAATCTTACGATTGTTGAGTTCAGTTGGGGAAGCAGCCAAGCAAAGAGAATTTCCACCATGGAAGAGCACCATTCCTTGACTTGCAAGGGTTTCTGCCTTATCCACTTTAAAAACATCATTTAAGGACTTGTGTGCCTAGCGCTGTGCTAAGCCTTGAGGGTACAACAGTGACCAAGACTAGTCTTAGACCCCCAGGGAGCTCATTCTAGATAGACAAGTGACACGTCGGTACAACACAGTCTCAGTCCCACTGCAGTGGAGCTACACAGCAGGCCCAGAAGGGGAGGAGTTGAGAATAATTCAGAGAAGGAATAGGAGAAACAGAATCAACATATTTTGGTTAACAGCCATGTACTAGGCACTATGCTAAGAATTCGGCATTGTTTAATCCTTACGATAGTCTTGTGAGTCAAAGATTAAGCATTTACCAAAGGCCATCCAGCTGGCCAGTGCCTGGCAGAGCCTGGATCTGAATATGGGATCGGCTGAGGCCAACGCCAAACTTACAGCCAGGCGCCGTGAAGTGCTTGGATTTTCGGCAGACCACGAGGGAGGGCAGCCCAACCAAAGGAGCCGCTTTTACAAAAACCTGGAGGAGTGAAGGAAGTTTTTGGAGAGCCAGCAGTTTTTTTTTTTTTTTAAGATTTATTTATTTGAAAATCAGAGTTACACAGACAGAGAAGGAGAGGCAGAGGCAGAGAGAGAGAGAAAGAGAGAGAGAGACAGGTTTTCCATATGTTGGTTCACTCCCCAGATGCCCACAACGGCTGGAGCTGAGCCGATCTGAAGCCAGGAGCCAGGAGTTTCTTCCAGGTCTCCCATGTAGGTGCAGGGGCCCAGGCACTTGAGCCATCTTCTACTGCTTTCCCAGGCCATAGCAGAGAGCTGGATCGGAAGTGGAGCAGCCAGGACTCGAACCAGCACCCATATGGGATGCCGGCACTGCAGGCAGCGGCTTTAGGCGCAGTGCCGGCCCTAGAGCCAGCAGTTCTTGAGGCCCAACATGCACGAGGGAAATGGGGGAAGATGAGGCCTGGGATGGGTGAGAGGCAGCTTGTGAACTCCTACAGAAGTGGAGCAGCTCTGAGGTTCCTGCAGTGGGCAACACAGTCACAGCTAATGCTTACGAAATGCTGATGTTAAAAAACCTGCATGTAGGGGCTGATACTGTGGCATAGCCGGTAAAGCCGCTGTCTGCAGCGCTGGCATCCCATATGGGCGCTGGTTCAAGACCCGGCTGCTCCACTTCCAATCCAGCTCTCTGCTATGGCCTGGGAAAGCAGTAGAAGATGCCCCAAGTCCTTGGGCCCCTGCACCCGCATGGGAGACCCGGAAGAAGCTCCTGGCTCCTGGCTTCAGATTGGTGGAGCACTGACTTCTGTGGCCATCTGGGGAGTGAACCAGCGGATGGAAGACCTCTCTTCCTCTCTCTCTCTCTCTCTGCCTCTCTGTAACTCCGCCTTTTAAATAAATGAATAAATAAATAATCTTTTTTTTTTTTAAAGACGAAGCCCCTGCATGCGTTATCTCACTCAATCCTGAGCCAGCACTCGGCTCCCATTTGGAGAGGTTCCCTGATGTGCATCAGATCACAGGCTGACCAGGGGCAGAGCCTGGGTCTGCGTGGCTCCGCAGCCCCGAGGAAGATCGTGGGTTCCTGGGTCCACAAAGGCCTTGCGTGTGTGCCACCCCAAAGAACTGAAGAAGCGCCCGGTCCCCCGAAGGCCGCACCGCCCTGTCTCCCAGGTGAGCACTCCAGGTGCACGTGGAGCCGGCACGTAGCTTTGGCCCGAAAGCCAGGGCCAGTCCAGGAGGCGGGGAACACGGGGTTGAAGAGGAGGGACCGAGCGTTGGTGATAGACTTGCAGGTTCTCTCCCGGCGTAGAGGGCACAGTGGGGGAGGGGAGGACTCAGCATTCCTTCCCCGGGCTCGGTCTAATTCTTTGCAATCCTTCTCCATCACGCGCCCCAGCGCGGCTTTCGAGGGGTTTGGCACCGGAGCTGCCAGGCAGAGTGTGAGCGAAGGAGACGCGGGGAGGGAGGACTTGCGGCGTGCCGGGTGCGGGGGCTGGGCCGAGGGCCAGCCGGGCCTCCGGGGCAGGGCCGGGGGCGGGCCGGGCAAGAGAGGCGGGACCCAGGGGGCGGGTCAGGAGGATGGGGCGGGGCCCAAGGGGGCGGGCCGGGAGGATGGGCGGAACCCGGGGGCGGGATGCTGGGCGGGGCCTGGGCCGGGCCTAGTGTCCGGGGCGGGGCCCAATGGGCGGGCCGGGAGGGTGGGGCGGGGCCCAGGGGCGGGGCGGGGGTAGGGGCAGGCCGGGCCTCCGGGGAGGGACCGAAGGGAGCAGCGCTGTGATTGGGAGTCCGGGAGGGGCGTCTGGGATTGGAGGCGGCGAGGAGGGGCCCGCGAGGAGGTGACGCGGCTGCGGAGGTGACGCGGTGCGGTCGCGCGCCCCTTCCGGCGCGGGGAGGGCGCTGAGGATCCGGGGCTGCTCGGCCGCAGGCGGCCTCCAGCGCCGCGGGATGTAGCGCCCGGGACCGCGGCCCCCAGCAGAGCCTGCCCGCCCAGCCGTAAGTGTCCCCGAGGCCGGCCGGTGGGGCGGGAACTCGGCTTGAGCGCGGGCGCCCGAGCCCGGCCAGCCCCGCGGAGGGGGCAGCCGTGGAGCACCCCGCCCCACGTCCCGAGGGTCCCAGGCGGCGGCCCCCGGAGCCGGGCGCGCCTCCGGCTTCCCGGCGGTCGGCTTGTAAACATTCCGGCCCCCTGGCCGCGCTGGGTCTCCCTCCGGCCGAGCCTCGGCTCTCGGCCGTCCTGGGGCGTGCGCGGGGCCGACCCCGACGGCGTCCGGGCCTGGGTCCGGCCCTGGGTCCGGCCCGACCGCCAAAGCCGAGCCTCGGCCAGGCCGCGCGCGTGGGCGGTGGGGTGCGGGCCTGGGTCGCAGAATCGGCTCTCTGCACGGTCGCCGGACCGTGGAGGTTCCTCGGCCAGGGCTTGGCAGGTCCGAGCAGGTGGTGCCCCCGCCCTGCCGGGGTCGGAGGGCGGGCAGGTGGGCAGACTCCGCGTTTACGGCAGCCCTAAAAGCCGAAATGTGAACCACTGTGGGGAAAAACGGAATTCCGCTGCCTGAGGACGGTGGGCTCGGAGGATGCTGTGTTAGTGTGGGAATTGGGGGCTGCACGCCTTGGGTTTTTAAGGTGGTGACTAAGGGAGGCGCGCTCCCCCCTGTCTGACGCTTCGGGGCAGGATGAGAAGCTGGCCAGCGGGATTTCGGTTCTCACAATTTGGGGCGTCGGCGAGGCGGCAGGGGCCCGGGGGGGCTGCAGGTCCCCCACGTCTTGGCCTCGAGTCCCGGCTAGGAAGCCGCAGGGATTCAGCGCCTGCTCCCGTCGAGTGAGGCCCGTGCTGGCCGGGACTTCTCAGACAGGCACAGTGGGGTCTGTTTACTGCTTTTCTGCTGTGATGGCGCAAGCGCCGATGCTGAGGTGTTGTGGCGTCCGCACCCTGCCAGGAATTTAGACGGGGCGGCGCTGGGCGTGCTGCAGCGTCAGGGTCGCCGGCTCGCAGCCACCGCGTCTCTGTCCCAGGGGGAAGTTTCCTGTGCCCAAGTGTGGGTGGCCCCTGGGGAATCTGCCTGGAATGCTGCTCTTAGGTCCTTTTTAGGATAGATCTCAGCAGCTGTACCTAATTGCTAAGTGCGGTTCGCAGGGGTCAGGAAATTAACGTGATTTCGAAGGAAACCGATTCGCCAGCAGGTGGGGGGGAGTGGGAAGGCTAAGAGGGGGCCGCTTAGGCTCCCGCTGCCGGCGCCGACAGAGGGAGTTCGCCACCTTAAGTAGGTTTTCAGGCGACCTTTAGTTTCTTCGCTCTGGCCTCATTTTACCTTTCCAAGGCTCTTTATGAAAAAGTGGATTATTCACCGCCCTGGGGCTGTGTCCTTTCACGCTCAGCGTTTGTTCTGTCCTGTACCCTTCGGGAACACCCTGCTCCTGTCTACCAATCAAGGCCTTTTCTCCCACAAAATCCTTCTTCCTTTCTTGGTCACTTCAACTGAAAGTCAAATTGAGCTTTTCCTCTGAATTCCTCCAGCACTTAGCCTTGAAGTGATACTAACAAGTTCTTTCCCCTCTTAAAATCGAGGCCGGTAACTGTGTCACACCTCTCTTGGCCTTGTCTCTGTAGCCGCAGCACCATGCGTATTGTGAGCAATCAGTGGGTGTCTTCGGATTCACAAATAGAATTTGCCCTTCTTTCTAGGCCAGTGAATCTGTTCTGTTTCCCTGGGAGATTTCCCTCGACTCCAGACGGAAACCCTGACACTCCTGCTGTGTTATCCTGGCCCGGGTACTTGTGGTCCCACTTGGTTAATTATGGCTCCCCCCCACCCCGCAGTGCTGGTGCTCATCACAGTTGTTCTGCACAGAAGCCCCTGAGAGCACCCTCCAGCCAAACCAGTCCCCAGTGAGTGCCTCTTAGGCCCCCACTGGTCTGCCTGCTCACTGGGGCTGCTGGGGTGCACAGCATAAAGTGGGTGCCGTATTGGGCACTCGTGCATCTGTAGTGTCTCTGGAAGATGGGTATTGAAAGCAGACTGGCATGAAGACCCCTCAGTGGTGTGTGCAGTTCATTTGTTCTGGTCTGTTTTTTGCATCATGACATTAGGGAAGTTTGCCTGTCTCTGTTAGAGACAAAAGGCCTCTGGTGCTGGGAGAGCTGTAACTGGGGCAGAGCTGCGGAGGAAGGGAGGCCCTGCATCAGCGACCCCCGGCGTCGGCGGGGGGCTCTCCCGCGGGGCACTCTCAGTGCGGGCTTTGCCGTGAGCCCCGTGTCCCCAGCAGTGACGCTGCTCTCCTGTGTCGTGGAGACGACCGTGTTCCCTGTGCTGCTAGACAAGTTCAGATTTAGGGCACTGACATCCGCGAGCGGGGCCTGCGTGGATGGAGCCTGCCGCAGAGCGTCTAGGGAGCTCAGATGAAAAACTGGAAGCAGCTTGGTGTGCCGTTGACTGCAGTGAAGGTGTGTGCTAGCACCTGCACAACGGGAGAAGGAGTGTCTCCACCACCCGTAAGGGAATCTCTCTCCAGCTAACCGCTAGAGATCCAGAGTCAGTCTCTCCCGCAAGTTTAACCCAGGATTATCTTATTCATGGGAGCACAGCCGCCCCCCTGGCTCCACGGCTTTACTCCCTGAGATCCTAGATTTAGGCAGTTGGAAAGCCCACTGGCTGGGAGTTATTAGCTTGAGTTGAGGAAATCCCATCAAAAATGCGCTCCGATGGAGTTCAGCTCAATCATGATTTGCTATGTTGGGTGTGGCAAGTTTGAGGGGAAAAATATTTCCTCTAAAATCCGTGAGCAACAGAAAGCTGGCAGAAAGCTCAAGTGTATTTTGGCTCCAGGTCTGAATTTCCCAGAATCCATCTGTACCGTAGGGGGAATCTCCCGGAATCCGTCTACACCGTGGGGGGAATCTCCTGGAATCCGTCTACACCATAGAGGGAATCTCCCGGAATCCATCTACACCATGGGGGGAATCTCCCGGAATCCGCCTGTACCGTGCGGGGAATCTCCCGAAATCTGTCTACACCATGGGGGGAATCTCCCGGGATCCATCTACACCATGGGGGGAATCTCCCGGGATCCATCTACACCGTGGAGGGAATCTCCCGGGATCCATCTACACCGTGGGGGGAATCTCCCAGGATCCATCTACACTGTGGGGGGAATCTCCCGGGATCCCTCTGTACCGTAGGGGTTGTGCTGACTATAACAACTAAGACAGTGGTCGTGAGCCTGACTGGAAGGGATGTTCCCAGGGCCTGGTCGTGCCTGCTGCTCTTCCTGCCACCGCCCACCCTCTCTCCCTTTCCTGTCGCTGTTGCTGCAGTTTACAAGCCCCCACTGGACGGTGGACGTTCCTCGTGATGGCATGCTCTCCAGGACGTGCTTCCAGGCGTGAGGATGTATTTTATGTGCTGAGGTGTAGCTGATGGCTGCTTTGTGATGTCACTGGCCTGTCCATCAGGTTTGGTGGCTCTGGATTTGGAAGATGTGGAGGGGGTGGAAGCTCCTGAGAGGCAGGCTGGCTCAGGAGTTAGGAGAACGTCTGTGATGGCCAGGAGCCTTGAGGACGTAGACGCTTTCTAGACCAAATGAGGAAAGAGTAAGAATAGCAAACTGGATTCTGCTTTTGATTTTTGCACCCTAATTGCCCAACTTGGAGTTAAGCGAACACAATGTGTGATCGGTGATCATTGGTTGAGGGGGTCCTCTCCCCGCTGCCTGTCCGGAGCAGTGAGATTGAATTACTTACGCTGTACGTGTAACAAGTCGCCCTTATGCCATCTGTCTAAGCTCTTTGGAGATGGTGACATCACTTGTCCAACTTTGTATTCTGTACGGTACCTGAAGATTCTTTAGGGGGGCTGGCGCTGTGGCATAGCAGGTAAAGCCACTACCTATGGTGCCGGCATCCCATATGGGCCTGGTTGGCCCAGCCCTGTCTGTTGTGGCCATTTGGGGAGTAAGCCAGTAGATAGAAGATCTCTAACTCTGTCTTTCGAAGAAATAAATCTTAAAAAAGGAAAAAAAAAATTGAATGAACAGGGCAGACTGCACACAGTGAGCATGACTTGGCTTCTCGGCACCAGCTAGAGTTCTTGCCTTTTCCTTGTACTGTGGGGCTCTTGTATCCCCTCCCCAGAGCAAGCCAACCCATTCACTGCACATTTAACAGGTGTGTTTAGCACTAGCACCCTAAAGAATTGTTTTTTAAGATTTATTTATTTATTTGAAAGACAGAGTCACAGAGAGGCAAAGGCAGAGAGTTAGAGGTCTTCCATCCACTGGTTCACTCCCCAAATGGCCACAACGGCTGCAGCTGGGCCAGTCTGAAGCCAGGAGCTTCTTCCGGGTCTCCCACATGGGTGCAGGGGCCCAAGCACTTGGTCCATCCCCTGCTGCTTTCCCAGGCCACAGCAGGGAGCTAGATTGGAAGTGGAGCAGCCGGGACTCAAACTGGTACCCATAAAAGATGCCAGAGCTGCGGGCGGAGGCTTCTTTGGCTGTGCCATGGCGCGGGCCCCCTCGTTTAATCATCTTTTTTTGTTGTTGTTGTTTTTATTTGACAGGTAGAGTTATATATAGACAGTGAGAGAGAGGCAGAGAGAAAGGTCTTCCTTCCGTTGGTTCATTCCCCTAATGGCTGCTACAGCCAGTGCTGCGCCGATCCGAAGCCAGGAGCCAGGTGCTTCCTCCTGGTCTCCCATGCGGGTGCAGGGGCCCAAGCACTTGGGCCATCCTCCACTGCCTTCCCGGGCCTCAGCAGAGAGCTGGACTGGAAGAGAAGCAACCAGGACTAGAACCCGGCCCATATGGGATGCGGGCGCTGCAGGTGGAGGATTAACCAAGTGAGCCACGGCGCTGGCCCCTTCAATCATCTTGAAACATGAGGTCTGACCCAAATCAGAGATGTGTATCTTGACCTGTGTAGCGTTGCATCCCGAATGCGAGGCTGTTTGTTTAGCTGTGTTTCTGCCTTGGGTCTGCTCTGTGCTTCTCTCAGACCTCTCCAAGATGCCCAAGTCTAGTTACATTTTTGCTGGTGGTATAGATTATTTCTTCGGGAAGCTGTTTATTCAGCAGCCTGTCATTTTAAGGAAGTGTGTTTTCAGGTCAGCCTATTGAGAAACGTTTCCTAATGTTTCTTCTGGTGGGGGCCGGGATCTCCCGAGGTCCTCAGGGGCCTCCAGTTTCCTGTTCTCCTTGAGCTCAGCTGTTGACTGTGCGCGGGCATCTGCCTTGTCAGAGGCTTGCACATTTAGGGGAAGAGGAACTGTGCGCGTTGTCACCACGTAAGCTCTGCCTGCTGTGCGGTGAGCTGTTGTCTGTCTCTCTCGGGCTAGGTTTGCCTGTTGCTTTCAGCTCTGGTTCTGGGTTGAACATGTAGTATGAGGCATGACTGTTCTGAAACTTGAGGGCAAATTAAAGTATTAGTCAGTGTTCCCCAGCCAGAACCAACAGGGTGGATGGATGGAAGAGAAGGGATTTATTGGGCAGCTGGCTCACATGATAACGAGGACTAAGTCCCATGACAGGCCATCTGCAAGCCGGAGGACGAGGAAAGCCGACAGAGTGGCCTCGTGCACACCCAGGGTGCCAGCAGCCTAACTCATCCACACGTGGGGCTGCTGGCACAAGTCCCAGAGCCCAAAGGCTGGAGAATCTAGAGTTTTAGATGTCCAAGGGTGGAAGCACGTCTGGCCGTGAGAGCGAAGGGGGAGGGGGGAGGAAGAAATGAATTCTGTCTTTCCTCTGCCTCTCTGTTCTGTCCGGGCCCGCAGCCCATTAGATGGTGCCGCCCACAGTGAGTGAGGACACAGCTTCCTTACTCGATGCAATGATTCAAACACCAGTCTCTTCTAGAAACAACCTCACAGGGACACCCAGAAATAATGCCTTATTAGCATTGTAGGTGTCCCCTAATCTGTTCAAGTTAACACAAAAAATTAGCCATCCCACCTGATTGCATATATCCAATGCAGTCCCTTAGAAGAAACTATAATTACTCTTGGATAGAAACTGGTACAGGATGCCAAAGATGTTTGCATTCCTGGCGAACAGCCATCAACAAGAGAGTGTCTTGTACGGGAGCAAAGTCGCGTCTCCTGTGACCAGCTCACTCCATGTGCAGGTGTGACTTGGCCCTCTTTGCAGTGGCCTGTGGTTATTAGGGCTTGGGTAACCACCGCAAGGAAATTCTTAACATCTGGCCACAACTTCCCTGTGTGTAATAAAGTCCCTTGTCTGGAGTCGGGGAGGGGAGCAGAACAGTAATTTGCAGCACAAGTAAACATCTTTGGGACCAGCTCCCTCCTTCTGGTGTTCTTGGCATCTCCCTGAGGCCTGGTGAGAGATTGCAACCCCAAGTCCAGCCCAGGAGAACCGAGTGTTTCTATGCCTTTTCCTAGAAAACCGAATTCTGGGTTTCTTCAGTTTCCCTAAAGGATTTGTGTTCCTTTTTGTAATTTCTGAAAACCTAAACTGAGTGGGGCTTAGCTTATGTCTGTGGTGGTTGGGACAGGCTCTTGTGCAGCCAGTTATTAGGGGTGTGTGTGTGTGTGTGTGTGTGTATTGTTTGTGAGGCAAAGGGCAAACCTGGGGCTGCCTTCTTGCTTTCAACTTCCTGCTGCCAGGTAATATTGCTTGCTTTAAGGGGAGATTGTGATGAAATCTTACTATCCAAGGAGAACCCAGCCTGTAATCCTATAATGCCTATAGAATTAGCAGATCCTACAAACAAATTTCCTGCTGGTCATCCCTCGCACAGGCAAGTGGCTTTTGTATGCAAAACACATTTGTCAGAGCATTTGTAGGTAAAGCGCAACTGAGTCAGTTGGTGTTTAACTCATTTCTGAGCCTGGGTGATCGGACAGCAGCTGCAGCCCCGTGGCGGGAGTGATCGCGCAGACTGTCCTGCTGCAGGGACTCCACACCTAGAGAAGGAGTGGGGGTGGGGTAGCTTGTCTCGGTGGTGACTGTTTGCAGCCCTGTCGGCAGGATCAGCAGGTTCTTAATACAGAATGCTATTAAAGACAGGCAGGAATAGAATTCTTCTAAGCAATTCGTTGGCTTTCAGAATTGAAGACACGGTGTGTGTGGATTAGCTGTGTCTTAGTATTAAATTATGGAGGTGAAACTATAAGAGGAATAAATCGACGACCTTCACATTGTGTTTGATTTCAGCGTCAACCATCACAGGGAGATCTCTGCCTCCTGGGGCTGAGAGCCCCCGACCTCCCGCAAGCTGAGGCTGCAGGGTACTGCGGTGCCAGCCTGATGTCTTCCCACAAAGGATCCGCGGCAGCACAGGGCAACGGGGCACCTGCCAGCAACAGGGACGCAGACTCGGTGGAGCTGACCGAACTGGGACCCCTCTTAGAAGAGAAGGGCAAACGAGCAGTCACCAACCCAACCAAAGTAAGTCGCTCCCGGAGCCGTTCCCCGGCCAGGCGCGCGCCCTGGCCCTCTGTCGGCCGCTGTGCCTTAGGATCCGAGCCCCCCAGGAACATCTCTGTCCCAGGTCTCATCGGTATCTTTTTGCCTGTTTTTTCCACTCTGAGTTTCTGGGAATTCACTCCTCTTTGTAACCCCAGCATTTAGCACAAGGCCTGAAAGCCAGGAAGGGGAGGGAGCAGTCGGTTAGGAGCGCGCTCGACGGCCTATAGCAGCACAACTTCTGCAGCTTTGACAAGACAGCGTCTCACGTGAGAGGTTCTGGAAGGAGCCGGCGCGTGGCTGATAGGTGGGCGCACGCCTGTCAAAGCCCGTCTTGCTCCTCAGTCGTTCTAGGCGTTGTCCGTCACGCACACTACTCCCTGGGGATGAGGACACCTCCTTCCCTCTGGAAGACACTCCAGGACACGCGGGCCGAGGGGAACGACGCCGTTACATTCAGCCACAATGGAGGCTCCAAAGCGAGTCTTTTCCTTGGGCCTGAGTAGCATTGCCACCCTGAAGAGTACAAGGACTTACCTAGGAAGAGAGACGGTGGATGTTGGGATAGGCAAGCAGAATCTGCATCGCAGGATCTAAGAGGGACTGTGTGTTTCAACAAGAGGGCGAGGGAGCAGCCCAGAGAAAGGACAGGACTGCCAGGGTCTCCATCTCCATGGCTGGAGGCCTGGGACGGAGAGAACGGTCTCTTTGAATGGTCTCTCTTCTGCATGGGTACTGGCTCTTGCTACTGCCGCCGTCTGGGGAACCAGTTCTGAGCACTGACCCTCCTGGGAGCCTCCGTGGATACAAAGTTGCAGTCAAATAGCATCCCCAGAGTCAGCTCACAGAACTAGGAACAGAATTATGAAGGCAGTCAGAGACTCTGTGCCTACTTGACAAGTTGAAAATGTAGTGGTCTGAAAGAACTATTTGGAAATTGGGGGAAGCTGAGATTTACCAGCCTCAAGAGAAGGATGGGCCGTTGTCTTTTTTTTTTTTTTTTAAGATTTATTTATTTATTTGAAAGGTGGCGTTAACAGAGAGAGCTAGCTTCCACCCATTAGTTCAATCCCCAAATGGCTGCAACGGCCAGGGCTGGGCCAGACTGAAGCCAGGAGTTTCACCTGGGTCTCCCATGTGGGTACAGGGGTCCAAACACTTGGGCCATCTTCCACTGCTTTCCCAGGCACATTAGTAGGAAACTGGATCAGAAGTGGCGCGGCCAGGACTTGTACTGGTGCCCATATGGGATGCCAGCACTGCAGGCAGTGGCTTAACCTGCTTTGCCATAGCACCAGCTCCATCATCAAGTCATTTTGTTTTTGTTTTTAAAAATTTATTTATTTATTTGAAAGGCAGAGTTAGAGAGGTCTTCCATATACTAGTTCACTCCCCAATTGGCTGCAACAGCCAGAGCTGGGCCGATCCAAAGCCAGGAGCCTCTTCCAGGTCTCCCAGGCTGGTACAGGGGTCCAAGGACTTGGGCCATCTTCCACTGCTTTTCCAGGCCATAGCAGAGAGCTGGATCAGAAGAGGAGCAGCCAGGTCTCGAACTGGTGCCCATATGGGATGCCGGCACCGCAGGTGGCAGCTTTACCTGCTATACCACAGCGCCGGCCCCGCCATCCAGTCTTAAACAACACCTGGGGCTGGTGTGCTCGTCCCCTGTCCCTCAGCTGTCTTCTCCGCCAGGACCTGTCTCCTGGTGCCAAGTGGAACTTCCACTCCCGCGTTTACAAAGTGTTCATAATTTCAGACCACAGTGTTGTGAACCAGTAAATATGGGGGTACTTTAAAAGTTTGTAGAAAACTGGGGTGTAAAGATGAGTTTATTTTGGTATGAAAAAATTGAAATCTTTGCATGCAGTTTTTTCTAATATACATTTTTCATGAGCTTTTTGAGTATCATGTATATAAATTTCAAATCTTCTTGTACCAAAATGAATGCATCTTTTACTTGCGTCGCCCATGAACTTCCCCTCGCATCCTCCTGTCGTGCTCTGGCCCTGTGTAGGAGAGAGGCCGGCAGAAAGCACTGAGTTGTGTTTCTCTGCTGCTCGCCAGGCCTGGGGCGGCACAGCGGGTGAGGGGACTCCCTGTGTTTTCCCGCAGGCTGAAGAAGAGCAAACATGCCCGGTGCCCCAGGAAGAAGAGGAGGAGGTGCGGGTGCTGACGCTGCCCCTGCAGGCCCACCACGCCATGGAGAAGATGGAGGAGTTCGTGTACAAGGTGCAGCTCGGGAGCCTGTCCTGGGAGGGCGAGGGCGGCCGGCTTACCTGGACGTTCCCGCTGGCGAGCTGCCGTGGGCCCAGGAGCTTTCCCGCTGCGGGCGGGTTTGTCTTGTTGGTTAAGGTGAAGTCGAGGTGATGCAGCCTGGGCAGATGTTTAGTGCCTGCTGTACCCGGCATTGTTCACAATAGTCTAAGCAGGGGTTCTCTGCTGTTTTATGCTAAGAAGTCTATGTCAGTGCACTGCGGTGCTGTAGGTTCCTTTGTGACATGCCACATGAGCAGTATTGCTGAACTCGAGTAGAAGTGTACTTTCTGAGTAGTGGTGAGCATTCTGAAATACCTGCAGAAGTAGCATGCGAGAACATCAGAGGTTTCTGTTGGCGACAAAGCCATATGTTCTAATGCTCTGGTCCGTTGCCTACATCTGTAATTGAGGGAAATCCTAAATGCAGTTAGAGGTAAATGAAAACCAAGGTCCTTTTTTCCATCCAAGTTTTCATCCACTCCCTGGATTTTGTCCATGGTGCACAGACCCTAGACTCAGACCCCTGCTCTAGACCGTAGAAGTCACGGCCAAAAAGAACTGAGAGTGTGACCGCGGGAGGGATGGAGCGGGGCAGGCCGTCTCCTGGAGAGGGACGGAGAAGGGCTCGTGTGTTTATAAAACCCGAAGTGAAATTTGTCTTCATTCACTAGTTCAGTTTTGAAATTTCAAGTGGCCTAAAGGAGGTGTGGCAGATTTGTTTTAAAAGCTGAAAATCGCGTACGAAAACATATCCAGATACACAATCGTGAGACAAGGACGTCGCAGTTTTTAGAAAGCGGTCAGAGTCTGAGTCAGCGCCCTGGTAGCCCACACAAGCTGTGACTTGTCTCAGCTGGTCCACGCTGCTTCCCTGCTCGTCCCAGGGACCAGCGGAAGCTTGCCCGACAGCTTCCCAGACGGGGTCTCGGGGCCCCTGCTCGTCCCTGGGACCAGCAGAAGCTTGCCCGACAGTTTCCCAGATGGGGTCTCGGGGTCCCTGCTCATCCCAGGGAGCCAGTGTTTGCCTAGCGCGAGCTTGCCTGTTGCAGGTATGGGAGGGCCGCTGGCGGGTCATCCCGTACGACGTGCTGCCCGACTGGCTGAAGGACAATGACTACCTGCTCCACGGCCACCGGCCGCCCATGCCCTCCTTCCGGGCCTGCTTCCGAAGCATCTTCCGCATCCACACGGAGACCGGCAACATCTGGACCCACCTGCTTGGTGAGTGGCTTGGGTCGGGGTGGGGGGAGGGGATCCGGCTTTGTTTCCTTAACCACCAAGGGATTGTGTAGCCTTTGTCCTTGGGAAGGAAGGCCCGTGTAGTTGCTCTGGTTAATGGATAGCTGGAGTTGTACCCCCCCCTTTTTTTTTTAAGATTTATTTATTTGAAAGGCAGGGTTACAGAAACAGTGAGAGGGAGAGACAAACAAAGAGAAACTTCCACCTGCTGGTTCACTCCCCAAATAGCCACAGAGGCTGGGCCTAGGCCAGGCTGAAGCCAGGAGCCTGAAACTCCATCCAGGTCTCCCACGTGGGTGCAGGGCCCCAGCACTCGGGCCGTCTGCTGCTTTCCCAGGTGCATTAGCAGGGAGCTGGATTGGAAGTGGAGCAGTCAGGACTCGAACTGGCACTCAAATGGGATACTGGTGTTGCAGGTGATGGCAAAACCCGTTATGCCACAACACCAGCCCCTAGAGTCGTGTCTTTAACGCCTAGTGACCTTGGTCGGTCTTTGATGACTGATTCTAAAGACTGAGGGTAGAAGGCCTGGAAATAAGAAATTGGGGCTGGACATTCTCATTATCCCTGGCAGGACTGTTCTAGGTGGAGGCAATTTCTCTGCTTCCTAAGTCCCCACTGTTTAAAGAGAATGAAAAACACCTGCAGTTCCCACAAACTGGCTTCAACTTCTGATCCTGCTGCGGTTCGCGGGTCTGAACCCATCAGCCGCCAGCGTGTGCGCGTTCCCTTTCTCCTCACGGGTTTGCTTTTTCCTCCCTACAGGTTTCGTGCTGTTTCTGTTTTTGGGAATCTTGACCATGCTCAGACCAAATATGTACTTCATGGCCCCCCTCCAGGAGAAGGTGGTGTTCGGGATGTTCTTCCTGGGCGCAGTGCTCTGCCTCAGCTTCTCCTGGCTCTTCCACACCGTCTACTGTCATTCAGAGAAGGTCTCTCGGACTTTCTCCAAGTGAGTTGAGGGCGCAGCTACAGAAGTCCGGGCACTGTGCCCGCATTGTGTGATGCTGGTGGGACAGGCTGCTGGGAATGCCTGTAACTCCTAACGAGCCCTGGAAATCCTCAAGTGCCAGATGAACAGAGTTTTTCTTTCCTTTTGGTGAGAGACAGAGAGGGAGCCCCCGTCTGCCAGTTCACTCCCCAAATGCCAGCAGTGGCTGGGATGGGGCTGGGTTGCAGCCGGGCGCCAGGAACTCAGTCCAGGTCTCCCACGTGGGTGGCAGGGGCTGTAACCACTGGCTTCCAGGGTCTGCGCTGGTGGGCAGCTGGAGTCAGGGGCCAGAGCTGAGAGTTGAGCTCCAGTGCTGCTCTGGGGGACGCAGGCCTCTGAGCCCTGGACTAAATGGCTGCCCCGACAGGAAGGCTCTGTTGTGTGGCTCGAGTTGCGGGGACAGCTTTTCTCTCAAACACTTCGTGAAAAACTTGCTGCAGCCTCCTCAGCGGGTGGGAACCAGTGTGGAATGCATTTTCTGGCTGAGCAGTGCTGTCTTTTGTGAAAACCGGAGTGCTGTGGACTGCTTCCCGTGACCTGGCGCCCAGTACCAGCTGACCCCCCTGTGGGCCCAGCCACAGCGGGGCGTGGTGAATAGCGCGTGCTTCCTCTGCCACGGCCCCTCCCACCAGTGAGGGAGCGCTTATCTCTGCTGCCCATGCGCTGCTGGAAGCCCCAGATGTCCATCATCTACGCCCTCCCTGTCCCCCAGCTCCAGGCCTGAGCTGAGCTGTTTGTGTGCTTGTTTTGTTGTTTTTGGTTTTGGTGGTTAATTACTTTGTTTTTCCCAATAACACCAGTCCTAAGAACACATTTGCATCATTTAAAAAGTCAGCTAAGACAGAACGAGCTGAAGTAGCCCTCTGCTCCCAGAGTCAGGAGTTTGGTTTTAGTGCACATCTTTCAGAACGGGGCAATATTCGGGGCCCACCCTGCATGTGATCCAGGGGGCCAGCTGGATTGCGATGGAGCTTCTCAGTCCCGGTAGCCCCCAGGGGAGAGGGCCGTTCATGGCCAAGGCAGAGAGACAGTGGTCTGCACGCAGGGAGTCTCAGAGCCTTTTCCATTTTAACTTATTTGAAAGAGATTTTTTTTTTCATCCACGAGTTCACTCCCCAAATAGCTGCAACAACCAGGGCTGGACCAAGCCAAAGTCAGGACCATGCAGGCCTCCCTCACGGGGTTCTGGGACCCGAGTACTTGAGCTGTGTCACCTGCTGCCTCCCAGGGTGCACATTAGCAAGAAGCTGGATCAGGAGCAGAGTGGGGGGCTTGAACCCAGGCACTCCTGTGTGAGATGTGGGTGTCCCCATGTCCCCAGCAGTGTTAATCACTGTGCCACCATACCGGACCCCTTGCCACTAAAATGGTGGTGCTGCTTGACATTGGATTTTAATGGAGAATATGGGATGGAGGGCAGGGGAAGCGAAGACAACAATGATTAAATTTGAGAGCGGAGGAGCAGAGAAAGAACCCGGGAAATGAGCCATATTTCATTTCTCTTGTTGATGTGTTTCGTTTTTGTGGTTTTTTTTTTGGTTTTTTTTAGACTGGACTATTCAGGGATTGCTCTGCTGATTATGGGGAGCTTCGTCCCCTGGCTCTATTACTCCTTCTACTGCTCCCCACAGCCCCGGCTCATCTACCTCTCCATCGTCTGTGTCCTGGGCATTTCTGCCATCATCGTGGCACAGTGGGACCGTTTCGCCACCCCTAAGCACCGGCAGACAAGAGCAGGTGGGTAGGCAGACCTGGGTAAGCTTCCAAGGTACTTGGATCTTGGGTCTGATGGGCTCAGTCTTGGGCCCTAAGGTTTGCAGTTTGGGGACCCCACCTACACCCTGATTATTAGAACTTTTGAAATTAGCTCAGATTCTTAAGGCTAAGTTTTTTCCGCAAGTCTTGCGCTATTTCGGTGGGCTGTTACTAGGACAGATCATGACCCTGCTGTCAGTTAGCTGCAGGTAGAAATGGCTGCTCGCCGGTGCTGTGACTCACTAGGCTAATCCTCCACCTTGCGGCGCCGGCACACCGGGTTCTAGTCCCGGTCGAGGTGCCGGATTCTGTCCCTGTTGCCCCTCTTCCAGGCCAGCTCTCTGCTGTGGCCCGGAGTGCAGTGGAGGATGGCCCAAGTGCTTGGGTCCTGCACCCCATGGGAGACCAGGATAAGTACCTGGCTCCTGCCATCGGATCAGCGCAGTGCACCGGCCGCAGCGCGCCAGCCGCAGCGGCCATTGGAGGGTGAACCAATGGCAAAGGAAGACCTTTCTCTCTCTCTCTCTCTCTCTCTCTCACTGTCCACTCTGCCTGTCCAAAAAAAAAAAAAAAAAAAAAAAAAAATGGCTGCTCTTATACTTGGTTTAGAACAGTCAGGAACAGCTGGTACAGCCACAGGCCGGGGCCAGGTTTATCTCAGCTAGATTCTAATTTCACACTTTGATTACTTGTGGCTACACTACCAATACCACTGATCTTTAGCCCCTTTAGATTTCTTAAGTCTACAGTGTTTTAACCTTTATTTAAAATTTGTAAATTATATAATATTTAATATTAAATGTTAAGAAATTGAAGACTTATCAAGTGCCAGGCACTGTGCTGTAGACAAGGCTGTCAACAGGCTGGAAAAGGTAGTCCTGCTCTCTGGTCAGGTACAGTGTGGGCTCTCGCCTTGTGTGTTCGCTGCTAATCTGGGAAGTTAGGGTTCTTCCTCTTCTCTGGCTTGGGAAGCGCAGAGATGTTGCCGCCGGCTGGCGTGCTGTGCTTGCCCGGGCTCCTGAACAGGAGTGAACAGGAGGCATCTGTGCTTGTGAAAGGCCGTGGCACAGAAGCCGTACACGGCCAGCTCCCGTCCTCGTGCGGAGGGAACAGCGGGCTGTCACGAGTGCTGGGATCGCAGAGTGAGACAGCGAGCCTCCCCCGGGTGGCCGTTCCCCAGCGTGCTGAGCTGATGTCTGCTGCTTTCAGGTGTGTTCCTGGGGCTTGGCTTGAGTGGCGTCGTGCCCACCATGCACTTTACCATCGCCGAGGGCTTTGTCAAGGCCACCACGGTGGGCCAGATGGGCTGGTTCTTCCTCATGGCTGTCATGTACATCACTGGAGCCGGCCTTTATGCTGCACGCATTCCTGAGCGCTTCTTTCCTGGAAAATTTGACATTTGGGTAAGGAGTGACTCCTGCAGCAGGGCCTGTCCTGGTGAGTGACCGGCCCAGGGTGAAAGGGCCGGGTGGAAGGCGCGGAGAGACTCGGTTGTGTTGGTGGGTACGTACGAGGGCACGTACGCTGGGGGAAAGCAGCCAGTGTTCACACAGCGCTGTATTTGTGACAAGGATTGTGTGCTGACATTTTTCTGCAATAAACACGAATCGCTTCCACCATGGGAAGAGAGATTTTCGAGGAGAATGTGGACGAGGCAGATGCTCTCCTCTCGTCTCGGGTCCTCCCTTACATCATCCTAAGGCCTCTCCTCTGCTTGTCCCCGCAGTTCCAGTCTCATCAGATCTTCCACGTCCTGGTGGTGGCAGCAGCCTTTGTCCACTTCTACGGGGTCTCCAACCTCCAGGAGTTCCGTTACGGCCTGGAAGGCGGCTGCACTGACGACTCCCTTCTCTGAGCCTTCCCACCCGAGCGGTGAGGAGGAACTTCCCAAGTGCTTTTAAAAATAACTTCTCTGCTGAAGTGAGAGGAAGAGTGTGAGTTGTCTGTTTCTAGAAGAAACCTCTTAGAGAATTCAGTATCAGCCGAGCTGCAGCCCACGGTCACCCCACGGTCACCCCACGGGGCAGTACACTTGCATGTCCTTCCTGCCAGCCGGGCAGGGTGGCGACGGGCCCACCTGGCCGTCCCCTCCTCGGCACGGCAGCTGCTGGCCCCTCACAGAGACGGAACTTTGAAGCTCATGTTGAGATTTTACCCCTTCCTCTAACCATTTTGGGGAAAAAATTATGGACTGGGACTCTTCAGAAATTCTGTTTTTTTTCTGGAAGAAAACGTCCCTCCCTTACCCCGTCCTTACTTTGTAACCTGGCTTATGACAGGCCATCATTTTTGTAGCACACTTTTCACAAACAAGTATAACCTGGCCCCATCCTTCTAGGGCCCGGATCTGCTTACACAGCAGGAAGCATAAAGCCACCAACTGGTTCCGAGCCCGGCTAATCATGGAGGTGTGTCCAGGCTTCAGATAACTTGAGTTTTAATTTTTTTTCTTGGCAGAGTAATGTAAGATTAAAATGGGGAAAGATATTTAATATTTAATACTAAGCTTTAAGAAGAAACCTGCTATCATTGCTATGTATCTTGATGCAGAGTATGATGATAATAAAAGAACATACAGAAGACACTTGGCATTCAAAGATTCAACGTGCGTTGTCTCAACTGTTTGCACACAGCTCCAAGGGATTAAGACTAACAATTTCAGATCCTGCTGCGGTGAGAGTGAGCCGTAGGCATCACAGGCTGGTGGCATCTGTGGGCCGGTGTCTGAACCTAGCTGAGTTGTTAGCACCGGTTCCTCAACCAAGCTTTATTTTTCTCTGCTTGCTTCACAAATTATCTTACCAGAGAAATTGGTGTGCTGTAATAGTGTTTAATAATGAAGATTCTCAAAGGTGCTGGTAGATATGCCAGAGTTCAGTTACACTGAAACCACCTTGCCTGGGATTGTCTGATCAAGGGGTTATTCCGGGCCTTTCTGTGCCTTTGTGATTTTTTTTTTTTTTTTTTTTTTGACAGGCAGAGTGGACAGTGAGAGGTAGAGACAGAGAGAAAAGTCTTCCTTTGCTGTTGGTTCACCCTCCAATGGCCGCTACGGCTGGTGCGCTGCGGCCAGCACACCACACTGGCGCCAGGTGCTTCTCCTGGTCTCCCACGTGGGTGCAGGGCCCAAGCACCTGGGCCATCCTCCACTGCCCTCCAGGGCCTCTTCCTGGCCTAGAAGAAGGGCAACCGGGACAGAATCCGGCACCCTGACTGGGACTAGAACCCGGGGTGCCGGCACCGCAGGCGGAAGATTAACCTATTGAGCCGTAGCGCCAGCCGCCTTTGTGAATTGCAGTCAACCTGACCTGAGTTCTATTCACTGTGTAGACCGCATAAGCTGGCAGGACTCACTTCTCAGCTAGAGAGTCTTCTGGAGTTAGAAAGAGGAGTTCACTACCAGAGACAAGCCTGTACAGTTGGGACAACAACTGATCCTTTTTGGAAGTGATCCAGGCAGGCCAAGAAACAGGAACAATTTCTCAGCCTCAAGTGGTAGCAGGGAAATGTAAATCAAAGCCAAGGTGATAGATCATTTCACTCCATCAGACTGTCACAAATTAAAAACCCTAATAGTGAGCGCGTGTTGGCGCGACGTGGAACAGAGCAGATGCTGCGGGTGGGCATGCCCATGGGCAGGACCACTTGGTGTGGACACATGTGGAGCATACACACATGACAACACTGAAACAACATGAAACAACGCTTGACAACAGGCGATGCAGCTGGCACCCATCCGGGCTAGCTTACTTCATAACTAACTAAAGGGTCTTTACTTTGTAATGCCTAGTACAGAACAGGTCCTCAACAAGAATGCAGAGTGAGTAAACTAGAAGTACAGTAACAAGAAGGTAATAGTTACTTGCCACTTGTTGGCGGTTCCAATAAAAGCAAGGGAAGATAATGAAACCAGGAGCAAAAGGAACTTTTAAGTTCTGAGACTTGAGTCAGAATGACCTGGATTCATACACTGGCCTCAGTCCTATCGTCTTAGGGAAGACTGTGAGTTCCCTGCAGGCATCTGCGTTTGCAGCCATTAGTATAGACCTGCAAGGCATCACAAGGTTCTCTCTGATCCGGCTGCATCCACTGTCCGGAGGAGGAAGTCAGGAGACCCAGAGCAGCTGATGAAACCTCGAGCGCAGTACAGGCTGTTCCCGTCCAGGCTCAGAGTAAGGAAATGAGGACAGAACAACAAACTGGTTCAAGAGGGGCCATGGAGCAGTGTTGTGACAGCAGATCAGGCCGCCACTTGGGACGCTCAACTCGGAGTGCTAATTCAAGTTCTGACTTCTTCCCAGCCCCTGCTAGTGCATCCTGGGAAGCAGCACAGGATGGCCAAGTACTTGGGCCCCTGCCATCCACCTCGGAGACCCCGAGGGAGCTCCTGGTTCCTGGCTGCTGCAGGTATTTGAGGAGTGAACCCGTGGATGGCAGATCTTTTTCTTTCTTGGTCTGTCACTCTGCCTTTCAAGTACATTGTGGGGAGCAACCCGGACTAGACTAAGTTACTGGAATTAAGACTTATTCTATGCATGTGCTCTCCCACAATATGGTGCTGAGAAGGGAGAAACAGCTTCTACACAGCTGCCTCCAGTTCAACCAATAAACTGTAGGACCTGCTCCTGATTGGAGGAGAGCAGCGTACTCGGCATGTGGGTAGCAGAGTTGGGATTGGTGGAAAAGGACTATATAGGAGGAGAGAGACGGCATGGTGGTGTGGGTTGGTTGGAGAGTGCGTTGGAGAGTTCGCGGGGAAGTTTGTTGCTTTGTTCTTTCTCACTTCTCTCTACTCATTCTTGCTTTGGGAGTTTGCTGTTTACTTATTCTTACTTTACTATAGAAAGTACTTGTAAAAAAGGGAACAACAAGCGTCCGGTCCAGTGCGGCTCCTCCGCATGCGGAGGAGCAGCATAATGGTGCCGTGACTCGGATAGGAAGCCTAGGCAGGGTTTAGTGTTGTTCTCCACGAAGAGGGGGAGCGACATAATGGTGCCGTGACTCGGATATGAAGCCTAGGCAGGGTTTAGTGTCGTTCCTCCACGAAGACGGGGAGCGACATAATGGTGCCGTGACTCGGATAGGAAACCTAGGAGGGAAGAAGCGGGAAGAAGTGGGAAAATACCGGAGAGAGAGACTAGCAAAGAGCCTAGGGAAAGCCGGACGGAAAATGTGCCAGAAGAAGCTATCGAAAGCCTAGGCATAGACTCGGATATGGACTGTGGGAAAGAAGTTAGAATTGAAAGCGAAAGTGAAAGCTTTCATAGACTCGGATGCGGACTATGGCGGGGAAGCTAGGAGATTGAAAGCGAAAGTGAAACCTGGAGGAGGCTTGGACTGGGATGCGGACTATGGGGAGAGGCCAGGAGAAATGAGAGGGGAATATTGTTGGAAGAAAAGTTAGGAAACATACCGGGTAGAGAAAAATGTTAGGGAAATTGAAGCCGCGGGGGCAGGCCGAGGCGGAGACGTAAGCCAGCGTGGAATTCGTCGAGTCAGCCCGGGGAACAAGGGGCGAAAATCTAAAACCAGAGGCGAAGACGCGTGAGCTAGGTTGGAATCCGTCAGATTAGCCCGGGGAGCAGAGGACGGGAAGCCAAACCATAAGGCAGAGACGCGTGAGCTAGGTTGAATTCGCCAGGTTAGCCCGGGGAACTTGGACTGAATACCGGTGGCGGAAACGTGAGCTATGCTGTGTGACTCGCGGAGGCCGCCGTGTGCAGAGAGAGCACGGGGCGCAAATAGATAGGGAACGTGGGGCTGGCGCGGAGGCCGTGGTGGGGGCGCGAAGGGGCGCGGAGACCACGGAGCGTGCGCGCAGAGCCGGGAACCCGCCACGGGGCGGGCGCCGGGAAGCCGCGCAGATGAGAGAAGCGCGGGCTGAAGCGGCTCAGAGCCGGGAAGCCGCCGAGAAGCAGCCTCGGGGCGGGCACCGGGAAACCGCAGGGATAAGAGAAACAGAAGTTTAGAAGTAAAATGAGAGAAATAGGAATGCTGGCAGATAGAAGTAAAATGGGAGAGATAGGAATGCCCGGAGATAGAGAAATAGAGAAAAATAAGGCCTCCCCTCAACATGGCAATGAGAGAGCTTGGATTCGGTCTGCCTGATTAGGGAGGTGGTGAGCACCTGTGGGCGGCTAGCAGCTTATGCGCCGCAGGTCACCGAAGACAGGCACGAATTAACATCAATAAGTCTCCCCACAATACCGCAATGAGAAGGCTTGGATTCGGTCTGCCTGATTAGTAAGGCGATAAGCACCAGTAGGCAGCTCGACCAGAGTATGAGCTGCAGGTCACTGAAGATAGGCACGAATCAACACCAATAAGTCTCCCCACAATACGGCAATGAGAAGGCTTGGATTCGGTTTGCCTGATTGTTAGGGCTTGTAAGCACCTGCAGGCAGTTCTAGCAGAGCAGAGCATGCGCTGCAGGGCACCGAACACAGGCACGCATCAGCGCCTAAAAACCTCCTCACAACATGGCGAAGAGAGGACCCGGATTCGGTTTGCCTGACTGATAGGGCTTGTAAGCACCTGTGGGCAACTCTAGCAAGCAGAGCAGAGTGTGTGCCACGGGGCACCGAAGACAGGCGTGTATCAACGCCAAAAAAATAAAAAGAAAGGGGGATCTGTGGGGAGCAACTCGGACTAGACTAAGTTACTGGAATTAAAACTTATTCTATGCATCTGCTCTCCCACAATATGGCGCTGAGAAGGGAGAAACAGCTTCTACACAGCTGCCTCCAGTTCAACCAATAAACTGTAGGACCTGCTCCTGATTGGAGGAGAGCAGCGTACTCGGCGTGTGGGTAGCAGAGTTGGGATTGGTGGAAAGGGACTATAAAGGAGGAGAGAGACAACATGCACCAGGAACATCTATCTGAAGGAACACCTGTGCAGCCCCTGAGAGAGCCGGCCGGCGGTGTGCCACTCCCCTGCGGAAGTGGGGAAAGTGGCTAGGGGGAACCGCCCTTCCACGGAGGTGGAAGGGTCAGTAGCCAACCCGGGAAGAACCAGCAGCAAACCTGGGGAGGGCCGAGCAGACAAAAGAACAGCGCAGGGTCCTGTGTCGTTCCTCCACGAAGACGGGGAGCGACAGTACATGAAAACAAATAAGCGTTGGGCAAGCTCCATGGCGGAGTAGGTTAATCCTCCACCTGTGGCGCCAGCATTCCATATGGGTGCCGGTTCAAGACCCGGCTGCTCCTGTTCCGATCCAGCTCTCTGCTGTGGCCTGGGAAAGCAGTAGAAGATGACCCAAGTCCTTGGGTCACTGCACCTGCATGGGAGACAGGGAAGAAGCTCCTAGCTCCTGGATCGGTGCAGCTC
Organism: Oryctolagus cuniculus; assembly: GCF_051225735.1. Classification (NCBI taxonomy): domain Eukaryota; kingdom Metazoa; phylum Chordata; class Mammalia; order Lagomorpha; family Leporidae; genus Oryctolagus; species Oryctolagus cuniculus. The sequence goes on along the minus strand of NC_142879.1, from coordinate 18,658,168 downwards.
TGGCCGTTGGGGCCATCTGGTGAATAAACCAACAGAAGGAAGACCTTTGTCTCTGTCTCTCACTCTCACTGTCTGTAACTCTACCTCTCAAATAAATAAATAAATTTTTTTTAAAAAAATTAAGTATTAAGAAAGGAGGGGCCAAAAATCTGATTCTGTCCCTTTTGTATCAGTAAATCAAAAATTAGGGGGTTGGCCCTGTTGCGAAGCATGAAAAGCCACTGCCTGCAGCACTAGCATCCCATATGGGTGCCAGTTCAAGTCCTGGCTGCTCCACTTCTGATCCAGCTCCCTGCTAATGCGCCTGAGAAAGCAGCAAAAGATGGCCCAAGTGTTTGGGTCGCTGCACCCAAAGAAGCTCCAGCTCTGGCCATTGCAGCCATTTGGGGAGTGAACCAGCGGATGGAAGACCTCTCTCTCTAACTCTGCCTTTCAAGTAAATAAATATTAAAAAAAAAAAAAAATAGGAAGGAGCCTTATCTCTATAGACTATCAATTTGCAATTAGAAGAAAACAGAACTTTTTTTTTTTTTTTTTTTTTTTTTTTGACAGGCAGAGTGGACAGTGAGAGAGAGACAGAGAGAGAAAGGTCTTCCTTTGCGGTTGGTTCACCCTCCAATGGCCGCCGCTGCAGCCGGCGCACCGTGCTGATCCGATGGCAGGAGCCAGGATCCAGGTGCTTCTCCTGGTCTCCCATGGGGTGCAGGGCCCAAGCACCTGGGCCATCCTCCACTGCACTCCCTGGCCATAGCAGAGAGCTGGCCTGGAAGAGGGGCAACCGGGACAGAATCCGGCGCCCCAACCGGGACTAGAACCCGGTGTGCCGGTGCCGCAAGGTGGAGGATTAGCCTATTGAGCCACGGCGCCGGCTAGAAGAAAACAGAACTTTTTTAAACTCAGGTGAGTAGACCCCAAGAAATTCCTGAATGCCCTTTTTATTTGTCCTGTCCTCAAAATGGGGTGAATGTTTTCCTGTAAATGAAGCAAGCCGGATGCAGGTGGATGCAAGAAGGAAGGGGAAGGCCCCAGGAGGGGGAAAACGTCCTAGGCTGCCTTGCAATCCGAGGAGGCCTCAGCAGAGCCCTTTTTGGGGGAACTCTGGTCCTCTGACCGTCCCATCTCCCCTCGGAAGTCTGCCCGTGAATCCCAGCTGCCGCCAGCGAAGCAGGAATCAGCCTCGGAGAAGCCAGGGTGCAAAGCTGGGGAGTGAGACTCAGGAGTGGCCTGGGCTCTGCTCGGGTTGCTCCTGGGGCTCGGGTCCCTGACAGGTGCATTCTTACACTGCCACAGCCTGGCAGTGCAGAATGCCATGTGTCTTGCCTGGCTGACTGCTCGATTCGACTTCCCCTCTGTGCACCTGGATCCAGAATTCCAGGGCAGCTTCCCTGTCTTCCCTGAAATCCCTTGGTAACTATGTACACCGAGGATCAGGACCAAACTCATGAACTGACCTGTTTCAGACCTGGTCTTCCAGTATAGGTTGTAGGATGTCGGCTCAAGTATCGGAATGGCTGGAGGTATTCTTGTGTGGGAAGCATAGTGTCCCCATGAGTACACGTGCTGGGACCGTGCCCCTGAAGAACAGGGAAGCCTGAGTTAGAACCCCCCTGGGGTAATCTTTTTGCTAGCTGCACCTCTTTCAATCTCGGGTTAAACAGTGGGTATACTGGCAGGGGTGGGGCTCAGTCATTTAAGGGCCCCAAAGTCAAGTTCCCTCTCATATTTGGAAAAATTCCTAAGGTATCTGCCAGAAACTGGGTAGTCTCACTAAAGGGATATTTTGCATCCAGAAAACAAGGAATTGTTTTTATTTAAATTGTACATATTTTAAGTCACATGATGCAAAGCTCAAAAGGCACAAAAAGAAACCTTTCTACCCTGTGTCATGACCAACCAGACCCTTCCCCCAAAAAAACCAATGTTACCATTTTGTTTTGTACTTTGTTTCTTTTATACACATACGATCGAATATAATTGAATGTATCTTCTCACGTTTTGATACAAATAATAGCAAGACGACACCTGCTGCTCACAACAGCATGGTACAGGGTTGAATGCACACCTTACTGAATCAGCCCTCCTAATGCACGTTGAGGGTTTTTCATCTACACACAACACTGCCGCATACAGTATACATGGCGGATACGTTGATAAACAATTGCGCAGCCAAAGGGTATCTGCATTCATACCTGTGATGACTTCCAAAACTCCGCAGAACTTGCCCCAGCCTTGCACTTCCAACCACAATGTGTAAACCAGGGAGTCTCCGGGTGGGAAGATTGCTTATGGAAGACAGAGACACCAAGCAAAGTAGCAGCCGCCCACCGTGCTGGGGTATCACCAACCTTAGGCATCAGAGGCCGCGCACAGGAAAGCAGTGTGGGCACTGACTTAGGTGGAACTGAGCAGCCCCGGCCCCTAACAATGCGTCCAAGTCAAGAAGAAGCAGAAGGCCTAGCCGCCCCCTCCCTGCACCCCCGGGGACGGCAGACAGGTCCGGCAGGGCTGCTCCGAGACCCTCGCAAGCCCCACTGTGACGCAGAGAACGCCCGAGGTCTCGGGGTTCTCGCCACAGCACTAGTCGGCGCGAGGCCGCCACTGTAGACCGTGGATTTTGAGACAGTTGCAGTGTCTCTGGGTTTCCTGGATGACAGGCAGTACCCGAATCCCTGGCAGGTAAAACGGAGCCCCTGCGGTCAGCGCCTTCGCCTAGAAGCCCTGGGAACGCTCCCCGTGGGGCCTGCCTCGTGGGCTGCGGGCAGAAAGAAACTCGGTTTCAGCGCATCACAGAGCTGGACGCCTGCGCGATCCCCTCCCCGGGCGCCCCCTCTCCTGCTGCTGGCCGAAGCCAGCCCCGGGCACATGCGGGTCAGGTGACGACGACGCCTCACGTGATGCCGACCCAGGGGAGGAGGGGGGCGGGCCTCGCTTGGCATTACGTCATCACGTCGCGCGGCCGCGGGGACCGGAGCCGGGACGCCCACGGTGACGGCCCCAGAGCCTCCGAGCGGGGGCGGCGGCGGCGCTCCGGCTCCTGCTGAGCCGCCTGCTCGCCCCGCTCCCCGCCCCGTCCCCACGGACCGTGGCCGGGCTCGGCGCGGCCGCTGGGCCCGGGAGCCGAGGTGAGTGGACCGGAGGTGGCGGCAGGTAGCCCCTGCCTTCGTAAGGTGGTGGCCCTTCCCCCATTCCTGGGGCTCCCTCCGAGGAGGAAGGCGGGGGGGCTTCTGGCCTGCGGCGCCCGGCGACCCGCGCCCCTCCGCTACCTCTGCCAGGCGGTGCCAGCCTAGCGCCCGGCGTGGTCCGCGGCGAAGACCTTCCTTCCTTCTCGGGAACTGACCCTTACCAGGAGTGGACACCCCGGCCCCGCCCCCAACCTGCCGTGGTGGAACCCCCGTGTTCAGGTGTGATCGGAGGTTCTAGAATAGGGCCCTTCCGAAAGGTAAGGGTGAGGCTGTGCTGAGGCTGCCTGGGGGGGCCGCTGTCCCCGCGCGAGGTCCTTCGGACCCTTGCATCCCAGGGTGGCCCTCGGTTGAGCGAAGGAAGACCTTTGTGCAGGACGCTCGCTCTGATGAATCACCGCCTGGTGTGCAAAGTGCCTGTGGCACAGTCGCTGGGTGGATCCTGTAGAGTGATGTGCGGACCATGGACAGAAGTAGATGAGTTTGGGGTCTTGTTTTTGCTCCTCAAACATCCTGACCGTGAGTTGCGAACTTTTTTTAATTTCTTGGATTATTTTTGAAAGTTTTGGATTCCCAGTAAGATGTACTCTCTTAATGACCACCCCCCATTTCACTCCCAGAAATTGTGCCTGAAGCCAAAGGAGAAAAAAAGGCTGTGAACTAGCACCTGTTCCTTAAGTTGCTGTTAGGTAGGGAATCACTGAGCTGATGCGCACAAGTGAACTTTGGGGCACAGCCGTCCCTTGGTGTCTGCAGCGCATTGGTGCCAGGAGCTGCCACAGATACCAGATAGGCTGGCACTCAGGTCTCCTGTAGAACGCTGTGTTTGCATGCAGCCTACCTAATGCATTGTAACTGCTGTGTAAGTGGTTTTGATACTCTGCTTAGGCAATAATGTCAAGGGAAAAACCGTGTGCATGTATAATACCCATGATTTTTTTTTCTCAAATAGTTCTATCTGCAGTTGGTTGACGGTGTGGGTGGGGAGCCATGGGACAGAGGGCTGACTTGTAACAGGCCACGGCAGCGATGGCGGTGAAGTTGGCAGTAGAGGGATTTTAGGTTTCTATCCTGACAAGTTCTCTGAGTATAGAAGAAGTGCTGTGAATATTGATGTGTTAGCATTGGTGGACGTTCCCAATCGTGTAGAACAGGAAGACTCCTACTGAGGAGTTTTGACGACTCTGGGGAGACCACAGATGGCTTGCGTGGTCTCTGCTATTCAAAGCAGGTCCCAGGTTGTCGTTTGAAATTTCACTTTCAGAAGAAATGTAATTATATTTGGAAATCCTGATGCATAATTCTTTGCATCTTGTATTTCTTTGGAAACCAGTTCATTTTCACCAATACTAGCCTTTCTTGTTCTAAGTTGAATACACTGTTTTTCTTATATTTAATTGTTAAATTTTAATTGTGTACCTGCTAGGGTCCATATGAACCAAGAACCCACCCTCTGAATACTTATTCTCTTATGAATATTAAATAGCCATGATGTCACACCTTTAAGGGATTTTACCTTTTTATCACTTGAGACAATCCCATGAAGATACATAGGCCTTTCTGTTTAGAATACAGTTGAGCACCGATTATAATAAATTGCAGGTGGCAGGGACACTCATGACAGAGGACTTGAGAGGAAGCAGGGCTGCTCCTTAAGCTAGAAGAGTTAGCGGCCAGATGGCGGTGAGCCCAGAGAGCGCAGGGGCTGTCCCTGTGGGCGTCTGTGCCTGCAGAGGTCTCAGCCCCCGTCTGGGAAGCTGATGGCCTGTGTGCCTCTGTTGCCTTCTCTTGCAGTTCCAGGACCCAGGGCCCCCTCTGTTCTTTCTCCATATTGCTTGATGGGAGGCAGGATGGCCCCCAAAGACATAATGACCAACACGCATGCTAAATCCATCCTCAACTCGATGAACGCCCTCAGGAAGAGCAGCACCCTCTGCGACGTGACGCTGAGAGTGGAGCAGAAAGACTTCCCCGCCCACCGGATCGTGCTGGCTGCCTGCAGCGACTACTTCTGCGCCATGTTCACCAGCGAGGTAAGCAGGCCGCACCCGTGCAGCCCATGCCTGTAAGCGCCTCGCCTCGCCTCACCGAGGAAGACAACCCAAGCTTCATATGGTAGTGGAGTCTTGTAAGACGCTGTGTAAGCAGGCAGGCTTATTCACAGTGAGATCCGCACATGCCTGTGCCTTCGTTTTCTCACCTCTGAGTTAGAGATAATAGTGCTGCCCAGTGCGTCACGCAAGGCTGTGGCGAAGACAGAAAATTACGTGTCAAGTGCTTAGGACAGCTTAGTGGGTAATGAGACGTTATTGACTTTGTGTTGGTTTGTTTTTAGAGATTGACTTATTTATTTATTTGAAAGTCAGAGTTACACGGAGAGAGGAGGAAAGGCAGAGGCAAAGAGAGAGGTCCTCCATCCGCTGGTTCACTCCCCAGATGGCCACAATGGCCGGAGCTGCACCCGATCCGAAGCTGATAGCTTCTCCCGGGTCTCCCACGTGGGTGCAGGGGCCCAAGGACTTGGGCCATCTTCCACTGCTTTCCTGGGCCACAGCAGAGAGCTGGATGGAAAGTGGAGCACTGGTGCCTGGATGGGATGTCAGCACTGCAGGCGGTGGCTTTACCTGCTACGCCACAGCACTGGCCCCCAGCTATAAAATTTGCCTTCACATTTTTCTAAGCTTTAATTTTTTTTTTAATTATTTGAGAGGCAAAGTTACAGAGAGAGAGAGAGGGAGAGACAGAGAGAGGTTTTCCATCTGCTGTTTCACTCCCCAAACTTGACCACAACTGCTGGAGCTGGGCCGATCTGAAGCAAGTAGCTTCTTCCAGGTCTCCCTTGTGGATGCAGGGACCCCAGCACTTGGGCCATCTTCTACTGCCTTCCCAGACCACTAGGAGGAGCTGGACTGGAAGTGGAGCAGCTGGGATTCCAAACCAGCATCCATATGGGATGCTGGCACTGCAGGTGGAGGCCTAACTTACTATGCCACAGCTCGGGCCCCTCCCCAAACAATTTTTGACTACTATGCCTCCCCAGCTTCTGATATATGTTTATAATCTATTTTCATTTATTTTTAAATGTTTATTTTTATCTACATGAAAGGTAGAGCAACAGAGAGGGGGAGAGAAGGAGAAAGAGAACCATCCACTGGTTCATTCCCCAAATGCCTGCAACAGTCAAAGCCAGAAGCCAGAAACTCCCCCTTGGTCCTCCTGCGTGGGTGGCATGAACCCGAGGACTTGGGTCATCATCTGCTGCCTTCCGAGGCTGGTTAGCAGGCAGCTGGTCAGAGCAGAGCACCGGGACCTGATACAGGATGACATGGCAGGCAGTGGCTCAGCCTGTGGCCCCACGGCACCGTCCCCTGTAATCTAATTTTAAAGCCAGTGCAGTTAATGATGCTGTGAACCAGCACTCAGTCACACTGCTGGTAGGAAACACGCAGAAACCTAACAGGTCATTCCAGCTCCTCCAGGCTGATGTTAAAATGACCTCGTGTAATGCAGCGTTATAGGTCACCATGCTGTACGGTTCTGGGTGATCCCTGCCCGAGAGCATCAGAAGCCGGGCCCTTTCTCGGGGAGGAGAGTGTCACCCAGCAGCCGCAGCCCATGAAATGCATCCAGGCTGCTGGCTGCTAATTGCATGTTGTGCTTCCTGTTTGGTGTCAGCTTGAAGAAAACCTGTCTGCACTCTTTTAACCCATTCAGAAATTAGTATAGAGTTCCATATAAATTTTTTTTTTCCTCATTCTTTCTTTAAAAACTGGCATCTGGCAAGAAAATGCCAGATGATTTTGTCTTTACTTTTAAGAGTAATTGGTTTAAGGGAAAGAGTCCCAAGACCCACTTGGTCCTTTTTTTTTTTTTATAAAGATTTATTTTATTTATTTGAAAGACAATCACAGAGAGAGGTAGAGACAGAGAGAGAGGTCTTCCATCGCTGATTCACTCCTTAGATGGCTGCAACGGCCGGAGCTGTGCGGATCCGAAGCCAGGAGCCAGGAGCTTCTTCCGGGTCCCCACACAGGTGCAGGGGCCCAAGCACTTGGGCCATCTTCTACCGCTTTCCCAGGCCGTAGCAGAGAGCTGGATTGGAGAGGAGCGGCCAGGATTAGAACCAGCGTCCATGTGGGATGCCGGTGCTTTAGGCCAGGGTTTTAACCCACTGCACCACAGCGCCGGCCCCAAGGCCCACTTAGTTCTCTTAGCAATTATGTATTACCCTGGCAACCGTCTGACTTCACTGGGTTGATCTGTAAAATAGGTGGCTGGACTAGATGGTTTCCCTGTTCTCTTCCAGCCCTGCCGTCTCCTCAGTCTCCTGTCAGTCAGAAGATCACAGACAGGCCAGGGTACCTGAGTTTTATCTGTCGCTTTTAGTTAAGTGGCCCTGGTCAAGTCACATAACTTCTTTGAACCTTAGATCCTTTATGTCATAAGTGGAAATAATATCATATCAGACCAGATAGCCTTACCAGTTTGCTGTGAATATTAAATCATAGGGGCCAGTGTTGTGGAATAGCAAATAAAGCTGCTACCCACAATGCAACACTGCATATGGGCACCAGTTCGAGTCCCAGCTGCTCCTCTTCTGATCCAGCTCTCTGCTATGGCCTGGGAAAGCAATGGAAGATGGCCAGAGTCCTTGGGCCCTGCACCCATGTGGGAGACCTGGGAGAAGCTCCAGGCTCCTGGCTTCAGCCTGGCCCAACCCTGGCCTTCAGGGCCATGTGGGGAGTGAATCAGTAGATGGAAGATTGTGGGCTGCACGTTCTCTCTCTGTAGTTCTGCCTTTCAAATAAATAATACATCTTTTAAAAAAAATCCTAGTAGATTCAGAAGTACACTGAAAAATTGTGATGCAAAATATGAAGGTGAAGGGCTGGTGTTGTGGCCTGGTGGTTTCAGCCACTGCGTGTGGTGCTGGCCTCCCATGGTGAGCCCTGGCTGCTCCTTTTCCAATCCAGCTTCTTGCTAATGGGCCTGGGAATGCAGTGGACAGTGGTCCAAGTACGTGGGCCCTGCCACCCATGTGGGAGACGAGGGTGGAGCTCCTGGCTCCTAGCTTTGGCCGGGCCCAGACCTGGCTGTTGCGGCCATTCAGGGAGTGACCCAGTAGATGGAAGATCTGTGTTACTCTGCCTTCCAAATAAATAAATAAATCATTAAAATATGTATCTATATATGAAATATGAAATTGCTCTAAATTCATGTGTGGTAAAATCATATTTAAACTGACTCATGGGAATATAGTTTATTGAATGAGAAACTTCTGGAAAACATGTATTTATATATTTTAGTATCATTAGCATTGACTGTATTTAATATATTCGGACAGTAATTGTCTGCAAACTTGTACTGCGTTAAATGTTAAAACCAAGGCTGGCACTGTGGTTAATCCTCTACCTGTGGCACCAGCATCCCTTATGGGCACTGGTTCTAGTCCCAGCTGCTCCTCTTCCTATCCAGCTCTCTGCTAAGGCCTGGGGAAGCAGTAGGAGATTGCCCAAGTGCTTGGGCCCCTAGACCCACAAGTAAGGCCCAGAGGAGGCTCCTTGTCCCTGGCTTCAGATTGGCCCAGCTCCGCTCATTGCAGCCATTTGGGGAGTGAACCAGTGGAAGGAAAGACCTTTCTCTCTGTCTCTCCCGCTCACTGTCTGAGCTGAGACTCGAACTGGTGCCTATATAGGATGCCTCTGCAGGCAGAGGCTTTAACCTGCTGTGCCACAGTGCCAGCCCCTAGTGAGGTTTTGTAATGTCTGAGGTTGGTTTTGTTCTTGGCTTCAGTAGAAAATGTTTTGTTATTCTCTGGGCTAATGGAGAAGTCAAAAGTAACAAAGCAATATAATTTGTAATGGGGTGGCCTGGAATTTTGTGAGTAATATAAATTTCTAAATTAAGGTTAAGATGTAGTAAAATGAGCCAGCACTGTGGCTCAATAGGCTAATCCTCCACCTGCGGCGCCGGCACACCAGGTTCTAGTTCTGGTTAGGGCGCCAGATTCTGTCTCAGTTGCCCCTCTTCCAGGCCAGCTCTCTGCTGTGGCCAGGGAGTGCAGTGGAGGATGGCCCAGGTCCTTGGGCCCTGCACCCACATGGGAGACCAGGAGAAGCACTGGCTCCTGCCATCAGATCAGTGTGGTACGCCGGCTGCAGAGGCCATTGGAGGGTGAACCAACAGCAAAGGAAGACCTTTCTCTCTGTCTCTCTCTCTCACTGTCCACTCTGCCTGTCAAAAAAAAAAAAAGTAGTAAAATTATCATTATCATAGGTAATCAGTTTTTGAAGTTTCTATCCTGTAAACTCAGAGATTTCCACTCTTAGTTAAACAGTTTTTATGAACCTGGCCCCTTCGGCTCTCATAATTTCAAGATCTTCTAGACTAAATACTACCAGTAACTAAGTAACCTGAAGATAGAGCCAGCTCCATCTTTTGAAGAAGTGTTGAACAGTGCAGTTGTATTTAGTGTTATGGAAGGGCCCCGGGTGATCTGTGTGTTCCTGTTCCGCATTACCAAATGTTGTCTGTGGACAGATGACACAGCCAGGTAATCCTGGGAGGCGTGGAGCCATAGCCCCACAGCGTTCTCTGCAAGCATGAAATTGTGTTTTGTTTTATTTTTTCCTAAGATTTATTTATTTATTTATTTGAAAATCAGAGTTACACAGAGAGAGAAGGAGAGACAGAGAGAGAGGTCTTCCATCTGCTAATCCACTCCCCAACTGGCTTCAGTGGCCGGAGCTTCGCCGATCTGAGGCCAGGAGCCAGGAGCTTCTTCCGGGTCTCCATGTAGGTGCAGAGGCCCAAAGACTTGGGCCGTCTTCCACTGCTTTTCCAGGCCATAGCAGAGCGCTAGATCAGACATGGAGCAGCTGGGACTTGAACCAGTGCCCATATGGGATGTCAGTACTGCAGGCAGTGGCTCTACCCGCCACACCACAGCACTTACCCCACTATTGTGTCTTAAAAGTTCGTGAGCAGGGCCCAGTGCTGTGGCGTAGCAGGTAAAACTGCAGCCTGCAGTGCTGGTATCCCATATATATGGGCGCCGGTTCAAGTCCCAGCTGCTCCACTTCCGATCTGGCTCTCTGCTATGGCCTGGGGAAGCAGTGGAAGATGGCCCAAGTCCCAGACCCCTGCACCAGCATGGGAGACCCGGAGGAAGCTCCTGGCTCCTGGCTTCGGATCGGCGCAGCTCCAGCCGTTGCATCCGGTTGGGGAGTGAACCAGCAGATGGAAGTCCTCTCTCTCTCTCTGCCTCTCCTTCTCTCTGTGTGTAACTCTATCAAATAAGTAAATAAATAAATTTTTTTAAAAAGAAGTTCATGAGCACTAGTGGTATGTTCATGGAACTTTTGCATTCTATTCGACAGTAAACTCTGTTTTAGTGTGAAGTCAGTGTTTTCAGTTATTCACTAATAAATTTGATATTCCAGAAGGTGCCACCTACTGTGTATATCTGGGGTTCAGGTAACTGCCCACCCCATTCAAAAAGCTACAAATACATGTCCTGTCTGCTCTATACAAGTCCAGCGAAATAGAGTGGTTTGTTTAATGTGTGTTCAGTTCATACTATCATCAGCCTTTCAGCTCTCGCGTTGGAGATGCTGCGTTTGCCTTGTGAGAGTCTGAGCATCATTCTTACTCGGAGTTTGTAGCTTTCAGAGAAGGGGAAGCCTTACGTTGATATCCAGGGTCTGACGGCGTCCACCATGGAGATCCTGCTGGACTTCGTGTACACAGAGACGGTGCACGTGACGGTGGAGAACGTGCAGGAGTTGCTGCCCGCAGCCTGCCTGCTGCAGCTGAAAGGTACGCGCCCCAGGTGTCCCCGGAGGTGTTGGAATGAGCGCTGCAGACTCACGCGTGACATTGATGGAGACAGACTCGGGACGCTTGCCTTCACTGCCCTTGGCTTTTGTGTGGGCGGCAGAATACCAGGTGTCGATAGCCATGTAAAGGGAGCTCTCGCGATATGAGCGCTTGTTTCTTTGAGGGAGAACAGTTCCCCCTGTTCTGCTCCTAAAGACCTGGAGGAGGGCACGGTGTATGCATTTCCTTACGTTTGTGCACCTGGTGCTCCTCCCCGTAAGGAAATTAACGAAACTGAGACTGTCTGTGGCCTGCATGGATACTGCTCCTCTTCTAGGGAGGCTGGAGTGGGGGGAGGGCTTTTCATGGGCAACCCTTTTGTTTCTTTAAGTTTTTGAACCATGTAAAATATCAATTAGAAAATAAAAGCTAAATCAGCACTCAAAAGTGAAAGTAGGTTTTCACAGGAATGGGCTGCCTTCCAGCTCCCAATCTGCCTTTTTAAATTTCCAGTCGCTCTCATTATATTCAGTCCTGATATACACGTAGTTTAACATTTCCAGTCTGAATGCAGGATTTTGAGACTGTGAAGCTTTTGCATTCGTGCACAATTACAAAATTCAGTTTATGCTCAGAACTTTGCCATTAGAGCAGTACAAGGTTGTTCTGAGGGTCCGTTAGTAAGTTTTGACGTTACGGAGAAAACGGTGCATTGTGCTGAATCAGCACTTGCGTTTAAAGCTCGGTTCGCAGCAGTGTTAGAAGAGTTTTGGTTTCGTTGCGCCAGTGTCCCTGCCATCCTGATTTTAAAGATGAGGTAGAGACAAGTGTGAGGTTCTTGCTTGAAGCCACAGAGCACATAAGACAGAGTGAAACTGGAATTTGTGTGCATAAATTTTTTTTTACCTGTTTCTTAGATGTTGAGCCAGGGTTCCTCTGATAGAAAAGATATTGAGATCCTAGAATATATACTGGCCAAGTGTACTGAAGTGTTCACCACCTGTTTGTCCTAGGTGTGAAGCAAGCCTGCTGTGAGTTCTTGGAAAGTCAGTTGGACCCTTCTAACTGCCTGGGTATCCGGGATTTTGCTGAAACGCACAATTGTGTTGACCTGATGCAAGCAGCTGAGGTCTTTAGCCAGAAGCACTTTCCTGAAGTGGTGCAGCATGAAGAGTTCATCCTTCTAAGTCAGGGAGAGGTGGAGAAGCTCATCAAGTGCGATGAAATCCAGGTACAGGTTTGGCGTGGTGTCTGCCGCCTTCGAAGCTGGGCCGCTAGGAAACTCGCACAGCGGGGTGAAGTTGCCGTGTGTCTGTAGCAGAGCCTCATAAGTAGGCGTCCGTACTGGCCAAGGGTTTGTTAACTCCCCACAGTTATATATATCAAGCTTCTTTGCATGTTTATAGAGAGCCCGTCACTTTCCTCAATTAAATGTATGATGCCAGTGGTGAGATTCTCTGTTAGGCAGAATGCAGAGTGAACAGGAACCGCAGGTGGAGTGGGTGTCTGTTGACCTCTTCTCTGTTACCCATTCACTCCTTTAGACGTTTATTGAGCATTCTGCTGTGTAGCAATCACTGTGCCAGGGATATGGAGTTCCTGGTTCCCGGGAATGCACAGTACAGTAATAGGAGCAGCTAGACGAACACAGGAGAGTAGTGAGTCCATACAGGGTAAGATCACGTGGAAGGAGAGTAAACCTTTGCTCGGGTGTGGAGCGGAGAGACAGAAGTTTCAAAGTGAGGATGTGCATAAGCTGGAACCAGGTCCTGACTGCGCTGTGGGGCTGGTGGGGACAGGAGGAGGGGACAGGTCAACTGGGTGTCAGAAGAATAGCGCTTGCCTGGCAGAGGGGTTAGGTGCTGCCTGTGCCGGGCAGGCCTTCAGTGTCTTAACCCAGCAGGAGGAGGCTGAGCAGTTCTCACTCCAAACCGCAATACCAGCAGCTAGGCAGAGTTTTTTATTGCATAGAGGTCTATAGTGAGGCGAAGAACTAGAGTTAGAAATCCACACATGGGCCGGCGCTGCGGCTCACTAGGCTAATCCTCCGCCTGCGGCGCCGGCACTCTGGGTTCTAGTCCCGGTTGGGGCGCCGGATTCTGTCCTGGTTGCTCCTCTTCCAGTCCAGCTCTCTGCTGTGACCCGGGAAGGCAGTGGAGGATGGCCCAAGTGCTTGGGCCCTGCACCCGCATGGGAGACCGGGAGGAAGCACCTGGCTCCTGGCTTCGGATCGGTGCAGTGCGCCGGCTGTAGCGGCCATTTGGGGGGTGAACCAATGGAAGGAAGACCTTTCTCTCTCTCTCTCTCTCGCTCTCTCACTGTCTAGCTCTGCCTGTCCAAAAAAAAAAAAGTCCACAGTCCACACATGGGGCTGTTAAATATCTTTGAACTCATAGGATTCATCTCCAGTGGCCCAATTCTTCAGTTAATAATTTCTAGAAAATATCTAGAATCAAGTCTACCTGTTGAGCTTGTTTTACCCAGGTAGAAATTTGATTCTTCAGAAGACTAAGAAATCATTTTTGCTCCTCTCTGGTAATAATAAGAGGGTGATTTTTGGAACTGGCATTTGGCACAGAGATTAAAATTTATGAGCCTACCTCCGATATCCGAGTGCCTTGGTTTTGAGTTCCAGCTCTACTTCTGATCCCAGCCTGTTGCTAACGTGCACCCTGGGAGGCAGCAGTGACAGCTCCAGAATCCGGGTCTTTGTCACCCACGACGGAGACCTGGATTGAGTTCCTAACTCCTGGCCGGTGCAGGCGTTTAGATGGCGAACCAGCAGATGTCTCTCTGTGTCTGTTTCTCTCTCTCTCCTCTCTGCCTCTCAAATAAAAAGTGAAAATAATTTTTAAATATCATGTTTTTCCTTTTTAAAAAAAGATTTTACTGTGTTTATTTGAAAGGCAGAGTTACAGAGAGGGAGACATGGAGAGTGAGAGAGATATCTTCCATCCGCTGCTTCACTCCTCAAATTGTCATGATGGCTGGGGCTGGGGCTGGGCTGTACCGAAGCCAGGAGCCAGGAGCCAGGAGCTTCATCCAGGTCTCCCATGCAGGTGCAGGGGTCCAAGCACTTGGGCCGTTTTCTCCTGCTTTCCCAGACAATAGCAGAGAGCTGGATCAGAAGAGGAACAGCCGGGACTTGAACAGACACCCTATGGGATGCTAGCACCACAGGCAGAAGCTTAACCTGCTATGCCACAGTGCCGGCCCTACCCGCTTCTGATGAAGCTTCCAGCTAATGTTCCTGGGAAGCAGTGAAGGACGGCCCAAATACCTGCCACTCATTTTGGGAGACCTAGCTCCTGGCTTTGGCCTTGCTTAGCTCTGGCTTTTGTGGGAATTTTGGGAGTGAACAAGTGGATGGAAGATTTTGTTCTCCTTTTCTTTCTCTCTCTCTCAGCCTCTCTCTCTTTGTCCCTAAGCAGGCTACTACCTTTCAAATACATAAATCTTTTTAAAACAGAATTAAACTTTGATTAATATTTCAAGTGCTGGGGGCTGTGGTTGTAGCAAAGCAGGTAAAGTCACCATGTGGAACACAGACGTCCCACGTGGGCGCCAGTTTGAGTCTCGGCTGCCACACTTCCAATCCAGCTCCCTGCTAATGGCCTGAGAAAAGCAGCAGAAGGTGACTCAAATGCTTGGGGCCCTGCTACCCACATGGGAGACCCAGATGAAGCTACAGGCTCCTGGTTTCTATCTGGCTTAGCCCTGGCCCTTGCAGCCATTTGGGGAGTGAATCAGTGGATGGAAGACCTCTTCCCTGAACTCTTGACTTTAGAAATAAATAAGCAAATCTTTCAAAAAAAAATAATTCTAAATACTGTAGAAGGAATTTGTTACTTAAAGAAATACTATAATATTTTTTTTTTGACAGGCAGAGTGGACAGTGAGAGAGAGAGAGACAGAGAGAAAGGTCTTCCTTTGCCGTTGGTTCACCCTCCAATGGCCGCCGCGGCCTGCGCGCTGCGGCCAGCTCACCGCACTGATCTGATGGCAGGAGCCAGGTACTTATCCTGGTCTCTCATGGGGTGCAGGGCCCAAGCACTTGGGCCATCCTCCACTGCACTCCCTGGCCACAGCAGAGAGCTGGCCTGGAAGAGGGGCAACCGGGACAGAATCTGGTGCCCCGACCGGGACTAGAACCCGGTGTGCCGGCGCCGCAAGGCGGAGGATTAGCCTAGTGAGCCGCGGCGCCGGCCTGAAATACTATAATATATTTTTGTAAACCAAATGATTACTCCCTGATTTATTTTGTTAAAGCTCGGATTTTTATGTAATTTAATCAAATTTTAGTCAGCTTTATCTTTATACCTTTCCTTAGTGATTTTTCTGAGGGAAAACTGAGTGGGGCACGATGGTGAAATTACTTCCAAACAAAGGGGAATTATTTTATCTTCCCGCACGGTGCTTCACAGCAGCCTGGGGAAGCGACTGTTTTAGATGCTGCAGAGTTGGGCCAGCACTGTCGCGTAGCGGGTAAAGCCGCCGCCTGCAGTGCTGGCATCCCATACGAGCGCTGGTTCGAGTCTCTGCTGCTCCTCTTCCAATCCAGCTCTCTGCTGTGGCCTGGGAAAGCAGTAGAGGATGACCCAAGTGCTTGGACCCCTGCACCCCCGTGGGAGACCCGGAAGAAGCTCCTGGCTCCTGGCTTCAGATCAGCCCAGTTCCAACTGTTGCAGCCATTTGGGGAGTGAACCAGCAGATGGAAGACCTCTCTCTTTCTCTCTCTCTCTCTGCCTCTTATTCTCTGTGTAACTCTGACTTTCAAATAAATCTTTTTTTTTAATGCTACAGAGTAAGGAATTTGCCAAAACCTTAGTTCTCACTCTATGGTGTAGAATAAGGTATCCTTTTTTTCCCCCCCTTAGATTTATTTGTTTATTTGAAAGAGCTACAGAAAGAAAGGGAGAGACAGAGATCTTCCCTTTCGCTGGTTCAATCCCTAGGTGGCAGCAACAGCCAAGATTGGATCAGGCCAAAGCCAGGAGCTTCATCCCGGGGGTCTCCCATGATGGTGGCAGGGGCCCAAGCACTTGGTCCATCTTTTGCTGCTTTCCCAGCCCGTTAGCAGGGAGACAGGGAGCTGGATCGGAAGTGGAGCCGCCAGGACACAAACTGGTGCCCAAATGCGATACCAGTGTGGCAGGCGGTGGCTTTATGTGCTATACCAGCCCTGGTACGTTATATTTTTGTGCTGCCATGCCAGGATAACCAAAAATAATGTTCTTCACACTTGGAAACTGGTAATTTGCTGGAATATTACCAGAGTAAGCACTGTGGATTTGAAGTGTGTTGCTTATTATAACAGAATAACTAATCTGGGGTGAGCATTAAGCCACTGCTGAGGATGCCCGGATCCCATGTGGGAGCGCCAGTTCAAGACTCAGCTCCTCCACTTCCAGTCCAGCCTCGTGCTGATGCCTCCTGGGAGGCAAGAGATGATGGCCCACATGCTTGGGCCCCTGCCACCACTCTGGGAGACCCAGGTAGAGTTCCTGACTCCTGGTTCAGCCTGGCCTAGCCCTGGTTTTTGCATGCATTTGGGGAGTGAACCAACAGACAGCAGATTGATCGATCTCTCTCTCTCTCTCTTGCTCTGCCTCTGTTAGTCTTCCTTTCAAATAAATTTTTTTTAAAAAGATAGCCAATACTCAGTATCTACTGTTGGTTCATTTACCATCTGTTTATTGAGCCTAGAACAGTTCCAGGTGTGGAGAATCCAATTATGAGCAAAACAAAAATTCTGTCCCCTCTATTCTGATTGCACCATCATTGGTGTCTATATTCTCACATCTCCATTTTCAGAGGTTACTTAGAGGTTAACGTTCATGCCACAGCCAGGAACTGCTAGAGCCAGGATTCAAATCATGCTTCTTTTCTTTCTTTTTTTTTTTTTTTTTTTGGACAGGCAGAGTTAGACAGTGAGAGAGAGAGAGAGGTCTTCCTTTTTCTGTTGGTTCATCCCCCCAAATGGCCACTACGCTGCGCCGATCCAAAGCCAGGAGCCAGGTGTTTCCTCCTGGTCTCCCATGTAGGCGCAGGGCCCAAGGACCTGGGCCATCCTCCACTGCCCTCCCGGGCCGCAGCAGAGAGCTGGCCTGGAAGAGGAGCAACCGGGACAGAATCTGGCACCCCAACCAGTCCTAGAACCCGGAGTGCCGGCACCACAGGCGGAGGATTAGGCTAGTGAGCCGCAGTGCCAGCCATGCTTATTTTCTTAACCACTAAACTATGAGCTGATCGTGTAGTCATTTTGTTTCCAATCATCCAAATGAGGAAGCAAGCACAGAAGTAGTTACTTTTCTAGTTGCTTTTCTTTTTCTTTTCTTTTTTTAAGATCATTTGAATGGCAGAGCAAGAGCAAGAGCAAGAGAATCGATCTTCCATCTGCTGGTTCACTCTCCAGATGGCACAACATTCAGGTCTGGGCCAAGCTGAAGCCAGGAGCCAGATCTTGCCTGGTCTTCCCTGTGGGTGGCAGGGGCCGTCATTTGCTGCCTTCCCAGGAGCATTAGCAGGGACTGGAACTGGCACTCTGCTGTGGGTTGCAGGCATCACAAGTAGCGGCTTAACCCACTGTCCCACAACACTGGCCCCATTTTTAGTGTTTTGAAATGGTATAGATTTCGGAATAAACTAGATGGAACATAGAGAGCAAATAACAAACCTTATTTAGGAGCTGTGACAAAAAGTTTGAAGACTCTGTTGTATAATTTCCCTTTACTGAGTTTTGAGACTGCCTTTTGCGTGTTCTCTGAAAATACAGCAGATGGCATATTTGTTTTCTGTTCATGTGCCAGCCAGGATAGGAACCAGTCTGACTCCCAGTTGCTAATCCTTCCTCTTATGAAATAAAGCAGCAGTGCTTAAAGCAGTGGGAAGGAGTGCATCCTATTGGTGAGGAGAACACGGCAGGAGAGCCGACCAGCGTTCAGTCTCTGCTGTGTGGCACTTGTTCCAGCCGCTCGTCTGCAGTTGCCTCTTCCATGAGTACACGGGCTGTTCTGAACATTGAGTAAGGATGGCAGTTCCCCATATGGTGAAGAATTCTCTGAAAATTTGCAGCATTAGCATTGGAGGGTTTCTCTCCCAGTTTAGCTGTTTCTCTGTAAGTCTAATCCATCGTTATCCAGTAGAACATTCCGTCTTCAGTAAAAGCAGGAATCTCAGATCATGAATGAAAAAAATCTTGTTTTTACAACTGCCTGGGCTGGGCTAAAGCTGGGGACCAAAGCTCAGTCCAGGTCTGCCGTGTGGGAGGCAGGAACCCAACTGTTGTGTATCACCACTGCCTCCTAGGGTCTGTATTAGCAGGAAGCTGGAGCCAGAGCTGGAGCTGGAAGTTGGACCTAGGTGTTCTGATGTGGGACACGGTGTCCTACTGCGTGGCCAAACACCCACCCCGTGAAGAATGAAACCCATGAAGAATTTCTCTGTTTTCTTGTTCTTATTTGAGAACAGAAAGAGAGGGTGCTCTGTCATATGCTGATTCATTCCCAGATTCCTGCAGTGGCCCTGTCTGGATGGCAGGGACCCGTCTACTTGGGCCTAACTGCTGTCTCCCAGATTTTGCATTAGGAGGAAGCTGGAATCAGGAACTGGAGCCCCTGGACTTGAGTCCAGGAGCTCCAATGTGAGATGTGTGCGTCCTAACCAGCGGTTCAATCACGGGGCCAAAGCCCACCCCTGCTCTAAATTTAAATGTAAATAGCCACACATGGCTAGTGGCTACTGGATGGGCCAGGCAGTGCTCTTCTGTCTGCCTGAGAGCCCCGTCTTAACTCCCTGGCTCACTGCTTCTCGTCCAGCAGATTTCAGTGGACCATTCTTGGAAAACCCGTCCCTGACTCATCCATCTACATGAGGAAACCTCAGCTCTTCTGTCTGGCACCTTTCCTGTGTAGTTCGGGGGAACCGTGGGGTGGCTTGTTCTTCTGATCGAGCAGTTGTCTTCCCTCTGAAGAACAAGGATCACGTCTGGTTTGCTCACCATTGTATTACCAGCTTCCAGAGAATGCCTGGCACTTAGCTGGGGTTCAGTGAGTCCCACAGTTCCTGGGAAAAGTTGGCAGGGTGGATTTTAGTCCAGTCACGGTGACACTGAAAGGTCTGCCCAGCACACGTGCTGTAGGAGTTGCTGGGAGGGAAACATGACCTGTATCTGAGTGTTTGTCTTTGTGGGATCCTGCTGTTATTATGTACCCAGTGGCATGGCGCAGGCTTCCTAGGGTGTCTTACCTTATCCAGATCATCATGAGTAAGCTGAGACCTGAGTTTCCCAAATGCCCAGTCACATGTATCATCTCAAGAGCACAAGCGTGGACACAGTGGTTGCTCCGGCACCAGTGAACGGTGTGTTAGCGTCTGCAACGTTCCATGTGATGGTGACAGAGAAGCTCCTACGCCAGAGGCTTGGGTGGCCTGGAGGCCCTAAGTTAGGAATAAAAATTATGTCAAGAGCTAGTTTTGAACAGGGCAACAGGTTGCCCATGCGTTCTCTCTAAAGTAGCTGAAATGACCCAGAAGAATTCAGAAATGGGAAAAATTCCAACATGAAGGCCAACATGTGACTGACAGTTTATTAGATACTAGCTTGGACTTTTTTTTTTTTTTTTTTAACCAAATTGACTTGCATCCATTTCCCGATCTGAAAAGATTGCTGTTTCCAGAAGATAGGAAGTGACAGTGCTGGCAGTGGAGAGGAGAGCACGCGTTTCA
Organism: Oryctolagus cuniculus; assembly: GCF_051225735.1. Classification (NCBI taxonomy): domain Eukaryota; kingdom Metazoa; phylum Chordata; class Mammalia; order Lagomorpha; family Leporidae; genus Oryctolagus; species Oryctolagus cuniculus. The sequence goes on along the minus strand of NC_142879.1, from coordinate 18,638,444 downwards.
GGCTGTGAGTTACTTGGAAGAGCAGAGTCGTGATGTGTGATTCTACCTTGCAGGTGGATTCCGAAGAGCCAGTCTTTGAGGCCGTCATCAACTGGGTGAAGCACGCCAAGAAGGAGCGAGAAGAGTCCTTGCCCGACCTGCTACAGTATGTGCGGATGCCCCTTCTTACCCCTAGGTACATCACAGATGTCATAGATGCCGAGGTAAGTCTTGGCAGATACTCAGGATCAAAGCCTGGACCAGCGCTAGTAGCATAGGGTAGTGTCATGGGGATTGATTGCATTCTGATTTTTTAATTTGAGGGAGAGACTTCCATTCACTGGTTCACTCCCCCACATACCTTCAATAGCCTGAGCCGGGCCAACGGAAACTGGCAGCCAGAACTCAGTCCAGGTCTACGATGTAGGTGGCGAGCACTCACCCATTCCTTGAGCCTCCCAGGGTGTGTGTGAGCAGAAAGCGAATCGGGGGTGGAGGCAGGACTTGAACCTAGCCACTCCGGCATGGGGTGTGCACATCCCACCTGGCAGCCTCATTGCCCCTTGTGGTTTTAATGCAGGCACACTGTCTCCTGACTGTCTCCTGGCTGTCTCTCCAGGCATACCAGAGAGGTGGTGCTGGGGAGGCCAGAAGCATACTTCTGGGAAAAGTTCATTGCTGGGCAAATCAGGTTCCTGACACGGTGGAAATGTAGGCTTTAATTGTGTGTTTCCTCCTCTTTTTCTTTAAGTGCCCCCTGGTGCTTTCTTCACGTAAGGAACATCAGGGGATGGATTTTGTTCCCTTCTCCATTACCAGAAATTGTTTCCAATTGCTCTAAAAAACGGGACAACAATGCCTTGCTTAGCAGGTACCCCCTCCCCTTAAGGTTTATTTATTTGAGAGGCAGGGTTAGAGAGTTAGACAAATAGACAGAGATCTTCCATCACTGGTTCACTTCCCAAATGGCTGGAATGGCCAGAGCTGGGCCCATCTGAAGCCAGAACCAGGAGCTTCTTCCAGGTCTCCCACATGGGTGCAGGGGCCCAAGGACTTTGGCCATCTTCTGCTGCTTCCCCAGGCCAGTAGCAGGGAGCTAGATCAGAAGTAGAGCAGCCAGGACTTGAACCAGCACCCATATGGGATGTCAGCCTCACAAGCATATCTTTATCTGCTAGGCCACCACACCAGCCCCTCGGCTTTCTTATCTATAAAATGGAGGTGGGAATAGAACATAACCTCCGTGAGCTGTTATCAGTATTAAATAAGTTAATATGTAAAAAATTTTAGAACCATATCTTGAACATAAGTGTTTGCTACTTTTCTTTTTTTTAAGATTTTATTTGAGAGGGAGAGTTACAGACAATGAGAGGGAGAGACAGAGAAAAAGGTCTTCCATCCGTTTGTTCACTCCCAAAATGGCTGCAACGGCCAAAGCTGTGCCAAGGAGCTTCTTCCCAGTCTCCCATGCAAGTGCAGGGGCCTAAGGACTTGGGTCATCTTCTACTGCTTTTCCAGGCCATAGCAGAGAGCTGGATCGGAAGTGGAGCTGCTGGGACTGGAACTGGTGCCCATATGGGATGCTGGCGCCGCAGGCAGAGGATTAACCTACTGCACCATGGTGCCAGCCCTACTACTTTTCTTTATCTAACTTTCCAATTCATACCAAAGACTTACTGGGTCAGGTTAATACATGTGCTATGTAATTAGAGCTTGTATCATTCAGGGTCTCCCAGTACGAAATAGTGGAATGCTCAAAATATGCAAGTGTAAGGCCATTTTATTTATACACACACACACACACACACACACACACACACAAAGGTGTGAGTACAGAGAAACAACAAAAGACAGTGAAATCACTCGTATGTGGCTGTTAACCCCTGAGTGTGCAGGGACAGAGTTGAGGAGTGACTACTGGACCCAGAAAGAGTTGTGTAGAACCCATACCATCAGAAGAACCATGACCTTTGGTTGAGCCTGTCCAAACCTAAAGCTCAGGGCATGGGAGCCCGTTGAGATAGTTCACATAGGCCGACTTCTGAACCAGAGAGCAGAGTAGAGGAGGTGCAGAGTGAATCTGGGGAGGCAAATAAAAGATGTCCAGTACCCAGCTCTATTGGAAATAGACATGGGGGTTATGATCAAGCCGTGAACCTCGGGGAAGTTATTTCAGGCAAGATAGACTTCTCCCCATTTACCCTAGAAAATAACAGATGCTTTTTGGTTTTCCCTTACAATTCTCGTTACTATATTCTTAGATTTGCATAATTCCTGGAAGGACGTGCAAACTCCTAAAAGTTGTTAAGCACCTGAGTAGATGAGGAGTACGTCTCAGTATATCCTTTTTGTTGTTTGTTGTTGATTCATGTAATATATTATCAAAAAATAAAAATAAGGGCAGGCATTTGGTGCAGTGGTTAAAATGCTGCTTGGGATGCATCCATATCAAGAGGGCCGAGTTCAAGTCCTGGCTCCACTTCCTATTCCGGCTTCCTGCTAACGTGTACCCAGGGAGGCATAAGGTGGTGGCTCAAGTGCTTGGGTGCCTTCACCCACTTGGGAGACGAAGGCTGTGTTCCTGACGCCTGGCCTCAGCCTGGCACTTTTCAGGCTATTGTGGGCATTTGGGGAGTGAACTAGCAGGTGGGAGCTCTCTGTCCCTGTTTGTGTGTTTCTCTGCCTCTCACATAAATAAATTAAAATGGAAACAAACAAATTTGATAAATAAATTTTTAAGTCCTATCTAGAAACCCACAGCATAGTTGTCTGGAACCACAAGGCTTTGGAAACTGGTTTCTGTATTGAAGTGGAGAAATTAATCTCTTACGCCAGTTGCCCTCCTAGGCCATGCGAGGTGGGCCCTGTGCTGACTCACCCTGCTGTCTGCTCTCTTTCAGCCTTTCATCCGCTGTAGTTTGCAGTGCAGGGACCTGGTTGATGAAGCGAAGAAGTTTCATCTGAGGCCTGAGCTGCGCAGTCAGATGCAAGGGCCCAGGACAAGGGCTCGTCTGGGTAAGCCGGCTGCTGGCAGGGTGAAGGCTGCCTCTCAGTGACTTCTTGCAGGGAGAAAGATCTCAGAGTGCTTGATAGAACGAGACCTTGCAGATCTGTGTCATCTTTGACTTTGTCTTTTCAGACCAGTCCCCTGCTCACTCTACACTTTCCTAGAAATCAGGGATGTTTTCCCTGTTTCGCCTGACTGCTTAGAGAGTGAGATGAAGGATAGAAGCACGTTGTAAATCGCCGAGTGTTGTGTAATATGCTGTCACTTTATTTCAGTATATTTTGATGACTGAATTAGAGATTATTTTGGGTGCCGTATAATATGTAGTACACTTCTACCCACCTCTTTCCTTCTCCTTATGTGTGTTTGCCATTCTGGAATGCAAAGAGGAGGAGAAGGAGCCCAGTGCAGTTGAAAGTGGTCTGTCCCCCATATACATATGTGTGTATGTTATATATATATATTATATATTATATATATTATATATATAAATATATATATATAATATATATATATTATATATAAAGATGTATTTGAAAGGCAGATTTACAGAGAGAGGGGAAGAGACAGAGAGTCTTCCATCTGCTGGTTCACTCCCCAAATGGACCAGGCCATAGCCAAGAGCCTGGAACTCCGTCTGGGTCTCCCATGTGGGTGCAGGGTCCCAAGCACTTGGACCATTTTCTGCTGCCATCCCACGGCAGCTGGATCAGAAGTGGATCATCCAGGACTCAAACCAGCCCTCAAATAGGATGCCGGTGTCGCAGGCAGCAGTTTAGCCTGCTGCGCCACTATGCCAGCTCTCCCCCTATAGTTTTTTAATGGCACAAGCACTACATGTTCAGTGGAGAAATTTTAGAAATACAGAGAAGCAAAAAATAAAGATCTTCCATAATCCCACCACCACCCAAAGACCTCTTTTGTTTTGTTTTTTCCAAAATATATTTATTTATTTATTTGAAAGGCAAGTGACAGAGGAAGAGATACAGAAAAAGACATTGTCCATGTTCTTGTCACTACCCAAATGGCCACAGCAACCAGGTGTGGGCCAGGCCAAAGCCAGGATCCAGAAACTCCATCTTGGACTCCCACATGGGTAGCAGAGGCTCAAGGACTTGGGCCATCTTCTGCTGCCTTCTCAGGCACGTTAGCAGGGAGCTGAGTTGGAAGCAGAGCAGCTGGGACTCAGAATGGGATGCGTGTGTCCCAGCCCTCTGGGCCACAACCCTATCCTCCCAGATACTGCATTGTTTGAGAGGAAACTCTTAGAGAAGTTATTGCAGGGGCCGGTGCTCTGGCGTAGTGGGTAAAGCCCCCTGGCCTGCAGTGTTGGCATCCCATATGGGCGCCAGTTCTAGTCCCAGCTGCTCCTCTTCTGATCCAGCCCTCTGCTATGGCCTGGGATAGCAAGTTCTTGGGCCCCTGCACCCACGTGGGAGACCCAGAAGAAGCTCCTGGCTCCTGGTTCAGCCTGGCCCAGCCCTGGCTGTTGCGGCCATCTGGGGAGTGAACCAGCGGATGGAAGACCTCTCTCTCTCTCTCTCTCTCTCTCTCTCTCTCTCTACCTCTCTCTGTAACTCTGTATTTCAAATAAATAAAATAAATCTAAAAAAAAAAAAAAAAGAAATTATTGCACATGGTTCTGTTCTGTTCACCCCTGCTGGATGACAACATGTGTCTCTCATACTATATACAAAGATATTTATGTCAACACAAGATAGACCATAGGATTAAATGTGAACGCCTGGAAGAAACTATAGGAAAATATTTGTATAGACTTTGGATGGAATACTTTTTTAAAAATTCTTTAATTGTATGTATGTTTGCTTATTTAGAAGATAGAGACAGGGATCATCTGCCAGTCCACTCACCATTGTCCACAACAGATAGGGCTGGGCATCCTGAATCCAGAACTCAACCCAGGTCTGCTGTGTGGGTGTCAGGAACCCAAGTGCTTGATCTGTCGTCTCCCACCACCCCTTAAAGTGCTCATTAGAAGGAAGCTAGAGGGGGCCAGTGCTGTGGTGCAGTGGGTTTACGCTCCGGCCTGAAGCGCCGGCATCCCATATGAGCGCCGGTTCTGGTCCCGGCTGCTCCTCTTCCGATCCAGCTCTCTGCTATGGCCTAGGAAAGCAGTAGAAGATGGCCCAAGTCCTTGGGCCCCTGCACCTGCTTGGGATCCCTGGAGAAAGCTCCTGGCTCCTGGCTCCTGGCTTCAGATGAGCGCAGCTCTAGCCATTGTGGCCATCTGGGGAGTAAACCAGCAGATGGAAGTCCTCTCTCTCTCTGCCTCTCCTCTTTCTGTATAACTGAATTTCAAATAAATAAATAAATCTTTTAAAAAAAAGAAAAAAGAAGGAAGCTAGAATCGGAAGTGGGGCTGGGACTCAGACCCAGGCACTCCACTGTGGGATGTGGGTGTGCCAATTGGTGTCCTAACAGCTTATGCCAAACTTCTACCCCTTTTTTCTTTCATTAATTTTAAAATATATGCAACATAAAATTTATCATTTTAATTTGTAAGTGTAGGGTTTCAGAGTGTTAAATACATTCCATCGTTGTACAGTCAATGTCTAGGATACTTTTCGTCTCGCAAAACTGAAAGCTGTACCCATTAAACAACAACTGCCATCTTCCCCTTCTCTCCCTGGTTCAGAACCTCCAAAGGAGAAAAACGTAGACTCCTTCGAGGTTACTTGACTAGCTCAAAATTTTTAAAAATTGCTGCATGGGCTGGCATTATGGCAAAGCAAGTTAAGCCACCACACAGCGAGAGCATCCCATATGGGTGCCAGTTCAAGTCCCGGCTGCACCACTGCCGATAGAGCTCCCTGCTAATGTACCCGGGAAAGCGTGGAAGATGGCCCAAGTCCTTGGGCCCCTGCTACCCACATGGGAGACCTGGAGGAAGCTCCTGGCTCCTGGCCTCGGCCTGGCCCAGCTTGGCCATTGCAGGGATTTGGGAGTAAACCAGAAGATGGAGAAGCTCTATTTCTTTCCAACTTTTCTTTTTCTCTCTGTCATTCTGCCTTTCAAATTAATAAGAAAATACATCTTTTTAAAAGACCAAATAGGGGCCGGCACTGTGGAGTAGTGGGTAAAGCTGCAGCCTGCAGTACCGGCATCCTATATGAGCACCGGTTCTAGTCCCAGCTGCTCCTCTTCCAATCCAGCTCTCTGCTGTGGCCTGGGAAAGCAGTGGAAGATGGCCCAGGTTCTTGGGCCCCTGCACCCACGTGGGAGACCTGGAAAAGGCTCCTGGCTCCTGGCTTCAGATCAGCTCAGCTCTGACTGTCACAGTCATTTGGGGAGTAAACCAGCAGGATAGGAGACCTCTCTCTCTCTTGCTCCACCTCTCTCTGTAACCTGTAACTCTGTCTTTCAAATAAATAAAATAATTCTTAAAAAAAAAAAAGACCAAATAAAGTTTCATCTTCAAGGATATTCATTGCAAGGTATATAACCCAAAACTATGAACATCTTAAATGCCTAAGAATATTGTAACAATGTTTTTTTTTTTTTTTTTTTTGACAGAGTGGACAGTGAGAGAGACAGAGAGAAAGGTCTTCCTTTGCCGTTGGTTCACCCTCCAATGGCCGCCGCGGCCTGCGCACTGCAGCCGGCGCACTGCGCTGATCCGATGGCAGGAGCCAGGTACTTCTCCTGGTCTCCCATGTGGGTGCAGGGCCCAAGGACTTGGGCCATCCTCCACTGCACTCCCTGGCCACAGCAGAGCTGGCCTGGAAGAGGGGCAACCGGGACAGAATCCGGCGCCCTGACGGGGACTAGAACCCGGTGTGCCGGCGCCGCAAGGCAGAGGATTAGCCTAGTGAGCCGCGGCGCCGGCCCCGTAGGGGTTTATCTGTGTTTCTTCTCAGCCCCAATCTACTACATTTGCTCTTTGAAGTCCAGGTTTTTTAAAAGGTCCGGGTCACTGGGCTCCTACACATCTCCTGAGCATTGAGTTGTCCAAACCCCCCGTAAACTGCTCCCCCTTGAGTTCCAGAAGAGCCAGTGCACAGGTAAGAAGTCTCCTCAGAATAATCCCCCAGGGGAAGCGGAGGCTGCCGCGCCTCCACAGAATGGAGAAGGACTTCCCAGGAAATCTGCGTCTGTGGCTGAATTGGCAGGGGATGTGATCTTGCAGTCGACTCAGTGGAAAAGTAAATGATCATGGAAAAGAGATTCTAAAAACCTGCTCTTTGGTTCCTAAGCCTCAACCTTCAACATTTTTGTGACAAAGTTAGAATGTTCTTTCTCTGTTATTTAAAAAAAAAAAAAAAAGTACTGCACCCACATTGTGGTACAGCGGGTGAGGCTGGCACTTGGAATGCCAGCATCCCATATCAGAGTGCCAGTTCCATTCCCGGCTGCCCCACTTCCAATCCACCTTCCTGCTAATGAACTTAAGAAGGCAGCAAGGGCCAGCGCTGTGGCATAGTGGGTAAAGCTGCCGCCTGCAGTGCCAGCATCCCATATGAGTGCCGGTTAGGGTCCCAGCTGCTTCACTTCTGATCCAGCTCTCTGCTGTGGACTAGAAAGGCAATAGAAGATGGCCCAGACACTTGGGTCCCTGCACCCATGTGGGAGACCTGGAAGAGACTCCTGGCTCCTGGCTTCAGATCAGAGCAGATCCGGCTGTTGCGGCCATCTAGGGAGTGAACCAGTAGATGGAAGACATCTCTTTCTCTCTCTCTCTCTCTCTCTCTCTCTCTCTTTCTCTCTTTCTCTCTTTCTCTCTTTCTCTCTCTGCCTCTCTGTAACTGCCTTTCAACTAAATAAAATAAACCTTTAAAAAAGAAAAACAACACAAAACATGGCCCAAGTGTTTGGGTCCTGCCACCCATGTGGGAAACCCAGATGGAGTTCCAGGCTCCTGGCTTTAGCTTGGCCCAGCCCCAGCCATGGACATCATTTAGGAGGTGAACCAGTGGATGGAAGATCTCTGTCTCTCTCCCTCCCTCTCTTCCTCTGTCACCCTGCCTTTTAGATAAAACTAAATACTAAATACACAGATATTAAAAAGAAAAATCCCCCCGTGTGAGTGCCCATCCAGCCTGGCGTGAGCCAAGAGTGCCTGTGCCTCCCACCCACAGGTGAGACCTCAGTTATGGTGGCAGCGCCAGCCGGGTAGGTGAGGATGGTGTGGTGATGTGTTCAACCTGGCCGTCCAGAGTTTCAGTGTGGGCCACACGTAGGCTCCAGAGCTTCAGTCCTCCAGAGCTAGAGCCTCTAACAGCAGTAATCTCCTCCTAGGCAGTCTGTGATGGGATTCCTTTCTCCAGTTGCTTCTCTCAGCCACGTCAGACAGGGCGTCCTGGAACTGCTGCGTGCACTTCCCGGGGGGGGGGGGGGGGGGGAGGTACCCAGGCCGCTGTGATGAGGTCACCTGTCTTTTTCTGCCTTTGTCCTTAGGAGCCAATGAGGTGCTTCTGGTGGTTGGGGGCTTCGGAAGCCAGCAGTCTCCCATCGACGTGGTAGAAAAGTATGACCCCAAGACTCAGGAGTGGAGCTTTTTGCCCGTGAGTGAGGGGTGGTTTGTGGGGAGAGAGCTTCAATGTGCACAGACGCTGACCTGGGTTGTAACGAATGCAGCTGGAAGAGCAGAAAGGCCCACAGGCAGCGTGATGTTCTCACCATCACGGCCTTGTCCGTGCATGGAAGATGCTCAGGGAGCCGAGGTCCTGACTTTAGAAAGTTAGGCTTTAGAAATAAGTGTCTGTGGCCCTGTGTCAAATGAAATTCAGCTTGTCCCACTGGTCAAGTGCCTGTGTAGGTGGCCTGCATGACTCCCAGCATGCTTCATTGGTCATGCTGTGTCCTACTGAACTCAGTGTTAAATTGGGGTGGACATTTGGTGCACTGGTTAAGATGCCACTTGGGACACCCACGTCCCCTACCAGAGTGCCTGGCTCACGTCTCAGCGCTGCTCTGTATTCCAGCATTCTGTCCAAGTGCACCCTGGGGCCAAACGGTTGATGACTCAAGTACTTGGGTCCTTGCCACCCATATGGGGGCCTAGGTCGAGTTCCTGGCTGCTGGTTTCTGGCTTTTGGCCTGGCCCAGCCCCAGTTACTGCAGGCATTTGGGGAATGAATCAGTAGATGGGAGGTGTCTCTCTGTCAGCCTTTCATATAAATTAAACAAATAGATGAAACTGTTGAAGATTATTAAATTGAACTCGTGTTTATTGAACTCAGAAGTTCATATTGTTCTCCCTCGGTATGTGTCTATTTTAGTGTTGAATGAAGGATAATTTCTGAGAAAGCATGGAACTTTTTTGATCGATCCTCCTCCTACCCTTTAGGGCCTATGAATTCTGGCCCTTTGATTAGCAACGTGGGAGAGCTGTGCCAGTCAGTTAGCCCAGGCCTCTGGAAAGGAAAGAGGTGGTGGGCAAGAAAGCCGTTAAGTCTCGAGGCAGCTTGGGAAGAGGCAGCTGTGTCGCGGGCCTGCATCTCCACGCAGCACAGCAAGCCTTGCGTTCAGTGGACAGTGAGGCCACGTGCGCAGGAACCAGTGCCTCAGGGAAGGCTGGTGGTGGCAGGTGAAGCGACAGATGTGCGTGGACACACACAGCGGGCTGGCGAGAGCTGCAGCCCCAGACTCACCTGCCGGAAATGCTGTGCACCTCTTCCCTCCCAACCCCTAGAGCATCACGCGGAAGAGACGCTACGTGGCCTCAGTGTCCCTCCACGACCGGATCTACGTGGTCGGAGGCTATGACGGCCGCTCCCGCCTCAGTTCCGTGGAGTGTCTGGACTACACGGCGGACGAGGACGGGGTCTGGTACTCGGTGGCTCCTATGAACGTCCGCCGAGGCCTCGCGGGAGCTACCACCCTGGGAGGTAGGTAGGTTGGGTGCACAGGGCTGCATGTGCCAGATCAGGGTTCCCACCTCTCCTGTTGTTAGGAACATGAAACCTGAAGAAAAAATTGGTAAGCCCACGTGGTCCTTTTTGCCCTAGAAGTATCAGTTACAGAAGCTATTTAATATTTGTGGATATTTCAACACTGACTACAAAGTTGGTAAATTCCAGTACGCTGGCTGGGGAACTGGCAGTGGGTGTCTTCCTACAGGCTCCCATGTTGGCTTCAGACACTTTGAAGGATTTCATCGTATCCTGTTCTTTTTAGATGTCTTGACTGTGCTGCTGTCCTTGTCCAGAAGACGTAATTAAACATTTTGCTTTTGCTCCCAGGCGTTTGAAGAACCTGTGGAGAGTTTGTAGAGGAGGCTGGTGCTGTGGCTCACTAGGATAATTCTCTGCCTGCGGCGCCGGCACCCTGGGTTCTAGTCCCGGTTGGGGTGCCAGGTTCTGTCCTGGTTGCTCCTCTTCTAGTCCAGCTCTCTGCTATGGCCCGGGAGTGCAGTGGACGATGGCCCAAGTCCTTGGGCCCTGCACCTGCATGGGAGACCAGGAGGAAGCACCCAGCTCCTGGCTTCGGATCAGCGCAGAGCCGGCCGTAGCAGCCATTAGGGGAGTGAACCAACGGAAGGAAGACCTTTCTCTCTGTCTCTCTCTCACTGTCTATAACTCTCTTTCTCTCTCTCTCTCTCTCTCACTGTCTAACTCTGCCTGTCAAAAAAAGAGTTTGTAGAGTAAAGAGTCCTTGGAAATGTGTCATTCTCTCAAATCTACAATTTGTTCATTCTGGGCAGATATGATCTATGTCTCTGGAGGCTTTGATGGAAGCAGGCGTCACACCAGTATGGAGCGGTACGACCCAAACATTGACCAGTGGAGCATGCTGGGAGACATGCAGACAGCCCGGGAGGGTGCTGGCCTGGTAGTGGCCAGCGGAGTGATCTACTGTCTAGGTATGCAGCCTGGGGTGCAGGAGCCTCCGGCTGGGGGTCCCTTTGGGCCAGAATGAAGTTCATAGACTCCTGCAGCGAAACCCTGGTCTGTGTCAGAACGCGTCCCCTCGTGAGTGGCAGTCCGCTCTGTGTGTGCAGTGTATTAGAACTGTGGGAATGCTAGGCCGGCGCCGCAGCTCACTAGGCTAATCCTCCGCCTTGCGGCGCCGGCACACCGGGTTCTAGTCCCGGTCGGGGCGCCGGATTCTGTCCCGGTTGCCCCTCTTCCAGGCCAGCTCTCTGCTGTGGCCCGGGAGTGCAGTGGAGGATGGCCCAAGTGCTTGGGCCCAGCACCCCATGGGAGACCAGGAGAAGCACCTGGCTCCTGGCTTCGGATCAGCATGGTGCACTGGCCGCGGCGGCCATTGGAGGGTGAACCAACAGCAAAGGAAGACCTTTCTCTCTGTCTCTCTCTCTCTCACTGTCCACTCTGCCTGTCAAAAAAAAAAAAAAACCTGTGGGAGTGCTGGAACCATGGAAGAGCCGGCTGGGAGAGGCTGCAGCACTCACAGTCCTCTCCAGAATGGTCTCGGCTCTGTCTTGCAGGAGGATATGATGGCTTGAATATCTTAAATTCAGTTGAGAAATACGACCCTCATACAGGACACTGGACTAATGTCACACCAATGGCCACCAAGCGTTCTGGTAAGACCAGTGAGATCTGAGGATGGATAGATGGTGCGCGTGCAGTGGTGGTGGTGTGGTCCCAGCACAGGGGGCAGCAAGTCAGGTTTCACCGCTGACCCCTGTGTAGCTGACCCCGTGTTAATAGTCAGCCGCCGGCTCCCTCTTGTCTCTGCTCTCTGGAGACCAGGACACCAGTGACTCTCACTTTCAACCAGATGATAAACTTGAGGGCAGCCCCCATCTTGTTTTATTCATCTTTTTTTTTCTTTGTTCCTTCCCTGAACTACCAAGTACAGGTTTGTTTGTAACATATGTTAAATACTGTGTGCGAATTGCAGTCTCGGGGCCGGCGCTGTGGTGTAACGGGTAAAGCCATCGCCGTGGTGCCAGCGTCCCATATGGGCGCCAGTTCTAGTCCCGGCTGTTCCATGTCCCATCCAGCTCTCTGCTATGGCCTGGGAAAGCAGTGGAGGATGGCCCAAGTCCTTGGGCCCCTGCACCCACGTGGGAGACCTGGAAGAAGCTCCTGGCTCCTGGCTTCGGATCGGCGCAGTTCCTTTCATTGCAGCCAATTGGGGAGTGAACCAGCTGATAGAAGACCTCTCTCTCTCTCTCTCTTTCTCTCTCTCTCTCTCTGCCTCTCCTTCTCTCTGTGTAACTCTGACTTTCAAATAAATAAATAAATCTTAAAAAAAAAAAAAAAAGAAAGAAATGCAGTCGCTAGTGTGTCGGAACAGAAGAGTAGCTCTTCACTGAGAGCTTCTTGTTTGTTTTATTTGAAGAGCAGGGTTATAGTGGGTGAGTGGGAGACAGACACAGAGCTCGCTCTTCTGCTGGTTCACTCCCCGAATGGCTGTAATGACCAGTACTGGGCCAGACCAAAGCTAGGAGCCAGGAACTCCATCCAGGTCTCCCATGTGGGTGGCAGGGGCCCGTGTTCTTGGGCCATCTGCTGCTGCGTTCCCAGGCACATTAGTAGGAAGCTGGATCAGAAGGGGGACAGCCAGGAGGTGAACCGTTGTTCGTAGGGGATGCCGGCTTTGCAGGTGGCAGCCTAACCTGCTGCACCGCCCCGCCCGCCCCACCAAGAGCTTTTTGGAGTGGAGGGCGGAGCTGCAGGAGGCACAGAACGCTGAGCAGATCCTCTGGTTCACTTCCGGGTAAAACGTGCTCCTTTGCCCCCGTCACCTCACTGCCTCCTTTTCCTGTCCCCTTTTCTCCGGAGGAAGAGTGGGGTCCGAGTTAATGAAAGCGAAGAGGGGGACCATTGCGGTTTCCTCTCATCGCTTCAAGTCCTGGCTGGAGAGTTTGCACACGGGATAACCTGTGCTGGACTAGATTATGCCAGGCCTGTCCAAACCCCCTCCGTGTCCCTCAGCTACCCTAAAATTCACCCAGCCATGAGTGACCGCGTTTTGTTTCTAAACCTCAGAGCCGAGGCTTCGTACCATTCATTTGCTAATACCGTCTTTTTCTCCAGGTGCTGGAGTAGCCCTGCTGAATGACCATATTTATGTGGTGGGGGGATTTGATGGTACAGCCCACCTTTCTTCTGTCGAAGCGTACAACATCCGTACGGATTCCTGGACAACTGTCACTAGTATGACCACCCCACGATGCTATGTAGGGGCCACGGTGCTTCGGGGGAGGCTCTATGCAATCGCAGGGTGAGGATTTAGACAGCAGGCCAGAGTCGTCATCCATCCAGGGCAAGTCTGGGGGACCCGGTCATCAGTCGTTGGTGGATGGAGACAGGGTTTGGGCTGGGAGAAACAGCTCCAGTGACAACCTTTAAGGAACCATTAGTGTGGGGAGAGACAGAGAGTTCATTTCTTTCTCTGCTTTGTCCTCCTTAGATATGACGGGAATTCCCTGCTGAGCAGCATTGAGTGCTATGACCCCATCATTGACAGCTGGGAAGTCGTGACGTCCATGGGAACCCAGCGCTGCGACGCTGGTGTGTGTGTCCTCCGAGAGAAGTGACCGCTGTTGGCGCTCCAGCCAGAGCCAGTGACTGGCCCGAGGGACAGTTGCGGAGAGTCAAGGATCCTTTCCAGAATGTCTGGTTCTCACTGTGTGAACAGGGTGGCTGCAGGCACCGGTGCCCTGATGGTTGTGCTTATTTGACACACACTCCCCCTCGTGCTGGTAGTGGACCCTCAGCAGGCGGGTGACAGATGGTCAAGGGAAGACCGTGCACAGTGTGTGGCTGTGAGACCAGATCACCTGACCCTCTGGTCTGGGGAGCGCTTTCTTGTCGCTTCTAACTTACCGTGTGCTTGGGAGAATATATATATGTTGTGCCTCGGATATTGCAGAGTTGAGGTGCCTGTGGCCACCTAGACGTGGACAATATCCAGCCTGGGTGATGGGAAGGATACAGGCTTTCTTCCTCCAGAAGCAAGTATCTTTGTAACCTACAGGTAGCTAGGGACAACAGAGTTCCACCCTGGAGGGAAGCAAAGGAGAGAACCCTGGCCAGACTGGGGGCCCCAGGAGAGAGGGATCTGACACGCACTCAGCGCAGCAGGATTGCTGGTTCAGAACTGAGTCAGACAGGGAAGTCAGCGGAGCTCAGTGGACTGGGTGTGAGCCCAGGACACCGCTGCGGAAGAACCGGGAAGCCTGACAAGGACGGATGTTTTAGAAGGACCTTTTGCTTGCCGGGGTCTCTGTAGAGTGTTGTGCATCTCAGCACTGGAAACAGTAACAGAGTGAACCCTTGTTGGGCTGAGAGGAGCTGGCGTCGACGTGGGAGTTTGGTGCACCTGGGGACCACTAGAGGTACCTGTGCTTTCACAGTCTTAGTCCCTGCCGGGCGCACCTGGCCACGCAGCGTTTGTCTCGAATGGGTGGAGTAGGCCCTGCCAGGCTCTGACACTTCCACACTATTTATTTGGGGAGGGGCAGTAGCCTCGTTGTCCAGCAGCCGATCACTGCCCCGTTCTCTTAAGGGCGCGCTTCTCCCAGGGAGTGGTCTTTACTGCTGTGCTTGGTACATTCACCTCTCCCTAGAGTGGACTTTATTCATCCCGGGACAAGGACAAGTTCCTTTCTTCGTTTCGGTACCTCTGTGGTCACCATCTCAGAGCCGCCTTCCAAGGCTCGTCTGCGTCGTGCGGTGAAATTCTTGCTTTATGTATTGTGAGTGTGGGAACGTGAAAACCTAAGCGAGGGAGCCCTTGCCCTCCGCTTTGCAGCTCCATTTCCCCCCTCTTTTCCTGAGCTGTATTGCCCTACAGAGTTTATTTCCTTTGTATTTTTTTAAGAAAACATTAAAAAGCAACTGTGTCAAATGACTTCAGAGAGTACATGGCTTATCAGCTGTGCCTTCAGCAGGCATTTTGGAGGACCGGGTGTAGGGGTCAGCTGCAGGTCCCAACTCAGCGTGTTCACCTGGTGTGTTTGCCACCAGCTCTGCTAGACCCAGGTAAGAGGTAGCCACTGCCCCGGCAGGAGGTCCTCACCACGTTTATCTGGATGTGCCGAATTCACTGGCTGCTCTCGCACCTGAAATGGACTGGGAAACCAAAGGGAGCAAAGACGCCATCTTGAGCTCGTTTAGTGCCCACTGAACGGCATGGTTTCCATCGGCCTAGTCGTCTTTCTGTGCCTCGATTTATGGCGTGTGACACGCAGCTGTACGGGACAGGCCCACAGAATCGCAGAACTGATGTTCCCAGGGCGGACAGGAGGAAGGGCCCCAGAGGCGGTGATTTTCCCGGAAGAGGCCACCGGCCTCGCCTGCCCCGAGAACCAGTGCCTGCACAGTGAGGCTCACTCCGTCTCAAGAGGAGGGCCAGGGCCAGGCAGCTGGAGGGGGAGGCAGTGAAGGGGAGCTGGGAGGCTGACGACGAGTTTCAGGCCACACTGAGAGGTGGTTCATAAACTGCAGCCGCAGCAGCAAAGTCAGCATAGAAAGCTCACTGCTGCAGGCCGGCGCCGCGGCTCAATAGGCTAATCCTCCGCCTAGCGGCGCCGGCACACCGGGTTCTAGTCCCGGTCGGGGCGCCGGTTCTGTCCCGGTTGCCCCTCTTCCAGGCCAGCCCTCTGCTGTGGCCAGGGAGTGCAGTGGAGGATGGCCCAGGTGCTTGGGCCCTGCACCCCATGGGAGACCAGGAAAAGCACCTGGCTCCTGGCTCCTGCCATCGGATCAGCGCGGTGCGCCGGCCGCAGCGCGCCGGCCGCGGCGGCCATTGGAGGGTGAACCAACGGCAAAGGAAGACCTTTCTCTCTGTCTCTCTCTCTCACTGTCCACTCTGCCTGTCAAAAAAAAAAAAAAAAAAAAAAAGCTCACTGCTGCTGTCCACTCTTCCCTCTTGCTCACCTTCGTGTGCGTGCGCACACACGCGTGCACACACACACACCCCTGGTTTGGTGCTTCCTCCTGTTTTCCCAGCTCCATAACAGGCAACCAGCCACTTAGTTACCTAACCTAGGAAAGCTGTCACTGTCTCGTGTCATCCGTGTGACAGTACAGACATCCAGTAAGTTTCAGAGTTCCACTGGTTTCCTCTCTAATTGTTCCGGTCCCTTGGTACGCCTGCCTTCCCTCTGCTGGAGCCTGTATCTGTCGGCTGGACTCACGAGAGCCTCCCATGCCTAACCTCCACCCTTCTCCCCTCTTGCACTCTAACCTCCATCTTGTCATCAGTTACCCTCCTCAAGCAAATAGGACCATCGTGGTACTGAACAGGCAGCAGGGGCAGGCACAGTGGGTTAAGCCACACCCCTTATCGGTGCCTGGAATTAATTCCTGCCTCTGCTTCTGCTAACGTGCACCCTGGGAGCCAGCAGGTGATGGCTCAGTACTTGGGTTCCTGCCATGCACATGGGAGACCTGCATGGAGACCCAGGCAGCTGCCTTTGACCTGGCTGAGCCCTGGCTCTGAAGCCATATTCACCGTGGGTATGTGGGGAGTGAATCAGTGGATGGAAGATATTCTCATTCACTGTCACTTTGCCTTTCAAATAAACTTTTTAAAAAAGATTCTTTAGGGGCAGGTGGCATCATGACACAGCAAGCTAAGCTGCCACCTGGCATGCCAGCATCCCAGATTAGAGCACCAATTTGAGCGCTGGTTTCCAAATCAAGTCCCTGCTACTGTGCCTGGAAAAGCGGCGGAGGGCGGCCTGAGTGCCTGCGGCCCAGCCGTGCACAGAGGAGACCTGAGTGCAGTGCTGGGCCCCTGTATTGCTCTGGACCAGCCCTGGCTGTTGTGGACGTTTGGGGAGTGCAGCAGCAGATGGAAGATAACCGTATTTCTTTCTCTGCTGTGTAGTATTCTCCCCTTCGAATACTTAAACATTCTTTTAGAAAAGTGCAGATTTTCAATAAAAATGAACAGTTACTCTTAGCCCAAAATCCCATGGATCTTCACATTATACAGTTCAAATTAGCAAACGTTGGCCCCATGGCGAGCTAAGCCCTTTCCACCTTTCTGGTCTTCACTCCTCCTGTACTTCCCCTTCGTTCATGCATAGACTGCGCTCAGAGACGTCGCTTTCCTGACAGTCCTAGCCTTTTAAACCCCTGCCCGATGCCGCCTAGGTAAAGCGCTTCTTAATTCCGCAGACAGAATTACTCGCTCATTGGTTCTCTCTCACGTGCCGTTGGGCTGTGTTCTCGGATACAAAGTGCCAACCCTATCCTCCGTGCTTAGCGGGCTGCTAGCCCTGGGATTAACGAAGAGGGTAGAGGAGAAACATGCAAACGGGGGTGACGGGTCCATCAGACGTGGATCGCATGACAGTTTCCCCTCGTAGTCGGCTTCCTCTGCCCCTTTGAGGAAACCCCCGGCGTGTTGCTGTACAAGCCGGAGCGCTGCAGACTGACCCGATGGAGCGAGAAAGCGTGCTGTCCTAACGTGACAGCACCTAGGGCCGTGCACCTTCAGACCTCGGGCACTGGGGACACGAGTGCCCACCTCACGGAAGAGGGGTGATGACTCGGCAAGTTCCTGACCACTTCAGCTCTGCGGCGTAGTAAGCGGCCACTATGACCGCAACAGACGCCAATCAAAACCCCCACGCCATGCTTCCCGTCCCGGAAAGGTACACGCCCCTCCAGGGTTTGCTAACGCGGCTAAAACCTGCTGTTGACAGTGTCCCCATTCACTCCTGGGACCCAAAGAACTCAAGAGTGAAGGGCATCCCGAGTGCTCTCTAGGTCTTAATGTTAAGGGAAGCCCCAAGATCAGCTGGGCAGGGAGGGAGATTTGTCGCTGACACCAGGAAGTGATCCTGTCACAAAGCCAAGCCGACACTCGGCCACTCGGGCCCGACCGTGAATGAGCGCGCTTGCGCAGTGGCGTCCGGGGCGGCGCAGGGGGCGTGGCCGTCCGCTCCTCGCCCCGCCTCTACCCAGGCGCGCCCGCGCAGTCCGGGAAAGCGAGCGGAGACAGCGCCTGCGCAATCGTGGCGGAGGAGGCTGTGGCGGCAGCGGCAATGGAACCCGCGGAGCAGCTGAGCGAGTTAGTGTCAGCCGAGGGCCGAAACCGGAAGGCGGTGCTGTGCCAGCGTTGCGGCTCCCGGGTGCTGCAGCCAGGAACCGCTCTCTTCTCCCGCCGACAGGTAGGGAGGCGCGTTAGAGGCGCCGACGCCCGCACCCTTTCCCACAGGGGCCGAAGCCGCCGGCGGCTTAGTCCTGCCTCCTCGACTTCCGGAGACCGCGCCCCTCCTCGCGCGGCCCTTAGGCCCCGCCCCCAGGCTCGAGGCCCCGCCTCTCGCAGAGGCTCCGCCCCTGGGTTGCCGCCGCGCGCTGGCTGCAGAGCACGCGTTCCTGTTCGCTGCTCCCTGCCCAGCGGTGGCCATCGCAGCCCTCCGTCCGAGCCAAGCTTGACCCCGGGTCTGCTGCCCCGGCCCGGCCCTGGTGCGCGGCCCGCTGCAGCCGCGACGGTGCGATGCGGTTCCATCCCGCGTCAGCGCCACCCGCCGGACCTTACCGCCCGGTCCCCTTCCTGACCGGCGCCTGCCGGCTCCGCAGCGGCCCGAGAAAGTGACGGAGCCGCCGCTGCGGCCGAACGCCTTCCACGGCCAGGAGCAAGCGCGTCCCCGCGGGCCCTGCGTCCGTGGGGTGCGGGGCTGCCGTCCTGGCGCGTCCCCGCGGGCCCTGCGTCCGTGTTGCCGGCTGGCGTCCTGGCGCGTCCGTGGGGTACGGGACTGGCGTCCTGGCACGCCCCGCGAACCCTGCGTCCGTGGGGTGCGAGGCTGCCAAACTGGAAGTGGGTCTCAAAGACGGACTTGTTTTTCATTCCACCACCATCACCCCAAGGGAGGAGAATGGGAAAAAATAACTAAGGTAGATTTTTTTATTGAAAACCAGTATAGTCGCAGGAAAGTGCAAAGTGTAGTCTAAGTGAGCCACGTGCATGTCCTGCCCCGTAGAATGATCTTTTGTGAGATCTGTTTATTTGAAAGACAGGGTGATCTTCCATCCGCTGGTTCACTCCCCAGACGGCCTCCATGGGCGGGGCTGGGCCGGGCCCAAGCCAGAAGCCTGGAACTCCGTCTGGGTCTCCCACGTGGGGGGCAGGGCCCGAGCCCTCGAGTGGTCACCTGCTGCGGCCTCCCAGGACAGTCACTGCCCTTAGGCTGTCAGTCCAGTTTGAAAATTATTTTTGAAATTGTGCTTTCGGCCGGATTGCCAGACTAGCACACTGAGCCCCTGGAGATGATGGGAGGCACAGAAGAGGGGGCCAGGTGAGGAGCGAGGCAGTGGCACCCGGGGCAGCCGTGCGTGTCCCCTGCCCCTGTGGGGACAAAGCTGCTGTGTGTGACAGAGGCTTTCTCCTGTAGCTGGAGGGCGGGGCCGGGATCCTGGGCTGACTCTCCACATTCCGGACAGAGATTTTCCTCTGTATTCCTTAGGAATGTGATGAACTAGATCAACGCTAGGGGCCTGCACTTGTTCTCTCGACAGATATTTTAATTTCTGCCAATGGGTTCAGACCCAGGGTCGTTCTTACTTATTTACTTATTAGATTTATTCACTTATTTGAAAAACGGAGTTACAGAGGCAGAGAGAGAGGTCTTCCATCTGCTGGTTCACTCCCCAAATGGCCACAATGGCTGGAGCTGGGCGGATCTGAAGCCAGGAGCTTCTTCCAGGTCTCCCACGCAGTGCAGGGGCCCAAGGACTAAGGCCATCTTCTGCTGCTTTTCCAGTCCATAGCGGAGAGCTGGATTAGAAGTGGAGCAGCTGGGACAAGCACTGGCGCCCATATGGGATGCCGGCACCGCAGGTGGCAGCTTTACCTGCTTCACCACAGCGCCAGCCCTGACCCAGGTTCTAGTCTGAGCCCTGGTGATGCGGGAATGAGCCAGGCACGGCAGCTCCCTGCCTCCGGAAGCTGAGGTTCCAGTGGAGGGAGACACCTGGCAGGGAAGCCAGTTCACTGAGGTCATTTCAGACAATAGGACAACGTCAGGGGCTGCGTGAAGAACCTGTTGGGGGGAGCACTGTGTGCGTTCCCCTGATTGGGGTGCTGGTTTCAGCAGTATACACGTGAGCCACCAGGGACCAAGCTGCACAGCTTAAACAGCAGGAAAGCCCTTTAGGGGGTGGGGTGCGGTGTGAAAAGCATAACATGCATTTGGGCCGAATGCCAAGGAGCTGGCCTGGAGTTCCCGGCTGCTGGTGTTGGCCTGGCTCAGCCCCGGCTGTTACAGCTGTTTGGGGAGTGAGCCAGCAGATGGAAGATCTCTTTCTGAAGGCAAAGTGGACTTGTACTGATGGAGGAAGAAGAGAAGGTGGTGTGGTTGATGCATAATGGGTCGGGAGACACCAGAACCAGTGAGGGCCTTGTAGGCATGGTAAGGGCAGCCAGGAGCCACTCACCCTCAGGGTTTGTAACTTTGTAAGAGGGTCCCTCTCCCCGCCCCCTTGCAGATGGCCACTAGGGGGCAGCGCAGCACGTGAGGGGCCAGCCCAGCTCTGTTCTCCTTCTCTGCCTGCAGCTCTTCCTGCCTTCCATGAGAAAGAAGCCGGCGCTGGCCGACGGCAGCAGCCCTGAGGGCGACCTCCTCCAGGAGCACTGGCTGGTCGAGGACATGTTCATCTTTGAGAACGTGGGCTTCACCAAGGACGTGGGCAACATCAAGTTTCTGGTCTGCGCAGACTGTGAAATTGGACCGATTGGCTGGCACTGCCTAGATGACAAGAACAGCTTCTACGTGGCCTTGGAACGGGTTTCCCATGAGTGACGCGGGGCGGGGACTCAGCTCCACCCCGGCTCCCCACAAGAACTGGCGGTTGACCTGTGCGGTGTCTGCCGCCTTCTGGGTACTGATGTAGCTGCGTGAGCACGTCAAGGGGTCCCCGCTTCCCCGAGGCCTCAGGGGCATGCCTCCTGCTTCCGGTCCCCTCCCCCGCCCGTCCTGACGCTGTCCCGCCCCCTGCTTTCTCCTTGGCTCTGCTTTACCCAGGGCTGCCTGTCTGCTTGCTTCAACCCGGGCGCGTGACAGAAGGTGCGCAGGGGCCGGGGGTCGCAGCTCCACCTTTCTCCGGCTCATTCAGGAAGCCCCGCCCACACGGGCCCCAGAGCGACTTTGTCGGATGCCTGACTGTGTCGCCAGGGTAGCTCTCCCGGGCATTCACAGACTTGTGCATTGAAGCCTCTGACTGGAACACAGCAGGCAGACATGGCCGTCTTCCCTTCAGCTCTTGGGCTTCTCTGCGGAATCAGCGGTGGGGGTGGGGGTGGAGGACTTGAAAGGAGCGGGCCTGTGCCGCGGACTCGCGACGCCGTGGGCTGTGTCATCCGCAGAGGCGCCGCCCTTGTGCGCTCCTCATTTACCGAGCCCACGGGGCACCGTGCTCAGACTTTGAGTACCCGCTGACTGTGCCGGCCCAGGATCCGCGCTCGCCGTCAGCCTGGCCCTGCTGGCGCAGCTGTGGGGCTCCTCCCTTCACCCCAGAGCTGCCTCTGGGCTCCTCGCGGGAGGCAGAGCCTGGACAGGGGGCAGCCAGCCCACTCCCCTGGAGCCGGAGTGAGCGGAGATGCCCGTTCCAGCAGCCGCAGAGGAGCGGCCCCTCGAGGCACAGACCCAAGCCGCAAAACCCAGTCGGTGCTTCCTGTGCCCCCGCCTCACAAGCTGAGCGTTTCTTAAGTGTAGGCTTTAGCTTTTCTTTTATAGTCGCAGAAGTGGCACCGGTTCATTGGGTGAAATTAGAATCGGTGTCCAGTTTCGCCTGCAGTCCTGCCACACCGCGGCGGCCGCGTCCTTCCCCGGGCTTTTCTCTGTGTGCGTGTACAGGAACGTGTCCAGTGTTTCTGAAAGCAGACAGAAACCAGGCTGTAGTCTTCTGTAACTTATTTATGACAGCAGAGGGTGGCTCTCTCCCCATGTCAGCAGGCAGACGCCGTGTACCCCAGCGCTGCTGGTGTTCCCGTGAGCTCTGTCATTGTGTAAACAACCCGCCAGCTTGATTTCGCGTGTGGCGTTGTAGCTGGATCTGCGCCCGCCCTGGGCTGCTCCCCACGTGTGCGTGTGGTGCGAGGTGGAGCCGCAGGGCTCCCTGTTGATGGCTGCGCCCTGGCTGGCACGCGGTCCTCGGCGGGACTGCGCCCACCTCCAGCAGTGTCGATGAGCTCTAGTTTCTCTGAACCCCTTACCAACATGGGGTATTTATTATCCTTAGAAAAAATACTTGGCCACTTTACCCAGAGGGAAGAAATAGTAACTCATTATTTTAATTTGCATTTTTTTTCTTTCTAATGAAGTTTTATATACACTTAATCGGTTTGTATTTCCTTTTTTGAGAATTGCCAAACATTGTTGCCTCAGGACCCAAAAGCACCGAGTGGCTCTTCTGCCGCTTTGGTGGGATTTGAGGGAAATAAAGGTGTTGCAGCGGCGGAGAATCGCTCTGCGCGTCTTTGGGAAGAAAGCGGAGCCCTGGGGTCTGGGTCTGGGCTAGGAGCGGTGACACAGTGCGCACTGGAGGACAGTGTCAGCTCTTCACTCTTCCCCATGCAGGCCCTCGGCGATGTGCGTGCGTTTGCTCCCTGTGCCACGGCGGGCACGGACCCCCGGGCTTGGTGCTCTGAGGATGGAAACCTGCAGTTGCTATCACAGAGAGCAACTGATTTTAGCCAAGGCCTAACTCTGCAAAACTGACTTGGTTTAACAAAAGCAAAGGTGGCCAGGGGTATGCAGACGTCTCTCATATCATGAGCACATTATGTGTGAGGCTGCTCCCAGAAATGGGGGGGGGGGGTAATTGGCACTGGCCATCCCACTGAGGACAGAGAGAAAGACTGGACAAAATATGTTAAAAATCTGTTTGGGAGGCCAGGGCCACGGGTCACTAGGCTAATCCTCCACCTGCGGTGCTGGCCACCCAGGTTCTAGTCCCAGTTGGGGTGCTGGTTCTGTCCCGGTTGCTCCTCTTCCAGTCCAGCTCTCTGCTGTGGCCCGGGAAGGCAGTGGAGTATGGCCCAAGTGCTTGGGCCCTGCACCGGCATGGGAGACCAGGAGGAAGCACCTGGCTCCTGGCTTTGGATTGGCGCAGCGTGCCGGCCGTGGCAGCCATTTGGGGGGTGAACCAATGGAAGGAAGACCTTTCTCTCTCTCTCTCTCTCACTGTCTAACTCTGCCTCTCCAAAAAAAAAAAAAAAAAAAAAAATCTGTTTGGTGCCTGGTGTTGGGGCATAGTAGGTAAAGTCACTGCTGACAACACTGGCATCCTGTTTGGGTGCTGGTTCTAGTCCTGGCTGCTCCACTTCCAATCCAGCTCCCTGCTAATGGCCTGGGAAAGCAGTGGAAGATGCCCAAGCATTTAGGTTCTTAGTACCAGCGTGGGAGACCCAGATGAAGCTCCTGGCTCCTGGCTTCAGCCTAGCTCGGCCCTAGCTGTTGCAGCCACTTGGGAAGTGAGCCAGCAACAGAAGATCTTTCTCTCTCTCTCTCTCTCTCTCTCTCTCTCTCTGCCTTTCAAATAAATAAGTAAATCTTTAAAATACAAAGATCTGTTTGAAGGCATCAGAAAACTGATGTGATATTAGGGATTCCTGGGCCAGGATCCTGAAGAGATGGAGGTCCTGGGAGGTGGGCCTGGTGTTGGGGCCCTGTGCTTCTGGGGGCACTTGCAGCCAGGGTTCAGGGCCTCAGGAGTGACTTAGCAGCCTCCCAGGTGGGCAGAATGTCAGGTCAAAGGTTAGCCCTGACCTTGGGCTGCAGCCCTTGGTCCTTTGCACCCCAGGGACAGGGTGGCTGAGAAGGTGGAAGTAGGTTCTTGCAGGGAACTACAGCTCAGCTTCCCGTTACCTCACTCGCTGAGGTCAGATTAAGGGGACCCCAGAGCGGTAGCTGCCCCAAACCCTTGGCATAAGGAAGCATAAAGCCTTTCTAGAGGAAAATACTGTCCTGTTAAGTTATTGCTGCAGACCACTTTGGTAATATTATATCCAACATGCGGTGAAATGTAACTAGGTGTTACTTACTGTACACCTGTATCAAATTATGCTCCTCCAGGAGTTCAATGGTGTATCTATTTAAGACAACCTAGTACCTCCCTTAAAATTTGTAAAAATGTAACCACACCTATGAGACAGGGTAATAAGAAAACTAGCAGGGCTACCTGTGGTGTATTAGATTAAGCCTCCGCCTGCAGCACCAGCATCCCATATAGGTGCCCGTTTGAGTCCTGGCTGCTCCACTTCTTTTTTTTATTTTTTATTTTTTTTATTTTATTTTTTTTTGACAGGCAGAGTGGACAGTGAGAGAGAGAGAGAGAGAGAAAGGTCTTCCTTTGCCGTTGGTTCACCCTCCAATGGCCACCGCGGCCAGTGCGCTGCAACTGGCGCACCGCACTGATCTGATGGCAGGAGCCAAGTACTTATCCTGGTCTCCCATGGGGTGCAGGGCCCAAGCACTTGGGCCATCCTCCACTGCACTCCCTGGCCACAGCAGAGAGCTGGCCTGGAAGAGGGGCAACCGGGACAGAATCCGGTGCCCCGACCGGGACTAGAACCCGGTGTGCTGGCGCCGCAAGGTGGAGGATTAGCCTAGTGAGCTGCGGCGCCGGCCCTGGCTGCTCCACTTCTGATCCAGCTCCCTGCTAATGGCCTGGGAAAGCAGCAGATCATGGCCCAAGTCCTTGGGTCCCTGCACCCATGTGGGAGACCCAGAGAAAGCTCCTGGTTCCTGGCTTTGAATCAACCCAGCTCTGGCCCTTGAGGCCATTTGAGGAGTGAACCAGCAGATAGAAGACCTCTCTTTCTGCCTCTGTCTTTCAAATAAGTAAATAAACCTAAAACAAACAAACAAAACTAGTAAAACACACAATAGAGATATCAGAGTTTTCAAACACAGGTTTCAGAATAACTGCTTACTCTGCTCAAGGAGAGAGGTAAGTTTGGGAATTACAGCAGATACCTAGACATAAAGAAACAGCGACTTCTCAGGCCAGCATTGTGGCATGGCAGGTTGAGCTGCCACTTGCAGTGAGACCGACATGGAGTTCTGAGTTCCTGGATTCCGTCTGGCTGGGCCCCAGCTGTTGTGGTTTTCTGGGCAGTGAACCT
This sequence comes from Oryctolagus cuniculus, assembly GCF_051225735.1. NCBI lineage: Eukaryota > Metazoa > Chordata > Mammalia > Lagomorpha > Leporidae > Oryctolagus > Oryctolagus cuniculus. The sequence continues at coordinate 18,613,441 of NC_142879.1, read as the reverse complement.
GCATGTGGGCCATTCATTCTGTCTCTCTCTAATAAATCCTTGTTTGTTTTTTTTTTTTTTTAAAGATTTATTTTATTTTTGAAAGACGGAGACTGAGAGGTCTTCCATCCACCGGTTCACTCCCCAGATGGCCACAACAGCTGGAGCTGTGCTGATCCGAAGCCAGGTGCCAGGAACTTCTTCCAGGTCTCCCATGTGGGTGCAGTGGCCCAAGGACTTGAGCCATCTTCTACTGCTTTCCCAGGCCATAGCAGAGAGCTGGGTCAGAAGAGAAGCAGCCTGGTCTCGAACCAGTGCCCATATGGGATGTTGGCGCCTCAGGCCAGGGCGTTAACCCACTTTGCCACAGCGCTGGCCCCTAATAAATCCCTTAAAAAAAAAAAAAAACTTTAAAAAATAGTGAATTCTAGAGTTTAGAAAAACCCCATAACCAAAATGAGTTCCGTGGAAGGTTGTAACAGCGGAGGAGCCGCAGGTGAGCAGTAGAGAACCAGGAGCCAGCTGAGGTGGCAGCCTGAAACCTTGGACAACACTGCCGAGAGAGGTTAAGAGGAAACGATCTCAGGCAGAGAACTGCTGCCCGTGGGCCAAACCCAGTCAGCCAGCACCTGCTTAATCAGGCTCAGGAGCCTGCGGCTAGGAACGTTTTACACTTTTTAATGCTGATAGACGCATCTATATATTTTCAATTCTATCAAACCCCACAAAGCCTAAAGTACCTGCTATTGAGAACTTTTTTTTGGAAAGTGAGTGATCACCCATTCCCTGGTTCACTCCCCGCAAATGCCTGCAACGCCAAGCAGGGACCCCACAACTCAATCCGGGTCTCCCTCGTGGCTGGCAGAGAGGGACCGGAGCCATCACCTGCTGCCTCCCAGGGTCTGCACTAGCAGGAAGCAGGACTCAGTAGCAGTGCTGGCACTGAAACCCAGGGACTGTGATGTGGGATGCAGGTGCCTTAACCAGCGTCTCTAACCACCAGGCCAAACACCCCCGCCCCCTTGGGGAGTGGTCATGTAATAAACTGAGCTGTACATCTGTGCATTTTTCTGAATCATTTTTACAATAAAAGTTTTCTAACAGTCCTAGGCAAAGCCCACTTTCCTGAACATATGTTCTTCAAAGTCAGATGACATTTTACTCCCAGTATCTCCTAAACCTGTGCACATTTAAAAATTAACCATGACCCTAAGGATGAAAACGGAGTTAGAAGTTAAAATGAGGGGCTGATGCTGTGGCATAGCAGGTAAAGCTGCTACCTGCAGTGCCGGCATCCCATATGGGCACCAGTTCGAGTCCCAGCTGCTCTACTTCCCAGCCAGCTCTCTGCTATGGCCTATGGCCTGGGAAAGCAGTAGAAGATGGTCCAAGTGACAGCCCCTGCATCTGCATGGGAGACCTGGAAGAAGCTCCTGGCTCCTGGCTTTCATTGCAGCCATTTAGGGAGTGAACCAGTGGATGGAAGACCTGTCTCTCTCTCTGCCTCTGTGCCTTTCAAATAAATAATAAATTCCTTAAAAAAAATTATTTCTGAAGCAGAAATAGTGAGTTAAAACTTAGAATAGGAATTTACATGTGCTTTAATGCTGTTTGACAAAGACAACGAACACAGATGCACAAGGTCTGCAAAGGGGACACCATGAGGCCCCGACGGGGCACTAGTCTTTGGAGGATGAGGGAACACAGCTGCTGACTGCATCAGTGCCGACCTTCCCGTTGTGACCACGAGTTCCTGGTGTTTGGGAAATTAAATTCCTGGAATTCAGAGGCAAGTGTCAGAAGTGTCCCCAGATGTCCTGGAAGACCACTGAAACTTGGGCTCCCTTTGGCCATGGAAACAAGGTTAGGTATGAGGAGTGTAAACTGCACCCAAAGCACAGCAACAGTGTTACAGGTGAATACTGTGTACCCAAGGCACAGTAACAGTGTTCCATGTGCATAGTGTGTAAACTGTGTACCCAAGGCACAGTAGCAATGTTCCATGTGCATAGTGTGTAAACTGTGTAGCCATGGGCTGGTGCTGTGGCATAGCAGCATCCCAGATGGGCGCCAGCTCAAGTCCCGGATGCTCCATTTCAGATCTAGCTCCCTACTGATGCACCTGGGAAAACAGTAGGACATGGTCCAAGTCCTTGGGCCCTGCACCCACATGGGAGACCTGGAGGAAGCGCCTGGCTCCTGGCTTTGGATCGGCCTAGCTCCAGCTATTGGGGCCACTTGGAGAGTGAACAAGACGATGGAAGATTCTCATTCTCTCTCTCTCTCTCTCTCTCTCTCTCTCTCTCTCTGCCTCTCTAACTCTGCCTTTCAAATATATAAATCTTTTTTTAAAAAACTATCTGATATGGCAACTGGCAGCCACATATAGCTAATCATATAAATATATATGTAGCCAAAGCATAATGCTATAATAAGCAGTTCTAATTTTGGACGCCAGAAACAAGTCCTCTGCTGCAATTAGAGCAGGGTTTATCCTCAATCCAAACCTGGTGGTCTCAGTGGACTTCAGGTTGGGGACCTGGATAAACTGTGATCCAGTAATGAGGCGGGCAGGGCTGGTGGGCTGGGAACACTCGTGGCCCCACAGAGCTAAGAAGAGGCTGAGTGACTCCCATGGGTCTGCACACTAGCCCTTCTGCCTTGACCTGAAGAGGCTGTGGCACGAGGTGAGGAGCAGGGATTGGCTGGGTCCTGGGGGTTCCATCCCGGCCGCCAGTCACTGCCAGCACAGCGGTGACCGATCTCAAGCTAAGACAACAGGACAAGGTGAGCTCCTATCAGCACCAGTTTGAGTAATTCAGCCATGTGAAGGCCAGGTACAGCCTGCACGGTCCTGGCTCTGGCTCCAGGATGATGATGGAAGCCCCAGGTTCTCCAGCACCCGGTGAGCAGGACAGTCTTGTTCCTACAAAACCTCTGCCTTTGCCCTCCCGCGCCCAGACCGCCTGTGGTGGTCACTGCAACTCAGTGTCATTTCATGGCTCGGGGGAGGAGGACGGGGCGGGAGCACCTGCAGGCTTAGCAGGATCCCTTAGGCTGCTTGAAAGCTGGAGCCCACCGTGGGACCCTCCGAACTTCGGAAACGTTTCTTTCCTAAGGAGATGTGAAAATGGTGTGTGTGTGCACTGGCTCAGGAGTTGAGACCAGCGAGGTGAAAGGCCAGAAGGGCGGGCAAGGGAGATAGGAAGGAAAACTTGGAAGCGGTCTAGGTAATCAGAAAAACCCAGATGCTTTGCAGGAGGGATGGATTCGATCAGTGTGACGTGTGGACACAGATGGCACAGAGGACGTCACTGTCGCCTGTGTATTCACAGCCCCTGGGGTGGGGTCAAACATGGATTTATTTAAAAGGCAGAGTGACAGAGAGATCTTCCCAAATGACCACCACAGCCAGGTCTGGGCCAGGCCAAAGCCAGGAACCCCGTCCTTGTGTCTCACGTGAGTGTCAGAGACCCAGGCTCGTGGGCCACCTTCTGCTCCTGGAAGGACGTCTGCAACTGCAGGTGAAATGGTGCTTACTGAGCCGAGGCAAGGAAGAGATGATTCTGAGTTTATGACTCATGTTAAAGAAAATTTTCTTAGACCAATAAAGTTTAGTAGAGTTTATCTGAACAAAAAAAAAAAAAAAAAAAAAAAAACACGACTCAAAAGCTTGGGGTTGATGTTGTAGCGTAGCAGATAAAGCAGCCACCTGGAATGCCAGCATCCCATGCGGGTGCCAGTTAGTGCCCTGGCTGCCCCACCTCCCATCAAGCTCTCTGCTGTGGCCTGGGAAAGCAGTGGAGGATGGCCCAAGTGCTTGGGCCCCTGCACCCCCATGAGAGACCCAGAAGAAGCTCCTGGCTCCTGGCTTTGGATCAGCCCAGCTGCGGCCATTTGGGGAGTGAACCAGCGGATGGAAGTGCTCGCTCTCTCGCTCTGTCGCGCTTTCTCTCTCTGTTACTCTGCCTTTTAAATAAATAAGTAAATATTAAAAAGAAGAAGGCAACTTTGGGAGAAGTACACCAGAAAGTCTGTAATGACCATTGGGATAAAAGCAAGAGAATGGGGCTGGCACTGTGGTGCAGCGAGTTAACACCCTGGCCTGAAGTGCCGGCATCCCATATGGGCACTGGTAAGAGTCCCGGCTGCTCCTCTTCCAATCTAGCTCTCTGCTATGGCCTGGGAAAGCAGTGGAAGATGGCCCAAGTCCTTGGGCCCCCGCACCTGCGTGGGAGACCTGGAAGAAGCTCCTGGCTCCTGGCCCCTGGCTCCTGGCTCCTGGCTTCAGATCGGCACAGCTCCGACTGTTGCGGCCATCTGGGAAGTGAACCATCGGACAGAAGACCTTTTTCTCTCTCTGCCTCTCCTCTTTCTCTGTGTATCTCTGACTTTCAAGCAAATAGATAAATATTTTTTTAAAAAATTCAGCAAGAGTTTGATGCGTGCTTCTTAGCCAGGGTTCTCAGAAACCAAACCAAAATTAAATTAGCAAAGTATGTGCTAGGAAGGTGAGAAGTTCATTTTAATCAAATAGCTTGTTTGCTGATTTCCTGGAACTAAATATAATACTTGATGCATTTATCCAGATGCAACAGCAAGTATTAGCAACTGCAGACTTCCCTTTCAGCTAATATCAGTAATCCAGCACCCATAACTGGGTTAAATTAAAACGGCAAGAGCAGACGCCTGTAAGCGCAGTCGCTAGTCCAGCCCCGTCAGGTGGAAAAGGCAGGCACAGGGAGATGCTGGGGAGCAGGAGTCCCGTGACTGTCCCCAGCGTGCGGCCCGCTCCTCGGGAGCTCTTCTCTTTCAGCTTTACCTTGACGTCTCCCACAGGCGCACAGTTGCAGGGGTCCAGAGGGAGGGGTCCTCTGAAGCAGTACGACACATGGGGAGGAAGGGAGGTCTTCAAAAAGTTCATGGAAAATGCATGAAAACCCCCTGCACGGGGCTGGCATTGTGGCAACCCCTACATGCCTTGTGTGCACCAGTTTGAGTGCCAGCTGCTCCGGACTCTGGTCTGGCCCAGCCCTGGTCATCACAGCCATTTTGGGAGTGAACCAGCAGATGGAAGATTTCTCTCTCTTCCAGCCCCCCTTCCCCCTGTAACTCTGCCTTTCAAATAAATAAATAAATAAATCTTTTTACAAGATTCCTTTAGAATCATGTGTTCCCTGATAACAGGTGCAGAATGCAAATCTCTTAGCAGTGGAAAGGCCAAGTTCTGCACGAATCCATGCTTAACCAATATCAGCTTAGTTTCTGCAAAACAGGTGCAGAACAGTGTCCATCAGCAGCGCACGGCAGGCGGTCTCAGTGGACCTCATGGACAACCAGTCCCCCCCGGAGCTCGGTCCAGTACTGATCTCAGTTCTCACAAGCCTGTTTGTCAGGGTGCTTCCCACGAGAGAGGAAACCCTTTAGGAATGTGTTACAGTCATGATGCAAGGATAGGAAGCCACAGCTCAGATGTATTCCTCGGAAGTCTACAGTTTTCGAAACACATCAACATCATGTTCGCATGAATACAAGGACAGGGTCCAGCATTAGGGCCGCCTGTTGGAGTTCCACCAGAGACACTGCTGCAGGTGACCGCCACGTTACAGTGCGCGCTGGAAAGGGCACAGCACAAGGCTTGCCAAGTGCCTGCGGTTTAAAGACAGATCGCGGGCCTCGCCGCGCTCTCAGGATGCCCCCCACCCCCACCCCGGCACAGGGCCGGAGGTCGCACCACACCTGGACAGGCTTGGTTGTCAGCTGTTTTCTGTTCTGCTTGGGGCCCGTTTTCTACCCCCAGAACCATTTACTCTGAGGATATCTTCACCCCTGCTGCCATTTTTGTCTTTTAAAAGCCTCTATGTACTAATTTAAAGATAGAGCCCATTATTCCCTAGGTGTTTTAGATGCTTCATTTTCTACTGTAGCCTACAAGTATACAATTTTATCCAAATTAAGACTTCCTCTAGGACAAGAGTTTGGCTCGGCAGTTAAAATACCACTCGGGGTCTGCACTGTGGCACAGTGGGTAAAGTCGCTGCCTGCAGCACCAGCATCCCATATGGGCACCAGTTCGAGTCCCAGCTACTCCTCTTCTGATCCAGCTCTCTGCTATGGCCTGTGAAAGCAGTAAAAGATGGCCTAGGTCTTTGGGCCCCTGTACCCACGTGGGAGACCCAGAAGAAGCTCCTGGCTTCGGATCAACCCAGTTCCAACCACTTGGCCATCTGAGGATTGAACCAGCAGATGGAAGACCTCTCTTTCTCTTTATGCCTCTGCCTCTCTGTAACTCTCTGCCTTTAAAATAAATAAATAAAATATAATATAAACAAATAAAATATAAAATATCACTTGGACATGTGAATTCCATATCTGTATGCCTGTGTTCAGGTGCTAGCTCCACTTCTGATTCCAGCTTCTTGCTAAGGTGCACCCTGGGAAGCAGCAGATGATGGCTTAAGTGCCTGGGCTCCTGCCACCCACATAGGAGACTCGGATTGAGTTCCAGGCTCCTGGCTTCAGCCTGGCCCAGCCCCTGCTGTTGCCACGTATTTGGGGAGTGAACCAGCAGGTGGGAGATCTGTGTCCTCTCCAGCTCACTCTCAATCTCTCAGCATCTCTCTCTCTCTCTCTCCCTCCCCCCCACCCCGCCCTGCACTTCAAAGGAAAAAAAAATTTTTTTAAAGATTTATTTATGGGGCCGGAGCCGTGGCTCACTTGGTTAATCCTCCACCTGCGGTGCCAGCATCCCATATGGGCGCCGGATTCTGTCCCAGTTGCTCCTCTTCCAGTCCAGCTCTCTGCTGTGGCCTGGGAGTGCAGTGGAGGATGGCCCAAGTGCTTGGGCCCTGCACCCGCATGGGAGACCAGGAGGAAGCACCTGGCTCCTGGCTATGGATTGGCACAGTGCTGGCTGTGGCGGCCATTTAGGAGGTGAACCAACGGAGGGAAGACCTTTCTCTGTCTCTCTCTCTCACTGTCTATAACTACCTGTCAAATAAAAAAATTTATTTATTTATCTTAAAGTCAGAGTTACACAGAGAGAGAAGGAGAAGCAGAGAGAGAGAGAGAGAGAGTCTTCCATCCGCTGGTTCACTCCCCAGTTGGCTGCAATGGCTGGAGCTGCGCTGATCAGAAGTTGGGAGCGAGGAGCTTCGTCTGGGTCTTCCCACATGGGCGCAGGAACCCAAGTACTCAGGCCATCTTCTGCTTTCCCAGGCCACAGCAGAGAGTTGGATTAGAAGTGGAGTAGCTGGGACTTGAATTGGTGCCTATATGAGATGCTGGCACTACAGGTGGTAGCTTTACATGCTACGCCACAGTGCCGGCCCCTCAAAGGAAAAAATTTTTAAAGACACTTCTTTTTTGTGGCCACTGTACTTCCAAATTATGTTCAGTAAGGGCCACCCATTTCTCTAAGAAGCACAGGTTCTGAGAATTCTTCCACGTGAAATTGGCTGACCTTCCAAATAGAGAAATTCCATACCTGTGCCTGGTCCAGCTTCTGCCTGACTCAGGCAGTCACCGTAAACTCCAGAAAGGTCAGATGCCCTCTCACAGCACAGACTGACCCTTGGTACTCCCCCCACCCGCCAAGGTCACACCCTTCTCCTGCAGAAGGGAGCTCTGGACGCTGGCTCCAGATGGACCCATCATTTCATCCTCCAGCTGCCCTACCCACCTACTGAACCAGTTCAGTTTCTGTCTGCCCCAGACACCTGGCGCCTCTCACCTGACTCAGTCCTGTTCCTGTTACAACTTCCAAACCTGGTCTGGGGGAAAAAATTATTCAGAGAAGCTCACAGGGCTCAAAACAGGTCCACGAGGGCTGGCGCCATGGCTTAGCAGGCAAAGCCACCACCTTTGATGCCAGCATCCCATGTGGGTGCCAGTTCATGTCCTGGCTGCTCCGCTTCCCATCCAGCTCCCTGCTAATGCACCTGGGAAAGAAGCAGAGGATGACCCAAGTGCTTGGGCCCTGCACCCACACGGGAGACCCAGATGGGGCTCCTGGCTCTGACCTGGCCTAGCCCTGGCTGTTGCAGCCGGTTGGGAGTGAATGAGCAGATGGGAAGATTCTCTCTCTCTCTCTCTCTCTCTCTCTCTCTCTCTCTCTCTCTCTGTGTGTGTGTGTGTGTGTGTGTGTGTCCTTCTCTCTCTGTAACTACTTTTCCAAATAAATAAATCTTCTTAAACAAAACAGGTCCATGGAGCTTTGGGACTCAAAGAATTCAGCCAAGAGTCCTCAGATGCAGCAGAACAGCGAGCCCTAGAGGGGCTCCGCGGCTTCGCTCCTGCTGACCTGATGCCCGGCGCTCTGCTCCGGACCCTGCCACTGCGCACGCCACAGCTGCTCAGAGGAATTCCTTAGTGACATCTCAGAGTTTCTGAGCAAAACAAAAACACAACTCAGGAATCAAGCAGCTCCTAGAACCAGAGTGGGTTCTGAAAACTGACGATTTGGTTCGACGGTGTTCACAGAGAAACTAAGGCAAGACCTAGTGAACAAGCTGGCTGGGCTCCAGCCCGTTCGAGCAGCCCAGCTGTCACAGCTGAGCCTCTGCTTACAGACGAGTCAGCTCACTGCTTTCTGCAGCCGGCGAAAGCCAAGCTGCTGCAGTTAAATTCTACACTGATTTGGTCTGCATGGCCCAGTGCAGGAGCCCAGTCCAAATGGTCTTCCATAAAATATCACTTATCACAGGTAGCTTCATGAAAAAAAAATTGAGAGAGACGTACACACAGACAGGGAGACAGACATTTCCCATGCGCTTGTTCACCCCCCAGATACTTTGAATGGCTTGGGCCAGGCCAGGCCAAAGCCAGGAGCCGGGAACTTAGTCTGGGTCTCCCATGCGGGAGTCAGGGACCCAGCTACTTCGGATGTCATCACTACTGCCTCCCAGCGTGCAGCACCGGCAGGAAGCTGGAATCGGGGCTGGAGCCAGGACTTGAACCGGGCACCGCAGTGTGGCACATGGGCACCCCCATGGCATCCTAACGCCGCCCCAGCAGCCTCACTTTGGTCACTGACGCGCCTGCCTGGATGGGATACAACATCTGAGCTGTTTCGCTGGGGGCAGCAGCAGGCAGCGAACAAGCCTGACTTGGCCGTGCCCTCCACACGCCCATCTGAACGCTCCTTATCTGCGAACCAGAGCCATGCGCTTGAGAGCTGGCAGCCGCCTAAAATCCGCCCCAAAGAACACTTTCCAGAATGTGAAGGGAACCTTTTTGTCCCTGGACTTAAAAACTTCCCTCCGTCACCGGAACAGGAGTCTGGTTTCAATGCCAGGACAGTTTTGAATGGCAGGAGCTAGAGTCTCATGGGAAAGTGGATGCAGGAGTCCAGGGGCCAGCTCGTCTGCCATCTCACTGGCCAGTGACCTAGTAACTCGGAGTGTTCCAGAGTTAGAGCAGCAAAAAGTCGTCACATCACGAGAGCCCCTCTGCCTCAGGCGGTGCAAACCTCCACGCCTGACTCAGCCAGCCACAGGCAGGAAGGGATGAATCAGAGGCGGGATGCCTGGGGCTCCTGGGGCATGGGCTGCACAGATCCCAAAGTAATCGCTGGGGGTGGGGGTGGGGGTGGGGAGGGGGATCCGTCATTTGATGAAACCAAACATCAACCCTCCAAGGTAGGAAACGAGCTGCTTGGTTAGGCAGGAGTATTTAGAAGTAAAACATCTCAGCTTGGCGAGAGGGAAAGCGCACGCATGCCGTTCAGCATGGAGCAACAGGAAGCCAGCGCAGGGGTCAACAGCGCACGGGTAACGTCGCTGCCCCAGACGCCGCCCTGATCACGTTGCTCCTGTCTTCAAAGCCCCTCCGTGGAGCCCGAGCCAGTGGAATTATATAAGTGCCAGCCCCTCTCCATCTTCACCCCAATCCTCTTCACTCTCTACCCTGAGTAACCTGGACCTCTTGCGCCTCCAGGAAGCGGAGTCACCCGAACCAGAGCCGCTACCGCGATTCCAGCCGCCGGCACCTGCGAGGTGCTCCCCCACACCTGTGCGCCCACCTCAGACGCGCGAACACCTTCGTTTCTGCAGGGCCCCAGCAGCATCACGCTCCAGGGACCACGCACTTCTGCACCAGGTCCTCGGCGTTTCTGGTAGACAAAACCTGAACGATTCAGCCGCCCACTCCCAGCCCACGCGCGCGCAAAGGCCGGGGTGGGGCTGCCTGGAGGGCGCGGACCCTCGCTGCCTTCCCTCCCTTGGTCTTTACAAACTGGCCAATGACCGCTCCGGCATGGCTCTCCCGCATGCGGCCGGCCAATAGCGGGGAGAGGGGCGGGCCTCGGCGGGGACCTGGCCCAGTGAGGGGCGCGTAGGGTGTGGCCCTGACCGGCCGGCGCCTCCGCGTGAGTACTTAAGCCCCGGGGACTGCGGGGCGCAGGGATGCGTGGCATCGCTGGAGACTCCTGGTGCGTCTTCGCTCCCTGCCCGCTAGAATTTCGCCTGCCAGAGCCACCATGGTAAAGACGCGCGGGAAGAAGGGGAGCCCGGGCGGCCCTGGCTGTTGGGGGATGCGCAGGGTGCCAGGGATACTTGGGGAGCCGCGCGGAAGGGCCGGACGCCCAGGGAGGCCGGGCCAGCACTGCCCCTCTCGCGCTGGCGCCTGGAGCTGACCGAGGGAGCCCGGGGGACAAAGATGTGTGGGGTCTGCAGCTGAGGTCCGCCTCCTTCCGAGGTCTCGCTCCGAGGCAGGCAGTGCAGGCAGGTTTTCCGGTTCGGAGTCCGTTCCCGGATGCCTTTGGAGCGGCCAGCTCCGCCCGAGGTCAGAGATCCGCGCCTTTGGCCCGGTGCTTGACCAGGGGGTTCTTAGGCACCAGGTGCCGGCAGGAAGGCCCTCTGGCTCCTTCTCTCTGGGTCGCGCCTCACAGAAGCCTTTTGGTCGCTCCTGGGCTCTTTCTCTGCTGCCCCCCCCCCCCCCGGAGGTGCTTGGCCCTAAAGGGATCTTTGGACAGTGGCTTGGGCGGAAAGGACCTGCACATGGGAAGGCCTGCTTGTCCCCGGGTTTGGCTGGGTGAGGGGGCTTGAACAGTGGGTGTTAGGCCTGGGCTGTGACCCTTGTGTGCTACCTGCCTAGGTAACCCCTGCTACTGCAGCAGGCCGGGACAGGTGTCCAGGGCGAGGTGGTGGGTGAGTTTTCACAAGCCTGGCTCTGGCTCCTGGGCTGCTTCCTCAACTCGTCCACAGGCCTGAGCTTGGCCTCCTGCCCCTTCAGCGTGTGGGGGAGACAGAGCAGCTGCCATGGGCACCTCTTCTCCGAGGCCCCGGGCTGGGGGCAGAAGCCCCTGGCGGACCTGTCTTGGCACATGCCCCCCCCCCCCAGAGGGCTTCTGGCACCCGTGAGGTTCAGCTGTCTATTTCCTGTCCTGAACTTCCAAAGCCTGGTGTCAAGGTCGGGCGATGAGGGCCTGGGATGGGTGGGAAGGCTTGGAGTAGGCTACACTGGGAAGCCTCAGCTTTGGGGAAGGAGAGCTGTTCTCGGGGAAGCCCCCTCTGCGCTGCCTGCCTGCTGCCCACGCTGCTGCAGCCTGTGGCTCTGCTCTGCCCCTCCTCCGCCCCCCCCACCCCCCAGCGCGAGTGCATCTCCATCCACGTGGGCCAGGCCGGGGTGCAGATGGGCAATGCCTGCTGGGAGCTCTACTGCATGGAGCACAGTATCCAACCCAACGGCACCGTGCTCGGCGACAAGGCCCCGGCGAGCGGCGACGACTCCTTCAACACCTTCTTCAGCGAGACGAGGGCTGGCAGGCACGTGCCCCGGGCTGTCTTTGTGGACCTGGAGCCTGCCGTCATAGGTGAGTGGGGAGCCCTGCCCCTGGGAAGGGGTTGGGGGGCACTCAGAATGCAGGCTGACCTGGCCGAGGACAGCACCCAAGCCTGCGGCCCGTGGCATGTGCCGATGTGGTGTCCAGGAGGGGTCTCAGAGACCCCTGTGCTGAGAGGGAGATCGGTGGCCCAGCTCTGCCCGGAAACTGCCCAGTGCCTGGGTCAGGGGTCAGCCCTGGTGTGGTGCATGTGGCAAGGAACGGATCCCAGCAGGAAGGGTCAGGGCCACTCCCTGCCCTCAGAGGACGCCTGAGGAGCTGGGAGTAGAGCAACATCGGCCACGGCCCCCTACCGGGAGGGGGCCTGTGGGAGCCTGCCCGCCTCCTGCAGGCTGTTCTCCTCCTCTTCCTGCCCCTGGAAATCCGACCCCTCCCCCGTCTTCCTAAAGTGTGTGGTTTTAGGCCTTAAACTGTGGTGGGAGCGGTTTGCATCCGGCAGCCTTCTAACCCCATCAGGAGGGAGTCCCTGTCTAGCCCTTCCAGCGGGTGGCCCTCCGAGCCCTCACCCAGCAGAATGAAGAGGGGGGCACTGCTGAGGGCACCCTGGACTGCCTCAGGGGCCCGGGAGGAGCTGGGTTAGGAGGGGGCCTGGGGAGGGCCCTGTGTCCATCACTGGCTGTTGTGGGTCACACCCAGGGGAGCCCACCGCAGAGGTCCCAGTGCCTGCCTGTGTCGGCCTCTGACCTCTGCCCTCTCTCTTCCCCTCAAGATGGGGTAAGAACTGGCATTTATAGACAGCTCTTCCACCCTGAGCAGCTAATATCTGGCAAGGAGGACGCGGCCAACAACTACGCCCGTGGCCACTACACCGTGGGGAAGGAGATCATTGACTTGGTGCTGGAGCGGATCCGGAAACAGGTGAGCAGGACCAGGGAGCAGGACCTGGCACCTGCAGGAGCTGACTGCGCCCTCAGCTTCCTCCCTGGGAGGCTGAGCTTGTGCACTGCGAAAGGGCAGCCGCAGCCTGTGGCTGGTGCCCAAGGCTGTCTTCTGGCCTGTATGTCCACTCGGCTCCCTCTAGGGGGAGCTGTCGTGTACCAGGTGTAGATCTGGCTTGGAAGCCTGAACAGGGCTCCCCTGCCGGCTCAGCATGCTGTTCTTTTTTTTTTTTTTTTTTTTGTATTTTTGATAGGCAGAGTGGACAGTGAGAGAGAGAGACAGAGAGAGAAAGGTCTTCCTTTGCCGTTGGTTCACCCTCCAATGGCCGCCGCTGCAGCCGGCGCACCGCGCTGATCCGATGGCAGGAGCCAGGATCCAGGTGCTTTTTCCTGGTCTCCCATGGGGTGCAGGGCCCAAGCACCTGGGCCATCCTCCACTGCACTCCCTGGCCATAGCAGAGAGCAGGCCTGGAAGAGGGGCAACCGGGACAGAATCCGGTGCCCCAACCGGGACTAGAACCCGGTGTGCCGGCGCCGCAAGGTGGAGGATTAGCCTATTGAGCCACGGCGCCGGCTCAGCATGCTGTTCTTAGACGCCTATGCAGATCTCTCCACCTGGGGAGAGGCTTCCCTGGTTCACCCATCCCCTGCCCAAGGCCCTGAGCGCCAGGGGTAAGGTCGCCTGGAAGCAAGGACTTTGGCACTGTTGCTTGGCCTTTTTTTTTTTTTTTTTTTTTAAGATTTTATTTATTTATCTGAGAGGCAAAGGTATAGTCAGAGAGAAGGAGAGAGAGAGAGAAAGGTCCTCCTTCCTCTGGTTCACTCCCCAAATGGCCACAATGGCTGGAGCTCGGCTGAACCAAAGCCAGGAGCCAGGAGCTTCTCCTGGGTCTCCCACGCAGGCGCAGGGGCCCAAGCACTTGGGCCATCTTCTACTGCTTTCCCAGGCCATAGCAGAGAGCTGGATAGGAAGAGGAGCAGCTGGGACCAGAACCAGCAACCATACAGGATGCCAGCACTGCAGGCAGAGGCTTAGCCCTCTATGCCACAGCGCCGGCCCCAACTTGGCCCTGTCTTGATGAGAGCTCTGTGCCCAGCAGGGACTGAGGACGTGGGAGTGACCCCAGGGATGGGATTCTGTGCTCCCTCCCCCAAGAATGAAAAGAAAACGAAGTACCTTCAACTGACACGACCCTTCTGGTGCAGGGAGCCTCGGGTACTTGTTAGACCTGCAGGCTCCTGGCTTCCGGTCTGAGACATGGTCCTGGGTCTGTTCAGCAGGGCAGCGCGGCCACCGCCAGGCTGCTGCAATTGCACGGTGAAGCAGTGAGGCCGAGAGGGCCCAGCTCCCTACTGCAAATCCTGTGCCCTCCATCCCCAGCGCTGCACACACAGCCCAGTCTTTCAGGGTCATCTGTCCCCCAAGAACTCCAGGCCTCCGACCTCCTTTTCCCACCCATTCAGAGGTGCAGCAAGAGGACGTGAGGCAGCTCTAGGGGCAGTGGGAGTCTTCACATAGTGATGGGTTCAGTTCTATGTGTGAGTCTACAAGAGAATTCAACAAGTGCCTAGAAGAGGGAATTATTATTATTATTATTATCATCACAACTCTTTTTTTTAAGATTTATTTTTTACTTGAGAGTCAGAGTTATGAAGAGAGAGAGAGAGAGAGAGAGAGAGAGGTCTTCCATCTGATGGTTCACTCCCCAGTTGGCCGCAACGGCCGAAACTATGCCGATCCGAAGCCAGGAGCCAGGAGCTTCTTCCAGGTCTCCCATGTAGGTGCAGGGGCCCAAGGACTTGAGCCATCTTCTACTGCTCTCCCAGGCCATAGCAGAGAGCTGGATCGGAAGTGGAGCAGCCGGGACTAGAACCGGCGCTCATATGGGATGCCGGCACTTCAGACCAGGGTGTTAACCTGCTGTGCCACAGCGCCAGCCCCAAAAGAGGGAATTAAGAGATAAGCTTATTTTTTTTTTTTTTTTTTGGACAGGCAGAGTGGACAGTGAGAGAGAGACAGAGAGAAAGGTCTTCCTTTTGCCATTGGTTCACCCTCCAATGGCTGCCACGGCCGGCGCACTGTGCTGATCCGATGGCAGGAGCCAGGTACTTATCCTGGTCTCCCATGGAGTGCAGGGCCCAAGCACTTGGGCCATCCTCCACTGCACTGCCGGGCCACAGCAGAGAGCTGGCCTGGAAGAGGGGCAACCGGGACAGAATCCAGCGCCCCGACCGGGACTAGAACCCGGTGTGCCGGCGCTGCAAGGTGGAGGATTAGCCTAGTGAGCCACGGCGCCGGCCGGCATAGGTTTTTTTTTGTTTGTTTGTTTGTTTGTTTTATGTTTTATTTGTAAATGCTTACACCAGAACAGTGCAACTAAAGTTTAGAGACAATGGGTGTCATTGTTTTAGGTGGCATTGGTTTATTATAAAAGAGACGTGGAAATTATTTCCATGATGAAAGATTTCAGAACTTCAGTGGAATGGAAGCTTCGTGGGATGCCGTTTCAGAGATTTCAGTCTACATAATGTATCTTCCAAGAATGCCACCATCTCTAAATAGAAAATAACCCTTGTCTAGAACTACAGTAGTGCCTCCATATTCTGGAAGAAGAACTTTACCCTCAACTTTCACACTCGCTGCTTGAAGCTCTCCACCCTTTCCCTTCGAGGCTGGTCCAACAGCTGCTACAATTGCTGCAATACTTTCCCTCGAGATTTTTCAGGGAGCCTAACGCCTCCTTTGGTTAGTGGTGCTCCTCTCAACCAAGACCTGGACAAAGAGCGGAAGAAACTTCCTAGATGCCTGTCCGGCCGTGGTTCCAGCGCCACAGCTCCTGTTCTGCTCCCACGCCACCACAAACCATAGTTTTTTCATAACACACATTTCCACAAACTTCTTAAAGGCCCCTTGTATATGCTCGCCACTTAAAACACACACACTTAGGTATAAATTATACATCCAGGTCTTTTTTTTTGTAAGATTTATTTTATTTATTTGAAAGAGTTACAGAGAGAGGTAGAGAGAGACAGAGAGAGGTCTTCCATCCACTGGTTCACTCCCCAAATGGCCTCAATAGCCAGAGCTGTGCCGATCCAAAGCCAGGAGCCAAGAGCTTCTTCAGTGTTTTCCACGTGGGTACAGGGGCCCAAGGACTTGGGCCATCTTCCACTGCTTTCCCAGGCACGTTAGCAGGGAGCTAGATGGGAAGTGGAGCAGCCAGGACTTGAACCAGTGCCCATATGGGATGCCGGTGCTGCAGGCTTGGGTTTTAACCCACTGCGCCACAGCACCAGCCCCACGTCCAGGTCTTTTCAAAACCCAGAAGCAGATACACCTATAGGTGGGGAAGCAGAAAAGTCTGCTGGAGGAGAGGGTGGGGCAGGCGCCGTGGCTGGGCTCTCCGTGTCCTGACCGCGTCCCCTCCTCCTCTAGACGGATCAGTGCACCGGGCTCCAGGGCTTCCTGGTCTTCCACAGCTTCGGGGGCGGCACCGGCTCGGGCTTTACCTCTCTGCTGATGGAGCGGCTCTCTGTGGACTACGGCAAGAAGTCCAAGTTGGAGTTCGCCATCTACCCAGCCCCCCAAGTGTCCACCGCGGTGGTGGAGCCCTATAACTCCGTCCTGACCACCCACACCACCCTGGAGCACTCGGACTGCGCCTTCATGGTGGACAACGAGGCCATCTACGACATCTGCCGTCGCAGCCTGGACATCGAGTGCCCCACCTACACCAACCTCAACCGGCTCATCGGGCAGATCGTGTCCTCCATCACCGCCTCCCTGCGTTTTGAAGGCGCCCTCAACGTGGACCTCACGGAGTTCCAGACCAACCTGGTGCCCTACCCCCGCATCCACTTCCCGCTGGTGACCTACTCGCCCATCATCTCGGCGGAGAAGGCCTCCCACGAGCAGCTGTCAGTCTCGGAGATCACCAGCGCCTGCTTCGACCCTGCCAATCAGATGGTCAAGTGTGACCCCCGCCACGGCAAGTACATGGCCTGCTGCGTGCTCTACCGTGGAGATGTGGTGCCCAAGGACGTGAACGCGGCTATCGCCACCATCAAGACCAAGCGCACCGTCCAGTTCGTGGACTGGTGTCCCACAGGTTTCAAGGCAAGTCGGGAGAGAGGGAGGGATTGGCCTGTGTGGCCTGTGCACCCATGGAGAGGGAGGGTCCTGTAGAATCACAGGCATGAAGAATGCGTGCCCCGGGGTGGGAGGAACAGGAGAAAGGCGGCTGTAGAGGTTGCCTTGAACTTGATCCATCTCAGCCCACCTGGAAGCCAGGCCTGGGGACTGTGAAGCCAGGGAGGACTCTCCTTGGAAGATTACCTTTGTGAAAGGGAAAGTATCAGCCTCGTGTCACCTAACTGGGCGCGAAGACATTCCACAGGTGTGACAGCCCGGGGCGGGGGGGGCGGGGACAGCTTCATCTCTGTGTGCCAGGACCCAGCCTGTGATGGGGCCCCTGCCCAGAGGGGATGCTTCAGGCAGCACAGAGGGTCAGCCATCAGGATGTGGGGAGAACGGGAGTGGGAAGGGCCCCTGTGAGCATAGGAGCGAGAACTCGGTTACGCTCTTGTTCGTGCCCGCTGCCAAGGTGTGAGGCTCATGACCTCGTCTGAGTCGTGTGGGTTCACTCTGGGGTGACAGCTGTGACAGCAGTGGCTGTGGCCGCCATGGGAGGGGCGGCAGAGCCGGGAGGGCAGATCTGGCAATGAGGGCAGGCGGCGGTCCCAGCCTCGGCACAGGGAGGAGCCGGAGCCATGCAGAGGACACCCCCGGCTTGTTGAGGAGGAGTAAGCGCCTTGAACTTGAGGCGTCAGTGGGAAACTTCCCTTTCTTTAAGGGAAAATAAAACCACAGAATCTGAAATGCATGTATTCATTCAGGATAGACCTATTTAAAGTCAGTCAGGGTTAGGTCCTGTTGGAGATCTTCACAGTTCCTTTTATATATATATATATTTAAGATGTATTTATCTGAAAGTCAGAGTTACACAGAGAGAGAAGGAGAAGCAGAGAGAGAGAGAGAGAGGTAGAGGTTTTCCATCTGCTGGTTCACTCCCCAGTTGGCCACAATGGCTGGAGCCATGCTGATCTGATCCAAAGCCAAGAGCCAGGAGTGTCTTCCTGGTCTCCCATGTGGGTGCCGGGGCCCAAAGACTTGGGCCATCTTTAACTCTTTTCCCAGGCTACGGCAGAGAGCTGACTCGAAAGTGGAGCAGCCGGGACTTGAACCAGCGCCCATATGGGATGCTGGCGCTGCAGGCGGTGTCTTTACCCACTATGCCACAGTGCTGGCCCCCCCTTATACTTTTTTTTTTAAGATTTTTTTTTTATTTATTTGCAAGACAGAGTTACAGAGAGAGCTGGAGACAGATAGAATGGTCTTCCATCCACTGGTTCACTCCCCAGATGGCTGCAATGGCCAGAGCTGAGCCGATCCAAAGCCAGGAGTCAGAAGCTTCTTCCAGGTCTCCCATGTGGGTGCAGGGACCCAAGGACTTGGGCCATCTTCTACTGCTTTCCCAGGCCATAGCAGAGAGCTGGATCAGAAGAGGAGCAGCCGGGACTAGAACCGGTGCCCGTATGGGATACCGGCACTTCAGGCCAAGGCTTTAACCTGCTGCGCCACAGCACTGGCCCCTCCTTGTACTTTTTTAAACTGTGAATTTTCTAAACTACAGGGAACTAGAGAAACAGGTATGAGGAGGCTTCAGGAAATTAATGGAAAAATGGAATTAAAAGCTAAGTTTAGAGGCTGGCGTGTGGTGCAGCCGAACGCTGCCACTTCCGACACTGGCATCTTGTATCAGAGCCTGCTCAAGTCCAGGCTGCCCTGCTCCCAATCCAGCTCCCTACCAGTGTGCCTGGGAAAGCAGCGGAGGATGGTCCAGGGTCGTGAGCCCCTGCTACTCACGTGGTAGAAATGCATGGAGCTCCTGGCTTTGACATGGCCCAGCCCTGCTGTTGGAGCCATTTAGAGAGTGAATCAGTGAGTGGAAAACTCTGTCTCTCCCTCCCTTTCTCTCTCTCTGACTATTTCTTTCAAATATCTCATTTTTTCAAAGTTTATTTTGGTACAAAACATTTCAAAACCTGTGCATGGTTCTATAATACACAATTTCTTGCAATTTTTGTATTTTCATTTCTTTGCAAGGCAGAGATCTTGCATCCGCTGATTCACGCACCAAATGCCTGCAACAGCCGGGGTTGGGCCAAGCCGGTGCCAGGAACCCAGAATTCAGTCTAGGTCTCCAGCCTGGGTGGCAGGGACACAGCTTAAGCCATCCGTTACCTGGGGTGTGCTTTAGTAGGAAGCTAGAAGCAGAGGTGCAGCTGGAACTCGAACCCAGGTACTCCGTTATGGGGTGCCGGCACCAAAATGGTGTCTTGACCCTTGTGCCGAATGCCTGCCCCATAATATAGCTTCTGTGAACATTCTAAAGACCCTGGGCCACGTTAGCACCCACCTCCCTGCCACCTAGACTGAACATTTGAATCTCTGTGCTCACTTACCTAGCTGTATCACACACACAACACACACACACACACTTTTCTGCCTAACAAGATTAACAGTACTTCCCCCAGCGCTGGGTGCTGTGGCACAGCAGGTTTCGCCACTGATGGGGACGCCCACAGCCCATATCAGAGTGCCTGGCTTCAAGTCCCAGATCCACTTCTGATTCCAGCTCCCTGCCTGTTAACGCATCTGGGAAGGCAACAGATGATGGCCCAAGGACTTGGGTCCCGCCACCTTGTGGGAGACCTGGATGGAGTTTCAGGCACCTGATTTGGCCTGGCCCACCTCTGGCACTTGTGGGCATTTAGGGAGTGAACCAGCAAATGGAAGGTCTCTCTGTCACTTTGCCTTTCAAATAAAAATATTTTAAGTGTTTTTTTTTAAAGATTTATTTATTTATTTGAAACAGTAATGAGGAGAGGCGGGGGGGGGGGAGGAATGGCCGCAACTACCAGAGCTGGGCCAGGCCAGAACCAGGAGCCTCATCCGGGTCTCCCACAGGGGTACAGGGGCCCAAGGGGTCAGGCCATCCTCTGCTGTCCCCCACCAGGAGCATCAGCAGGGACCTGGATCAGAAGTGGAGCAGGGGCTGGCGCCATGGCTCACTTGGTTAATCCTCCGCCTGCGGCACCAGCATCCATGTAGGCGCCGGGTTCTAGTTCCGGTTGCTCCTCCTCCAGTCCAGCTCTCTGCTGTGGCCCGGGAAGGCAGTGGAGGATGGCCCAAGTGCTGGGGCCCCTGCAACCGCATGGGAGACCGGGAAGAGGCTCCTGGCTCCTGGCTTTGGATCAGCGCAGCGCCGGCTGTAGTGGCCATTTGGGGAGTGAACCAATGGAAGGAAGACCTTTCTCTCTGTCTCTTTCTCACTGTCTATAACTCTACCTGTCAAATAACTGCCAAAAAAAAAAAAAAAGTGGAGCAACAGGGACTCGAACTGGCACCCATATGAGATGCCAGCACTGCAGGCAGCGGCTTTACCCACCATGCCACAGCACCAGCACCAGGATTTATTTTGAAAGGGAGAGTTACATGGTGTGGGGAGGAGATGGGGAGAGAGATCACCCTTCTACTGGTTCATTCCCCAAGTGGCTGCGACGACCAGCACTAGGCCAGACTGAAGCCAGGAGCCAAGAACTCCATCCAGGTCTCCTAAGTGGTGGCAGAGGCCCCAGCACTTGGACTGTCATCCACTGCTTTCCCGGGCGCATTAGCATAGAGCTGGCTCAGAGGTGGAGCAGCTGGGACTCCAGCCAGCGGGCACGTGGGATGCCTGTGTCGCATCAAGTGGCCTGACCCACTGTGCCGCAGCGCCGGCCCCGCACCCTTTCTCTTGACGGCAACTTGGAGGGGACTGGCCCTGCGGGCTGCCCCGCGTTCAGGGCCTGTCTGTCTCCCTGCAGTGCTGCCCTCCCTCTGCACAGTTCTCCCGGGCTGGCAAATGCCACAGCCCAGCCACCGCCCCTTCCCAGCTACGGGCGTCCTCGGGCAGACCCCCCCGGCAACATGAAGTCAGGCGCTTGGACTTCTGTTTCTTCTTAGGTGGGCATCAACTACCAGCCCCCCACCGTGGTGCCTGGGAGCGACCTGGCCAGGGCGCAGCGGGCAGTCTGCATGCTGAGCAACACGACCGCCATCGCTGAGGCCTGGGCCCGCCTCAACCACAAGTTTGACCTCATGTACGCCAAGCGCGCCTTTGTGCACTGGTACGTGGGCGAGGGCATGGAGGAGGGCGAGTTCTCCGAGGCCCGAGAAGACCTGGCCGCCTTGGAGAAGGATTACGAGGAGGTGGGCACAGAGTCTGCGGCCGGCGAGGACGACACCGTGGATTTCTGAGGGGTCTCGGCCCCCGCACCCCGGCGGTGTCTCCCTCCGCTGCTTCCCTGACCCCTTGCAAATACAATCAACGTGTGGAGTGACGAAGGCCTCTGTGGCGTGAGATTCTGTCCGGGCAGTGCGCCTTCCCAGCTGCCTTTGCACTAAGGGCAGCGTGGCCTCTGCCTACGGGGATTCTGGCCAGGCAGTGTCCGGTGGAGAACCGTCAAGACCACCCGGATCTCGGTATCCCAGCTCAGCAGCTGGGCCGTGGTGCTTGACCGCAGGTGTGTCCCTGTGTGTGCCCTCGTCCCCAGCCCACCTCCGGGAACAGCGAGCCTTCCGGAGGCTCCAGCTGCTGGCCTGCCCCTGGCGTTCTGGGACACAAACTGCTCAGTTTCAGTGCCTGGAAAAAAGCAGCCTTTTTATCCTTTGCGCGCTCCTTGTGGCCAACAGAGGGCAGTAGAGGCCAACCTCACAGGCCTATGGGTGGCAGCCATCTTACCCTTTGGGCTTCTGCCCCGCCACCTGAGGAAGGCCCCGGGTCCAGAAACCGAGGCATCAGCGGGGCTCGGCACGCAGGGAGAGCAGGAGAGCGTTTCAGGCAGGAAGTCTCTCCTGCAGGAGCGCTGAGGAAGTTAGGAGCCGTGGTGCAGGGGCCGAGTCTGTCCCATCTGGTCTTGAGATGAGCGAGAGGTTCTGCCAGCAGCTGAGGGTGGCACAGATGGCCCCTCCTCGCACAGCCCAAGATGGCTTCAGGCCCACGCCTCAGGGCCCCGCAGCCAGGAGAGGTGGCAGGCTGGTGCGCGCCACGGGGCGGGCTCTGTTCCCGGAGAGGCCCTGGGCTCTGCCTTCTTAAAGTAGACGTGAGCGCTGAGTGTCAGCCGGAGCCCTGCTTCGGGTCGGGGGCTGCTTGCCTGTGTTAAAGCTGTTTCCCGGCCCCTTTGCATCTGGCCTGGCCTGTCCCGGAAGGGCCGTGCTGAGAGAGCGCCGTCCACAGCCCAGGCCCTCACGCTGCGGTTCCCCATCCCACAGCGGCATGCTGGGCAGGCATTGGGGGTCTTGGGGGTCTCGGCTCTCCATCCCCCTCATCACTGCAGTTCTGAGTGTAGAAATCTCGGGCTGGGCACTTCTCTCTTTTCCCAGAGTCCACGATGCCCCTGGAGACAAAGCCCCCAGACCACTGACCACTGCCCGTGCAGCCTGAGCCGGCCCCGCCCCCATTCCCATTCTCATGCCCTGTCCTCCATCAGAAGCCGCTCACGTCTTCCTGCTCCGGCTGTCGCCTTTCCACTTCAGAATCCTGTTCTCCAGGGCCGCTCCTGGCAAGCACCAAACCTCCTGGCTCCCCTGCTGCCAGAGGGCTGGGCTTGGAGGGGAATCAGCGCAGAAGGAAGACAAGAGGCTGGGAAAGCCAGCTCTCCCGAGAGACCAGGCCCTGCCCCTCGTTCAGCCTGCAGCCCGCTCGGCCGTGCTCGCCCCCCAGAGTCCGACGAGCTGCTGCTTCCTCTGCCTTCTTCCCTCCTGGCCCGTGACGTCACGCATGTCAGTTCCTCCCCCGTGTGTTCTGCCCGCTAGCGAGACCAACAGTAAGGAGGATGTCCATGCGGCGGGACCCCCGGCCCTCAGCATTCGCCTGTGATTTGATAGTAGCTGAGCGAGCCAGCTGCAAGCCAGATTATGCATTTGGGTAAGCCAGCAGTGCCAGGCCTCCTCTCGTGGCTCCGAGGTAGAATGACTCTAAGTTACCTTTCTCTTATTTGGGGCATCCATTTTTCTTATTCGGGGCATCCCCTTGTTTGAAAGGCAGGGTGACACACAGAGGGAGAGCTCTTCCATCCACTGGTTCTTTCCTTGAATGGCTTCAACATCTGTGGATGGGCCAGGCCAAAGCCAGGAGCCTGGAAGTCTATTGGTGTCTTGTACATGGGTGGCGGGGTCCTAAGTACCAGGCCATCTTCCACTGCCCTCCCAGGCTCATTAGGGAGCTGGATCAGAACCGGAGCAGCCGGGACTTGAACCGGTGCCCCAGTTTGGGATGCTGGTGTCACAAGCAGCTGCTTAACCAGCTGCACCACGATGCTGGCCCCCGTTTGAGTTTTTCAAACATGCAGGGAAGACCTGTGGCAAATCCGTGCCTGCCCTTCACACACCGTGGCCAAGCTCCCAGTAGACCAAGTCCCTGGCACCGTCTCGCCTGGGCTCCTTACAAACTCTGCCGCCAGGGTGGGCATGGAGGAGAGAGAGTGTTGTCCTGGGAGTTGTGATCCGAAGCCAGAGACGCTTGAAGTCTTAAAGGGGCCACACTTGAAGCATGAGCGCGGAGGAAGGTTGGCCCTTGGCAGAGACCTTGCCCACAGATGTTACTGGAGCCAGCAGCAGGTGCACTCGACTCTAGTCCTGGCCAAAGCAAGAACTGAGCCACTTGCAGCTACCCTAGGATATAGCGCCCCTGGGCACTTGGCTCCGTGGGGTCCTTGGGGGGCAGGGCAGTTAATCAGCCGTTGGTCCAGGACCAAAGATCAAGGAGAAATGGCCTCAGTGAGAGGGAAGCAGGAGCCACTGCCGGAGAACCGGGCTCTTAAGAGACTTCACAGAAGGGCCAGGCATTTGGCCTAGCAGTTAAGACTCTGCTTGGGACACCCATGTCTCATATTGGAGCGCCTGGGTTTGAGTCCTTGTACTCCCAATTCCAGTTCCCTGATAACTCACACCCTGGGGGGCAGCAGGTGGTGGCTCAAGTACTTGGGTCCCTGTCACCCACGTGGGAGACCTGGGTTGAATTCCTAGCTTTCTTTGGCCTGGCCCAGCGTCTGCTGTTGGAGGTATTTGGGGAGTGAACCATCAGATGGTAGCTCTGTCTGTCCACCTGTTTCAAAATTTTAAAAATCTAACAAAGGACAGTTCCTTCTCTCTAGAATGTACAGATATGATGGGAGGCCTTGATGCTTTTTCTGCCTGGTGCCTGGTTCTCCCCTACACCCCGAGCTGTGCCTGAGGGACTGCTCCAGGGAATAAATGTGTGGGATTTGTTACATCTGAAGAAGGTGAGACACAGGATCTTGGGGTCTGACAGACTCTTTATAAAGTGTTTGTTTTCATTTGAAAGGCAGGGAAAGCGTCCATCTGCTGGCTCACTCCCCAGATGTCTGTAACAGCTGTGGCTGAGCCAGGCTGAAGCCAGGAGCCAGGACCCCATCCAGGTCTCCCACATGGGTGGGAGACTCAACCCCTTGGGCCATCTTCTGCTGTCTCCCAGGGGCATTCGCAGGAAGCTGGATCAGCAGCAGAGACAGGACTTGAACCTGGGCACTCTGAAACAGGATGCTGGTGTCCCGAGGAGCGGTTTAACCCACTGAGCCACAGTGCCCACCCTGCTTCATGGAGATGTCTCACCAGGCTTCCTGTTCTCGGCTCCACCCTGCACCTCCGCCCTCGGAATGTCCCAGGGCTTGCAGTTCCTCAGCCTGCTCCAGCTTCTGTGCCGCCCGCCCCTTCCTGCAGGCACTTGGCCTTGTGTGCTAGTCCTCTCGCCGGCGACGAGGAACCAGCTGCTGGTTTTCTGTCTCCCGGTTTCCTTTAAGCTCGGTGGAATTGGGTGGGATCCAGGCACAGTGTGCCTCGAGAGCACAGGCAGCCCTTGCACAGAGGGAGGCTTCTGGGAGGACTGGCACTTGAACCAGATCCTGAAGATGGGCTGGGTGTGGGCAGGGTGTTGAAGGCAGAGGGCGGTGTGGAGAACATGAGCACCTTTGTTTGGGTGACCTTGAGCCGTTTGCAGCTGGAGAAAAAGGTGCAAAACTGGATCAATTGAACCATTCATGTTCATGGAACTGAAGAATTTGTCCCTGGATCTTTGTACTAAAAACATTCCAGAGCTCAGAGTGAAGACATCACAATACCTAACAGGAAACTGTTCTGAAATAGTCAGTGAAGGGAATGAAACCATTTCCAAGTCACCTGCACCTCACATCCGGCCAAAGGCAAGTCCAGGTTGTAGCAGCCCCTCCTGCCTGTGCACGCTGTGTTACGTTTGTCCCAGAGGGACTCGATGTTTGGGGTCTGCATGCCAAGCAGCTGGGTTGGGATTATAGCTGACCTTGGACATCCAGGAGATCGAGGTGTTACACGTGGCCCAGGGGTCGAGAGTGGGTGCACATTGTGAAACAGCAGCGAGCGACACTTGGGTGGAAAGATCATTCCATTCCAGCAACGGCCAGATCACTTACAGCTGGTGGATGGGTAGTATCTCCAATACCCAGAGCCCCGACTCCCCTCCCTGCAGTGTGGCTGCCCTGGAACTTGATTTTGTGGCTGCAAAAGGACTTGCTGATTTGCAAGTAATGACCTAGAGCACTAAGCCGAGCTGGACACAGTTCAAAGTAACACTTGCAGACTTCCAGGGAAAAATTCAGATGTCAAATCGATGGAAGAATTTGACTCACGGGGACAAATTACTGATCACACAACTGAATGACTTGGGTTTTAGATTTATTCAAATATTTATTAAGCACCTGCTCTGTGCCATTTATTCCTTTTTTTAAAAAAAATATTTTTTATTTATTTGAAAGGCAGAGGCAGAGAGAGAGAGGTCTTCCATCTGCTGGTTCACTCCCCACATGGCCACAACAGCTGGAACTGGGCCTATCCAAAGCCAGGAGCCTGGTGCTTCTTCCAGGTCTCCCACGTGGGTGCAGGGGCCCAAGCACTTCGGCCATCTTCCACTGCTTTCTCAGGCCATAGCAGAGAGCTGGATCAGAAGTGGAGTAGCTAGGACTCGAACCGGTGCCCATATGGGATGCTGGCACTGCAGATGGCAGCTTTACCCACTAAACCACCACGCCGGCCCTGCCATTTATTCTTCTAGATGCTAGGGAGCTGCTGGGAACAGAAGAGAGTGAACACTCTCCTCTATAGAATCTTCCAGAACTGTCCTTAAGACAGTTCTCAACTGTCAGCCCCTGCGGGGCCAACATCTGGAGACATGGGTGGGGTGGGCTGGCCCATGGAAACCAGTGCAACCAGTGCTGCCTTCAATGGCCCTGCAGGGCACAAACAGCCCCCCCTCCCAGAATGCGCCCTGACGTCATGCCCTGCAGTCAAGATACGCTCAGACTTGCTTGGGGCATGGCTGTTGCAGTGATCAAGATGCAAGATAAAGCCATGAGAGGGACTGGGAAGAGAGCCGCTCCTGCCTGGATGGCATGAGATGTCCTTCCTCCAGTGGTTCCCTCTGGGCTGGAGAGGGATCCAGACTAAGACCCTGTAGGGGCCCGGGGCTGCCCTAACGGGACCACAGACTGGTGGCTTCAACCACAGAAACGCGTGTCCTCGCCATTCTAGAGACGGGAAGCGCAAGATGGAGGTGTGGGAGGGCCTGGTGTCATCTGAGGTCTCTCCGTGCCTCTGGTCCTGCCTTCCCACAGTGTCTCTGTGCCGGTGTCCTGGTTTTCTCTGATAAGGGCATCCGTTGGGTTGGGGTGGGACCTGCGCCCATGACCTCATCTTAATCATCTCGGTGAAGGCCCTGTCTCCAAATGCGCTGTCTCTCAGGGGTCCAGGGAGCAAGGGCTTCAGTTTGGGGGTGGGGGAGGTGGGGATGCAGAACAGACCCGGATGACCTGGAGCCGCCCGGAGCACATCCGGATCCCCAGAGGCGCTGCTTTGGAGCCCACAGTCGGAAGTTGAGTCTGTGTCCAGGGGTGGCTAGCGCTGGCCGACAGGAGAGCACGTGGGGTCACCTGGGGAAGGTCAGGTAGAGGAGACACCTCGGCGTGCTGCTGGCAGAGGAGAGGAGCCCCAGGGGAAGGGGCTGTCCCCCGTCAGGCCTCATGTCACCAAATGCGGCTGCGCCAGGGGACGGGTGCCTGTCCAGATCTGTCTGTAGGTGGGAAGTTAAAACTCCCACCTTCTATTTTTTTCGGGTAGAATTCACCTTTATTCATTCCCTCCAGCGGTCAGAAAGGGGATCAGCGGCTCTTCAAGACTGCTCCCCTCTAGCAGAGTGGAAACAGCAGCCGAGGCCCCCGCCCCTGCCTAAGTGGCCGCTCCAGTGGCACTGCATGCCTCCCCAGCCATGCCCGAGCCCTGGCGGGGCCACTTCCAAGGGGCACTGGGCCTCTGGGCCGTGGAACCCACCACGAGAAGTCGAAGCCCAGAGGGCGCTAAGAGGAACAGGAAGCTCTGTGAACAAACCGCAGTGCGATGTGACATATGTCGACTGAGCACAGAAGCAGGTGGACAGTGCGGGGGATGACAGTGGCCAGGCAGGTCAGGAAGGAGCCAGGCAGGGGCCCGCCCACCGACTAGAACTAAACCTGTTCCTCCCTGGTGCAGGGACTTGGGTGCGAGGCAGAGTGTGGGCACACAGCTGAGAAGGGGCAGGCCGTGTGTGTGCATCGGCATCTCCTGACCAGAATGGAAGTGGGAAGAAAACACTCCTGTTGGGAGCCTTCAAGGGCAGGGCCGGAGGTTTTTGTTCTGTTTTTTTAAGAGACAAATTTTCCAGCTACTGGTTCACTTCCCAAATGACCACAATTGCTGGGGCTGGGCCAGGCCGAAGCCGAGAGCTCCATCCGGGTCTCCCACATTAGAGACCTAAACACTTGGGCCATCTTGCACTGCATTCCCAGGTGTGTTGGCAGGGAGGTGGATCTGAAACGAGCATCCTAATACGGGATGTCCGCATCACAAGCTGGCACTTAACCTGCTGACCACACCGGCCCCAGGACCCAAGTTCCACTGGGTTACGCCCACAGGGTGCTGTCCACCTGCTGCCTACGTGGGCAGGGAGCAAGGTGGAGCTGGTGTGTGGCAGAAAGCTTGAAGTTGGAGTCAGGAGTTATGGTCACAGAAGGGGCCGGTATGGCGTAGGGGGTAAAAGCCAGCAACTCATATGGGTGCTGGTTCGAGTCCCAGCTGCTCCACTTCCAATCCAGCTCCCTACTAATGTGCCTGGGAATGCAGCAGCAGAAATCCCAAGTGCTTGGGCCCCATGTACCCAATGTGGGAGACCCAGAAGAAGTTCCTGGCTCCTGGCTTCAGTCTGGCCCAGCCCTGGCTGTTGCAACCACTTGGAGAGTGAACTAATGGATGGAAGATCTTTCTCTCTTTCTAACTCTGCCTTTCAAATTAATAAAATAAATCTCTTAAGATGGGTGTTTAAGAAGGCAAGTTCAGGGGCTGGTGATCCACGGAGGCGACTCCAGCTCCTGGGCACCTTACCGCACAATGAACCTGGCACTCCCCTTGCTGCCCAGGGAGACAGGGAACAAAGTTAGAGACCAAACTGTGTGCAGATCCTGGGCCTCAGCCTCCCACTGAGACTGCCTCTGTGCCACTCCCTGTGCTCTCCAGCCTCCTTGAGAGCAGGTGTTGGGGTGCTGACGCTGGCCTTGAGCACCTGCTGGGGCAGGGTATGTGGAGGGGGTCCTCTCATTAGCAGAGGTCAGAGGAGGCCGGCAGTGAGCCAGTGCTTCCTTCACCTCTCCTCCCTTCTGGGAAGAAAGACCCACCTCCCCCACTGGGGCAGGGATGGAGCCTTGTCACTGAATTCTCTCCTGTGGATGCCTTGTCTCTAAGCCGGGGAGCCCTGGGCTAGACTCCCAGTTGGGCACACACCTGCGTCTCCATGGACAGAAACAGAATGCAGCCCTAAGAGGAACTGCAGGCTGAGGGTGGCTGGGGCCCAGGTCCTGGAGTCTGGGCAGGCTCCTCCCCTTGGGGGACTGTGACTTCCTCTTTGGGAGGGGCTGTCTTCAGCTGTCACAAAGGCCAGGGCTGTCCCGTGAGGGGTTTATGCAACAGGGCCCTCACTGCTGTGCCTAGAGCCCTGCAGGGGAGTGAGGTTCTGCGTGGAGCTCCTCTCCCTGGCCAGAAACAACAGAACTGGTGACAGCTCTGTGGCCAGCATCGCGGGTCTATACCCGGGCTTTGCCTGGCTCTGGTCTTGTTGCAGGGCCCTGGTTTCCTGCTCTATAAAATGAGAGGACACGGACTCCCACCCCAGGGCGGCCGTGAGGATTAAGTGTATGCCCCGTGCTGGGACCAGTTCTGGGACCCAGAGGTGTCCATTAGCGCTAGCCACTGTCAATGCTCGTGCCCGTTGTGTGTTCAAGCACTCCCTCCTCCATCGCTGGTCCCCTGTAATCAGCCTCAGTCCCCACTCGAAGCAATCAGTTCTTTGTGCCGCTCTGTAGCTCTGCATTTCCCCAAAATTAAGCTCTTTTGAAGACGCTCATTCTCAGTGGTTAATTATCCCAATTTCCCCCTCGCCAAGGCCTCTCAGGACTTGCAGCCCTCCTCCGACCCTCCGGGGCTCCAGCGCCCCGGAGCGCACACAATCGGCTCTGTGCGGCCCAGCCCTGGCCGCCAGCCCGCCCGCACAAAGCGCCCCTCAGTACCTCCCGGCCCCTCACCCGCACTCCCAGAAGCTTTGAGGTAGGTCAGAGGGTGGCATTCATTCTGTACAAGCACAACTTTGTCCTGTTGCCCAGCCACTTAGCCCGCAGTGGGACCCGGACATTTCATCTGCGAGGCGGGCCCTGGCTCTGGCTCTGGCTGCCCGCAGAAGGAAGCCAGCGTTACCCACGAAGGCTCGCAGTGTCGGCTTGTTGCCGTCAGCCCTAGCTACCTAAGGAAGGACCCCAACACCTCCGGGCACAGAACGGCCACTCTGCACTCCCTCAGGCTCCTGCAGCCTGTGTGTGCAGAGCTCACTGGCTGTGGCTCTATGGGGGTGGGGCCAGGGCACCCTGGAGGACCCTGGAGGGCCTCTGGGGCATGGCTGGGGGGGCCGGCACCCCCTCCCCCGCCTCAGGCTCCTCCTCCAGGGCTTTTCTGTCCAACACGACAGCCAGCATCCAGGGAGCTGGACGCTGTGGGGCCTCTGAGAGCCCGGCCCTGAGGCTCGGGGTGCTTGGGAGGTGTTCTGGGTTGGACGGTGTCCCCCTCAGATTCACGCATTGAAGTCCGAATCCGCAGTCCTTTAGAATGTGGCCCAGTTTGGAGATAAGCTTGTCGCGGATGTGAAGAGGAGGGTGCGGTGGGCATGGGGTGCCGACATTCCGTGCCTGAGTGCCTGGATTCGAGTCCTGGCTCCACTCCCAACTTCAACTTCCTGCTAACTCCTACCCTTGGGCATGTTGGAGGCCGACTGAGTTCTGGGCTCTGGCCTCAGACTGGCCCATCCCGGCTATTGTGGGCATTTGTGTCTGAGGCATGAACCGACACGTGAGAAGTCTCTCTCTCTCTCTCTCTCTCTCTCTCTCTCTCTGCACTTCAAATAATGAATTAAAAAATTAATTTCAGGGGATGGCATTGTGGCCGGTTCTAATCCGGCTGCCCCGCTTCTGATGTAGCTCCAGCTAATGCAGCTGGACAGGCAGCAGGTTTTGCCCCAAGTGTTTGGGCCCCCGCCACCCATGTGGGAGACCTAGATGGAGTTCTTGGCTCCTGGTTTGGTCCTGGCCCAGACCTGGCTGTTGCAGCCATTTGGGGAGTATCTCCCCCACCCTCTCACTGTTGTTCCATCCTTCAAATAAATACAAAAAAAACAAAAAAACCTGCAAGATGGGGCTGGCTCTGTGTTGTAGAGATTAAACCTCCACCTGTGACGCCGGCTTCCTATTTGGGTGCCAGTTCAAGACCCGGCTGCTCCACTTGCAATGCAACTCCCTGTTAATGCACCTGGATAGTAGCAGCAGTTGGTCCCAGCATTTGAGCCCCTGCACCCAAGTGGGACACCGGAAGAAGCTCCTGTCTCCTAACTTCCACCTGGCCTAGCCCCTGTCATTGTAGCCATTTGGACAATGGAACAGTGGATGGAAAATCTCTCTCTCTGTCTCTGTCTCTGTCTCTCTCTCTCTCTATATATATATGTATATATATATAAAACTCTGCCTTTCAAGTTAAAAAAAAAATACGTCTTAAAAAAAAAAAAAAGCCTGCAAGAATGGTGTGGCTCTGTTGGGAGGTGAGACCCTGAGTCACCGCAGGCTGTATTAATGCCCCCACCCCGGGATGAGTGTTTGAATCAGTGATCAGAGGCCACTTGGATGCTCACATCTCACATCAGAGAGCTGGTGTGAGTCCTGGCTACTCCACTCCCAACCCAGCCTTCCTGCAAATGTGCATGCGGGGAGGCAGCAGGGAGGGCTAGGTACGGGGTCTCTGCCACCCACATGGGTGACCTGGATGGAGCTCCCGGTTCCTGGCTGCAGCCTCGCTCCGCTCCTGCTGTTGAGGGCATTTAGGGAGGGAGCCAGCAGATGGAGGAACTTCTCGCTCTCGCTCTGCTCTCTCTTCCTTTCAAATAAAATGAAAATAAACTAAAAATGTTTATGTATGGTTACTCCAACAGCTATGGGAAGCCATTCAAAGACTTTAATCTGGGTCATGTCAGAACCCGACATGACATTTCTAGCGTTACGATTCTGAGTCTTGCTCAGTACACGCGTTCACCTTGTGTGATTGCCACAGCGGCCCTATGGAGAACATGGGGGTCCCAGTGGTCCATGGGCGGAGCCACATATCCAGGCCACACCCCTCATCCTGGCGTCTTCTCGTTGGGTGGATGCCACCCACAGCCAAGTGAACTGAGGGGGGTGGTGACAGCCGAGGGAGACCCAGGGAGCCTGGATTTCTGCCCTGCCTCCTAGCCCTCCTGCTGTGTCCAGTGCTCCTGAAAACGTCCAGCCTGAAGGGGAGGCTCATGCCCTGGAGCCTCGTGCTGGGAAAAGCCTGCCCATCCACACCCACACGGGGCAGGGCTGGTGACTGGAGAAGCCCTGCTTGCCCGGGCCTGCCGGAGGCTCCCAGGCAGAACGAGGCCCCGGGAGCCCGGGCCAGCGTGCACCTTGCCCCAGAGCCCCCGGTGGGGGCTGCAGCCTCAGACCTCTTTGCGGAGGGGGAGCAGTGGGCAGGAGGAATGCCTGCTTGATCAGCACTGAGGGCTGGGCCCCTGCACCTCC
The DNA here is from genome assembly GCF_051225735.1 of Oryctolagus cuniculus. Classification (NCBI taxonomy): domain Eukaryota; kingdom Metazoa; phylum Chordata; class Mammalia; order Lagomorpha; family Leporidae; genus Oryctolagus; species Oryctolagus cuniculus. The sequence goes on along the minus strand of NC_142879.1, from coordinate 18,581,431 downwards.
GCAGAGAGGGGAGAGCCAGGCTGGTGCCCTCTGACCTCCACTGGGATTTCTTTCCATTCGCATGCCAGTTCTGTGTGATGATAGGTGGATGCCTGTTTTACAGGCTGGGAAACCGGCTCAGGTAGCACGTTAAAACCCCTGAGCCAGCAAATCCAGCTGGGGTTAAAATCTGGGTTTGAGTGACACCGAAGCCTATGTACTTCCAGAGAAGCCTTTGTGTATTCCCAGAAGCTTCAGAGGCTTCCTGGAGGAGGTGACACCAGCACCCCCGCCCCCACCCTCCGCAGGTGCTCAGCACCCAGTAGGGAGTCAATACAGGTTTCAGATGAAGGAGGAACCTGGAAGAAAGCAGGTTGCTGGGGAGTGCGGGGGAGGGGAACAGAGACCTGACCCACATCAGCCTGTGGGTCCTCTGCTCCAGCTGTGACGAGCTGTCATGGCCTCTCCTCACCTGGCAGCCAGAGCCTGTCCCACCTGGCCATTGCCTCTCTCGGCAGGAACTGGCTACCAAAAGACACAACGGCATTCCTCCAACAGGCGATTAGCTGCTTTTTTAAAAAAAAGAAAAAAAATTTATTTATTTATTTATTTGAAAATCAGAGTTACACAGAGAGAAGGAGATGCAGAGAGAGAGAGAGAGAGAGAGGTCTTCCATTTGCTGCTTCACTCCCCAATTGGCTGCAACGGCCAGAGCTGTGTCCATCTGAAGCTAGGAGCCAGGAGCTTCTTTCGGGTCTCCCACATGGGTGCAGGGGCCCAAGGACTTGGGCCATCTTCCACTGCTTTCCCAGGCCATAGCAGAGAGCTGGATTGGAAGAGGAGCAGCCGAGACTCGAACTGATGCCCACATGGGATGCCGGCACTGCAGGCAATGGCTTTAGCTGCTTCGCCACAGCGCCAGACCCTATTCGCTGCTTTTGATAGAGGAAGGAGGTCAGTGCAGAAGCAGCCCCTGGAGCTGCCTGGCCCGAGAGGATTCCCCAGAGGCTACACAGGCCCCTACAGAGAGGACTTGCCGGTGGGGAGTGTTGCTCCCTACTTGTCTCTCCCCCATCCCAGCCCACTATTCAGCTTGACCGCAGCCAAGTTGCTGGTCATGGAGACGAAAGGACACCCACGCCCCACACTTCAGCCTGAGACACCTGTTTCTCCCCTGGGCCACAGGAAGCCACATTCTGGGAGGGCTGGGTCTGGGGACAGGTGTTGGGGCGACTCGGATTCCTGGGGCTGGGCGTCCGGTCAGAGGTGGCAGCACAGGGACCACAGTCAGAAAGGGCTGGGTGCTGCTGGCAGAGGGTGGGGACGTCAGGGAGTTTTCTCAGAAGCCACCTCCCCGTAGCTGGCAGCAGCCGTGTAGTGCGCTGGGCCCTCGGCTGCACAAGGTAAGTAGGTGCCAAGCCTCAGGCAGGATCCAGGCTGTAGCCATCTGAGAACCCGTGTGGACTCCAGGGGCTTCCAGAAGTGAAACTAGATGACAAAGTCCCATGAGCGTGATGAATCGGAGAGACACACAAAGCAAGGGATCATTCGCTCATTCAGCAACACCCACTGAGCTTGAGCGATGGAGTCAGAGGTGAAACAGGAGCTCACCCCCCAGAAAGCTCAGAGGAAGGGGCAGGAGAGGCGGCGGTACAGGAAGGGGGATGGGCTCCAGGGAGGCACCGAGGGGGGGTCTCAGTCCCAGCACCTGGATGGGAGCAGCACAATTCTTCCTCCATTTCTCCATTGGATGAGCCTCATGGTGGCCAATATTTGTTCAGTTCGAAGTACCAAGCAGTGTTCTAACCCCAGTGCACAATGCTGGCCTCAAGTCACAGTTTCAACCTCTTTTTTTTTTTTTTTTTTTGACAGGCAGAGTGGACAGTGAGAGAGAGAGAGAGAGAAAGGTCTTCCTTTGCCTTTGGTTCACCCTCCAATGGCCGCCGCGGCCAGCACACCGCGCTGATCCGATGGCAGGAGCCAGGTGCTTCTCCTGGTCTCCCAAGGGGTGCAGGGCCCAAGCGCTTGGGCCATCCTCCACTGCACTCCCGGGCCACAGAAGAGAGCTGGACTGGAAGAGGGGCAACCGGGACAGAATCCGGCACCCCGACCGGGACTAGAACCCGGTGTGCTGGTGCCGCAAGGCAGAGGATTAGCCTAGTGAGCCGCGGCGCCAACCTCAACCTCTTTTTTATAAACGGCCCCCCTACTTTTAACCCTCCCCAAATCTTTCCATAGCAAGACTTGATAACATCACTCCTCGAGCAAAACTCCCAATTCCTTTCATTTTCTGAGGCCCACTTGCCAGGTAGGACCCCTTTGCTGCTGGCTGCGGGCACCTGGCCTGCCCAGGCATCCCACTTCACTTACAGCCCCTGCACCCAAGGGAAGGAGGCCTGAGCCACTGTGGGGGTTACAGGGAGACCCCTACAAGCTCAATCCCTAAAGAAACAGAGAGGATGTAGGGAGAGCCAGGGATGACGCACCTGGTAAGCGGCAGGCGCTGAGACGGGCACCGTGTGTTTGTCTTGTTTAACTCCAGTTGGCTTCCCCATCTTGACACCTTTTGATCTGGGGTCCAGACGACACCCACAGTGACACCATGTGAGTCCTTGGGTCTCCTCCTAGAAATTGCTCAGTGATTTTTTAAATATTGAGGTCTCAGGGGCCGGCACTGTGGTGCAGTGGGTTAAAGCCCTGGCCTGCAATGCTGGCATCCCATATGGGAGCCGGTTCTAGTCCTGGCTGTTCCTCTTCCAATCCAGCTCTCTGCTATGGTCTGGGAAAGCAGTGGAGGATGGCCCAAGTCCTTGGGCCCCTGCACCCACGTGGAAGACCTGGAAGAAGCTCCTGGCTCCTGGCTTCGGCCATTGTAGTCATTTAGGAAGTGTACTAGCAGATGGAAGACCTCTCTCTCTCTGGCTCTACCTCTCTCTATAACTGTAAATAAATCTTAAAAATAAATAGATAAATAAAAATATTGAGGTCTTATGCTACTACAATTTGTGGATGGATTTGAATGACTTCATTAAAGATTTATTTGCAAGGCAGAGAGAGAGAGTGAGAGATCTTTCATCAACTAGCTCATTCCCAGATGACTGCAACAGCTGGGGCTGGGCCAGGCCAAAACCAGAAGCCAGGGACTCCATCCAGGTCTTCCACACGGGTGACAGAGGGCCAAGCACTTGGGAAGTCTTCTTCTGCCTTCCTGGGTACATTAGCAGGAAGCTGGATCAGAGGCAGAGGAGCTGGCACTGAAACCATGCTCTAATATGGAACGCTGGTGTCCGGGCAGTGGCTCACCCGACACCACGACACCGGTCCCTGGGCAATGATTCCCTATAGTCATCAGAATAGTCCAAATCTTTTAACTTGCTTCTAAAGTCTTTTTTTTTTTTCCTTAGGATGTATTTATTTATTTGAAAGTCAGAGTTACACAGAGAGAGAAGAGGCAGAGAGAGAGAGAGAGAGAGAGAAAGAGGGAGAGAGAGGTCTTCCATCCACTGGTTCACTCCCCAATTGGCTGCAACGGCTGGAGCTGCACCAATCCGAAGCCAGGAGCCAGGAGCTTCCTTGGGGTCTCCCACATGGGTGCAGGGGTCCCCCACATGGGTGCAGGGGTCCAAGGACTTGGGCCAGCTTCCACTGCTTTCCCAGGTCATGGCAGAGAGCTGGATCAGAAGTGAAGCAGCCGGGACTTGAACCAGCGCTCATATGGGATGCCAGCACTGTAGGCGATGGCTTTACCTGCTACACCACAGTGCCGGCTCCAACTTCTGAAGTCTTTTTAAACATTTTTAAAATAATGGCTTTATTAAGATATAATTCATATACCATAAAACTTTTTCCTTTTTTTCCCCTAAAAGGGTTATTATTTATCTTGAAAGTCAAAGCAACAGAGAGAGAGAGAGAGAGAGAGAGAGAGATCTTCCATCAGCTGGTTCACTCCCCAGATGGCAGCAATGGCCATGGCTGGGTGAAGCTGAAACCAGGAGCTTTAGCCTGATCTCCCACATTGGTGATAGGGGTCCAAACACGGGCCGCCTTCTGCTTCTTTTCCCAGGCCATTAGCAGGAAGCTGGATCAGAAGTGGGGCAGCTGGGACAGGAACTGGGTCCCATGTAGGATGCTGGCATTGCAGGTGGCTGTTTTGTCCACTAAACCACACACTAGCCCCCAGACTCATTCTTCATAAAGTATATGATGCAGTGGTTTCATATGGTAGCAGAGGTGTACAGCCACCACCATAACCAATCCACAATATTCGCATCACCCCAAGAAGCCCCAGACCTATCAGCAGTCACTCCTCATTGTCACCTTCCTCAGCCCGTGGCCACAAATCCACTCAGGTCCCATGGATCTGTGCATTCTAGACATTTCATGGAAGCGGATCATGCAATGTGTGGCGACCACACACTCACTGGGTAAGATTGGTTTCCTGGGGCCGGCACTGCGGTGTAGTAGGTTAATCCTCCACCTGCAGCACCGGCATCCCATATGGGTGCCAGTTCTAGTCCCAGCTGCTCTTCTTCTGATCCACAGTAGAAGATGGCCTGAGTCCTTGGACCCCTGCACCCATGTGGGAGACCTGGAAGAAGCTCCTGGCTCCCAGCTTCGGATTGCTCCAGCCGTTGCGGCCATTTGGGGAGTAAACCAACAGACAGAAGACCGACCTTTCTCTCTGTCTCTCCCTCTTACTGACTGTAACTCTACCTTTCAAACAAATAAATAAAATCTTTAAAAAAAGAAATCGGTTTCCTCCATGGCTCACGTGTGCTTTAGCATGTATCCCTGTTTCATCCGTTTTTATTGTTGAATCAAAGTGCATGCAGTGATGCGCCACTCCCACTCCCATGACTGTGACGCTGCCATGAACATCTGTGCACAACATAAGCATCTGTGTGGGCGCGGTTTTCATTTCCTCAGGAGGCGCTCAGGGGATGAAACGCTTGATCACGGGTAACTCTGCCTGCCACAGTGGGGACCCACTGAACAGCCTTCCAGAGCTGCTGCACGGTGTCACAGCCCACCAGCAACACAGGAGCCACTTCCACATCCACGCCAACACCTCCTCCCTTTTTGTTAATCGCTGTCATCCTGATAGGTGTGAAGTAGTATTTCACTGTGTTTATTTATTTATCTATTTGAGAGGCAGAGCTACAGATAGAGGGAGACAGAAAGGTCGTCCGTCCAATGGTTCACTCTCTAAATAGCCAAAACAGCTGGAGCTGCACCGATCCAAAGCCAGGAGCCAGGAGCTTCTTCTGGGTCTCCCACATAGGTGCAGGGGTCCAAGCACTTGGGCCATCTTCTACTGCTTTCCCAGGCCATAGCAGAGAGCTGGATCGGAAGAGGAGCAGCCTGGACCAGAACCCGCACCCATTTGGGACAGCAAGGCACAGCAAGGCAGAGGCTTAGCCCACTACACCACAATGGGGGGGGGGGGGCTCCTTGTGGTTTTGATTTGCATTTCCCAAAGAGCCAATGATGATGCAAGCACAATGTCTTGGTGTGTTGATTGATTATGGTTTTAATCCTTATGTTTAGACCTATACTGCATTTTGTGTTACTTATTTTGTGTGCAGTGAGGTAGGGATCCAACTCCATTCTACTGCACGTGGATTTCCAGCTATTTCAACACCAGTTGTGACATTGGCTGGGCTTTCAGTGGGCTTATGGGAGAACAAAAATGGCTTCAACTAGTGATTTCAAGCTGCGCTGCTACACAGAGCACAAGGCAAGTTTGGGCATGCGTTTCTGGAGTTAGAGTTTAGGCCAGACAAAAAGCTTAGATGTGACAACAGCCATTACCAAAATGATGTCATGATGAGAAAACGCTCTTGGGTACAATGGAAGAACTGAAGAGAATCACTGATGACGGTGAAATTATAAAAGATAGCAACGCTTCGCAGCCTCCCTGGCAGGCTTGGCCACTGGAAGAGTGACCTTGTAAGTGGAGATGAACACACTTCTCTTACCACATCAGAAGAGGTTCTCTTAGTCACAGACATTTCTCAAAGGATCTGAAGGCCTTGGAGTACCTCACTATTTGGTACAGGATCTGAAATATTCAGTTGCCAGCCTCACTGGATTATACTTCAAGACTGAACCTATTAAAAGCATGTATTTTGAAGCTATGTACTTAATTGAGGGAAAATTATCTGTAATTTACAATATTGGGATTTAAAAAAATTTTGTTTACTTGAAAGGCAGAGGTACAGAGAGGCAGAGGCGGAGACAGCAAGATCTTCCATCCGCTGGTTCACTCCCCAAGTGGTCACAATGGCTAGATAGAGCTGGACCGATCTGAAGCCAGAAGCCTGGAGCCTGGAGCTTCTTCTGGGTCTCCCACATGGGTACAGGGACCCAAGCACTTGGGCCATCTTCTACTGCTTTCCCAGGCACATTAGCGGGGAGCTGGATCAGACGTAGAGCTGCTGGGACTTGAACCAGAGCCCATATGGGATGTGGATGTCAGGAAAATGGCCACAGTCTTATCTATGGCGCGATCTACACCCCGATTTACATCCTAGGCTCCAGCCCCCACCGACATTGCTGGAAACCAGGTGGCCACATGGCCCAACCACTGTGTGTCAAGCTCCACCCCCATCCTAATGGGATTCTCTGCTCCTGCTTCCCTGCCCGCCCGCCCTCCGGCAAAGTTTCGAAAGGACTTGTTCTTGAACATGTGGCTCTCTAGCCTCCTCTTCTCCTCTCTCACTCTCCTTTCCCCTCTTCACCCCTTCCCTCCAGCCTGCTGGGTTTTCCCCAATAAACCCTTTCCCTTACTCCAGTGTTTGGTGTGTTTTGTGACGGCTTATGAGAATGAAACTAAGTTTTTTGCATGTAAATTGAAAATAAGAAAATACACGAGGAGCCAGTGTGATGGTGCAGTAGGTAAAGCTGCCGCCTGTGACTCCAACGTCCCGTATGAGTGCCAGATCGAGTCCCGGCTGCTCCACTTCTGATCCAGCTCCCTGCTAATGCGCCTGGGGAAGGAGACCCAGACAGACAGAACTCTGGGTTCTGGCCATTGTGGCCACTTGGAGAGTGAACCAGTGGATGGAAAACTGATCTCTCTCTCCCCCTCTCCTTCTGTCCCTCTGCCTTTCAAATAAATAAATAAATCTTCCAAAAAAGAAAAGGAAATACATGAACAAGCTTAATAGTTAGTCTCACTTGAGTCCAAGTGAATTAGCTGGATAGTCCCACAAACATTCAGTCTGTAATAAAAACCATCTGTTGCTGAAATTCTGCTCCAATAAAGCACATTAAACCTGGAAAATTAAAAAAAAAAAGACTATTCTTTCCCCTTTGAATGATCTATGGCCCATTTTTCTTTTTTAAGATTATATAATTAGGTATTTGATCCCATATGTGCTACCCACATTGCAAGCTGCAGCCATTTGGGGAGAGAACCAGCAAATGGAAGATCTGTGTGTGTGTGTGTCTTCCTCTCACTGTCACTACCTTTCAAATACATCTTTATTAAAAAAAAAAAAGAGGAAGAAGATGGAGGAGGAAGAGGAGGAGGTGGTGGAGGAGGAGAAGCAGGAGGACTAGATGATTGGCCCTCTGGGTTTTACCTTCTTTTTTTCATTTACAAATGGGAAAGAGTTTCTGTATTGTTGTGGATACAGGAGCCAGTGGGGGAGCTAAGGAGTGAATTCCTGACAGTGAATGGAGCTTCAGTTACAAACTATTTATGCTCAGGTTTGCTGGTGAGGGAAGGAGAGAATTAGCCAACACTAGGAAATAGCTTAAAAGTGCGGGCCTGAAGTCATTTTCTTGCTATGAGGCCACCTGTTTTCCTGAACTTGAGACAGACTCCTAAAGACTCGCCCTTTCTCAGCTTCTGTGGGTCTCAATGTCATGGATGCCCCACGATTCCTCCACTCACCCTCCTATAACCCACATTACACTCCACCCCACCTCTGCCTACGTTGGAGCGCACGCACACACACTCACACACCACGCACTCCATATTTTGGGCTGATTCAGCATCCCAGGAATCTAAAGGTCCTAGGAGTCACCAAGTCCTTCCTTGTTTGGGTAGAAAGCGAAGGCACAAGTCTCCCGATATCCTGGTGGCCGGAGAATCTACTTTCTCTCTGCCTGCCCCCGATGCCCTTGGGTCTCCCCTGTGCCACTCACATAGGCCAGAATGATGGACCCAAGGTTTTAATTGCTCATAGGCTTACTGATCTGTCATCGCCTTGTCAGCGTATTTACATTTGGGGCTTCTCCTCCCAGAGGTAGATATGCCTGATCATGAGACCCCCCTTCTGGCTGCTTTTTGCCACCAGCCTCACACAGCTCACGTGGTACCCCATACTTTTCATAAATATCTTCTGGTCCATCTGCCCCTCCAGGAGGTGGCCCAGCAGGATGAAGGTGGTGCAGTGCTGAGGCGTCCCCTGGGGGCTGTAACCCAGCTCCACCTGCCCCTTCTCCAGGGCGTTCGCTCCGTCCACGATGGAGCCCGTCAGCACCTGCACCCTGCTCAGGTTCATGGGATGGTTCAAAATCACGGTCAGGTGGTTCTCGATGCTAACGTTGTAGGTCCAGAAGAAGGACTCGTCCAGAGTGTAGGCCTCCCAGGGGAAGTGGACGCTGAACACGTTCATGTTCGTGTAGACGGACGCGGGTGGGTTGTCAGGGCTGCCAGGGCTCTGCCTGTGACCTGGTCTGTCCTTGTCCTCAGAGATGGGGTAGGACATCCTGTGGTAGAAGAGGAACGGCTGGCAGAGGATCGGGCTCTCCTGGGTGAGGAGGGTGCGGAAGTGGGCGATCATCCTGGCCAGGGGCTTCTCCTTGTGGAAGAGCAGGAGGAAGTGGGCCACGAGCGGGAGGTCCCTGCTGTGGAAGAGCTTCCCCAGGAAGCCCATGTTGGAAAACTCCAGCAGCGCCCAGGGATGCCCCTTCATGGCGGCCACCTTGGACCGAATGTGGGTGATGAAGTTGGGCGCGCAGAAGATGTTGTCCTCCAGCAACAGGAAGTAATCTGAGAGGTTCCTGGCGAAGCTCATGAGGAAGGCGTGGTCTATGTTCTGCTTGGAGTACACTTTCCCGCCGTGGGCCTGGTCCTGCTCGTCCACTGCGGGGTAGGTGTCGGCCGGGGCGTGGATCACCAGCAGCTGCCCTGCCAAGATCTGCGGGCTGAAGAGTCTGGAGAGGTGGGCCATGGTTTCGCTGAGCCAGGCGAGGTCGGAGTCGGCCAGGTGCACCAGCACCGTGAGGCGTTTGCGCTCGGCTTTGGAGGACGATCGGAACAGGGAGAAGAGCGTGTACAGGAGGCCCTTCTGGTCCTGCTGCGACGCTGCGGTCAGCCCCACCGTCAGCCATGCTAGGGGGCGGGAAAGGGAGACGGCTGTCAGTGCTCCCTGGTGGTGCGGGCTATGAAGGGCAGTGGAGGGCGGGATGCGGTGTGGGACCCTCTCTGTACCCCTCTCCTGTCTCTCCCCTACCCCCACCCCCACTCTGTTCTTTCCTTAGGCAGAGAGGATGTGTGCATCCTAGCTACCTCTAGTGTGGTCCTTAGCAAGGTCAAGGTCAGCCTTACCTACAAGCTGCTGAGAAATGCAGACTCCGCCCCTCCCTGGAATTTAATTGCTCAGAATCTGCATTTGAACAGCAGCGGGGTGTTCAAGTGCGCTGCACAGGAGGGTGTGGGCCCTCTGAGTCTTGGAGCTGTGAACTTTCAAGGGCACACGCTCTAAGTGCCCAGGAACTGTAGCTATTACTATGGTTGTTGCAATTCTTTCTGTTTTTCTCCAGCTCTTCTTCCCCCAGCTCTCCTGTGAAGAACGTGTATTTGGAAAGGGACTGCTCTTGGGAGTCAGGAGCCTGAGGTTCTGGTCCCAGCTTAGCCACTTAGTGATCGTGAGCAAGCCTTTCTCGGTTTTTTTGGTTTTTTTTTTTTTTTCTCGTTTTTTTTTTTTTTTTTTTTTTTTTTTTTGTTCTTGTGAGCAAGCCTTTCACCCCAGAGTTTACAAACCCGAGGGAGCTGGCCTGTGTGATCCTGAGACTCCGTCTAAGACAATGCTTTCTCTCTCTATTTTTAAGATTTGTTTAAGAAATAAAGAAATGTATCTAAGAAAGGTAAAACAGGGGCCGGCACTATGGTGTAGTGGGTAAAGCCGCTGCCTGCAGTGCCGGCATCCCATATGGGCACCAGGTCGAGTCCCGGCTGCTCCACTTCCGATCCAGCTCTTTGCCATGGCCTGGGAAAGTAGTGGAAGATGGCCCAAGTCCTTGGGCCCCTGCACCCACATGGAAGAAGCTCCTGGCTTCAGAGTGGCACAGCTAATTGAGGAGTGAACCAACGGATGGAAGACCTCTCTCTCTCTCTGCCTCTCCTTCTCTCTGTATAACTCTGACTTTGAAATAAATAAATAAAATAAATATATCTATAAAAAAAAGAAAGGTAAAACAGACAGAGAGTGAGAGAGATTCTACCCACTGGTTCACTGGTTCCTTCTCCAGCTCCAACTACCGGGGCTGGGCCAGGCCGGAACCTGGAGCCAGGAACTCCATCCAGGTCCCAGGTGGGTGCAGGGGCCCAAGCAGCCATCCTTTGCTGTTTTCCCAGGCACATTAGCAGGGAGCATCACGGGAAGTGGAGCTGCCAGGACTTGAACCTGCACCCACAGGGGATGAAGGCTGTGCCCCAGGCAATGTTTTCTAGTCAGAAGTCCCATCTTCTCTAACAGCTTCACTGCAGCTTTCCCCTCTACCCCGCCCCACCCCCGGCCCAGGCTGCACTTACTTACGGAACTCGCCCTCCGCCCCCTCCCGCCCGCGGGGCTCACTCTTTCGTCTGCGCTGCATCTTCTCTGTGTATTTCAGGGAGATCGTCTCCCAGTCCTCCAGCGGTTTCTGGCTCTTGCTGCTGCCATAACCACCTCCCTGGGATACGGACAAGGAAAACATGTCTCCTTTCCTAACAGGAGCGGGTCTTGTCCCCCGGTGGCTTCCCGATGCTTTTCTAGGGAACTAGGGGCGGAGCGGGGCCCTGGGTCTGCAGTGAGCCCTGCTGCTCTCAGGATGCCTGGCCATTGTCCCGAGGGTGCAGGCCCGAGCAGGGGAGCAGGGCCGGCTCTTCCCCTTGCCTTAACAAAAACGAGCAATAAAAGCAGCTCCGTTGTGGACTAATGGGTTCCCTTTGGAGCTTCCTGCTCTCAGATGGGAAGGTTCCAGAAGGAAGGAAGCCCAGGTGCTGGTCCTCACAAGCCCCCTCCCCACCCCCGCACAACCCCAATTCCCAAACAAGAGTAAGGGCTGCTACTTGGCCTTCGACAAGCATGGCTATTTGGTCATCTTCAATTTCCCTGGGGAATTCCACAGTGATGCAGAGCCACAGGAATGTGATGCCTGCCCAGGTTATGATGCAGTGCTTGATGGGATGCCGCATCAGGGCGCCTCGGGGTATGGTTCCTAGAGCAAGAAGGCCCCATAAGCTGAGGGAGGACTCCACTCTGGCAGTTTCCCTCTGTCCTCTGCCCACCCATCCCAGCCATCCACCCGCCTCGTCATCACTACCACTGTTTTCCGCCACGCCCTTTAATTAGATCTAGCAAACTGGGAATTCAGCTCACTACCTTAGACAATCAACCACCTCCAGGTCCCCCTACTCAAAGTGATGGAGGCCAGCTGGGCGCTTTAGTGACGTGGCCAGTTTATCTGAGAAAACAGGTGGTCATTGCGCCCCTCGCCCCTTTTCTAAACAAAAGTCAAACTGTTTATTAGAGCAGGTGAACTTGAGTGCTGTCCCAATCTGGTGCCTTTCTGTTTAAAATAAAACATACCCTTTATTTCAACCGTCAATCTTTCTGCACAGAGCTTAATGGGAAATGATGCTGCTAACTGGGAGCAGAAAGGAACCCTTGGGTGAGTGTGGGTTCCTGGAACTCAGGCTGTCTCCCTCTGTTGGTGCGCCTTCCAGTGAGAACCTGTTTCTCTGTTGCTGCTGGGTTAGCACGGGAGAGGCTTTAGTCTGGTGGCCGCCTCCTGCAAGTTCAGTACACAAAACAAAGCAAAGGGCAGTCAGTGCTTTCCGGGCTCCTGGGGCCATGCTCTCCGGTAATCCTGTAATCCCCCTCCCTCCCCCACCCTGTGCTCAGGGGAGGTGCCCCGTTTAGTACTTTAGTAGAGATTAATGTATATCTCCTGCTTTGCCAGTTAGCTTTATGAGAAGAATGAAGAAAGTACTACTTGGGGTTTACACTGTTGTATAGTGGATAAAGCTACCACTGCATCCCATACGGGTGCCAGTTCGAGTTCCGGCTGCTCCACTTCCGATCCAGCTCTCTGCTATGGCCTGGGAAAGCAGAAGAAGATGGCCCAAGTCCTTGGGCCCCTGCACCCATGTGGGAGACCTGGAAGAAACTCTTGGCTCCTGGCTTTGGATGGGTCCAGTTCCGGCCGTTGTGGCCACCTGGGGAGTGAACCAATATATGGAAGACTTCTCTCTCTCTGCCTCTCTGTAACCCTGCCTTTCAAATAAATAAATCACTCTTTAAAAAAGAAAAAAAGTAATCCTTACTTATATATGTGGAGGTGAGGCTTTACACATCAAGCTTCTCTTACCTGGTCTCTTAAGTGGAGACCCCCAGTCCCATAGATGGTTCTTCACGTGAGGAAACGGGCCGCTCCAGACTGTCTCTGGGCTTGGTAGATGCCTTGAAGAGGTAAGAGGGATGGGCAGAGAATGGCCAGACACAGCACACTGAGGTCTCCCCAGGTTGCTGCCCTTGACCTAAGCCCCTCTGTGATGTTACTCCTGTGTCCTGCCCACCTACTGCCCTCTCAACAGAGGTGCACAGGGACAGGACTGACAGGCAACCTGTGCATGCCTCCTAACTGGGAGTGATTCCTTAGCCTTCTTCCTAAAGCCCAATGCTGCTACCGTGTTTCCGTATTTATGCATTTGAGGGGTGGGGAGCACTCTTCCAGCCACAGGTTCATTTCTCAAATGCCCACAACAGCCAGAGCTGGGCCAGGCTGAAGCCAGGAGCCAGGACCTGCATCTGGGTCTCCTACCTGAGTGGCAGGAACTCAAGTACTTGAGCCATCGTCTGCTGCCTCCCAGGTGTGCTAGCAGGAAGAGGAAGCTGGATCAGAAGTGGAGGGGAGGTGGGACTCCATCCCCGGCACTCCGATATGGAATGCAGGCACCCCAAGTGGTGGGTTTACCCATTGTGCCATAATGTCAACTCCCGGTGTGGCCTTTTCTCTTATTTTGAGAGGTTCATCTTCCCTTACTCCTACCCCCCCCCCATTTTAATTTTTGGATTCTCAAGCAGGTGCACCTTTCTGTATTTTACCATCTGATTCCAACTTCCCTGGAGGACTTAAGAGGAAGACAGAGTGGGAGAGGAGACAACTAATACTGAAAAGCCTGACATGCCCCAGGTTCCTCGTCAGCATCGCACACAAAGTGCCTCCTGCCACCATGTGCTCTGGGCATGGGCTCTGGGCTGTGCTGGGAGTCAGGGTTCTCTAAGCCTCCTGAGGACACGGACCAGACCCAAAGGGTAGGGAAGGGGCAGGCGCTTACCTCCATCTCCAGCGTTTCTCTTTGGGGGCCTCCACTCATGCTCTCTTGGCAACCATTGTTTTCCTAAAGGGAGCAAGCCCTTTCACACTGCTATGTGGAGCCACCGCTGGGCAGGTGGAGAAGAGAGGTGGCCCTTGCAGAATGAAGTCTGATCACAAGCAGTTTCTATTGTCTGTCTGTTTTTTTTTTTATTCTGATTAAATATTTAAACACTGAGGGAGCTTACCTAGAAACCTAAACAGTTGGAACCGGCTGCCATCCTGGTAGGAGCAGTGACAGCCCCCAGGGGACTTCACCCATTCACTCTGGAGAGTCGGGTCTCCTCAGACTTGCGGGCTGTCTGCTGGCACTCGTTCTTATATTCAGCACCTGTTTGGCACAGGGCACTAAAAAGAGGGGGCACCTCTTCAATCCTGGGTTGAAGAGCTGTGGCCTTAAGTAGGAAAACCAGCAGAAGTGGGCAGACAAGTGAATAATAAGGAGTAGAAGTCAAATGAGGAGGTAAGGGATGTGGATTCCTTACGTGATGTGGTTCTGGGGACTTACAAGGATCAGAGAGAAGAAGAGAAGTGGCTGAAACAGACAGATATGAGGAGGGGACACTCACTGGACATGCAGACTTGAAAAAGTTCATGGAAAAGGGAATTGAAGATTGATGCAACAAAAAATTTAAGGTTTAATTATTATTTATTTGAAAGCCAGAGCAAAAGAGGGGAGGGGGAGAGGGAGAAGGAGAAGGATCTTCCATCTGTGGGCCACAATAGCCAAGGCTGGGCCAGGCCAAAGGCAGGAGCCAGGAATGCCTTCTGGGTCTCCCACCTGGGTGGCAGGGGCCCAAGGACTTGAGCTTTGATCCCTTGTCTTCCCAGGTGGACTAGCAGGGAGCTGGGTTGGAAGCTGAGTAGAGCTGGGACTCAAACCAGCACTCTGATATGGGATGCTGATACCACAAGCAGTAGCCTAACCTGCTGCACCACAGCTCTGGCCTCCATGGCGGGGCGGGGGACCTAGGTCCCTGCATGGTTTGCTCCTCGTATTAATCAGGGTGCCCCAGGCAAGAGGGCGAGTGTATGACTGGAAAGGCGATCCTGGCACCTGTCTGTGATCTCCCCCGAGTGCTGAGCCAACTTTCTGACCGAAGCCTGCTCCCAGGTCTCACCAGCAGCTGCCCTCATGCTGCCCACATGGACACACACAGGTGCACACAGACACACGGACTGTCTCAGAGTCCAGAGGCTGCAAGTCCAGGATCAAGGTGTCTGAGCGTTGCTTTCCTTCGGGGGGCCCCCAAATGCCCTTCTTCCCGTATCGAAACGTAATCTCCCTCTTTCTATGTGTGTCTTCTTCCTGGAAGCTGCACAGAGAGCAGCAAAAACTAAACTCAAGGTGCTGTCTTTTTTCACAATCCACGATAGGTTTCAAAAAGCAACTCACTGGGTCTCAACAAGTGCATCTCTGTATACAGCTAAGTCCTGTATAATACAAGTTGTGTAACCGAAGTACTGGAGAGCAGAGTCTGCGTGTGGAGCCCTGTGTATGGCCTTCGGGGGAGGGAACAGAGGGGGGCTGCTGGTAGGGTCTGCATCCTCATTCCTTAGTGTTAGAGGGGTCAGCTTGGTGTGGGCGAAGCTCAAACGCGGGCAGACACTAGGAGCACCATTCTAGTCCTAGCTCTGCTGTTAGCAGAGACACACAGGGACCGTGCCCTCTAGTCCATGTCCACTGGTTCACTCCCCAAATGCCTGCAACAGCCACGGCTGGGCCAGGCTGAAGCTAGGAGCTGGGAACCCAACCCACATCTCCCAAGTGGGTGGCAGGGACCCAGCTACTTGAACCATTCTTGCTGTCTCTCAGGGTGCGTATTAGCAGGAAGCTGGAATGGAAGTGCAGCTAAGCCTTGAACCCAGACTCTGAAATGAGACAGGGCTGTCCCAACTACTGTGCCAAATGCCCTTGACTAATTAACCCAAGTCTCAGCTTCTCCATCCGAAAAATGGTGACAGTAGCACCTACTGTACAGGGTGCATGGGGTTCACAGACTGAATTCCTCATGCCCGGTGGTCCTGTCTTATTCACAGTAGTATGCTGTTCCTACTTGTTCACATATGGCCCCTTCCCACCAGGGAAGAGAAAAAAGCTGATCGGCATTGACCCTCTGATGTGTCAGCCCCTGTCCTGGACACACTGCCTAAGCTGGTGTCACTCGATTTCCACGGGGGAGTGGCAGGTGCCCTACAGAGCTCTGACACCGTGCTGGAGGCTTTCCTCCCAGTTAGGGTCAATTCCAAGCAGCCCAGCCGGCCAAGGCCACCAGCAGGCTGAGGAGCCCCGGCCCGGACGCTGGCCGCTCGGCTGGCTGCGGCAGCAGGAGGCACGGGCTTCCCTCTTGGCCTGTCAGCTCCCACGCTGCTCCTTGGGAGTCTACAGCTGCTGGAGCGGCCCAACTGGAATGGGAAGAAACTGTTCCTGAAGCCCTGGTGTGGTGGCTCTGCCCCTCCCACCCCCATGGGCAGGGCTGGCAGCACCGTGGGAACGGGAACCTCCCACTGGCTGGCGCCCCACGGGACAAGGGCCTAGCCCTTTGGGAACCACACCCAGGTAAGCCAGAGCTTAGGGCTGAGCGTGCAGCAACCCCGGACCTTGGTGCGGCTGAGTCAGCACAGAAGGGATTCCAAGACCGGAGAGGAAGAGGGAATGCGGGGGAGGAAGAGGTCTTTGCTCTCCACGGAGCCCGCTCAGGCAGGACTCAGGCCCAGCTTCCATGGACCAAAGCCCTGAGACCCCTGCAGTGACACCAGGACCAGTGGGCTGGTCCTCCAGGCTGGCATGGGCCGCCAGGAAGCACAGGGGTGCACGCGAGGGGACGGGACCGGTGTGGCCCATGTAGCAGCACAGGAGGGCGGGCAGCCTGGGAGGATGGGCTTGTCCAGTGGTGGGGAGCACTCAAACGCCCCACCTGAGGTCTGCTGTGAGCTCCCCGCGCCCGCCCCGCAGTCCTTCGGACAACCAGATTCTCTCCATCCCCGTCCCCGGAGCGCCCGGGGCAGGATCCTGTGGGAGAGGCAAGGGCAGAAGGCAGGGCGGGGACCCCGGTGGGAAAGTCGAATACCACGCGCAGGTGCAGCGCTAGCCGACACGAAGACACCAGGGGCCCGATCCCACGGGCTTTGGGGTCTTCTCGGCGGACATCTGGCCCCACACATCCCAGAGCGGAGGCCCGCGCCAGGAGGGCGGGTGGCCGGGCACGCGAGCCGGGAGTGGTCAGCGCCGCGGGGGGGCGCACGGGCCGCGCAGGTCGTGCCAGCGGGGGCGGGAGCCGGCCGCACACGTGCGCTACGTGCCGCGCGGCCACCGCCCCCTCCCGGCGTGGGGAGCCGCCCCCTCCTGCGGAGCCGAGTCCGGGCGGCGGGGAACGGCGCTCCCCGGCCTGGGTCTCCGAGGCTGAGGCCCGCAGGAGCGCGGGGGGCGGCTCTTCCCTGCCGCGGGGTCTGGGAGCGCAGGCCGGACTTGGGGTTCAGCGGGCAGGGGGCTGACGGCGACCCAACCCTCGGCTGGGTCGGAGGGATCCACAGCGGCTTAGGGGGCGGCTGGGGAGCGGGCCCCCCGCGCGGGGGCGGAGTGCGCCCCCGCGGAAGGAGGGGGTTCCTGGAGACGTGGCACTCGCAGCGGCCTCGGATCCCCTCCGGCCGCCCGCGCCGCAGCCAGCGCTTCCTCGGGAGCCGGACCTGGCCGCGCCTGGGCCCCGCACCCAGCCTTCCGGGAGCCCCGGCCCAGTACCCCCAGGCCTGGGTGGCCCGGGTCCGGCCCCTGGGGCGTCCGGCCGGCCCCAGACCAGACAATGCGGCCCAGGCCCCGCCCCCGGGGGGCTGATGCGGCCGGGCTGTAGCCAATCAGCGCCTGCGGCTGGGCTCTTTAAAAAAAGAAGCGCCGGCTTCCGTGCGGCTGTCAGCTGGCACGGATCCCTCCGCGCATGTAAACACGCATCACAGAGGGCACGGCGGCGCCGGGGGAGGGGCGTGCGGGGCGGGGGTCGCTGCCGGGGGCCGTGCGGGCAGCGGAGGCGGCGGCGCTGGGCGGCCTCGCGGCCGGGCGGGCGCGTGCTCGGATTGCAGCCGCAGTTCGTGTGTCCAGAGTTTCTCTCCAAGTTCGGGTTACCTGGCTGTCGTGGGATGCCCGCGTTAGGGGTGGACGTGAACACGGCCAAGAGCCACAATGGTTTTTCTCCCGCACGCTTTATCAAGAAACGTTTCCAGGATGCCGAGACGGCTGTGTGTCCGCCCCCAGGTCCCCCCTCGGCGCCTCACTGTCCCCCGGCAGGACCAGGCTTGAGGCCGAGCCCGGAGCCCTCCAAGGACGCTGCCAGCCCTGCGGGGGCCGGGTCCCCGAGAAGGGGCGGCCAGCGCCCTCCTGGGCTCCCCGACCCTTCCTCTCGCTGGGGGCGCCGGCCGAGTCCTCTCCCGGGTCTGGCTGCTTTCTGGATGAACTGTTCACGTTCTGCTTTTCGGACGCCCTCGCCGTCCGTTCTGAGGCCGAACGAAGGCCTCCGTCCGCGCCCAGGCACGGGACCGCCCGCTCTGCAAGCTGGGGGTGATGGCGGCGCCCCCCGAGACATGGCTGTCCGCAGTATGCTGACCCCTCCCTGCGGACGCGCTCCTGGGCCCGAGGGCCGTCGCCAGCGTCGTGTCTGCGGGCGCTCAGCTCCTGGAGGGCAGAGGTGCCAGCACCCCGGGCAGCCGCGACGCACGCCTGGGACCGGGCCCTGGTTCCTGCCTGCATGGCGGCCCATCCCCCGCGTCAGGCCGCATCCGGCCTCGTCTGGGTCGTGTCAGGGGGTCTTAGGGCTTGGCCACAGTGCTGGTGGACTCTCCCCGCATCACCCGTCCACGGTCCCTGCACGCCCTCGCCCCGCGTGTCGGGGCCGGCTGTGCCTGGCCTAGGACGGACGCAGGCGCACCGAGCCCGCGGGCCGCTCGAGGGCTGCAAGCGCTGGACTGCGTGCCCGCGGCGCGGCTGCCCTCCCGGCCCTGTTGCTCCGGGGGTCGCGCTCGGCCCTCTCCCAACCTCCTCCTGCTCTCCCGGGTCTCTAGGTGGGCACTCCTGCAGCGGCCCCCGCCGCCCAGCTCTGACCCAACTTCTCGAGGGCAGCAGCTCGGATGCGTGGGAATGGGCCACGCTCACCGGCCCAACTGACCCTCGGGGCTCGGCGCGCCCCCGCCGGAGGCCCGGCCGCGCCCGAGTCGGGGCGGGCGGGGGCGGGGAGGGACTCTTTTTTCTCGCCGTGGCGGCGGATGCGCACGGCGTGCGGTGGCGGCGGACGTCGTCGTTAGAGGAGGAGGAGGAGGAGGAGGAAGGCTGAGAAAGCCCCGGTGCTGCCGCTGCCGGTACGAGTCGCACTCGCTGACCCAGCCGCGTCTGCACGGCCCTCGGCCCGGGCGCAGCTCGCAGCCCGGCCCCGGAGAGCGCCTGGCGATGGAGGCGGCCACCGCGCTGTGCCCCGGCCCGCGCCCGGCGCTGCCCCTCGGGGGCCCCGGCCCGCTGGGCGAGTTCTTGCCTCCCCCCGAGTGTCCAGTCTTCGAGCCCAGTTGGGAAGAGTTCGCGGACCCCTTCGCGTTCATCCACAAGATCCGGCCCATCGCCGAGCAGACGGGGATCTGCAAGGTGCGGCCGCCTCCGGTGAGTTCCTGGGAGCCGGCCGGGTGCTCTCTCGCGGCCGGGACCGAGCGGGAATGGGCGGCCCGGAGGCTGCGGCGCGGGGCCGCGCAGGGGGCCCCGCGGCCGAGTTCAGTTTGGGGCTGTTTGGGCGCCGGAGTGGAGGCTGGTGCGGGAGGACGCGGGCCTCTCCGGGCCGGGAGGCGGGGGCGCGGGGGGACCCCGGGGCCCCGGCCGGGGTGCGGAGCCGGCTCCGGGCGCAGGAGGGCAGGAGCCAGGGGCGGCGGCGGCGGGGTCTTCTGCGAGCCCGGCCGGGGCGCGGCGCTGGGAGAGCCCGGGCGGCGGAGGCGGCGCGGCGCGGCGCGGGTGCGGGTGCGGGCGCGGGCGCGGGCGGCGGGGGCCGGGGCGCGGGGGTGGCGGACTTGGAGTTGTAGGCGAGGAGGAAAGTTTTCAATATGGCGGCGGGAGCCCCTGGTCCTTTGTGTGGCGGCGGCGGCGGCCCGGAGCGGCCCTCACCTGGGCGCCCCACCCTCCAGACCAGGGCACCCCCCGGATCCCGGGCCCCGGGCCCTCGAGTGCCCCCCGGGCCGGGGTCAGCAGGGGGCGAGCGGCGCCGCCGGGGGCGCCGAGGAGCCGCGCGGGTCGGGCCCGGGAGCCGGCGGGTCGTGGGGGGCGTGAGTGTCCGGGGGCCCTTGGGTCCGCTGGGGCCCGGGACCTGCGCTCCACGACGCGCGGCTCGTGGGCGGCCGCCCGGCCCCGCGGCGCTGGGCACGGGCAGGGGGCGAGGAGGCTGTGTTTGGGAAGGGAGGGAGACGTCAACGCCGCCGCGGCCTCGGGCGCTTGGGGGCCGGCTCTCTCGGGGCCCCTGCCCGGGGGCGGAGAGACCGTCCTCGGGCCCGGGGCCCGGGAGCCCGCGGGCGGCCCCGGCGGGCGCGTGGCCGGAGCCTGCGCCCCGGGGTGCTGCCCACTTCGGGGCGGCCGAGCCCAAGTTGGCCCGAGCGGCGGTTGGCCGGGCCGGGGCCGTTGGGGGAGCGGTTTAACCGTCGCTCCCGCGGGGCGGCCCCTCGGAGTGACCTTGGCGTTGGCCTGGCGCGGGGGGAGGGGGCCCGCGCGCCCGCAGGGAGGCGCCGGCCCCGCACTCGGTCCTCCCCGGACAAGTTTGTGACGGGCGCCGAGTGGAGGCGGCTGTGTGGGAACCGCTCTGTCAGCCAGCCGGGGGAGGCCCGCAGAAGTTCGGGGCGGCGCGGGTGCGGGCGGGCCGTGGGCAACTTGAGGAAGTTCCTGGCAGCCCCGATGTGAGGGGCCGGGTTCCTGGGAGTCGTCCTCCATGTTGGTATTGTGGGCTCCCGGGGCTGGGGTCGGCCTTCATCTCGGGCGCGCCGTGGAGCCCCTGGCCCCGCACGCCTGGGCTGTCCTGAGGGTGGTCGGCCTGCCGCGGCAATGGCAGTGGCCAGATGTGCGGCCAGGCCGCCTCCCCCCACCCTGAGTGGCACACGGGCGCGATGGCCACCATTTTGCCTTGCCAGGGCGCCATGCCACGGCCCGAGGAAGGGGCCCGCCGAGGCACGAGTGGGCCCGCGGTGGGTTTGGGAGCCCTCCTTTGTGTGGAGGGGCCGGCGCCTCCTTTGTCTGACAAACTCCTAGGCCAAGTGGGGAGAGTTTGGGAGGGAGTGGTGTTGACAGAACCTCAGGCCGGGAAGCCTCTGCGGGAGTTGTCCCTCCTGAAGAGGGTCTTGTTGGAACAAAGGCGTCTCAGACGTAAACAGTCTTTGTTTTAGAAACTATTGTTGTAGGAAAGCTGTGAACAAGTGGTCCCATGGAATGGACATAGAGTAACACAAATTCTTCAAGAGGTAGGAGATATTTTCCATGGGTGTAGCGATGTGTGTGTAATGCCTGTGTTTCTGTATGGTTTTTGTTCACTGGCTTTTTGGAACACAGGTGGCTGTATTCAAAGAAGAATTGGGGCTGTTGGCTTTGACTTGTTAGGTGCGGGAGAGAATCAGGCGGCCGTCTCCTTTTGTTCCTACTTGTGTCTCCTTAACGGTACTTAACTTAGCTCCGTCCCTGGCTACTCTGTCAGGGAGGGTCTAGAGCTGCTGTAGGGTGCTCATTTTGCATGTCGAGGCATACGGGTTCATAGACGTTTGTGAAAATGTAACAAATGCTATAAAAGGAACTATGCTAAGAAGACTAAAGTCAACTGGGATTTGAAAGAGAAACTTTTGTTTCAAATTAAGTATGTAGGATAAGCAAGCTTGTTTTCTGAGCTAAGACCTTTCAAAATTTACAGTTAATCTGGTCTTGTTAGTTTTAAAATACAATTTAAAAAATTGAGAGGCAGAGAGAGAGAGAGAGATCTGGATCTGTTTGTCCCATCACTGGTTTACTCCAGTGCCCGTGAAGCTGGAGCTGGGCGGGGCCAAAGCTAGGAGTCAGGAACTCAGGGCTTCCCAGGAGGGTGGCAGGGACCCAGCTGCTTGGGCCATCTCAGCGGGCACATTAGCAGGAAGCTGGATCTGAAGCAGAGGAGTGAGAACTCGAGCTAGGTACCCGGATGTGGGACATGGGCACTCCGAGCAGTATCTTGACCCCTAGGCCAACCACCTCCACAATGCAACTTTAATTTCCTCTTTGATGGTCTCAGATGTCTGTTTAAGGACAAGTGATATTTTCATATTACTTTATGTTATTCGATGATTCACCTTAGGGGTCTGTTAGGTAAAAAGTAGTCGACTGCTTGTAAATACTTCATTGAATCTCCTGAGTTGGATAGAAATACATTCAATGATTTTAATAACTCACTTTCTCACTTTCAGACATCTAGCATTTGGCCATAGATAGGCAGATTCCACAAATTTCTTCCTTGGCAGTATCCAAAAGTCAGGAGATTTAAATCAAACCCCAGATGGCACAGAAGACACATATTTTTGAGCTTTAACTTCCTGTGGTCGATGGTTTGATCCCTTCATCTTTATGGCCAGAGTGTAAAGCTGCCTTGTTTTAATAGAGTCAGCATCTTTAAGGGAGCCTATTGGTTCCACCCTTTGAGAACAGGGGGGAACTTAAATACACATTTCTTTGTCTGGTCGGAGTGAACTGTGAATCCCGCCCACTCCTGTCCCAGGCTGACATCCCCCCCAACCCATGTCAGGTGTGATCCACTTTGGCCTACCCCTCTCTGTTTTCCCAATTTCTTTAGTGTCACAAGATCTCTCTAGTGGTTGGTTATTCTTTGGCCACTTTAAAGTGTTAACGTCTGGAGACGAGACGAGGTCTAGCGATAGACGTGTAGTGCAGTGAAGGAAGGACTTGGACGACTTTGCAGGAATGATGTCTTTATTGTGGTAGGATTCACACATTTACGGCGCGCGCAGGTCAGTGGTTTTCAGTTTTTCACAGCTATCCTCACGGTCAATTTTAGAACATCTTCATCTCTCCCAAAAGAACCCCTGTATACACATTTGTAATTGCTTTTCAATGCAAATTTCAGACTGCTGCTCCGGAGAAAAACTCGGTAGGGATTTGGATTAAGTCCTTCAGTGTAGCTCACGAGTGTCTGCCTTAAACGAAGCAGAAACAGACTTGATATTTTTGCAATCTGAAAGACTATTTAGCTAAATTTGACTTTACCAGTGGTAAAATGGGCCCACGATGAGCCACAAACATACCCATCTAGTCGTGATTGGTGGTGAACTAATCAACAAAAGACTTTAAGAATGGAATGTGAATGGTATTGCAAATGCAAGTCAGCTAATGATTGCAGTCCCCACCCCCCACTGGAAAATTCCCCATCCCTTTTTATACTATAGTTTATATAATCCAGACCTTTTTAAAGAGCAAAATACATAGAGAATTGCCTTTGAAAAGTGTTAATAAATTAATAAGTAGCACTCTATTAAAAGCAGAGTTTGAATTCTTTTATTGACACCAATAAAAGAAAATTATTAACTGTTTCATTCTTTGTCTTTAAGGTACTCTTTCATGATTTGTTGGGCAAGAGTTACAGTATGTTTGATTGATAGATTAATGGAAAAACTATTTATTTTAGAATTGATTTATTTGAAAGGCACAGTGACAGAGAGAGAGGAGAGCTCTTTCATCTTGCCAGTCACTCCCCGAATGACTCCAGCAGCCGGGTCTGAGCCAGGCCAAATCCAGAACTCCACCTGAATCTTCCGCAGGGGTGGCAGGGGCCGTCGCCTGCTGCTTCCCCAGTCACATGAGCAGGAAGCTGGATTGAGAGCAGATAAAGCAGGGTGTGTGTGTGTCAAGTCCTGAGCTGGCACTTCGATTTAGGATGTCGGTGTTACAAGAGACGTCTTACCCTGCTGGGCCTCAACTCCATCCCTTGTTTATTTTGGGGACTACAATAGCAGTCCGAGTTATGTGAGATAACTTGAATGTAGGCTGGCAGAAGTCAGTTGAGAATTTTCTTGCAGAAAGTAAAAGGATATCCTAGTACACTTCTTTAAAATTTGAACTGGGTTTGTTATGTAATGGGATCTTTGTAGACTTTTGTAACCTCTCCTTGTTGTCTTGATTGGACCAATTAAGGCTTTCTATAGAAGGGGTAAGGGAAAGCTCACACCCTCCAGATGGAAGTGCTAATTGGGTTCCTGGTTAGGTTCCTGCAATCTACTTGGTGTCTCTTTCCAAAAGCCATACATAGGTTTGAAAAATCACCCAAGAAGACCTTGCTTTTGTCCTTTCAGCTTGGTTTGTGTTGGGGTTGTGTGAGATTTTCCTAGGAGAATTAGGTACTGTGTAGGCACTGTGCTAATCTGCCTGTTTAAAGTGGGGAGGATCGCTACCAAACTCAGGAGAAAAAAAACAAAACAAAACAAAATTGGGCAGAATACATGTTGGGAACTGGGGGACCACACTTTCTGAAATTTCTCATTTGGGCCCGGTGTAGGGAAATCACCAGAGGCATACTGACAGTGAGGGGTGGGTGGGGGATGCCTGGGGGACGGCTCCTGCCATTCAAGTTTGCAAAACTGGTAACTGGATGTTAAAAATCTGAGTTGTGAGAAACTTGTTGTAGACATGAAAATTGTATTTACTGTTATGTCCTAGCATGAGATGAAAGGGAAAAATGAGATGTCCTTTGTACACCCCTAGGAAATCTGCCAAAAATGTTGCTTTTTCTACTTTTACCTACTAGAGCAATCAGTTTGCATTTTATAACCAAGTTTTCAAGCAGACTAATATAGAAAAGCTGCTTCTAGGACAACGAGGCATTTCAATCCCATGATTGTAAATATACTTGGAAAAAAGATGTAGAATTTGACTAAGTGCATTCCCCTCCCCCGACTACTTTAACATTCAAGACTTGAGTGTAGACCGGTGCTCTTCTCTTTACCACCCCAGTATCATCTGCCGGAAGGGTATGAGTTAACTTGTTTCCAGTTGTGAAAAAATTCAAGCCTACACAACAGTGTGGAGAGAGCGTTGTCCCCGTGGTTGTTTTCCTGGGGGCTAGAGTAGAAAGCAGAGTAGCAGTGTTGGGACTGAGAGAGGATTGGTGACCTTCAGTTGCAGGGAACAGAATGGTCTAGCTTTTGTCCTGTCCAGGTTATAGGTGACATTGGATAACAGCCTCTTCAGCCTTGAGTGAGCGGTGGTCACTTTGCCCAATTCGTTTGGGAATTGTATTCCTCAATTCTAGGCAGTGAGTTTGTTGCTTTGTTACACATTTGTTGGAACCTGTGGAGAAACTTGACCATTTTCAAGCACTTGTGGAACACAGGGGTGTGGGGGTGAGGAATGGGTGGAGTCACTCTGTCCCAGTATCATTCCTTCTCTGCCCTCCGTCCATCTTTGTGTTGGCCAGACTTGAGTCTTCCCCTTCCTCTTTTAGGAAGGGACCTTCTGGCCAGAGTGGGTAGTTAGCGGGACCGGATCAGGAGTGACCAAGATACTGAATAGAGTGCCTTTCTGAAGAGTTGTCTTGGGGAAATGGGAAGTGGACGAGTGGGCGGGTTGTTGGTCGGGCTGTTAAGTTTGCTTTCCTACTTGGAGCAGGGATGCTGCAGTTTGTTTCATTAGGGCCCGAGTGGGCACTCGCAGCCCTTAGATGCTCACACCCCATGCCGGAGGGCCTGAGTCGGAGTCCCTGTTCATTTCAGGTTATGGCTCAAATGCTTGTGTTCGTGCCACCCACATGGGAGACTGGAAAGGAGTTCCAGTTTTCGAGTTTTAGCCTGTCCCACCCAGTCCTGGTTGTTGATATTTGGAGAGTGAGCCAGTGGATAGAAGATTCCTGCTCTGTCCCTCTGCTTTTCAATAAATATTTTTTTTAAAAATTTGAGTATTAAAATATTTTCTATCAATGTTTTGGCATCCAACAGCTTCTTCCTCCCTTCCTGAAATAACTTCATTTCTCAGATAAGAGATGCCATCAGAAGATCACACATAGAATAACCCTTTAGAGCTTGGTAATTCTATCTCATTTGGTAATCTCTTCTGGAACGCTGTGTTATCGAGGGAAGTATTTTTTCAGGGATAAAAATGAGGTTTACTGGGCAGGCAAGTGGAACAGAGGTTAAGTTGCTGCTTGGGATGCCTTATCCCATACTGGATGGTTCAAGTCCTGACTTCTTCACTTCTGATCCAGCTCCCTGCTGATGCATACCATGAGAGGGCGGAGTTGATGGCCCAAGTGCTTGAATCCCAGCCACCCATTTGGGAGATGTGGGTGGAGTTCCGGGTTTTTGGCTTTGGCTTGGTCCAGCTCTGGCTGTTTGTTGCAGGCATGTGGAGGGTTGAACCAGTGGATGGAAGAAGTCTAAGTTTCTGTTTCTTCTTTTCAAATGAAAGTGAAAATGGGGCCGGCGCCGTGGCTCAATAGGCTAATCCTCCACCTTGCGGCGCCGGCACACCGGGTTCTAGTCCCGGTCGGGGCGCCGGATTCTGTCCCGGTTGCCCCTCTTCCAGGCCAGCTCTCTGCTATGGCCAGGGAGTGCAGTGGAGGATGGCCCAGGTGCTTGGGCCCTGCACCCCATGGGAGACCAGGAAAAGCACCTGGCTCCTGGCTCCTGCCATCAGATCAGCGCGGTGCGCCGGCTGCAGCGGCGGCCATTGGAGGGTGAACCAACGGCAAAAAGGAAGACCTTTCTCTCTCTGTCTCTCTCTCTCACGGTCCACTCTGCCTGTCAAAAATAAAAAAAAATATAAAATAAATTAAAAAAAGTGAAAATGTAAAACAATAAACAATTTGAATGAGGTTTATTAAGGGGACTGTGTGTATATTTTTCCCCCAGAAAACTTTTATTTAAGGTATACAAACTTTATGCATTTCATAAATACAACTTTAGGAACATAGTGATTCTTCCCACCTTTCTTCCTCCTCCCTCTCCTATTCCCATTCTTATTATTTACTAAGATCTATTTTCAATTAACTCTATACACATAAGTTTAGCTCTATACTAAGTAATATTTTTATTACTTCTTAAAGGGAAGCACCTGCATTATGTAAAGGAGGATGGTAGGGGTATTGGTTTTAGGTTTTTAGAAATAGGTGGGTTAAAGTTTTTAATCTAATTCCATCATGACCTTGGACAAAGTCATTTTACCCCCATATGTGTCTTCTCTGGTGTAAGGGGATCTGACACTGACCTAGGGCTGCTGTCCAGATTAATTAATTGATGGATTGCAAGAAGCTTAAATCCCAAAGCTTTATTTGCCCACTGCTAAGAAGAGTCTGGGAACACATTTATCTAGACAAGGGCTACTGCTGTGTACATATACCTCATTTTATCCTACAGTTAGGGGATGTTTTAAAAGTGAAACTTGAAAGGCAACAACCTAACATAAACTGGAATAAATAGAATGTAATCTTTTTTTGATGTGGAGGGAGCCTTTTTTGTACCTGAATCTTTACAAAATGATCAATTCTTTTTAAAGGTAGACCTGTTAGAAATTATTTCAGAAAACTTGCAGGTGCCTATGTGCATCTTGTGTAATAAATAGGTGCGTAGACAGTTTATATTTCGTGAGCTTTGTGTTAAGAAATGTTCATAATTATTTTAATTTCCCTTTATATAGCATGACTGCCATAGAAGCCATGTAGATGGAAAGGTATTATGCTCCCCTAACAAGTAACTTAAATAATCCCAATTGTCATGCCTTACAGAAGGGTTAGTGGACAGAATTTTTAATATTTCTGCAGTTTGTAAAATGAGAAAAATAGAAGTTTACAAGAAACATGTTTAATTTTAAGATCTATTTTATTTATTTGAAAGAATTACAGAAAAAGGGAGAGACACAGAGATCTTCCATCTGCTAGTTCACTCCCCAGATGGCTCCAATGGGTGGAGCTGAGCTGATCCAAAGCCAAGAGCCAGAAGCTGCTTCTGGGTCTCCCATGTGTGTGCAAGGGTGTAAAGACTTTGGCCATCCTTTCCTGCTTTCCCAGGTGCATTAGCAGGGAGCTGGATTGGAAGTGGAACATCCAGGGCTTGAACCAGTGCCCACATGGGATGCCGGGGCTGCAGGCCAGGGCTTTAATCCACTGCACCTCAACTCTGGCCCCTTACTTTAATCTTTAAAAATACTGGGGCCCGGGTCTGGTGCCATGGCTCACTTGGTTAATCCTCCACCTGCAGCACCGGCATCCCATATGGGTGCCAGTTCTAGTCCTGGTTGCTGCTCTTCCAGTCCAGCTCTGCTGTGGCCTGGGAGGGCAGTGGAGGATGGCCCAAGTACTTGGGCCCCTGCACCCGTAAGGGAGACCAGGAAGAGGCACCTGGCTCCTGGCCATTTGGGAAGTGAACCAACCAACCTGAAGGAAGACCTTTCTCTCTCTCTCTCTCTCTCTCTCTCTGCCTGTCAAAAAAAAAAAAAAAAAAAAATACTGGGGCCTGCGTTGTGGTGTAAGCCTCTGCCTGCAACATCTGAGGCTGTGTGGGGCTGGGGTTAGGAGCTCGGGACTGTGTCCAGGGCTCTCATGTGGGTGCCTGGGACCCAAGTACTTGAGCTGTCACTTTCTGCCTCCCAGGCATATTAGCAGGAAAGTTGGATTGGAAGGTGGAGGAAGAAATAGATCACAGGTACTCTGATCTGGGACATGGATGCCCTAAGTAATGACTTAACACACTGCTTGCCCCAGACTTTTTTCCTTAATATTTATTTTATTTATTTGAAAGACAGTTACAGAGATAGGTAGAGACAGAGAGGTCTTCCATCTGCTGGTTCACTCCCTAAATGGCTGCAATGACTAGAGCTAAGCTGATCTGAAGCAGGAAGCCAGGAGCTTCTTCCGGGTCTCCCACGTGGGTGCAGGAGCTCAAAGACTTGGGCCATCTGCTGCTTTCCCAGGCCATAGCAGAGAGCTGGATCAGAAGTGAAGCAGCTGGGACTTGAACTGGCGCCCTTATGGGATGCCGGCGCTGCAGGCTGGGGCTTTAACCCACTGCATCACAGCGCTGGGCCCCCTAGACAAACTTTTAAAAATTAAAGCTCCGCCTGTATAATCATGCAGACTTGGACTCCCCAAATTTTTCTAAAGATACATCTTCTAAAATTGATGTCATAGTAGTTAGTACCAGTTAGGTGGATACACACACACACACACACACACACATTGTATTTCACTGTAACCCCAACATGGCTTTGTGTGTCTTGAATAAAGCAATTTACATAATACTGTTTTCTAGATGTATTGAAATACTTGTTAGTAGTGTGTACCACATTTAAAAAAAAATGTTTTATTTATTTGAAAGACAGTTACAGGGGCTAGCTCTGTGGGTCACTAGGTTAATCCTCCGCCTGCAGCGCCGGCATCCCATATGAGCGCCGGTTCTAGTCCCGGTTGCTCCTCTTCCAGTCCAGTTCTCTGCTGTGGCCCGGGAAGGCAGTGGAGCAATGCCCAAGTGCTTGGTCACCTGTACCTGCATGGGAGAACAGGAGGAAGTACCTGGCTCCTGGCTTTGGATCAGCATAGCTCCTGCCGTAGGGGCTATTTGGGGGATGAACCAATGGAAGGAAGACCTTTGTCTCTGTCTCTCTGTCTCACTGCCTAACTCTGTCAAATAAAAATCTAAAAAAAAAAGTTACAGAGAGAGGTAGAGACAGAGAGAGAGAGAGGTCTTCCATCCACTGGTTCACTCACCCAGATGGCTGCAACGGCCGGAGATAAGCTGTTCTGAAGCCAGGAGCCAGGAGCTTCTTCCAGGTCTCCCATGTGGGTGCAGGGGCTCAAGGACTTGGGCCATCTTCCACTGCTTTCCCAGGCCGTAGCAGAGAGCTGGATTGGAAGAGGAATAGCCAGGACTAGAACCGGCTCCCATATGGGATGCCAGCGCTAAAGGCCAGGGCTTTAACCTGCTGCGCCACAGCACCAGCCCCATGTGTACCACATTTTACATTTTTAAATGTTAGATGTTTTAGTTGGGAGCGGACAACTGGGGTAAGATTCCTCTTCCCAGTAATGCTCTTTGATTGGCTGGGGGCATAATTTTGTGTATTACTAAATTAATTGTCACCTCATTGGCTTCACCAAATTGTAATGTTCAGAGAACTGAAGTCTAATCTTAGTGTGTTTTGGGCACTGGGTTGGAGCTTTTTATTGAGTTTGTATTCCTATGAGGCATGCATACTGCAGGCTGTGGATACCAAGCACTGTAGTTTTACTGTAATCATGTAACTCCAGAAACAAAGAACAAATCCCTGTCAAATCCGCGTAATTACGAGGTCTTTGAAAAGGCAAGATCCTCCCAGTTATCTTTGGTTATACCAATTCATCATTTGGTGATATTTAAACCAGATGGCTAGGCTTAAACTTGAAGGGAAGGACGGGGACAGTAGGAGTTGTACTCTGGCAGCTTTGAGATTGAGGGGTAAGGTGGGGAGGGTGTGGAGACAAGGGAGAGCGGGACGGAGTTTTTGGAGCACAACCTCCACTTGGTAAAGTTCCAGGTATTTGAGGCTTTTGTCCAATAGTATGATCCACTTTGGACAAACACAGCAGCCAGCAGGTTGTCCAGTGGGAGGCTGGCTTGGAGATTTCTGTAGGGTGTGGTTCTCAGGCTTTAAAAAATTGTATCTGGCAACTTGTTCTTGGGGTTTCTCTATAACTACTTTCCCCTTCCTGTTAACCTATGTCTTTGCCCATTTTTGTCAAGTATATTTTTGACTTATGTAATGGATAATTACTCATCCATA
Source organism: Oryctolagus cuniculus (assembly GCF_051225735.1). NCBI lineage: Eukaryota > Metazoa > Chordata > Mammalia > Lagomorpha > Leporidae > Oryctolagus > Oryctolagus cuniculus. The sequence goes on along the minus strand of NC_142879.1, from coordinate 18,551,079 downwards.
TTTTTTGAGAGGGATAGAATTTGGGATTTGATATAGGAATCTAAGATTTGTTTTTAAGAGACTAGAGGTGTACAAGAAAGAATACTAGAATAAGAATCAAAGCATTGGCTTCTGGTATTTGTTATCTTGGAGCTGCTAGCCTTGAAAAGGTTGTGACTATTTTCAGAGCTTTATTTGTTAGGGTGACTATAAAATGGGGATAACACTGGCCCTTCTCTGCACGGTGAGGCCTAGAGAGGGAAGTTGACTTGCCCAAGGTCATTGACTAGTCAATAATAGAGCCAGAATTTGAACCTAGGCAGTACAGGCCCTGAGCTAGGCTCCCAGCACTATTTATATTGCCTCTTAAGTAACCATAGTAACAGTACAGTTGTCCTTACGTGAGAGTCGATGGGAAACTATTTCTGCTTACGTACTTTCTGCCATGGCGGATTATCCTTTTCTCTGATAGGCTCAGCAAAAAAACACATTTCCATTAGTTATTGCTGCTAAGGTACAACCATTTTATAGACTGGGAAGCTGAGCCTGAGAGAAGTGAAGTGACTTGTCTAAGGTGACCCAGGCTTTAAAGGATGGATGGGGATTCCAAACCCTGACTCAGTGTTCTTCCTTCTGGTTAAGGTTCAGTGGCTCCCTTCATAGACCCCGGAAATTAGGTCGATTTTTCTCTTCCATCTCCTCTAATAGGCTTTAGAGATTATTTGCTTATTTGAGAGGCAGAGAGACAGGGATAGAGAGTGCTCCCATATCCTGGTTCATCCCCAAATGCCCTCAAAAACTGGGGCTGGGCCAGGCTGAAGCCAGGAACTGGGGAACACTATCTAGGTCTCCCATGTGAGTAGCAGGGACCCAACTGCTTGGCCACTACTGCTGCCTCCCAGGATCTTTATTTGCAGGAAGCTGGGATGGGGGGCCAGAGTGGGTTTTGAATTCAGGCACTCCATTATGGGACAGAGGCGTCGTAACCCACATTTTACCCACTAGGTCAAAAACCCTCCCCCAGAAGGCTTTTCTTTTCTTTTCTTTTTCTTCTTGGCGGACAGGGGCAGGGATCAAGGGATGGGGGAGATCTTCCATCCACTGATTCACTACCCAAATAGTTATAACAGCTGAGGCTAGGCCAGGCTGAGCCAGGAGCCAGGCTCTCCTCCGGGTCTCCCATGTGGGTGGCAGGAACCCAAGTAGCTTGGCCCAACATCCCCTGCTTTCCCAGGCACATTAAGGTGGGGCTGGTTCAGAAACAGCAGCCAGCGCTGCACCAGTGCTCCAGCATGGACGCCAGCATCACTAGTGGCAGCCTGACCTGCGCCTCAGCACTGACCCCCACACCCCAGTAGATATTTCCAGGTGTGATTTTTCCCTTTTTTCTTCTGACCACCCAAACACAACTACAGCGACATCAATAATAATAGTAAGCTGACCATGAATAATATCAGAGCCATTTGGATTTGTGTATTTTGTCTACTGTGTTTGTAGCTTATCAGTAAGTATGAGCTTAACCTTTGCATGTTTATATGGAAACTCCTGGCTTAATCCGCTTCAGTGACCATTCACCACACTGGAAGAGCATTTAGCACTCAGGGGCTCGCTCAGTGTACTCCTACCTCTCTTTAAAGTCATTCTGTTGGGGGCCAGCACCTTGGTGTAGTGGGTAAAACCGCATCCTGCAGTGTGGCATCCCTTATGGCCACCGGTTGGAGTCCTGGCTGCTCCATTTCCGAACCAGCTCTCTGCTATGGCCTGGGAAAGCAGTGGAAGACGGCCCAAGTCCTTGGACCCCTGCATGCATGTGGGAGACCGGAAGAAGCTCCTGACACCCTGCTTTGGGTCAGCACAACTCCATCAGGGGAGTGAACCAGTGGATGGAAGACCTCTTTTTGTCTCTCTTTGCCTTTGCATCCATCTCTCTAACTCTGCCTTTCAAGTAAACAAACAAATCGTTAAAAAAAAAAAAAAAGGGCATCCTAGAGTCTGTCCTGGAAGAATTGAATTAGAATTCCATGTGGGCCTGAGTGAAAATAAGGTTTGGGTACTGCTGGATTAGGTAATTCCCTGACAGGTTCAGGTAGTTGTCAAGGTAACAAACCTTCTTACTGTTGATTTTGAATGAATCAAAAACTCAACCTCTGTCACAAAAAACTGGGAATCCTTTTCGTCAACTCTGTTGAAGAAATGAATTTGGGTTCTTGGGGTTGGCTGTGAGTTCCATTCAGTATATTCATTGATAGGTCAGCGAGTCCTGGGCATTGTGTTAAGGTTCTAGCATTTCAGGTAGCAACAGTGTTTACTTAAAGGCACTGAGTACTTGGTGCGAGATCCTCACACTGAGTCCTGAAGCCTGCAGGGACCTGAAGGTGCCCATGAGCTGGTGGGGCATGAGGAAGGCTGCCTGGGACACTGGAGAGGTTTTGCTTCCTCTGGACTAGAGGGGGGTCGGGAGCGACAATGAAGAAACACCATTTAAGGAAGGAATAGGATCTAGTTGGAGGCATCGGGAATGATGGTATTCATTTTTATGTGTCTTCGTGGTGATGATTTTTTAAGTCTTGAGCTCTAAACACAGCTGCCAAATCCTCTGTTGAAAACCTGTGAAAGCAGGTCCTGCAGTGTATAGTACACCCCGTGGATAACCAGGTGGCTGTTCCCATGAAGAACAGCTTCCCCTGACTGCGACTTCCCCATATTTTAGGCTAAAGTGGATTATCTATCAAATAAAATTTGTGTTGGAGTGTGGCAATAAATTTGAAATAAATAAAACTAACATCTTTGGAGATAGACATCTGTTTATTTGCTACCCTAAATTGAGCTTGCCTCTTCTGTATTAGTGCGTTCTTTCCTGTCTAAGATCTAGTGTCTTATTCTGTTGCTGATGCTATAAGCACAAAAATCCCGAGACTGGGTGATGATTTCTTTTTGGCAGCTCTCGAGCCTGGGAAGTCTAGAATCAGGGTATTGGCAGATTTAAGATAGAAGCAGCAGCAGGTTTGGGGTCTGGTGAGAGCTGGTCTCTGCTTCCAAGATGGCGCCTTGAACTCTGTCACTGTCCTTACTTTCATGTAGGGCAGATGGGTTTAAAATAACTCCCTCTGGCCTTTCAGAAATCTGCTGATCCCGTCAGTCACCTCCCAAAGGCCTCACCTTGATACTGTCACATTGGTAATAAAGTTTTTTTTTTTCAAGATTTATTTATTTACTCAAAAGTCAGTTAGAGAGAGAGAGAGAGGGAGGGAGGGAAGGGGGAAGGGAGGGAGGGAGGGAGGGAGGGAGTCAGTCTTCCATCTGCTGGTTCACTCCCCAGATGGCCACAATGACCAGCTCTGGCCGATCCGAAGTCAGGAGCCAGGAGCTTCTTCCAGGTCTCCCACATGGGTGCAGGGGCCCAAGGTCTGCTTTCCCAGGCCATAGCAGAGAGCTGGATTGGAAGAGGAACAGCCAGGACTAGCACCGGTGCCCATATGGGATGCTGGTACTTCAGGCCAGGCCTTTAACCCGCTGCGCCACAGCGAAGGTCTCACTGATGAAGTTCCTACACAGATTAGGAGAGGCACAAACATCAAACTCTAGCAGTCAGAATTATAATATGTTGAATGAAGACCATCAAGTTGACCTGTAAATGTTAACTAAGCTGGAGTAAACCGAGCAGTTTTCTAGTCAATTCCAGTCCAGGTTCAAGTTTAATCTTTTATTTCAAGTATGACTATTAGGGATCATACATGTTTTAGAATTGTTTCCACTTTAAATGTTAGGCTTGGGATCAGCGCTGTGGCACAAGTAGGTTAAACCTTTGCAGCACCAGCATCCCATATGGGTGTCCGTTTGAGTCCTGGCTGCTCCACTTCTGGTCCAGCACCCTGCTAATGGCCCAAGAAGATGACCCAAGTGCTTGGACCCCTGTACCCACGTGAGAGACTTGACTCCTGGCTTTGGATTGGCCCAGCTCTGGCCATTGCAGCCATTTGGGGAATGAACCAATGGGTGGAATAACTGTAACTCTTCCTCTCAAATAACTAAATCTTAAAAAAAGGTTAGTCTTAATTGCAGCAGGCTTAAATATCTGTTAAATATTTCCATCTAGTGAAATATGAATCTTAGTAATCACCTTTTTAAAAAAAAAGTACAATTGTAGATGTGTCTTTAGATACAATATGCCGGTGTTTTTTTTTTTTTTTTTTTTTTTAAGAGCAGTGGATTTCTTTTTTTCTAATTTGAGAGGCAGAATTAGAGAGGGAAAGACCAAATGGTCTTCCTTCTGCTGGAGAGGCAGCCAGGACGGCGCCCTCAAGGGATGCCGGGCCTCAGGCGGAGGCTGGCCTACCAGCCACAGGGCCTGGCCCCTATCTGCATGAGATTGCAATCTTTTGGTGTCTTCACTGAGGCTGAGTTGTCCCATTACTATCTTTCCTGACTCTAATTTTGCATCTCTAAGAGTGACCAATTTGTAAATGTTTAAAGGTACAACTTTTTTTTACATATCATGAGGTTTTAAGGTTAGGGTGTGAGATGTTTAACTTTCCCTGCCTTGGGTTCCTTGGTAGGTTTGGGTGTGGCTTAGGGATGGTTGAGGGAACAGAGTCCAACCACCCCTCCACCCACCCCTCAGGCAGATCATTTTTGGAATCTTTTCGAGGTATGTAATCTGCTTAGCAGCTTCAGTTACCTTCCAGAATTGTGTTTTCCTCACTTGGATCCTAGGTTTTAAAGGAAACAGAACCCATACTGCTTATTAAGTAACTTCCTTGGGTTAGGAAAACCGACATGACAGCTCTTAGTGACCATGGGGCGCAGTGGGAGCATGCTGGAGCACCAGTGTGCGCAGGTCCAGTGCGTGGGGGAGAAGAGGGGAGGTTCGGTGACGCGCTGTGTGTGTCCACAGGACCTGGGAGAGGTGCTGCCGTCCTCTTCACTTCTTGCACGGTAGCAGCCCACGTGGGGAGAAGCTGAGTGTTCTCGGGATTTAGTTTTCTTGGGGTGCTTCTTGGTGAATTTTTTTTTTGGTGAATTTTTAAAGAATGTTTGCATGACAGGACTGATATCACTCCAGAAGGTAACTTTGGTAGACTTATGTTAAGGATGTTTTGGGAGAATCAAAAGGTCTCCCAGGTCTAGTCAGCTGCTTTACTGGCAGGAAACTTTTTCTTTTCTTTCTTTTTTTTTTTTACAGGCAGAGTGGACAGTAAGAGAGAGAGACAGAGAGAAAGGTCTTCCTTTGCCTGTTCGTTCACCCTCCAATGGCCGCCGTGGCCGGTCGGTTGTGGCTGGCGCACCGCACTGATCCAAAGGCAGGAGCCAGGTGCTTCTCCTGGTATCCCATGGGGTGCAGGGCCCAAGTACTGCACTCCCTGGCCACAGCAGAGAGCTGGCCTGGAAGAGGGGCAACCGGGAAAGAATCCGGCGCCCCGACCGGGACTAGAACCTGGTGTGCCGGCGCCACTAGGCAGAGGATTAGCCTATTGAGCCGTGGCGCCTGCAGGAAACTATTTGAGTTTTGCAAAACAGGGTCCGTGAGAGGGCTATTTTATATTTTCTCCTGGTTCTGACAACAGTAAACTTACAGCATTTAGAGGACCTGTAAATTCAGATGCTTATGGCCAAGTTTTACTAAAAGTAGTACAAGAGGAATTTCATGTTACTAATGCTTAAAAAGTAAGTACCATGGCATGTCCTGGTCATTACCACTGTTTAATTTCCTAATAAACAGTACATCAAAGCAATGTTTTGCCTTTCAAAATATTCAATATTCAGAAACTGCAATATTATTTGAAACAAATTCTTTAATTCCCCAGGCTCTGTCTATAAGAGTCATAATTTTAAAAAAGGTTCTTAATCCTTGGTATTTACGGTTTTTAATATTACTATTAGGGGCAGGCGCTGTGGCACAGTGGGTTAATGCCCTGGCCTGAGGTGCCAGCATCCCAAATGGGTGCCAGTTCTAGTCCTGGCTGCTCCTCTTCTGATCAGCTCTCTGCTATGGCCTGGGAAAGCAGAAGAAGGTGGCCCAAGTCCTTGGGCCCCTGTATCCACCTGGGAAACCTGGAAGAAGCTTCTGGCTCCTGGTTTGGGATCGGCACAGATCTGGCCATTGCGGTCATCTGGGGAGTGAACCAGTGGATGGAAGACCTCTCTCTGTCTCTACCTCTCTCTCTAACTCTTCCAAATAAATAAAATAAGTCTTTTAAAAAATACTACTATTAAAAGTCCACAAATGATCATTAAGGAAAAAAAAAGTCCACAAATGATGACATTATTTGTAGTATCTTTCTAGTGACAGAACTTTAGGGAGTACTGGATTGACCCAAGTGTACTTTTCCTAATAAATTGTACACAGAGGTTAAGGAGTCATTGAAAAACCACTAGGAGGGGACAGTTTTTAAATCTGCATGGAGGGGTGATCTGTAGAGCAGTTTCCCAAAACTTTTTAGGGTCCCAGAGAACATCACCTTTAAAAGAAGAATCTGTGAGGCCAAGTTTTCTTCATATACGTTGTCAAAATATGCTATAGCTGCATAAGAAATAAAAATCCAGCTTATTTCTTAAGCCAGACATTAAAGAGATTTGCAAAATATTGAGAAATAAAGCAGTGCATTTGACATTAAAGAGATTAATTTTTAAGATGTCTCATTTTAATTCTAATGTGATAAAGATCAGTACATATAAGCCACATAAACTAATGCTCTGTGAGGCCCTCAGTTTTTAAAGAACTTAAAGGGGTCAAAGCCCAGAAATTTGAGTTGCTTCAGTAGTAAAAAGGGGAACTTGCTCCTGCAAAGGTTTGACTCAGTAGGAATAAATCTAGGATCTATGAGTAAGTAGTCTCCCTGCCTCATTGTGTTTATGTTTTTCTCTACTTTCATCCTCTGATGGGACATTGCAAAACTGGTCAAGGATTCTTCATTTTTGTTACTTTTGTGAAGTGAAAATTTAGACATGTTTCTAAAGGGCAAACAGTATCCCCTTGTTACCAGTAACGACTAAGATATTGAAACATACCTTTTTGGTGTTATTTTTTATCAAGTGCCATGTTTGTTACTTGTAAGCAGGAGTGGAGAACTTTTTTTTCTGCTAAGGGCCATTCAGATATTTATAACGTTATTTGTGAACAGTGCAAAATTATCAACTCAAAAATTAGCTTGCTAGGGGCCAATGTTGGGTTGCTGTCTGTGATGCCTGCATCCCGTAGGAGCACCAATTTTGAGTCTTGGCTGCTTCCGATCCAGCTCCCTGCTAATGACCTGGTAAAGCAGCAAAAGACGGCCCAAGTGCTTGGGCCCCAGCACACACATGGAGACTCAGACGAAACTTACAGGCTCCTGGCTTCTGCTTGGCCAGCTCTAGCCAGTGTGGCCATTGAGGGAGTGAACCAGTAGATGGAAGATCTGTCTCTTCCTCTTTAACTTTACTTTCAAATACGTAACACTTTTTATTTATTTTTTATTTTTTATTTTTTTGACAGGCAGAGTGGACAGTGAGAGAGAGAGAGACAGAGAGAAAGGTCTTCCTTTGCCCGTTGGTTCACCCCCAATGGCCGCCACGGCCGGCGCACCGCGCTGATCCGATGGCAGGAGCCAGGTACTTATCCTGGTCTCCAATGGGGTGCAGGGCCCAAGCACTTGGGCCATCCTCCACTGCATTCCCGGGCCACAGCAGAGAGCTGGCCTGGAAGAGGGGCAACCGGGACAGAATCCGGTGCCCCGACCGGGACTAGAACCTGGTGTGCCGGCGGAGGATTAGCCTAGTGAGCCGCGGCGCCGGCCCATAGCACTTTTTATTTTAAATAGCCTGCTATAGATTTGAATTTTGAGTCCCACTTACAGTTACCTCGGCAGGGCCTGACATTCCCTACCCCTGACTTGGAGTAAACATGTAGTTGTGCTTTTTACTTTGAGAGTTCTGTATTAGGATTTGAAGAGTTTGAGACATAAAACAAAACTTGATCCAAGTTTTTTTCGATAGATTTTAATTTTTGGAAGAGTTTCAGTTTTATGGAAAATTGATGAAATAGTACATAGTTCCAAAATACCCCTAATTTTTCCTTTTATTAAATCTTTCATTAATATGATTAATGGGGCCGGCACCGTGGCTCACTTGGTTAATCCTCCGCCTGCAGTGCCGGCAATCCCATAATGGTGCCGGGTTCTAGTCCTGGTTGCTCCTCTTCCAGTCCAGCTCTCTGCTATGGCCCGGGAAGGCAATGGAGGATGCCCCAAGTGCTTGGGCCCTGCACCCGCATGGGAGACCAGGAGGAAGCACCTGGCTCCTGGCTTCGGATCGGCGTAGTGCAGGCCGTAGCGGCCATTTTGGGGGTGAACCAACGGAAAGAAGACCTTTCTCTCTGTCTCTCTCTCTCTCACTCACTTTCTAACTCTGTCAACTAAATAAAAAAATATATTGTACATTGTTTAGATTTCCTTAGTTTTTGCCTAATACCCTTTTGTGTTGGTTCCAGGATGTACCCCATTATACTTTCCTGTCATGGCTTGTTGGGCCCTTCATTGCTGCCATAGTTTCTCAGGACGCCCACCCCCCCCACTTTTTATTTGAAAGGCAGAGAGAGAGAGAGAGAGAGAGCGAGCAAGCGAGCGAGCAAGCAAATGCTTCCATCTGCTGGTTCACTCCTAGGAGCCAGGAGCTTCTTCTTGATTTCCTACTGGATGCAGGTGCACAAGCACTTGGGCCTGCTTTTCCAGGTGCAGCAGCAGGGACTCAGCCAATGCCCTTCTGGCTGTGGCACTGCAGGTGGCAGCTTTACCTGCTACAGCAATGCTCCAGCCCTCCTCTTTTTTTTTTTTTTTTTAAATTATTTGTGCAAAAGGCAGAGTTTACTCTTCAAATGTCTGCAACAGCCAGAGCTGGGAAAGGCCAAAACCCAGAGTCAGGGGCAGCATCTGGGTCTGCTCTGTGGGTGCAGGGACCCTTGTATTTAGGTCATTCTCTGTTGCCTTTGCAGGAAACTAGATGGGAAGTGGAGTAGCCAGGGCTTGAATCCCCTCTGATAGGGAGTGCTGGCTGGAAGTGGTGGCTTGGCCTGCAGCGCCACAGCGTGGCAGCGTCCCTTGTTTGGATGAGTTGCTGAGGAGGGCTGACCTGCAGGCGCCTTGTGGGGGTGCCCCACTGTTGGAATGTGTCGGTTGTTTTTCTCATGGTCGGACTGGATTTAATGCTAACTGAATTTTTCTTTTTAAAAAATGGCTCATCTTTCCTGTTGACTCTGGAAGGATTTAAACATTACAGCTGTGGGAGTTTTGATATCACCTTAAGTAAGGTAATTCCTGTTTGACAATATGAAACACAGGAGCATGATCTGTTTTTACTGAATCGTTCTTCTCTTTGTCTACAAAAGTTTGGTCACCAAGATTTCTTCCTTGGCACACTTGTAAGCCCTTAGACTTCAGACTTTTTACCTTTGGCTTTGTAGAGACATTCAAAACTGACTTAGTAATGAGAACTTTTACTTGATAACATTTATTAAAACATTGATGGCACTATTCTATGAAGGTGATTTGAATTTTAAATTCTTACTGCAAGCCATTTCTGCACTCCACAGCTGGCTGGAGTAGTGCCAGAAAGAGCCCTGGTTCCTGAAGCAGTCAGGCCACTGAGTCTGGGAGGAGGTGCTGTCCTTGCCTGTGACTGGGCTGTGCAGGGTGTGACACGCTGCCCACAAAGTGTGGGTATTGTTTTTTAAGATTCACTTTTATTTATTTGAAAGGCAGAGTTACAGAGAAGCAGAGGCAGCTAGAGAAAGAGAGACAGAGAGGTCTTCATCCCCTGATTCACTCCCCAAGTGGCCATAACAGCTGGAGCTGTCCCAAAGCTGGGAGCCAGGAGCTTCTTCCAGGTCTCTCACATGGGTGCAGGAGCCCAAGGACCTGGGACATCTTCTGCTTTTCCAGGCCATTAGAGAGCTGGATCAGTAGTGGAACAACTAGGACTCCAACCGTGCCCGTATAGGATGCTGGCACTGTAAGCTGTGGCTTTACCCGCTATGCCACAGTGTAGGCCTGAAAGTGTGGGTATTTTAGCACTGAGAATTGGAGAGTAAAGGAATCTAAATGCCCAATAAAGAAGTTTTAACAAGTGTCAATGCAGTTGAAATATTATGTGTTCATAGTATATTCAATAAAAAGCATTGCTACATTTGTTCAAAGTTAGGAAAATAAGCATTTTTGGCAAAACAAATAGAAGGATGTACCAAAATGTCACATTTTTGGGGCTGGCACTGTGGCACAGCGGGATAAAGCCCTGGCCTGAAGTGCCAGCATCCATTTGGGCGCTGGTTCTAGTCCTGGCTGCTCCTCTTCTGATCCAGCTCTCTGCCATGGCATGGGAATGCAGTAGAGGTTCGCCCAAGTCTTTGGGCCCCTGCACCCACATAGGAGACCCTGAGAAAGCTCCTGGTCCTGGCTTTGGATTGGCGCAGCTCCGGCCGTTGTGGCCAACTGAGGAGTGAACCAGCAGTTGGAAGACCTCTCTCTCTGTCTCTATCTCTCTCTGTAACTCTGTCTTTCAAATAAATAAAATTAGTCTTTTATTTTTAATTTATTTGACAGAGTTATAGACAAAACAGTGAGAGAGAGAGAGAGACAGAGAAAGGTCTTCCCTCTGTTGATTCACTCCCCAAATGGCCACTAAGGCTGGAACTGTGCCGATCCGAAGCTAGGAGCTAGGTGCTTCCTCGTCTCCCATGCGGGTGCAGGGACCCAGGTCTTTAGGCCACCCTCCACTGCCTTCCCAGGCCACAGCGGAGAGCTGGACTGGAAGAGGAGCAACCAGGACTAGAACTGGCGCCCATATGGGATGCTGGCACTGCAGGCAGAGGATTAACCAAGTGAGCCACAGCACCAGCCCCATAAAATAATAAGTCTTAAAAAAAAACAAGAGGTTTTCTTTGAGATTATGGCTAATTTTTTCTTGTATTTCCTAATATTTCAGTAATAGGCCTAGAAGAAATTATTTTTTAAAGATTTATTCATTTACTTGAAAGGCAGAGTTACAGAGAGTCAGAGAGAGAGAGGACTTCATCTGCTGGTTCACTCCTCAGCACAATAACTGGAGCTGCACCAATCCAAAGCCAGGAGCTTCCTTCAGGTCTCCCACGTGGGTGCAGGGGGGCACAAGGACTTGGGCCATCTTCTGCTGCTTTCCTAGGCTATAGCAGAGAGCTCGATCAGAAGTGGAGCAACTGGGACAAGCACTGGCGCCCATATGGGATGCCAGCACTGCAGGTGGAAGCCTTATTCACCATGCCACAGCACCGGCCCTGGTGGAATCCCACTCTGTTTCTGATGCCAGCATTCTGCTAGCACATACGTACTCTGGGAGGCAGCAGGTAGTTGGGCTTGGCTCAAGTAATTGGACCTATGCCCCCCACATGGGAGTCTGAGATTGTGTTCCCAGCTCCTGGTGATGGCGAGACCCACTTCAGGTTGTTGAGAGAATCTGGGGAGTGATCCAGTGGATGGAAGGATCTTCTGTTGGCCTTTTTTTCCCCTTTTGTTTCTGTCAGCCTTTGAAGTAAAGGCAAAACTACTTTAAGGAGCATTGGAAAAATACCAACAGGGAAATATCAGGGGACGCTTCAGCTTGTATTAATTGCTGTGATCAAGTCTGCTGGATGGGGCCGGCATTGTGACGCAGTGGACTAAGCTGCTGCCCACAATACAGGTATCCCATACCTGAGCCACTGGTTCAAGTCCTGGCCACTGTGCCTCCGATCTAGCTGCCTACTAATGTGCCTGGCAGAGCAGCAGAAGATGGCCCAGGTGCTTGGGTCTTTGCTAGCCATGTGAGAGAACTGGAAGGAACTCTTGGCTCCTGGCCATTGTGGTCATTTGGGGAGTGAACCAGTGGATGGAAGACATACACCTCCCCCATATCGCTTTGCTTTTCAGGAAAATAAATCTCTTTAAAAATATGCTCCTAGATAACCTGATGCCAGCTAAAGTTGAAGTTGCAGTGTGCCCCTCCCTTTTTTGCTAGAGGAAAATTATATTTCCATGGTCAGAACTTAGGTATTAGTTTTGCTTTACAGTTTATTTTTTTTTTAAGAATTATTATTTTTTTTGAAAGAGTTACATAGAGAAGGAGAGGGAGAGAGAGAGAGGGAGGTCTTCCATATGCTGGTTCACTCCCCAATTGGCTGCAACGGCCAGGAGCTTCTTTCCAGTCTCCCACACAGGTGCAGGGGCCCAAGGACTTGGGTCATCTTCCACTGCTTTTCCAGGCCATAGCAGAGAGCGGGATTGGAAGTGGAGCAGCCAAGTCTCGAACCGGCGCCCATATGGGATGCCAGCACTGCAGGCAGCGGCTTTACCTGCTAGGCCACAGCGCCACCCCCCTGCTTTACAGTTTAAATGTACTTTTACATTTTAAATAAATACCTTTGTATTTGTGATCACAATTTCTCACTGTAGTCAAAGTTATCTGTTCATACTCTTCAAATGCAAAAGTTGAGGTCACATAAGGTGGTGGTAAACTGAAAAAAAATTCAAATACAGGTCTTTTGTTTTTTAAACATGAAAAGAAACTTTTATCAAACTTGTGAGTCTTTGAATGTACAAATCCTTCTTTTATCACATCTACAGCAATTGTTTATACTTTTTCATTTAACTGTTTTTAAAAATGCCGGTGTCTTCACTGTTGCTTCTGTTACAGTCCTAGTACAGTGACAGGACATGGTTGGCTAAAACAACTTCCTGTGCAGTTCCCACTGTGCCTTCTTGCTAACCAGACTGTGGGTGTGAGGGCTTGGACCACTGCAGCTAAGGTAGCCTCTTCATTCAACTGTGATCTGCATTCTGGCATCGCAGGTTAAGCCACTGCCTGCAGTTCTGGCATTGCACCCGCTATGGGCACCGGCTGCTCTATTTCCAATCCAGCTCCTTGCTAATGCACCTGGGAAAGCAGTGGAGGATGACCAAAGTGCTTGGGCCTCTGCACCCACATGAGAGACCTAGAATATGCACTGGGCTTCTGGCTTTGGCATGGCACAGCCCTGGCTATCACAACCATTTGGGGAGTGAACCAGGGTATGGAAGACATCTCTCTCTCTCTCTGTGTGTGTGTGTGTGTGTGTGTGTGTGTGTGTGTGTCTGTCTGACTCTGCCTTTCAAATAGATAAATAGATCTTTAAAAACAATTTTTTTTAAAAAATGGTCCTGTGCTGAGCTTAAAAAAAAGAATCCAATTCTTCATCACCACTCTGCCACAGGTTGCAAGCTCCAAGTGACACCGGGTGAGGCATTGTCCATTGAGATTCTCGGAAGCCTCACCTGCCAGCTCCGAGACCTCCGCAGTGCGAGACTCTGGCATTGTCGTGCCATGCACGGCAGCAGTGGCACTACCTTCTGTGACTGGCGCCAGTCTTTTGGAAAGAGTCAGGGATCTTCCATCAGCTGGCTCACTCCCCAAATGGCCACAGTAGGCCGGCTGGGCCGGGCTGATCCGAAGCCAGGAGCTTCTTCCAGGTCTGCCATGCGGGTGCAGGGGCCCAAGCACTTGGGCCATCTTCTACTGCTTTCCCAGGTCATAGCAGAGAGCTGGATCGGAAATGGACTTGAACCAGCTACGCCACAGCGCTGGCTGCATAGTCAACCTTTTTGTCCTCTGAGTTAGTTTTCTGCTGACATTCTCAAGGAGCAAGAGATGATTAAGACCATTTTCACATCTTGTTAAGTGTAATGAGAAGAGGCTGAAAGAAAGCAGGTCGCGTTAGTAAGATGAGAACATAAAGAAGGTGCTAAGCTTTTTTTATGCTGGCCAGACAGAGAAGACCTGTTTATTTTTAAAGGTTACAGAAGACCCGTTTGAGACTTCGGTGAAAGCTGTGGCATGTCCCAGAGAAGTTCACAGGTGCTCAGTTTTATATATACAGTTTGAGAGCCTCTGATTTAAGGTACAATTGTGGTTCCATGTCTAAAGAGAACACCTTCAACCTACAGTGTATTTCACGAGAAGACTAAGGATGGGAGGTCTCAAGGAGCCTTTGAGCAAGTGCATGGCTGTGCTACTTGATGTCAAATGAGCCCTGAGGGAACATGGGAGAATAGGAAGCCGCATGGAACACAGTCCAAACCCGAGACACGGAGTGCTGTTTTTTTCCAGGCTTAGCATAAATAGGTTTCCTGATAGACTCTTAGTGTGAATAGCAGTTGGTCTCCACCAGGGCTCATAAACAGTAACTCTGCTTGGGCTTTTTTTTTTTTTTTTTAATATCTTTAACTTTTTAAATTCCCTACTATAGACAGTAACTTTGCCTTTTGTTTTCTTTCAGCTTTCTACAATTTCCAACTTTTACCTTTATTTAATACTGCTTTAAACTACTGGACATTAACTGAATCTAAGGAGTATGTAGTTTTAGTATAAAGGTATAGCACGTATTTTCATAAAATCCTGACAGGACTGCATAAGCATGCCTTGCTTTAGTCCACGCTGCTTCCACTGCTGGTAAATCGGTTCAGTGATCAGACGTTCTTGGCTGTCTCTGCAGTTACAGCAGTCTTCTTTCTCACTGCTGCTCAGTTTTACATAAAAACAAGCAACAGAAAAGCTGAGGAAGTGACGTTACCCTTAGTTCTTCCTTCTGACGCTATAAAATAATGTGAACTTTGTAAAAAAAAAAAAAAAAAAGAAAAAAATCCAAAACTCAATCCATTTACAGGAGCCGAGTTCCTTTCAGGTAGTCACCTTTGAAAGGCCACAGTTCATTCTGCAAACTACACTTTAAAACTCTTGTGGTATTGCTTTCTTTATTTTTTTAAAATGATTTATTTATTTTTATTTGAAAGAGTTACACAGAGAGAGGAGAGGCAGAAAGAGAGAGGTCTTCCATCTGCTGGTTCACTCCCCAGATTGCTGCGACGGCCGGAACTGTGCCAATCTGAAGCCAGGAGCTTCTTCCAGGTCTCCTACGTGGGAGCAGGGGTCCAGGGATTTGGGCCACCTTCTACTGCTTTCCCAGGCCATAGCAGAGAGCTGGTTGGGAAGTGGAGCAGCCGGGTCTTGAACCAGTGCCCATATGGGATCCTGGTGCTTCAGGCCAGGGCTTTAACCCGCTGCGCCACAGTGCCTGCCCATGGTATTGCTTTCAAAGACAGTTGCACACCTGCATTACCTCAGATTTAATATTTGGAAGCTGCCAAATAATGGTAGCTAAAAACAATCAGCTTGGTAAAATATATTTTTTCTTTTTTAAAACCAGGCATAATCATAAAGTTGATAGCCGCATGAGCTAACTTTGATCTGCTGGTTCTCTGTAAGAGGGATTTATAATGGTTGTAATGCCTGGATCTACTGTGCAAGTAGGCATATTATTGACTTCACTGTTGATTAGAAATTGGTCTTTATGTAAATTTATTTATTTTACTTATTTGAGAGAGATTGACTTTCTGCCTGCTGGCTCACTAATGAGATGCCAGCTACAGCTGGGCTGGGTCAAGCGAAAGCCCGGAGCCCAGAACTTCATCTGCGTCTCCCACGTGGATGGCAGTCATCCGGGTACTTGAGCCATCACCTGCTGCTCCCGGTGTGCGTTAGCCAGAAGCTGGGTCAGCAGCAGAGCAGTACTGGAGCCCAAGCACTCTGGCCTGGGATGCGGGCGTCTCAAGCAGCATCTTCACTGCTGTGCTGAACTCTGCCCTGAGAAAGTGGTCTTTGAACTTGCATTTCGGGGGTGAGAGATGACTGTGCCCCGTGTCAGAGTGCCTGCACTCCCTATCAGTCTCTGGTTCTTGACTCCAGCTTCCTGCTAGTGCAGATGCTGGGAGGCAGACTGAATTCCTGACTCCAGCTTTGGCTTGGCCTAGCCCCGCCATTGTGGGCGTTTCAAGACCAAACCACTGGGTGGGAGCTCTTTCCGTCTTTAATTTTTTCACATGCAGGTACTTGTGGGGAAATGGAATTGAATGATACTGCACATATCCTCTGAACTATTAGAAAATCTTTGTATGTGTTAGATCTTTATTAAGGCTGTTAAATCAAGTCATCCTCAACTGAAAGGCACTAAAATATTAAGATGAATTTCCTTGTCTGGATCCTTAAATTTTGCACTGAAGTTTTGTGTTAATGTATAGTAACCTGGAAGCTATAAGGATCAGAATTTAGAAAACTGCTCCTAATCTTTGGCATTGGGTGGAAATCCTATGAGTGCATTTATTCTATAACTGGGTTTCTTAGAGCATAGGCAGTTTAAAAATGTTTTAGTCCTTAGTTAATATTATTTGTAAACTAACAAGAATATACTTTGATGCTGCTTTTTAAATTGATTTTGTCTGCAGGGAGTCAGAAGCAACTTGCATAGCCTCTGTTGAGTATACTTTCTCATTTTACTAATTATTAGATCTCAAAATGATGACAGCCTCTCTAATTAGAAAGATTAAAAGACTAGTCTATTTACTCTAATAGATGTATGCTAATAGATCATCTACAAAATGACATTTCAGAGGACTGGAAAAAAAAAGCTTCAGTCTTCCTTGATGGTTATTCTCAAGCTAGTTGGCTTTAATCTTAGAAGCATTTCTCTGTTAAATGTGTTAAGTGCTTGTTGCCGGGCTAGTGCCGGGACCCACAAGTGTGTGCTGATGGTCCCCAGGCTCTCAGAGGCACGGACTTCACCTTTCCATTACCTGCCTTCCCCAGTAATACATGTGAGAGTGCTAAGGAAAACAGTTGAGCTTTTAATTAATTAATTAATTTTTGGTGAGCTTTTTAATAATATGGTTCATGTACCCAATGGGAAAGATTAAAATAAAATCATTTTGAAGTTTTAAAAGCAAAAGATGGGGCCGGTGCTTGGTGTAGTGGGTAAAGCTGCTGCCTGCAGTGCCAACATCTCATAAAGGTGCCAGTTCGAGTCCCGGCAGCTCCACTTCCCATCCAGCTCTCTGCTATGGCCTGGGAAAGCAGTAGAAGATGGCCCAAGTCCTTAGGCCCCTTCACCTGCGTGAGAGACCCAGAAGAAGCACCTGGCTCCAGATTGGTGCAGCTACGGCCATTGCGGCCAACTGGGGAGTGATCCAGCAGATGGAAGAGGATGGAAGACCTCTCTGTCTCTCTCTGCCTCTCCTTCTATTTCTCTATAATTCTGACTTTCAGATAAACAGATAAATCTTAAAAAAGCAAAGGAAATGAAAATGCAGCAAAGAATTTATATGGCATCACTTATAGTCTGAGTTTTATTATATCTAGTTGGTAAGCAAATTTTTTAAAAAAAGATTTCTTTATTTATAAATCAGAATTAGAGAGATCTTCTGTCTGTGTTGGTTCACTCCTCTAATGGCCAGAACAGCTGGTGCTGGGCTAGACCTAAGCCAGGAGCCAGAAGCTTCTTCCTGGTCTCCTATGTGGGCCCAAACAGGGGCCCAAGCACTTGAGCCATCTTGTGCTGCTTTCTTAGGTACCTTAACAGGAAGCTGCATCTGAAACGGAGCAACAGGACTTGAACTGGTGCCCATATGAGATGCTGACATTGCAGTTTGCAGCTTCGCTTCACCCACTATGCCACAACACCAGCCCCACAAATGTTTTTATGTTAGCAAAAGTTATAATCTATTTCATTGCTAGGGGCTAAGTGTTTTACTTTTTTTGGCCTCTCTTTAGCTACAAAAGTATGAAATCAAAAAAATTTTATCAGTGTTTCTAAGTGGTGCCAGCCCCAGCTTTCCTATTTTTTAATTTTATACACATACATAAATGTATATAAAGGGAACGGTGGGTGCTATGGCATAGCAGGTAAAGCCGCCGCCTGCACTGCCGGCATCCCATATGGGCTCAGTTCGAGTCCCAGCTGCTCCACTTCCCATCCAGCTCTCTGCTATGGTCTGGGAAGGCAGTGGAAGATGGCCCAAGTCTGTGGGCCCCTGCACCTGCGTGGGAGACCTGGAGGAAGCTCCTGGCTCCTGGCTTCAGATCAGTGCAATTCCGGCCATTGCAGCCATTTGGGGAGTAAACCAGTGAATGGAAGACCTCTCTCTCTCTCTCTGCCTCTGCCTCTCAGATAAATAAATATCCACCCTTTCAGGTAAATAAATTTAATAAAATTCAAACAAAATTAAGGGAACAGATTTCATGTATTCCTGTACACAGTGTTCCTGTATACAGAGCATAAATGATACCTCCCACCCTGCCCTCCTCACTCCCACCCATTCCTCCTTCCTTTCTTATTTTAATTTTTACAGTGACATACTTTCAATTTGCTTTATAATCACAAGCTTAACCCTCCATTAAATAAAGAATTCAACAAGCAGTAAATAGAAAAATTACTGTTCCTCAAGAGTACAGACAAGGCTATAAAAATAATCAAATTTCAAAATGTCATTCATTTTTGGGGGGCTGGTACTAGATTAAATTAAGCCCTGGCCTGAAGCACAGCATCCCATATGAGGGGCGGTTCTAGTCCCAGCTGCTCCACTTCGATCCAGCTCTTTGCTTTGGCTTGGGAAAGCAGTAGAAGATGGCCCAAGTCCTTGGGCCCCTGCATCCACATTGGAGTCCTGGAAGAAGCTCTTGGCTTCAGATTGGCACAGCTCTGGCTGTTGCAGCCATCTGGGGAGTGAACCAACGGATGGAAGACCTCTCTCTCTCTCTCTCTCTCTCTCTCTCTCTCTCTCTCTCCACCTGTCTCTCTAACTTGGTCTTTCAAAATAAATAAAATAAATCTTAAAAAAAAAAAAGTCATTTTTACTCCTCGTTCCCCCCCCCCCCCCCCCCAGCTTTTTGGTGGCTTGTATATCAGAACTAACCAGGGAAAAAACATTCGTCTTTTTGGGATTGGATTATCTCACTGAGCATAATGGTCTCTGATTGCATCCATTTTGTTGTGAAAGGCAGGATTTCATTCTTTTTAATGGCTGAATAGTACTCCATTGTGTATACCACAGTTTCTTTGTCCGGTCATCAACTGATGGGTGTCTGGGTTGAGAGCATGATTTTATTCTTTTACCTGTTCCCTGACTGGGGACATTTGTTTTCAGCAATGTAGAGAATGGTTTTAATGGTTTTCACTTGTCTGATTATTTTTTCATGAAAGTTCTTCCATGATGGGATTCTCTGTAGAATAGGTATCTGTAAGAGCAGGCGTTAAGGATGGGCTTTTGAAAGACTTGCCATTTTTTTTAATGTATTAATTTTACTTATTTGAGAGAGAACGAGCACATGCACTGCCTGCTGATTGTCTCCCCAAATGTCCAGGACCCAGAAACTCAATCCAGGCCTCCTCTTAGGTGGCAGGGACTCAGTCACTTGAGCAAGCACCTGCTGCCTCCAGGGGACACATCAGCAGGAAGCTGCAGTGAGAGCAGAATGGGGACTTGAACCCAGGCATTCCAGTAGGGGGTGCAGGTGTCACAAGTAGCATCTTTTTTTTTTTAAAGATTTATTTATTTATTTGAAAGAGTTACGCAGAGAGAAAAGGAGAGGCAGAGAGAGAGAGGTCTTCCATCGCTGGTAAACTGCCCAATTGGCCGCAACGGCAGGAGTTGCGCTGATCCAAAGCCAGGAGCCAGGAGCCTCTTCTGGGTCTCCCACGTGGGTACAGGGGCCCAAGGACTTGGGCCATCTTCCACTGCTTTCCCAGGCCACAGCACAGAGCTGGATTGGAAGAGGAGCACCCAGGACTTGAACCGGAGCCCATATGGGATGCTGGCACTGCAGGTGGGGGCTTTACCCGGTATGCCACAGTGCCGGCCCCCCAAGTAGCATCTTAACAGTGGTGCCAAACATTCCCTCTTTAAGGATAATTTTTTTTGCATATTTCAAAAATTTTTTTATTTGAAAAGCAGAGAGAAAGAAGGGGAAATATCTTCCATCTGCTGATTGATTTGGCAAATGCACGAAACAGACTGGTCTGGGCCAGGCTGAAACCAGGAGCCAGGAACTCAGTCTGGGTCTCCCATATGAATGGCAGTGACCCAAGCACCTGGACATAAACAGGAAGCTTAACTTAAAAGCAGAGCTGGGCCAGCACTGTGGCATAGTGGGTAAGCAGCTGCCTGTGGTGCCAGCATCCCATATGGGTGCTTGTTTAAGTCGTGGCTGCTCCAATTCTGATCCAGCTCCCTGCTAATGCTCCTGGGGAAACAGCAGAGGATGGCTTAAGTGCTTGGACCCCTTCACTCATGTGGGAGACCCAGAGGGAGCTCTAGGCTCCTGGCTTTGGATTGGTCCATCTCTAGCCATTGCGGCTTTTTGAAGAGTGAATCAGTGGATGAAAGATAGCTCTCTCTCTGCTTCCCCCACCCCTCTGCCTTCCAAATAAATTTTTTTTTTTTTTTAAAGCAGAGCTGACACTCAAAGCCAGACCCTAATATGGCAAGCAATCCCAAGCACTCTTTTGACTGTAGTACCAGATACCTGCCCCAAGGGTGATTTTTATTTTTTTTAAGACTTATTTTAAAGTTACAGAGGGAAGAGGCTAGAAACAGAGATATCTTCCATTCGTGGATGCACTCAGATGACTGCAATGGCCAGGACTGGCACAGGCCAAAACCAGGAGCTTCTTCCTGGTCTCCCAGATGGGTAGCAGGGCCCAAGCACTTGGGCCATCCTCTGCTGCTTTTTCAGGCCATCAGCAGGAATGAATCTGAAGTGGAGTGGCTGGGACTTGAACCAGCACCCAGGTGGGGAGCCAGTGTCACAGGCGGCAGCCTTACCCTCCAAGCTACAACATTGGCCTCAAGGATGAAATTTTATTAAAAAAAGTTTTATTTACTTGAAAGCGCAACAGAAAGAGATAGTCTGTTGTTTCACTCTCAATAGCCCCAACAGCCAGGGCTGGACCAGGCCAAAACCAGGAGCCAGGAACTCCATCCTGATCTCCCACTTGGGCGGCAGGAGCCTAAGCACCCAGGCAGATGGGCTGGGTCAGGAAGCTAGATCAGGAGCCGAGCAGTCGAGGCTGAACGAACGCTCTGATACAGGAAGCTAGGGGTTTCAAGAGGTGACTTAACCTGCTGAGCCACAATGTCAGCCCTCCCAAAGATGATTTTTAATCATTATTTACTTATTTGAAAGACAGAGAAACAAATTGTCTTCTGTCCACTGGTTCTCTTCCCATGTGGCTATAATGGCTGTGTCTGCGCTAGGCTGAAACCCACATGGTGGCAGGAGCCCAAGCATTTGGGCCATCCTGCCCTCCCGAGTGCATTAGCAGGGAGCTGGATCAGAAGCAGAGCAGCCTGGTGTCAAACCTGTAGTCTGACAAGCTCTGCTGGCGTTGCAAGCATCAGCTTAAAACCAGTGCACCACAACGCCAGCCCCTCAAGGGTGATTTTTAAAATTCATCCTGGATGTCAGTGTTTCAGTTTCTCCCCACTGAAGAACTTATTCTTAATTTTATAATAAAAGCCAGTGTGACTAGGAGGTTAATACATAGAAAATATTCATAGATAATTTAATGTTAATGGAAGTATGGATGGATAGTTACTTCTGTGGTCAGAGAGAAGTCAGTGTTTCACCTTAATCAGTGATTTCAGCCGACAGTGAGGCTCAGTGACATTGTTGGAAGGGATTGGGTACAGGGTTGTGGGATGTGTCATTTATTGGAAAAGGGTGCTCATACATCTTCTGGTTTCTGGTGGGAAAAAGACCGAGAAGCTACGACCCTATGTTTTGTTCTGTTTGGTTACATATCAGTTTACTTAATGGTTTTAATTTTAAAGTAAAATTTTGAATGTGAATTATAAATTCTTCTAAGAAGAGCCTTTGCTTTTCTCCTAGGACTGGCAGCCACCATTTGCGTGTGATGTTGATAAACTTCATTTTACGCCCCGGATCCAGAGGCTGAATGAATTGGAGGTAGGGTCCTCGCTCGCTCTGGTTGCCCGTGTTTCAGAGGGGTCTTCTCTGCAGAGGTGTCATAAGTTGGGCTAATAAATGCTAGTCATGTGAGCAAATGGCAGCAAGACCATCACATCAAACCAAATTTGCATTAAATACTGATTTTTGTTAGTCTTTTTTGGCCTATTCATGAATGCATGTAAAATCCTTTTAAATTGAGGTTTTGCAGGACTCTGAGAACTGTGCAGTAGGAAAGCTTCTGCAGCCCTAATTTCCACGTGGTAACATGTGGTAACACACCTTAGCCTCCTTGGGAAGAGGGGGTGTGGGGGTCTTCACGCAGCCTCAGGTGCAGGTGCTGCTGACCCGCAGGCTGTTGCTCGTGTTGGGCTGCTACTTTCTGAGCCAGATCACACACTCGTAACCGTGTCTGGTAGGATTCTGAGGCACTGATGGCAGAGCTGACGTGTTTTCAGGGATTTCACTGTGACTTGAGGTGAGGTGGGCACGAGCTCAAGGCCCTGGGGCGCTGGGACACTGACCCATTTTATCTGGTGTGCAGGAGGGCGCCCCAGACAGTCTGAATTGTATCTTACAAGAAGCGGAGAGAAAGTGACTTGTGGAGAACAGTAATAATTTGTTAAAGGAATAACATTTAAGATCATTTCCTTTTTATGACAGTTGATAATTACCAATGTAAATCTGTCTCTAGATTTGTGTTTAAGCAAATAAGAAGATTTTTATTTAAAGGAACAGGCCTTTAAAATACCCAGTTTTAAAGAGACCAAGCTGGGCGCATAGAAGCTCACTTGTCATATAATTTTAAGCAATAACATAAAATTGTGCTTATAATACTTCTTAAATGAAGCACTTTTCAAAGCAACTACTTAAGAGAGGGTTTACTGAGTGTTTAACACCTTGCCTGGCATATGGTGGTAAGTGTTGAATTAAATTTTTGTTGAGTTAATGTGTTATTTTTTAACCAGCTTTATTTTATAGACTTTTGGCTGTTTCTCTGAATTTAGAAAGTGGTGTTGTACTTAAGTATTCTAAGAATGAAAATACTATATGAGCAGGTAGCAGGCAGGAGCTTTAAAACAAGGTAGGTGAAATTAAAACTCAGTTCTTTGTCATTTAGGCTCAGACTCGTGTAAAACTGAATTTCTTGGACCAGATCGCCAAGTACTGGGAATTACAGGGAAGCACTCTGAAAATCCCACACGTGGAGAGAAAGATCCTGGACCTGTTTCAGCTCAATAAGGTAAACAGCTAAGGGCCATTTTGTTTAATAATCTTTCTGCTGCTTGAATTTGATCTTCTTTGCCTTAAAAAGAAATATGTGGAGTGAGGTTCTCAGTTGCGTTGTGGTGATCAGACTCTGCTTGTAGGCCTAGAAGCCTTACCTTGTGCACTCTCCTGCTGCTGCCTGTTGTAGTCCTTTAAAAACTTCACCATTACCTTTGTATTTAATACAGACAGGGAGACAGAGGCTCAGGGAGAGAAAGACAGTGACCGAGCTGAAAAGATTGCTACAGTTCAGTGCCAGGGTCACGGAATCCTAAGGCCCCGACACGCTGACCATGTTGCTGGGCTCGCTTCCTGGCTCATGGAGTTTGAAAGAACCACGGAGCAGGACTGGTCACTGGAGCCTAAGGTGGCTGCTTTGGGGAAGCAGGCAGCTTTTGGAGGGACACAATGTGGACCATTCTTTCAAAGAAGTTTTTTAATTTTCTAGCTTGAAATTAATAATACGTGAATTTCTTCTTTTGACTTGGGAGGTGTATTTCCCAAGGCAACTCCAGCCAGGAATATTTAGTCTTTGGAGTCATGCCTAATGAGGGAATTAGAAGTGATTTCCATATCTGTGTTTTTAATTTCTATTACTGTTTTATTTTGACAGTTAGTTGCAGAAGAAGGTGGATTTGCAGTTGTTTGCAAAGACAGAAAATGGACCAAAATTGCCACCAAGATGGGGTTTGCTCCTGGCAAAGCCGTGGGCTCGCATATCAGGGGGCATTATGAACGGATCCTCAACCCCTACAACCTGTTCCTGTCTGGAGACAGCTTGAGGGTGAGTTCATTTCACTGCTTTCTGGCTCATTGTCTTCACAGGAGAGTGAAGAGCCCTGGATGGGCCTGGAAGGCCTGTTCAGACCGCTGCTCTGGGGATTCTTCTCCGGTGTGTGTGTTCAGCTCTTCTTAGAGCTTGTTCTTTGCTTGCATAAGATGACAGAGGAAATGTGCTTCCACCGTGGAGCTGCAGTCTGTGTTCCCTTCCCTGGAGCTGGTAACCAGCAGGAGCTGACTCACGTCTGCGGGGTGCAGTTAGTGCTGAAGTGTTCCTGGTTGCCACATGAAGGACAGCCTGTGAGGCAGCCTGCCTGCCCGACCCCTTTGGCCAGCAAGGTGTCTGAGCAGATTGTCCAATGGAATGCTAGTGGCAAAGGATGAGGGACTTAATGACACTTAGTGACATAGCTGATGGCTGCTGCTTCCAGTAGTTCTTATGGAGCTGCACTTGTTTTTCTACAAAAAAGGTGTTTATGAAAATATTCAGCTAAGAACAACTTTTTAATTAAAGTAAGGCAATATAAAAATTTCCCGCTTGGGCTGGGTGTTATGGTGCAGTTGGCTAACCCTCCACCTGGGACTCAGCACCAGTTTTGGAGCAGTGACTCCAGCCTTCTGGGGACGTGTCCTGGAAGGCGGGAGATGATGGCCCAGATGGGAGGTTCAGGTACAGTCCAGGCTCCTGGCTTTGGCCTGGCATAGCCCTGTTTGCTGTGGGCATCTGACCATCTCCCACACTCTGTTCTGCCTTTCATGCAGAAGAAAATAAGTAAACAGTCCAAAAAACGAATCTCCCACGTATTTCAAGACCTTGCCAGAAAGAATTTCAAGTAATAGCCATTTACATGCTATCTGCAATGTGAGTGTATTGTTTTTCTTTCCTCTTGATTCTTTTTAATCTAGAAGAGAGTGGCTAATATGATATCAGACAGTTTGTTTTTCTGAAATGTACACTGTGTGAACATGTAATGGGCCCATGATGAATTGAAGTGGGGCCTTTATATGTCTACGGTTGCCCATGGGGGTTCATTTTCTTTTCTTGAAGAACTCCTCTGAAGGGTGGTGGTCTGGTGAGTGAGAGGAGATGCAGTTTACATGCTTGATGAGTTGTGACATTTTGGAAATATTTAATAAATTCTATGGAAACTTGGGCACTAAGTTAGTTATAAAGCATTTAGGCATTTGTGTGACCAAAGAGTTAAAAGGGAATAGGTGTTTGAAGACACTGTTTTACAAACATTGCATCTGTAACACAGACAGTTTTTGAGGGGTAGATCTATTATGTACCAAGTATGTTCATTGTGGAAAGTAAATACACAGGAAAGTATGACAAACATAATGAAAACTTATTCCTAATCCTCCCAGATGTTACTTTTGTTAACTTTTTATAAAAACACACGCAAATTAGCAATGTGCTCTTTATATGCAATATTGTATTTTTTAAAAGATTTATTTATTTTTAAAGATTTATTTGTGGGGCCGGCACTGTGGCTCAGCAGGATAACGCCCTGGCCTGAAGCGCCGGCATCCCATATGGGCGCTGGTTCTAGTCCCGGCTGCTCCACTTCCAATCCAGCTCTCTGCTATGGCCTGGGAAAGCAGTAGAAGATGGCCCAACTCCTTGGGCCCCTAAACCCGCATGGGAGACCTGGAAGAAGCACCTGGCTCCTGGCTCCTGGCTTCAGATCGGCACAGCTCCGGCCGTTGCGGCCATCTGGGGAGTGAATCATCGGACGGAAGACCTCTCTTTCTCTCTGCCTCTCTCTGTGTAACTCAGACTTTCAAATAAACAAAAACCTTTAAAAATCTTTAAAAAAAAAAAAAGATTTATGGGCCAGCGCCGCGGCTCAATAGGCTAATTCTCCGCCTTGCGGCAGCGGCACACCAGGTTCTAGTCCCAGTCGGGGCGCCGGATTCTCTCCCGGTTGCCTCTCTTCCACAGCGCTGCTGTGGCCAGGGAGTGCAGTGGAGGATGGCCCAAGTACTTGGGCCCTTCACTCCATGGGCGATCAGGATAAGTACCTGGCTCCTGCCATCGGATCAGCGTGGTGCGCCGGCCGCAGCGCACCGGCCGCGGCGGCCATTGGAGGGTGAACAAATGGCAAAAGGAAGACCTTTCTCTCTGTCTTTCTCACTGTCCACTCTGCCTGTCAAAAAAAAAAAAAAAAGATTTATTTATTTAAAATATTTATTTAAAAATATTTTTAAAAAGATTTATTTATTTATTTAAAAGTTATACAGAGAGAGGGAGAGGCAGAGAGAGAGAAAGAGAGAGGTCTCCCATCTGCTGGTTCAGTACCCCAGTGGCCACAATGGCCAGAGTGGGCAGATTGGAAGCCAACAACCAGGAGCTCCTTCCACGTCTCCCACGTGGGTGCAGGGGCCCAAGGACTTGGGCCATCTTCCACTGCTTTCCCAGGCCACAGCAGAGAGCTGGCGGCAGCTTTACCTGCTATGCCACGGTGCCGGCTACTAAAAGATTTATTTATTTGAAAGGTAGAATTAGAGAGGTCGTCTGTCCATTGGTTCATTCCCCAAATGGCTGCAACGACCACGGCTAGGCCAGACTGAAAGCCAGGAGTCAGGAGCTTCTTCCAGGTCTCCCACATGGGTGCAGAGGTCCAAGCATTTGGGCCGTCTTTTGCTGCTTTTCAAGGCACATTAGCAGGAAGCTGGGTTGGAAGTGAAGAAGCTACTGCCCATGTTGGATGCCAGCATCACAGGGAATACTTTACCCACTATGCTGACCTTGCATTTCTTTTTTCTTCCTAAAATATCATGAACATTTGCTGTGTCATTGAACATTTTTGAGGATGTGTTTTTTCAAGATTTTATTTATTTATTTGAAAGGCAGAATTAGAGAGACAGAATGGTCTTCCATATGCCTGTTCACTCCCCAAGTGGCTGCAATGGCTGCAGTTGGGCCATCTTCCAGTGCTTTCCCAGGCCGTAGCAGAGAACTGGATCAGAAGAGGAGCAGCAGGGATATGAATTGGCGTCCATACGGGATGCCAGTGCCTTAGGCGGAGGATTAATCTACTGCACCATAGCGCCGACCCCAGAGAACATGCTTTCTTATGACTGGCATTCCATTTTTGTAACCAAACCTTGATTTGATTTCTCATATTGTTGGAAATTTAGGTTAGCACTAATTTTTTATTATAATAATGGGCATTCTTTTTCCATTTTGTTTTAATGCCCATTTCTGATTTTTGCAATTAGTTTCTGGAGAAAGGACAGTTAGAGAAGATAGTTTGAGAAGCATGGTGTGCTGTGTGGACCAGGTGTTGTTACCTGAGTGTGCTGAGTGGTGATGCACCTGACACGATGGAGCAGGCCCTCATCCTGTTCTCCAAGTTCTCCACAGACCTTAAGGGATTGCCCTGATGGTGTGATACCATTTTTTTTTTTTTTTTGCTTTTTATGTTGTATTATTATTTTAAAAATATGAAAGGCAGAGTTACAAAGAGAGAGAAGAAAACAGAAAGAGACAGACATAGATCTTCCATCCACGGACTCACTCCCCACATGGCCGCAGAGGCCAGAACTGGGCCAGGCTGAAGCCAGGAGCCCAGAACCCCACCCAGGGCAGGAAGCAGCACTTGAGCCATCGTTTCCTGCTTCCCAGGATGCATTAGCAGGAAACTGAACCAGAAGCAGAGTAACCAGATGAATCCAGGACTCCTGTGTGGGGTGTGGGCACTGCAGGCGGCAGCTGAATCTCCTGTACGACAGCACCCCCTCAGGTGTGACGACGTTCCTCACCTCTAAATCAGACTTTCAAGTAAAGGGCAAAATCAGAGTCTGCATGGGATACATACATTAGATATAAAAGTAACACATCAGGTGTGTATTGAAATAGGTTAGAAATAAAATAAGGCTCTTCATAGATAACCTAAAAAGCTGCTGAGCTTGATTTTACGTGAGCGCCATAAAGTCCGTACTGAAGCAAGTCAAACACAGCTGATGAACTGCGGAGCCGACAGGGGACGTCCACACCACAGGTGTGGAATCAAATTTCCTTTTTTTTAAAGATTGTTTTGGAAACGTAGAGTTACAGAGAGAGAGAGCTTCCATCTACTTATTTCATTCCCCAAATGGCTGCCAAATGGACTGGGCCAGGCCAAAGCTAGGAGCCTGGAACTCCATCGGGGTCTCCTACATGGGTGGCAGGGACCTGAGTAGTTGGGGCCATCATCTGTTGCTTTCCCAGGCACGTTAGTGGGACTGGATGTGAAGTGGAGCAGCCTGAACTTGAACCGGCAGTCAAGGGATGCAGGTATCACAGGCTGTGATTTAACCGTCTGTGCCATGACACCAGTCCCAAGAATATGAATTTCTGACCTGCACTTAATAAAATTCATATGATTTAGCTCAATTATTATTTCCCTAATCACATTTTTCTATCTCAAATAGAAAGTTCATAGGATACAGAAAAAAAGAGTCAATTTAGATAAAGCCCAGCTTTCACTGTCTTCTTCATGGTTTCATCAAACATACTCCTGATGCTCATTTGAGAATTTGTTGTAAAAGGGAGGACAGTGTTCCATACTGATTAAAAAATAGAAAATATTTCTCTCAATTCTGTCTTGTAGCATTTTTACAGAATATAAATGCTTATTATAGGTATAGCAGTTAATGTTTCCAACTCAGATCAGTGTATAGGTTTCAGTAGAATAAGTAGAATATTTAATATTTATAGGGTGCTATACCAGAGGTAGATTCATTACTTGTCCTGCAGTTTGTATCAGTATTCTTTTCTTTTTCTTTTTTTTTAAGATTTATTTGTTTATTTGAAAGGCAGAGTTATAGAGCGAGAAAAAGGTCTCCCATCTGCTGGTTCACTACCCCAGTGGCCACAATGGCCAGAGCGGGCAGATTGGAAGCCAACAACCAGGAGCTTCTTCCAGGTCTCCCACGTGGGTGCAGGGGCCCAAGGACTTGGGCCATCTTCCACTACTTTCCCAGGCCATAGCAGAGAGCTGGATCAGAGGTGGAACAGCCGGGACTTAAAGTGGCCTCCATGTGGGATGCTGACACTGCAGATGGAGGCTTTACCCGCTGTGCCAAAGTGTTGGCCCCTTAGTATTCTTATAGCATATCATATTTTAAAATTATTATTATTTTTTTTTTTTTGAAAGAGTTACAGAAAGGGGGGGGTCTTCCATCCCATCTGCTGGTTCACTCCCCAGATGGCTGCAACGGCCAGAGCTGCACCGATCCGAAGCCAGGAGCCAGGAGCTTCTTCTGGATCTCCCACATGGCTGCAGGGCCCAAGGACCTAGGCCATCTTCTACTGCTTTCCCAGGCCACAGCATAGAGCTGGATCAAGACTAGAACTGGCGCCCATATGGGATGCCATTGCTTCAAGCCAGGGCTTTAACTCACGGCCACAGCGCCAGTCCCAGCATATCATACTTCTTAAATATTAGAAATCTGTTTGGTCAATTTGCTTCTCCTTTTTTATGCTTCCCCTGGAGTCTGTATTTTTTGTGTGAATGTAAGGGGGAGGCCTCTCTTGTTCACTGGCCTGTGAGGTGGTGATGGTGCCCACAGCGCATTACTCTGGGAGGCTGTCGTTTCAGTGCATCTCATTCCATACAGGTGGTCTGACCACCCCGGAGTGTGTCCTTTTGGAACCTTCCTTTAAAAATATTTCTCACGATAGTTGTGCATCCTTGTGCGAAACAGCAGCACTTACTTGAAGTTCATGCTGGCTTCAGTGGTACTATTTTGTTTTGTTGTATTGGCATTGTTGCATACCCTCTTTGAAAAGGCAGCTTAGAATCAAACTAAGTAGAAAAACCAGAGAACGGAGAAACGCGTGTCTGATCAGAATGAGAGTTGTTGTCGTGCGCTCCTTGACAAGCTCTGCCTCGTGAGCTTCAGGACTTGGCAGGCCCTCAAGTAAACGAAGCTTTTTGCTGAAGGAAGGCTGCTTTAGTCAAACGGCCCATCCTCGCAGCTCAGGTGACTTGGTGAAAACATTGCTGGTTCCGTCTGAAGCCACAGGATTGTAAAGTTCAGGCAACATGCCGCATTCCCTATTTTCATTAATCCAGACATTGTTTAAAGTTGTGGTGCAGTAGGTTGAGCCACGCTGTGAGTCAGTGGCATCCTGTACAGGAGTGTCGGCTTGAGTCTCAGCTCCTCTGCTTCTCACCCCGCATTCTTGCTAATGCGCCTGGGGAGTGGTCCAGCGGCTGGAGACAGCTCTCTCTGTCTCTCCCTCTCTCATTCTCTCTCATTCTGCCTTTCAAGTAAAATAAAAGCAAATCTTTAAAAAAAGTTTTTTGGCTATACTGTTCCCTCTGTATCTATTTGATCACATAATTGTATCTGTGGTTGTATCTTTGTGTTTATTTAGATATTAAAAAGGAAAACCTGTTATCTACATAAATAATTCAAAAATATATCTTGCAAAATCCAATGAAGCTCCCTAGGACTAACGAAGGAGACAGAGTTATCGGTGCAATTCTGTTTTCTTTCTAGTGTCTGCAGAAGCCAAACCTGACCACAGACACGAAGGACAAGGAATACAAACCCCACGATATTCCCCAGAGGCAGTCGGTGCCGCCCTCGGAAACGTGCCCCCCAGCTCGTCGCGCCAAACGCATGCGCGCAGAGGTGAGCACTTCCTGGGGCTGAGCTCAAAGAATTCTTGAGCTCCAGAAATAACGGCTTCCACGCTGACGTCACGTGTATGTGCTGTGGTTTTGAACCTTACTCATCTCACAGAGGAGGCTGTAGTATGAATTCTAGTTTTTATACTTGGGGAAGTTGTACCACCAGAAGGGTGAGGAACTGAACCTCCTCTGGGTGTGGGCCGCCTGCTCGGACGCTGCTGAACTGTTGCCTTGGCCCCGAGAAGATTGCGCTCATGTGCTGCTCTCTCAGCTGCCTGTGGTACTCAGAGTTGGGCAGTGTGTGTTGGAAATCAGGGCCAGGAGCTGTGAAGATGTGTCTTTTTTGAAAAAAGAGAGCTTAGAAAACAGTCATTTTTCTTAGACTTCCTGAAAAGGAATTGGGGACCACGGGCAGATACCTGTGCTGAGCCAGAGACGAACGGGGCACCACGAAGGGGGTGTCGTCAGAGGAAGTTGGGAGGACTGCTACGGCTCCTGCTGGCTTCAAGGTGTTCATGCCCTGAGGTGCTTCCTCTGGGGGAAGGAGAGTGCTCCCCCGTCACCTCGCTGCTGTACAGAGGTGGGAGAGTTTGGATTCCTGCCCAGCCTGGTGGCACAGGGGTAACATACAGGGCTCTGTAGAGCTGGGAGGCCTCATAATGCATCAATTGTGTTTCCAAATCAATTCCTGGCTACTTTTTTGCAAAGATGAAAATATTATCCCTTTTGTTTTCTCAAGATACGTGTAAATATGAGAAGTGTTTTTACTGTGGTAAGTTGGAGGATAGGAAAAAATTTTAGTGACTCCATTTTGTAAATGAAGGCAACTGCGCAGACTAGGAAAATGTGGTTCTTTGAAGCCCGCAACATGCTGAGAGTTCATGGATCTAAAAATGGTTGGGGGTGCAGTTCTTTGCCTTCAGTGTCTGTTAGAGATGCCCTAGTGCCGCGGCTGCCTAGATCTGTGATGGTCAGGAAGTGACTAGATGGTACTGATGTCCGTGGAGGAGAGCAGGTGAGCAGAGCCAGGCAAAGTGACAGTGCACAAACACCTCCAGCGGTCCAGGCTCAGAGATGGCCTGTTTGTTTTTCTGTGAGCACTTCAAGACACAGCAGAAACTGAGACTTGGCTCTCAGTGAGGAGTTGGTGATGTGAGAGTATAGTTGAAGGGACAGCTGTGTGGCCTACTGGATGAGGTGCCACCTGGGACGCCTTCAGCCCATGTCAGAGTGTGTGGGTTCTACTCTTGCCTCTGCTGCTGATTCCGGCTTCCTGCCAGTATGCACTGTGAGGGTCAGCGAATGATGGCCCAAGTTCTCCGGTCCCTGTCACCCACTTGCATTCCAGGCTCCTACTTCAGCTTGGTGCAGCTTTTGATGGGTATTTGGGGAATGATCCAGAGGAGGACAGATCTCTGTCTCTCAAATAAGTGAATGTTTTTGTATAAATAGCTTTTTATGATAGTTTATTAAAATAATTTCTAGGAACTTTTTATGGAAGCTGAATTGTCTATACATTCTGCAGACCTTGGAAGAGGTTGGGAAAGCCTTAGGGGCTGATGGAATTGGGATATTTACGTAAGTGCTTAGGATGGGGCTCCGTGGTGATAGAATATAGCATGAAGCGAACGTGTGAGAGCCCAGGTGCTTCTAGGAGGGAAGGAGAGTTGTCCCAGTCTACGTAGTAACACATCCCAGTTTGTTACTGATCCTCTGACCTTTTCCTAATTATTAATCTATCATGGTAGAGAACATTCTGGTCTTCATCTATGCCTTAAGTTACGGAAGTTCCAAAGATGGGCTGTTTTCTTAGGGGAGAGCAGTGTACTCTGAGTGCTGTACTTACTGACAGACAAGCTTTGAGGTTACACTTACCTGAGACTTCAGTTTGAGTTTTAGAGGATTCTTTTTTCATGTATATGACATTTTTTTTTTAGGCTATGAATGTTAAAATAGAACCAGAAGAGACAACCGAAGCCAGAATTCATAATCTGAGACGTCGGATGGGTTGTCCAACTCCAAAATGTGAAAATGGTAAGAACATTTATCTGAATAAGAAAGAAAAAAATAAACAATTTGTTAATTCAGTAACGTTAACCCAACAATTACGTGCTGGTTGCAGAGTTGAACTTTGAGCAGTGGAGACTTGATGCATCACTGTCCTTGTTGTCATATAATTGACCTGTGGGAGAGAGTAATGGATCTATATGTGCATATTAGCGCGTTTCCCAGCTGTGGTACATTCAACTTTGAAATGAGCTTCAGTATTTTCATTGCAAACAAGTGATTTGTGAAAGAATAGGGACCTTTGAATAAATGTCTTAATAGATTTATTTCAGGCAAGGCAGACAGCCACTGTTTCTAAAATATAAAGTTTACTTGATGACTGCTTACGTGGCTGTCACTCGATGTTGTTAAGTCACTGAGAGGTAGACTTGAGTTCCTCTTAGGAGAAATGCTGTGCCCCCCTCTGTAGGAGGCACATGCAGGTGAAGAAGCTACTGAAGTTACCTCTTCTTAGGGATTAGTGAGTTAGCAGAAAGCAAGAGAGATCCAGGTCTGAGTCCTGGCTCAGCCACTGAGTGTTTGACCTTAGAGATATTTCTTCGTTATTTTTTAAATTTTTTTTGTTTTATGTGAGGGACAGAGCTCTCATCTACTAGTCTGCTTCCTAAATGCCTGCCGTGGCTGGGGCTGGGCCAGGCTGAAGCTAGGAACTGGAAATTCAGTCTGGATCTCCCACATGTGTGGCAGGCACCCTGCCTCCTGAGTGTACCACTGCCTTCCAGCGTCTGCATTGTAGAAGCTGGAGCTGGCATTGCACCCAGGTACTCTGATACGGGGTGTCAGTGTCTAAACTAGCACCTTCACCACTAGACCAAATCAAATGCCTGCCCCAGAGATGCATCCTTTTGACATCAGTTTTCAAATCTTTGAAATGGGTTCATTCTGGAGGATTAAAGTTAAGGAAAGCATTTAGCATAGTGTCCTACATAATAATGGACAGCCAGGGACAGTTGTGGTGCGGCCGGTTAAACTGCCGCTTAGGATGCCTACATCCACATGCTGGTTCCAGTCCCAGCTACTTTATGCTTCCAGTCCCGCTTCCTGGGAAGGCGCAGGTGATGGTCCAAGTGGGTTCCTGCTACCCATATGGGAGAGAGTTGGAATTCCTGGCTCCAAGCTTTGGCCTGGCCCAGCCCTGACTGCTGTGTGCTTTTGAGACTGAACCAGTCGATGGAATCAATCATTCAAACTCTTTCTCCCTCTCTCTCTCTCTCTCTCTCTCTCTCTCTCTCTCTCTCTGTCACTCTGACTTTCAAATAAATACATCTTTTAAAAAAAAAAAGATAGCTATTGTTTTAGCCAAAATGTTTAGTCTTTGGAACAAGAAGCTGGAGGCC
This sequence comes from Oryctolagus cuniculus, assembly GCF_051225735.1. Classification (NCBI taxonomy): domain Eukaryota; kingdom Metazoa; phylum Chordata; class Mammalia; order Lagomorpha; family Leporidae; genus Oryctolagus; species Oryctolagus cuniculus. Next base: position 18,517,211 of record NC_142879.1, on the reverse strand, counting down.
AGGAAGGTGACCAGAATCATTTCAGATCTCATTAGAGATGGAAGGTGAAAGAGGTACAGTTGAGTTGTCAGCCTCATGGTCATGATAAAGAAGAACATGATTTTGTCAGTATCTGCTGTCTTAGGCTTAAGAAAACTATGTTCATCTTGCAAACCCGAGCAACATCTCCACGCGTACCTACATCTGATAATTTAAATGGTGTTAGAGTTTGCATTTGGTCATGAAGTAATCGGCATTGCGTTTACACTGGGTGCTACTTCCACTGAAATGGAAGTAGCCACGAAACTGTTTGCTTTGGGAGGGAGGTGATGAGGTGAGGGAGGAAGCAGAGGACAGCATAGTACAGAAAGAGCTCACTTTGGATTGCTTCCTACAGAGAAAGAAATGAAAAGTAACATCAAGCAAGAACCAGTTGAGAAGAAAGATTTTATTGTAGAAAGTGAGAAGGAAAAGCCTAAGAGTCGATCTAAAAAAACCACCAATGCTGTGAGTTAACCCCGCCCCTTCTCCGTCCCCCCTTTCTTCCTCATTCTCCTGCCCTTCCTTTCTTAACCCTTTTACCCCCAAGCATAAGCTTTTGTGCCTTACTTAGGTTTGGGTAACTTAGTGTCTGACAGAGAAATGACCTTTTCCAGTCACTGTAAATGGGTACTGCCCCAGGGCTTCGTGAGGATGGCGATGACCGCAGAAGTGAGGGCTTTGGTTGCCATTTTTCTGGATCGGGTTCACTCTGGCCCCAAGTTGAGTGTTAATGAGCAGATCGTGCAAGGCTAGACCAAAAGTTGTGAATGTTTCACAGCTTTTCAGTTAGCAAAAGGAAGGAAGGAAATGGAAAGAGGAGGAGGGAAGGGGTGGGGAAAGGAGTTGGAGTTGGGGCAAGGGCCTGGCAGAGCCTCAGGGCCACAGGGAGCTGTGGTGAGGACCTGGCAGAGCCTCAGGGCCACAGGGAGCTGTGGCTCTGTTGAAACTGATTGAGAGCCTGACTTGAGAATGCTAGAAAGCCCCTGTCTGCTTTTCTGCCCTGCCCCTCTGAGACACTGACACCCATGCTTTGAGGTTGGAATTAGAATTCGTCTAATTCGGGGCTGGCACCGTGGCAAAGCAGTTAGAACCACTTCCTGCAGTGCTGGCATCCCATATGGGCACCAGTTTGAGTCCCAGCTGCTCCACCTCTGATCCAGCTCCCAGCTAATGTGCCTGGGAAAGCAGTGGAAGGCCCAAGTACTTGGATCCTGTATCCACTTGGGAGACCCAGAAGAAGCTCCTGGCTTCAGGCTCACCCAGCCCTGGCCCTTGAAACCATTTGGAGAGTAAACCAGTGGATGGACGATCTCTCTGTTTCTGCCTTTCAAACAGATAAATAAATCTTAAACATTCTTTGATAAATTATTCTAATTGAATGTTTTCTCCTATAACCATCCCTCTTTGCTGCCCACTCCCTGCCAGATACAATTAGAAAATCAGCAGAGCCTCAACTGAAAGAGACACAACTCTGTAGTTGAACGCTCAGCTTCTGTTATGAGGTCCTGTCTCTGTATTGCCTCACTAGGGCCATTGGCTTAACGCACACGTGTGGCTGGGGAGTCAGTGTCAGCCCAGGACCTGCTCCTGTGCCCTGCCCTCTGGCTGTGGGTAGCTGTCTTCTCACCAGCTGTCACTGCACAGGTCTGGGCCCCGATCCCCAGTGCTGCTGCACAGGAGCACCCTGGTGACATGATTTCACCTCACTCACGCACTGAGACACTGAGGCTTGGTGAGGACTGCAGCCCGGGACTTGTGGAGGGACACATTTCAGTCCATAGCTGTGCCCTGTCACTGGCTATTTGGAGGAACCTCTTAACCATGATCCACAATTAGGAGTTAAAATTGTAGCTTAATGTCATGTAAGCTTTAGTTTCTTCTTATTAAAAATATTTTAAGTTATAAAAATTATATCCATTTATGTGGTGGTTAGGGGTATTAGGTGATATTTTGTGCACAGTATATAACGTCCAATCAGCGTAAATACATCTATCTCCTCAAATATTTAACATTTCTTTATGGGGGATACATCCAAAATCCTGTCTTGTTTTTTTGTTTGTTTGTGTTTTTATTTTTTTGACAGGCAGAGTGGACAGTGAGAGAGAGAGACAGAGAGAAAGGTCTTCCTTTGCCGTTGGTTCACCCTCCAATGGCCGCCGCGGCCGGCGCGCTGCGGCCGGCGCACCGCGCTGATCCGATGGCAGGAGCCAGGAGCCAGGTGCTTCTCCTGGTCTCCCATGGGGTGCAGGGCCCAAGCACCTGGGCCATCCTCCACTGCACTCCCTGGCCACAGCAGAGGGCTGGCCTGGAAGAGGGGCAACCGGGACAGAATCCGGCGCCCCGACCGGGACTAGAACCCGGTGTGCCGGCGCCGCTAGGCGGAGGATTAGCCTAGTGAGCCGCGGCGCCGGCTTGTTTTTTTTTTTTTTTTAATATCTATAGTTGCCTTTCTCTCCAGTAGAGAACTCCAGAACTTTTTACTGCTATATGAGTTGATGCCTATTCAACAATCAACTTTTTTCCATTTCTCCTTCCCCCCTCCTTCCTTTCCCCTCTCCTCCCCAGCCTCATATTCACCCTATACTTTGGAATTCCATGAGATCACCTTTTTAAAGATTCCACATTGTGCAATTCTTGGCTTTTTGTGCTTGGCTTATTTTGATTAACATAGTGGCCTCCATTTCTATCCTTGTCTTCAAGAATGACCAAGATTTCATCCTTTTTTAATGGCTGGGTAGTATTCCTTTATGTAGATACCACCTTTTTCTTTATTCATTATTAACTTAAAAGATTTTTCCTTTTATGCAAAATTGACCTTTTCCTTCATAAATTTGCTTTTTGTTATTATCTAAGATTTTTCTTTTAGAAAACTATCTTTAAGCTCTTTAAATAACTTTAAACACATGACAGTGGAGAAAGCTAGGAGGTTGTACGTTAAAGCTGGGAATGTGTGGAGTGCTGTGAAATACCTCTCATAGAAAGTGGGAGGTGCTCGTATTTGAAATACCCTTTGTGGAGGCTGAAGCATTGGATGTGGGATGGAGAGACTAGATTGCGCCGTCGACCGCTTGGCGACCCTGAGTCACAGCTGCTGTGTGCACTCTCCTTGCCGCAGGTGGACCTGTACGTCTGCCTCCTGTGCGGCAGCGGCAGCGACGAGGACCGGCTTCTCCTGTGTGACGGCTGCGACGACAGCTACCATACCTTCTGCTTGATCCCACCGCTCCACGACGTCCCCAAGGGAGACTGGAGGTGTCCTAAGTGTTTGGCTCAGGTAAGAATTAATGGCAGGGGTAGCGTTAGAATGTTACTGTTAGTGCATTTTTCTTCCCTTTGGGCTTTAGATTTGCCAGTGGATAATCCTGAGGCCCATGAAGTGAACTGGACGGGACCTGAGTCGGAGAAGGGTCTCAGAATCGAGGTCTGCAGTGTTGAGGAAGCTAAGGGACAGTAGCGTTTTGCTGAGCAATTAGACTGTGTCTTGTTTTGTTTTTTAAGATTTATTTATTTATTTGAAAGGCAGAATGACAGAGATTGATCTATTAATCTTCCTGCTGATGATTCACTCCCTAAATGACCACAGTGGTCAGGGCTGTGGCAGGCTGAAGCCAGGAGCCTGAACTCCATCTGGGTCTCCGCTGTGGATGGAAGGGGCCCATGCACTTAGGCCAGCTTCTGCTGCATTCCCAGGTGCGTTAGTAGGGAGTTAGATTGGAAGTGAAACAGCCAGGACTTGAACCCACACTCTGATATAGGGTACTGGTATGGTAGGCAGTGGCTTAACCCATTGTGCCACAACACCAGCCACTACACTATTTGTTTGTTTTTAAAATTTAATTGTAAAAAGCATTACATGCTGTTTGCAAGAATTCTCTCTCTCAGGGGTTGGTGTTGTGTTGTAACAGGTAAAGCAGGTGCCTGTGGCACTGGCATCCCAAATGGGCACCAGTTCGAGTCTTAGCTGCTCCACCTCTGATCCAGCTCCCTGCTAATGGCCTGATTAAGCAGTAGAAGATGGCCCAAGTGCTTGGCTACCTGCACCCAAGTGGCAGACCTAGAAGAAGCTCCTGACTCCTGTCTTTGCATTGACCCAGCTCCCAAAATTATGGTCACTGGGGAAATGAACCAGCAGGTGGAAGATCTCTCTTTCTCTCTCTCTCTCTCTCTGAATGTCTGCCTTTTAAGTAAATGAATAAATCTTTTTAAAAATTTCTCTTTTAAGATTAGCTTATTTGAAAGGCAGAGTGACAGAGAGAGAAAGGGAGACGCAGAGGAATCTTCATCTGCTGGTTCACTCTCAGGTTGGCCAAAGCAGCCAGGGTGAAGCCAGAAGCTGGGAACTTTGACTATCCTGGTAGAACGCTGAAGAACTCAGAGATGATTCCTCAATGTGGTGATAGCCACTCTTAATGTGATGGTGTGTATCCATCCAGATCCTGTTCTAAACAAATGCAGTTATGTTACAGGAGTGATTTTAGTACTATTTTTCACTTAGAAATACACTTCCATGTGACATTGTGATAACTGATATTTTTCGTGGTGCGTGGTGTCTCTGGTAAAATCTAGAAGGGATTTGCTCCCACCTTTGTGAGGATTCCTTTGTCTAGCGAGGCAGTCAGCGGGGAGGTGATGGTCGTGTCAGGGTGGGATTATGTCACAGTAGTGAGGAGCTCAGCCCCAGTGCGGGGCCAGGGCTACAGTGCTTTTCCATTGTCTCCTGTGAAGGGGAAGGCACTGGGCCAGTGTCCGGGCAGGGCAGGGGCCATGGGTGGGAGGTGACTTAAGTGGTGAGTTCCCCTGGTAGGGATGACTTGGCGGTGGATCCGGCTCACTGGTCCAGAGTGGCTTGGCTGGCTCCGGCTACCCCTCGGTGCTTTGTTTCTGATGACGTTGTTAGATTATAGGCACATACTGCTGGTTTGGCAGTCCTTCGGTTTCCATCGAGTGACTTCTAGTCTGTATTTGTTGATTTTATGGTTTGGAGTCTCAGAGGCCGTGATTCCTTATCAAGGTAGAAAATACCTTCCCCTGTTAGGGGACACCGTGTTCCTGTGTAATGGAGCTGTATGAGAAAGCACAGGGCCTTTCCATCCAGGCGTCCACTCTTGAAGCTCCTTACGGGATCTAACCCCAACACAGACCTCAGGTGCTCACTCAGCACTCAGTGCCTGATCATGAAGGAAGCTGACTGATTGGCTGTCTTTCCAAACATTTAAATTCCAGGTTGTGGTAAATAAAATAGAGATTCTGTTTGCTTTAGCAAATAAATAGGTGAAATTTGTTTCATTTGCTCACTAGACCAATCCAATTTTTTGTCACATTAATTTTTCCAATGTAGATCTAGCATAAATGTTAAATAAGGACATTGGCAATTGTACTTGGAATTTTCAAGTGTCATCTAGAACACCAATTTTGTTTTTATTTGCAGGAATGTAGTAAGCCACAAGAAGCATTTGGCTTTGAACAAGCAGCCAGGGACTACACCCTGCGAACTTTTGGGGAAATGGCAGACGCCTTCAAATCCGACTACTTCAACATGCCAGTCCATGTAGGTACACATGCAGTGCTTTAATTTAAGCTTTTAGTTACTTTTGGAGAACAATGTATCTGAAGACAGATTGAGTGGAGGCCTCTTCTGATGGTCATTATGCAGAATGAGAGATTAGCTTGGTTTCATTGTATTTAAATTCCCACAGTACTGAAAGATGCATTATGATTTTTCATTTAAGGATTTCTCTAGAAATAGCTGTCCCACACAATCATATAGTAACAGCAACAGAATACCAGTAAAGAAAATAATCAGTAATCCTTTCAGTCCAGCAAATGCAATTTAAAGAAAAGTTATAAAATTTGTGAGTGGCTATGATATGCCAAGCAATATATACCTTGGGAGTATACTTCTGTCCCCCCCCCCAAGATTAATTTATTTATTTGAAGGGCAGAGTTAAAAGAGGCAGAGAGAGAGGTCTTCCATCCATTGGTTCACTCCCCAGATGGCCTCAATGGCTGGAGCCATGCTGATCCAAAGCCAGGAGCTTCTTCCAGGTCTCCCACACGGGTGCAGGGGCCAAGGACTTGGGCAGTCTTCTGCTGCTTTCCCAGGCCATAGCAGAGAGCTGGATGGGAAGTGGAGCAGCCGGGACACAAACCAGTGCCCATATGGTATGCTGGGCACTGCAGGCGGCAGCTTTACCCACTGTGCCACAGCACTGCCTCTGGGAACATACTCCTTGTTTGTTATGAGACCATAAGTTAGTATTTTGAACTTCAGGGTAAGATTGCATTTTTAATTTTCCCTTACTCAATCAGGAGCACAAGCACTTCTCATTCAGCATTTATTATTATTCCTCAAGTAATTTCACCGAAATTAAGTGATTTCCTAACACTAATTCAAGATGAATTAGTGGTTTTCTTTTCTTTATTTTTTTTAAGATTTTATTTATTTATTTGAGAGGTAGAGTTACAGAGAGAGTGACAGACACGGGTCTTCTCCCATTGGTTCACTACCCAAATGGCCGCAACGACCGGAGCTGTGCCAATGTGAAGCCAGGAGCCAGGTGCTTCTTCCAGCTCTCCCATGCGGGTGCAGGGGCCCAAGGACTTGGGTCTGCTTTCCCAGGCCACAGCAGAGAGCTGGATGGGAAGAAGAGCAGCCAGGCCTAGAACCGCCCATATGGGATGCTGGCCCCTCAGGCAGAGGATTAACCTGTGCCACGCTGCTGGCCCCGAATTAGTGGTTTTCTTCACCATTAATGCAAGTGCTCCGTCATGTGGGTCTCTTTAGTGGGATTATTTTCTTGGAATTGCTAGTGGGGCTACATGAGAGCCTACCCCTTGTCCCACTCGAATACCTGACTCAGTTTATGGAACCTCAGCAAATACATGAGCAGACCTGATTTTCCTTAAGTTGTAATTACTTGTTTAATGCGCTTAAATTTATACTTGATTTGAGTTTTCAGTTCTCTTGACTCCCCACATGTGTACTCGGTCAGTCTTGGTGACTTGCATACAACCTCTTCTAGCTGTAGCTGGCCGCGTATTTTTCTAAGATGAAGACGCTGAGGGGCAGGCATGGAAGTTTCCTGCCTCTGGACTCACTGTACTCCACTCTCCTCGCCTCCTTTTATAGTGGGGCCAGGTTGATAACAGGAGCATCAGTCCATTTTGTTTTTTAAATGCTTATTCATTTTCATCTGTTGAAAGGCAGAGTGACAGAAATCTCCATCCACTGATTCACTTCTAAAACGCCTGCAATAGCCAGGCCTGTTCCAGACCAAAGCCAGGAGCCAGGAACTCAGTGTGGCTGTCCCAGGGGCCGGCGGGGGCCCCAGCACTTGAGCCACCATCGGCTGCCTCCCTGGATGCAGTAGTAGGAAGCTGGGTCAGAAGCTGCAGAGCCGGGACTCGACTTGGCCCTCCGCCAGCACTCCAGTATGGGATGCAGGCATGGGTGGGTGGAGAGGGCTGGAATTCTTAGTTCCTGCCCCTCTTGGTTATAAAATTCCTTTTGGAAGATGGAGTTGTCGTCTTAAAGGCAGAATTGGTCCTCAGGATGTTATTCTGTGATTCCTGTCCCCAGACTGGATGCAGTTTGTGACTGTCTGAGAAATCTCATTTTTTCTTCCTTGTGTTTCCAGATGGTTCCCACAGAGCTGGTTGAGAAAGAATTTTGGCGACTGGTAAGCACTATTGAGGAAGATGTCACAGTGGAATATGGAGCTGACATCGCCTCAAAGGAATTTGGCAGTGGCTTCCCTGTACGAGACGGAAAAATCAAGCTTTCGCCGGAGGAAGAGGTAGGCCCTTGGGTTTAGGGAGCTCTGCCATGCAGGCCGCTGTTCAGCGTGCACTCGATCAAAAGGGCACAGCTGGGTTTATGGAGCCCTCCTGGAAAAGACAGACGCCCATGGAAGTGGCTTGGAAGAAGTTACTTATTCCTGGACATTGTTGATTGGCTGAAGTGGTTTCATGATTTGCTCTCGGTAACTCTTGGCTACCAGATTGTTCATGAATTCAAGACTGAGGTGCTGCTGTGACTGCGGGTGTGAGTGGGAACATGGCTCACCGGCTGTAGATTCTGTACGTTGCTTCTCTTTCTGTAGGAAACTCAAAGGGTTGGGGTCGGGCCTGGTTACCCTGGCACCTGAATGTTTAGGAGCCTGCGAGTTTCCCTGCTTGCAGACTCCTAAGAGGGTTTCTGTTCCTATTCTGGTAGGAACTCTGATTTGACGTTGAAATCTGGCATACGATGAGAAGTATGTAATTGTATGTGTGTAGCTGAGTCACAGCACTAGAGCAGGAGAGAAGATGTGCCCAGCACCCCCGAAGCTCCGCCTTTGCTCCTCTCCTCCCTCCCCCTCCCTCTCAGGATAGCCACCATCCTGGCTTCTCCAGTACCTGGGCTGGTGTGTGCACTTGTGAGCTTTGTGTAAGTGGACTCTTTCCAGGAAGAGAGGCAGATACAGACTCATTTACTCTCTGAATCCATTTGTGTGGCGTTCACACATTTGTGGGCAGCACAGTGGCTCCTCAGCTCCCCTCCTCCCCTCTTATTTTAAAGGACACTGTTCTCAGCTGGCTCCTGCAGCAGTGCCGAGCGATGCAGCTAACTCTTCTCTCTCTGTTGTGTTTTTAGGAGTACCTTGATAGTGGCTGGAATCTGAACAACATGCCAGTGATGGAGCAGTCTGTGCTTGCCCACATCACTGCTGACATATGTGGCATGAAACTTCCGTGGCTGTACGTGGGAATGTGCTTTTCATCCTTCTGTTGGCATATTGAAGACCACTGGAGCTACTCGATTAACTACCTGCACTGGTGAGAGGTTCCACAGAGCCTGGAGTGATTGGCTAGCTGAGTAGAAAAACTAGTAATGGGCCACTTTTTTTTTTTTTTCTTCTTTTTTAAGATTTTATTTATTATATAGAGGTAGAGTTAAACAGATAGAAAGGGAGAGAGAGAAAAGTGACCACAATGGCTGTAGTTAGGCCAATCCAGAGCCAGGAGCCTCCTCCAGGTTTTCCACACAGGTACAGGGACCTAAGCACTTGGACCATCTTCCACTGCCTTTCCAGGCCATAGAGAGCTGGATCAGAAGAGGAGCAGTGGGGACAAGAACCAGTGCCCACGTGGGATATGGGTGTGGCAGGTGGAGGTTTAGCCTACTACACCACAGCACCAGCCTCTGGGCTACTTTTTAAAAAGATTTTTTCTTTGCTGTTGGAGCAGACATCCCAACAAGCTAAAACACTGTTTCTTAAAAGATTCCCTGGAAATGCATGAATCTGCTGAAATTGCACATACACAGAAAGGTCAGAAGGCATTGAGCTTTGCTTTTAGTGTGGAAAATGCCATTTGGAGGCAATGGCGGCCCATTGGGGCAGGCATTTGACTCAGCCATTAGGATACCATTGTGACGCCTGCATCCTATATCAGAGTGCCTGGAGTCCAGTCCTCTACTTCTGATCCAAGTCCCTGCTATGGACACCCCGAAAAGCAGCAGGTGATGGCTGGAGTATTTGGGTCCCTGTCACTCATGCGGGACACTGGATCGGGTTCCAGGCTCACCTCGGCATGGCCCAGCCCTGGCTTTTGTGGGCATTTGGGCAGTGAACCAAATCTGTCTCAAATAAATAAAAATACTTCGGAAAAAAAAAAAACAACACCACTTTGGGAGAGGCTTAGAGGTGGCACAGTGTCTCCCAGGTCCTTGTACCTCCAGCTTGCTGGGCTGCTTTCTAGCGTCACTGTGCATATAGTTGCGTGTCCTTATCTTGTGTGCATGTCGGGGCATGTGGGCTTCATTGTTTAAGCTCTTCAACCAGAGTCATTTCTTCACATCTGTTTTTCTCTTCTCTATTCCTCTTGCTCCTAAGTTCAAAAATATTTGAAGATCTGTAACATACTCAAATCTTCACACAAGGAATTTGAGGATGTACCACAAGAAAGGGGGAATTGGCATCTATATGTGCACATAAGCATGGTTCTACTTCCCCAGGCAATTGTTCCCAGCTGTAAAATGAAGATTATGTTTACCATAGCTCACAGGGATGCAAGGATGTTACAGATTAATTGGTTGACAATTTACAGTGCTTTGAAGAATAAGAGCTCTTTAGAAATGCTAATTGCCTTATTAGTGTTTGATTTAACCTCCTCTGTCAGGAGGGGAAGAGCAAAGGAAGATGGAGAGTCATCCCCTTGTCAGTTGCTGTGGAAATTGCGGCAACCACATAGCCTGCAGCTAACATAAGACCTTATATTCTTAGAAATTCTGGGTATCTGCATCTTGTCAAGGGCCAGATAGCATGGGAGTGGGGAGAGGGATCTCGGATAAAAAGTCTCATGTTTAAGCTTTTGACTTGGAGGGGGAAATGCATCACACACGTTCAGTTTGATCTGAACATTCCTCTGTAACATGGTCGTACAGAGCAGGAGCTAAACAGTAAGAACTGGTTCACCCTTTTATTTGTGTTGACGTGGGGGCTGATTTATTTTCGTTCTCTGCTTCCAGGGGTGAGCCAAAAACCTGGTACGGCGTCCCCGGCTACGCTGCCGAGCAGCTGGAGACCGTGATGAAGAAGCTGGCTCCAGAGCTGTTCGTGTCGCAGCCGGACCTCCTGCACCAGCTTGTGACCATCATGAACCCCAACACGCTGATGACGCATGAAGTGCCTGTACGTTCTGCAGGGAAGAGGTCCTCCATCTGCTGCTTCTCTCCCCAAGTGGCCACAGTGGTTTTAGCTGGGCCGAAAATGGGGCGATCTGAACTCTTAGAATCTTTCATACCTTGTGCTTACTTTAGAAAACAGTTTTGAATCCATGATTTTAATTTTGGATAATGAACTGGTATGCATGGTAGATCTTAGTTTTACCTCTATTTGTATTTAAGATTCATTTATTTGAAAGGCCAGAGTGGGGGCTATTGTTGTGGTGTAGCTGGTAGAGCTGCTGCTTGCGATGCCAGCATCCCATATGGGTACTGATTTGGGACCTGGACTTCCTATCCAGCTCTGCCAGTGCACCTGGGAAAACACTGGAGGGTGGCCCCAATACCTGGGTCCCTGCACCCAGTGGGAGACCCATAAGAAGCCCCAAGCTCCTGGCTTTGTTTGGCCTAGCCCAGATCCAGCCTTTGCAGTCATTTGAGGAGTGAAACAGCAGATGGAAGATCTCTATCCCACTCTATAACTCTGCCTTTAAAAAAAAAAAAAGAAAGAAAGAGAAAAAAAAAAAAAGACTGGAGTGACTGGGAGGGAGAGGGAGAGCCCAGGATCTTCCACCTGCCAATTCATTCCCCAAATACCTTCAACAGCCATCTTGGTCTCCTCTATGGACGGCAGGAGCAGAAGGCCAGGGCCATAATCCCTGCTTGCCTAGTCGCTTTAGCAGGAAGCTAGATCAAAAGTGTCAAGTAGTCAAGACTCAAACCAGGCACTATGAAGTGTAGACATCCCCAGTGACAGTGTACCATGACACTTGCCCAATTAAGCTTATTTTAAGTGAAAACTTATTTTGAGGGCTTGAACTTGGATTTCAGGGTTCCCAGTCTGGCCTGAAAGGTGCTGCTGTGGTCGCCTCACCGAAGTTCTGTACAAGGTGGTGACACTCAGATACTGGCATTCTTTTTGGAGCATGCTCTGAAGACAGTTTTGGGAGGCCAGTATGAGGAGTGCATCTTTGTTCAACAGAGTATAAATGATGCATTAACATTGTTAAAGTGAATTTTTACATAGATTTATTTATTTATTTGAAAGGCAGAGTTAGGGAGAAAGAAAGATCTTCCATCTATTGGTTCACTCCCCAAATGACTGCAACAGCCAGAGCTGCACCAATCCGATGCCAGGAACCAGGAGCTTTTTCCAGGTCTCCCACGTGGGTGCAGGGCCCAAGGACTCAGACCATCTTCCGCTGCTTTCTCAGGCACATTAGCAGAGAAGTGGATCAGCATTGGAGCGGCTGGGACTTGAACTGGCACCAGTATGGATGCCAGTCCTGCAAGCAGTGACTTTACCCGCTACGCTACAGTGCCAGCCCCAAAGCGAATTCTTGATTTTCATGTGACCTAAATTTTTTTATTTTGGATCCACAGGATAGTCAGTGGGGACAAAGAGGAAGGACTTTTCTTTGAGGGGTCATAAATTACGCATGGACCATAGCTTAGAAATAATGATTGAACCAGAGTACCACGTCTCCTTGTTGGGATCTTCCCCATTGATTTTTCTCTTCCTGTTGGTTGGTCTTCCCAGTTTGCCAAGGAACTTGCTATAAATGAGACTTAACTCTGATTCTTTAATAATTGAGCAAACTATGTAACAGGAGATTCTAGATCAACAGAGATGATTGAATGAACTCCTTCTGTACCCAGGGACTCAGAATTTATAAAGGCATGATGTTTGTGCAAATAATGGAAGGGCACGGTGGTCTGTGGTGTGACAGTGGTGTCAGCTGGAACATTTGGTCTGTTAAGAGTCAGAAAGGGCTCATCAATGAGGTGGCATCTGCAGGTCTACAGGAGGAGCTGAGTGCAATGATAAGTTATCACGTGGGTTTAGCAGGGAGTTGGGGATGCAGGAAGTAGTTTAGGGAGAAGGGATTGTGCATCTGGGATGGGTGATTGTCTTTAACTTTGTGCAGTATCAGAACCTTGAAGGGCCTGTTACCCAACAGTTTCATGGGGCTTGCCCCCGGCACTCTCGAGTTCTCTGGTTCTGGGTGAGGCTTGAATCTGCATTTTCAACAAGTCCCTCGCTGCTGCTGCTGTGGTGAACCACTGATGCAGGGAGGCAGGCGCTGGGCAGGCTGGGACAGGAAGCTGGGGCAGTCTCCGTGCTTGTGGGGTGCAAGCAGAGAGGAATGATGGAAGCTAAATCTGAGGTCCAGATCAGGAGTTCTGTGTGAGATTCTTGAAGTAAAGCGAGATTTCTTTCATTGGCATCAGGAGGGAATGGTATTACATTAGGGTCTTTCATAGTTGCTGCTGTGTTTTGCTAAGTGGTTGGTGTAAGCCCTGCTGTCCGTGTGAGGCACTGCTCCCTCGTGTGGCAGGAATTAGTGTCTGCAGTAGAAGCTGCTGTCTGAAAAATCATCAATACCAAGTCCCTGTTGTCTTTAGTGGGATGCCACCATCCAAGAACCTCAAAAATATCAATCTCTTCTTTCTAGGTTTACCGAACTAATCAGTGTGCTGGGGAGTTTGTGATCACCTTTCCAAGAGCCTACCATAGTGGTTTTAACCAAGGCTTCAACTTTGCGGAGGCTGTAAACTTCTGCACCGTTGATTGGGTATGTAATCATGGCTGAGTGAGGGTTTCCAGATGTGGATGGGGAGCTGAGTGCGCTCAAAAGCACCAGTGTAGTCGCTTCAACCCATGGCTGCCGCGCCGGCCCACCTGCAGGGCTGTTTGACAGTCTGCCGTGTGGGCGCTGGCCCCGCCCTGGCAGCACACACACACTAAGCGCCCTGCTGAGGTGGGCCGCCCCTCCCCGGCGTGGTGAGCCTTTCTTCATGGAGAGAGTGTGCTGATGGCCTCTGGCTGAAGCTCAGGGTCTCTCTGCAGTGGTAACTGATCCAGGGCAGGACGCCGCGTTGTGTGGCACCTGTTCTCATGATCTACAGCTCGGCTGTCGGACGGCTGTCGTCGAGTCGTTTGGTTTCAGTTAGTTAAAAAGTTCGATTTTGACATTGCTCTTGTTTTTCACTTGCTTGGAGAGACCTGTCAGGATTGAGTTTGTGTGCTGTTAAGGCTGATAGATTCTAAGTTTGTGATAGTGCGTTTTACAGTTGTTTCAGGAAATGTGCAAATGCAGTTTCCAAACAGATGCCACACTGGTGTGGACACTAACACATTGTTAAAGCACTGATTTTTACCTGAGTGACCTAATCTGTCGTATCTTTGCAGGGTAAGATAATAAGGCCTGGACTTAGCTGGGATTCTGGCATTCTGATTTTAGGGTTGATAAATAAGTGCTACCATGGAGTGTGATATTCGGTAGTTCAGTGGTACAACCCAGAAGTCTTTGCAAGTGGAGGAAAGATGAACTGATGTTTCCTTCTGTCTTTGGCCCCAGCTCCCGCTAGGCCGGCAGTGTGTGGAGCATTACCGCCTGCTTCACCGTTACTGCGTGTTCTCCCACGATGAGATGATTTGCAAGATGGCTTCCAAGGCGGATGTGCTGGACGTGGTAGTGGCTTCAACTGTTCAGAAGGACATGGCCATCATGATCGAGGATGAGAAGGCTCTGAGGGAAACTGTCCGTAAATTGGTAAGATTTTTGGAAATCCAATTGCGTGTCATTGGGTATTACATAATAAAGTTGTTATGCACCTTAGTGTCATATCATTTCCTAATTTATGTAATTCCCTTCATGGCCATTCTGGTGGGTGTATAATAATCTTATAGTAGTTTTAATTTTCATTGACTATCTAAATTATCTGCCACCTGAACCTGTTTTCCATGAAATGTCTGTTGCAATGCTTTGCCTTTTTTTAAAAAAGTCCTTAGGGACTGGTGCTGTGGTACAACAGACTAAAGGCCTGGTCTGCAGCGTCCACATCCCATCTGGGCACCAGTTCTAGTCCAGGCTGCTCCACTTCTGATCCAGCTCTCTACTGTGGCCTGGGAAAGCAGTAGAAGATGGCCCAAGTCATTGGGCCCCTGCACCCACATGGGAGATCTGGAAGAAGTTCCTGGCTCCTGGCTTCAGATCAGTTCGGCTCTGGCCATTGCAGTCATTTGGGGAGTGAACCAGCAGATGGAAGACTTCTTCGTCTCTACCTCTGTGTAACTCTGTCTTTCAAATAAAATAAATCTTAAAAAAAAAAAATGTATTTATTTGAAAGCCAGAGCTACAGAGAGATATGGTGAGACAGGGAGAGAGAGATCGATCTTCCATTCACTGGTTCACTCCCCAAATGGTCACAACAGCTGGGACTGGAACAGGTTGAAGTTAGGAGCCTGGAGCCTGAGCTCCATCTGGGTCTCCCATTTGGGTGGCAGAGGCCCAAGCACTTGAGCCATCTTCTGCTTTCCCGGGCACATCAGCAGGGAGCACAGCGGCCAGGACTTGAACCAGCTCTCCAGTATGGGTTGCTGGCGTCACTGGTGGTGGCTTAGCCTGTTGTACCATAGCATCAGCCCCTCGAAGGTTTTTAAAAAAACAAAAAAACAAACAAACAAAAAAATAAAACAAAAAAAAACAAAAAATAACATCTTATTCCATTTTATGGAACATTTTGAATTACTCTTGGACATACCTCTAGAATCTAGAGTGTTGCTCTCTGGAGCCCGCCTTCCCTGTGTCCCACAGGTGGGAACAGCTGTGCCCAGGGAGCTTCAGTGGCTTTCATCAGGAACAAGCGCTCATTTTAGAAGAAGGATAACCAGATGTGGAATTCACAGATGAAAATTGGGTGTAAACTGCTTGGGTCACTCCCAGCTAAAATCTCTGGAGTTAGTCCTTAATCTCACTTTAAACAGGAATTCCAAATATCTCCATTCCATCAAGGCCTTGTGTTCAGTTGTAAATGAAAGCCACACTCCACTCATGGGTGTTTCCTTACTCTTGTCCGTAATTGTCACACATGAAAAGGTTAAAACACAGTGCTTCATGGCGGATTTGATTAGGACCAGCATTCCCAGGGCTGGATTTGGATCCGGTTCCAGACCAGGAGAAAAGGCAGTAGCAGTTTGGTCTTTGAATGACGAAGGAATATCCCACAGGGGTCCAATGGTGCAAAGTATGATTGAAATGTTTCCTCACAGCGTTTCGTTTAGGAAATCCTTCTTGCGACTTGAGGCTTTGCTAGTGCAGAAATGCCCTAACCGACTCAGATGACAGCCCTTCAGCAAACTTGTGCAACAGGCTGAGACCCTGCTCCATCGCATTGTTTATGCATGTGGTCTTCTGGCTGCCTGTCTTCCTCCTCATTTTTGTACTTTTTCATAGTTTCTCCAGCAGCGTCCCTCAAGCCCTACATAGTATTTCCTTGGAAGTCAAAAGCATGTACATTCCCTTTGATCTGTACCCAGAATACAGAGATGGCAGCTGGCTGGCTTGCAGTGGGATAGATGACAACTAACCTCGGTCGTCCTAGAGTCCTCTTAGCTGTTGTCATACTCAGACCAAAATGGCCAAACATAAAGCCCACCCTACCTTGTCTAAAAAGGGATTCTCCCTACGTGAGTGAAGTCTACTCACTTGCTTCTGTTTGCTGGGTCATTGTTACTTTGTGTCCTACACATCTGTAATCATCCATCTCTACTTGGGTTAAGTTGTTTTTTTTTTTTTTTTTTTTTTAATTCACCTCCTGCAAGCTTGTCTTGGCTGGGAGTTTTACTGTTCTTTAGAAGCCTCTTAAAGTAACCTTTATTCTAGGGAGTGATCGATTCAGAAAGAATGGATTTTGAGCTGTTGCCAGATGATGAGCGTCAGTGTGTAAAATGTAAAACTACGTGCTTCATGTCTGCCATCTCCTGTTCTTGTAAACCTGGCCTGCTCGTGTGCTTGCACCACGTCAAGGAGTTGTGTTCCTGTCCTCCTCATAAGTACAAGTTGCGGTGAGTAGGAAGAATGATTTCACAGTGGCGCTGCTGTTCTAGGCCTGGAACGTGAGGTGGGGTACGTCTCTCTGAAAGCTAAGCCTGGGATTCTGTTCCAGATATAGATACACTCTGGATGACCTCTACCCCATGATGAATGCACTGAAGCTTCGAGCAGAGTCTTACAACGAGTGGGCCTTAACTGTGAATGAAGCTTTGGAGGCAAAAATCAACAAGAAGAAAAGTAGGTGGCGCAGAAAGTGTGACTTGGGGGTCAGCAGTTGAAGCTGATTGGGATGTCACCAGCTATCAGCAGAATGGACTACGTGAAGCCAGCCTGGCCTTAACCTTGGCTAACCCTTCCTTGCAGCTCGGCGAACAGGGCAGTAGCAAAGAAGGTTTTAGACCAGAAGTGGGGGAGGCAAAACCTCGCATTTCATATAGAACCTTAGAAAATTAAAGTCCTTGTACTTAGTACCTTTGAAAGTCACTGCTTTTCTTCCCATCTCTTTCACCTCTCAGGGGAAGAGAACAGTGTCACTTCCTTGAGCACACTGACCACTTGCCGACTACAGAATAAAATCCAGGGGAAGAAGTGGGCACGCCCCCATAAGATCACGTGGACTTTGTCTTGACAAATCAATCATTTTCCTGATTTTGTGTCTCTTAAACAAGCTGTATCTTAACATTTCCATAGTGAAGAATAATTCTGTATCCTTGTTTATAAAACTTGGTGCCCGGCCGTCCCCCAGGGAGGCAAATGGACACATTTGATGTAAGACGTTTTATAGATGAGAACTGAGAAAGGCACTTGTAAATATCGTACCAGTGAGGACAGACAACCATCGCAGGGAAGGTGACTTTCTCCTTTATCCTTAGGCCTTGTGAGCTTTAAGGCTTTAATTGAGGAATCCGAGATGAAGAAGTTCCCGGACAATGACCTCTTGCGCCACCTCCGCCTGGTCACGCAGGACGCAGAGAAGTGCGCCTCTGTGGCGCAGCAGCTGCTCACCGGCAAGAGGCAGACGAGGTGCGTGGCTGGTGGTGCATCCTGGGAGCCTGTGTGACTGCGGCCTGGAACCTGTGGACATGGATTTCTCAGGACTTTGGCCTTTGTCTTTGTAGATACAGATCTGGAGGAGGAAAATCCCAGAATCAGTTGACGGTGAATGAGCTCCGCCAGTTTGTGACGCAGTTGTATGCACTTCCGTGCGTCCTCAGCCAGACACCGTTGCTGAAGGTAACAGGAGCCTGGGGGAGAACTCAGGAAGCTGTGCTGTGTAATGGACCTTGATGGACGTTATTAGAAGTAGACTTCTGTAGTGGCTAATGCACACGTTTATTAACAAATTTTTTATAACACTGAGGACGTGTGTGCAGGTTGTAATTGGCTCACGGAGGAGAAAGTTGGCCATTTTTACTTTGAGAGTGACTACCAGTCAGTCTCAGTTGGAGTGAGGCCTGTTGACGTCTGTTGTTTCAGCTCTCAGTTGCCAGTGGGTGACCTGATTGGCTCATGGCTACTGTAGTGCAGTGGGACAGTAGAGGAGCACTTTCAAATAGGAGTTTAAGATTCTGAGCTACTGAAGTGACTTCCGTTTTTGCAGGATCTCTTGGATCGGGTGGAAGACTTCCAACAGCACAGCCAGAAGCTGCTCTCTGAGGAAATGCCTAGTGCCGCGGAGCTGCAGGACCTGCTGGACGTCAGCTTTGAGTTTGACGTTGAGCTTCCGCAGCTCGCTGAGATGCGTGTCCGGCTGGAGCAGGCCCGCTGGCTAGAAGAGGTGCAGCAAGCTTGCCTCGACCCCGGCTCCCTTACTCTAGATGATATGAGACGGCTCATAGACCTGGGGGTGGGGCTGGCCCCGTATTCGGCAGTGGAGAAAGCGATGGCCCGGCTGCAGGAACTGCTCACGGTGTCGGAGCACTGGGATGACAAGGCCAAGAGTCTCCTCAAGGCCAGGTAAAAAAGCAGACACACGTTGCTCCCTGGGGAGGGTGGGTGACGTATCCCGCTGTGAACAGGTGGAACTCTTCAAACCAAGTTAATAAGAAGGCTGAGAGACACCTGGAAGTTAGCCCGCAGCCGTCCGCAGAGGGGAGGCAGCTGCAGGTGTTTTCTCACCACAGACAGTGCTGTCTGTCTAGGCTGCTGCTGAGCCCCTCAGGACCCCTTGCTGTGTCTGAGCTCACCAGGCTCAGGCTATCCGAGGGAGAGGAGGGTGAAGCCCTCCCTGACGCTTGCTTTCTGTCTGACAAGGCTGTGTTGCTCTGGGGGTAACTTGCAGGTCAGAGGCGTTCTCTAGTCCTCAGATCGAGTGGAAGGATGCGAAAGTTTTTAGCACTTGGCTTTGACTATATTAATAACCTAGAGAATTTGAATTGTTTTGAGAAACTGTAAGTCCTGACTAGCTTAACACAGAGGAAGCAATCCCTCAGAACCCTAGATTCCTCCTCCCAGTGGGCTTTGCCTGCTGGTTTACTACTCAGATGCTTACAACAGCCAGGTCTGGCTCAGGCCAAGCCACTAGCCTCTTCCCATATGGGTAGCAAGGTCCCAACTACTCGAGTCATCACCTACTGCTTCCCAGAGTGTGTTAGCAGGAAGCTGGAGCAGAACCAGGACTCTAACCCAGGTCCTCAAATACGGATGCAGGTGTGCCAGGGGCGTCCTAAGCGGTCTGAAATCCTCACCCTGATGCTGTTGCATCTCACTCAGACATTCGAAACTGTTTCGTTTGCTATCTAGTCACATGGACTTGCCATACTGGATTTCCTTTGAAGTGGTTTTTTTTTTTTTTTTTCTGTTTTGGTAACTGTTAGAAAAATGAACCATCACATAAAATAAACAATTCTTTGTGTTTCATTTTTGTAGACCACGGCATTCGCTAAACAGCCTTGCCACAGCAGTCAAGGAGATTGAGGAGATCCCTGCCTATCTGCCCAATGGGGCAGCTCTGAAAGACTCAGTGCAGAGAGCCAAAGACTGGCTTCAGGACGTAGAGGCCTTGCAGGTTGGTTTTGCCCTGTAAGCTGTAAAAGGATGTAATATGTCAGATCTATCTCACTGCACAGACTCAGTATTGGAGGGCTGACCAGATTATTAGTTGTATTCAGCCTTTTTGGATGTACTTAGCCAGCTATTGTCTCAACCAGGTTGCTTGAAAGCATTTGGAGCTTACACAACTCAGTCAGCTATTTGTGGGACCTGGGGAGTCTTCCATAGCAAACTTGAACTTGGTTGCTATTTGAGGGCAAGGTGAAGATGAAGCTCCGTGAGAAAGTGCAGTAGCCTCTTGATGGCTTATCCGCAACGTTGCAGCAATCAGAAGTAGCAGGTTCAGTGAACCTAGTTATGTGACTGTGGCCAAACTGCACCCCAAGGTACAGGCTTATCACCGTGACTTAACAGGTAGACCCTCCCAAACCCGCAGATAACGAAACCTACCAAGTATCAGAGTAATTATGGAAAGTAACTGTCACCAAGTATTTGGCCATGTGCTAGTTGATGGACTTCATGTAAGAATAAGATAAGTTGTATTTACTTGCAGATTATTACTGTGCAGAAAGAATGCTTCTATACTTTGCCCAGTTTTTAGCTGGATGACTTAGTTAAAAAAGTGGTCGGCGGGGCGTTCCTTTATTATAAAGGAGAGCAGTCTTCCTTTATAAACTTTGATCATTCTAAACTAATAGGTCTCAGGACCTAGTGAGACAAAGAGACTCAAGTTCTGTTTTTGTTGAAGTCTTCAAATTCTGGGAGTAAAATCTGATCTGGCATTCTGAACATGTATTTTAAGTGGCTAATCGGCCAGCTGCTAGCAAGAAATACCAAACAGGACAATTCTAGACACGTGTTTCCAACACAACATCTGGGCATCTGTTGTAGTTAATAGGGAAAAGAAGATAGATTGTTTTGAGACGATTACATAATTTAAGGCAAGCGAGAGAAGAAAAAGACGTGTGTGTTGTGTACATGAACTTCCTGACGGCTGTGGCTGGTGCCTGGGTCTGACAGTACTAGGCCCAGTCATCGTGCTGACCTCACTACCTGATCGGTAGCTCCGTGCAGAAAGGACACAGCAGTGAGTGAAATGAGAGCCAGGCCGTGTTCCTGGGTGGGTCTGTCCCTCCGTACATCACGTGCTGCCGCTTGTGTTCGCAGCACTGCCTGCAAGGGTGCACGCAAGCTCTTTCCTGCACACATCTCTACAGAGAGATGTGACTAACAGCAAGGAACCGCTTTATAGTTGGTAGGTCATTTATTTTCTTTCTCTTAAATTTATTTATTTATTTTGAAAGAGTTATAGAGAGAGGGAGAGACAGAGGTCTTTCTCAGCATCCAGTGGTGGCCAGGCCGAAGCCAGGACCTTTATTTATCCAGGACTCCCACATGGGTGACAGGGGCCCATACACTTGGGCCATCCTCCGATGCTCCAGGCACGTTAGCGAAGAACTGGACTGGAAGTAAAGCAGCCAGGACCCAAACTGGTGCTCAAGGGATACTGACTGGCATTGCAGGCGGCAGCGGAAGCGGCTGCGCCACAGTGCTGGTCCTGGATCGTTTATTTTCAAGTATCCAGTATTATGGTTTACAGGTAGGAAGTTACTCTACATATTTCCAAATCGAATATCATAGGAATAGCATGTAATTTATGAGTCAACATTTTTATTTTTAAGTAATTTTTAAAAGCTTATTTTCAGGGACTGGTATTGTGTCACTGTGGACTGGTGTTGTGTCACTGACATCGCATATCAAGTTCAAGTCCGGCTGATCCATTTCTGATCCAGCTCCCTGCTATTGTAGTGGATGATGACCTAAGTACTTGGGGTCCAGCCACCCACATGGGAGACCCAGGTGGAGTTTCTGGCTCCTCTTTTGTGGGCTGCTCCAGCCCCTGCCATTGCTGCCATTTGGGGGGTGAACCAATGGAAGGAAGACCTCTCTCTCTCTCTCTCTCTCTCTCTCTGTCTGTCTCTCTGTCTCTCTGTAAATCTTTCAAATAAATCCTTTAAAAAAGAATTTGTAAAAAACAAAAACAAAACAGCAGAGAGGTAGAGCCAGAATACATAGAGAGCGCCGACATCTGCTGGTTCACTCTACAAATGCCCACAGCAGCCAGGGCTGGGCCAGACCGAACCAGGAGTGCGTTTCTCAGTCGGGGCCTCCTGCATGGGTGGCAAGTAGACAAGCATCTGTGCTGGCACCTGCCTCCCAGGGGCCACGTCACCAGGCGCTGGATCGGAATCACAGCCAGACTCAGACTCAGGCCGGCCAGTGTGGGATTCAGGGCTCTCAGGTGGTGTCTTCAGTCACTATGCCACACACTGTCCATCAGAACCTCTTTGCCCTAACAGTTTGATTCCGTAAGAGTACACGTGAAAGGCTGTGGATTATCAGTCTACTCCTGTCTTCCTTTGTTGTCCCAGAAGTGTCCTTTCTGGCAAGTTGTCTGATTCAGGACCTGATGTGTGTTGCACCTGATCGGTGTATGTTTGTTTTCATCTTGTAAATTTCTCCCTGTCCCTTCTTTTCCATGTTACTGTCCAGGACAGCTATCCCATGGCACGCTGGGCCTCAGAATGGCCTGTCCTTCCCTCGTATGGAGTCCCGTCAGATGCCAGGGCCCAGCTAGACAGGAGCAGCTCCCATGCATCTCCACCTCACAGCGTGCTTTGATTCTCCAGGCTGCCTGTCTCCCTCCAAGTGTGGTTCCTGGAGCAGCAGCAGAAGCATCACCAGGGAGTTTGTTAGAAATGCACATTCGTGGATCCTGCTCTCCCTACGGAGTCAGAATATCTGGGAATAGAACTCAGGAAGCTGCTGAATTAGATAAGCTTTCCAAGTGACACTGATCAGTGCTGAAGTTTGAGAACCCCAGGGCTTTCTCAAACACATACTTCAGTTTTCTGAGTAATTTATACTGAGCTACCTGAACTCATCAGCAGTGACTGGATTGGAGTTAGATACTATTATTTTATTTATGCCAGAATGACAGCCTTACGTTATTACGGATCTTTATTTCCCTTGAATATTTTTCCTGACTATTCATAGGGACCAATGTGATGGGTGAACTTTTAGAAAGGCACGAACAGAGGGCCGGTGCTGTGGCGTAGCAGGTAAAGCCACTGCCTGCAGTGTCAGCATCCTGTATGGGCGCCAGTTAGAGTCTCAGCTGCTCCACTTCTGGTGCAAGCTCCCTGCTGTGGCCTGGGAAAGCAGTGGAGGATGGCCCAGGTCTTTGGGACCCTGCACCCATTTGGGAGACCCAGAAGAAGCTCCCGACTCCTGACTTTGGATCAGCCCAGCTCCAGCCATTGTGACCATTTAGGGAGTGAACCAGTGGATGGAGGACCTCTCTTTCTCTGCCTCTACCCCTTCCTCTGTGTAATTCTGCTCTTCAAATAAAAAAATGAATAAATTTTTTTTAAAGAAGGGCATAAACAGAGCAGAGAGATCAAGGTGTTTTCCAGGCACATCTGTGTCCTTGGAGCCTAGCGCAGACTTGGTTCTCTAGGTGTGAGGTGAGAGAACAATGTCACTTGCCCTCCCCAGTTGGTGAGTTGGCCCATATTGTTAACAGCTGTGTTTAGTATGCTGCCATCATGGAGTAATCTGAATTGTGCTTTTGCCATTTTGTGTGGAAGCATTGGTTTTCTGAATGACTGCTATTTTTTTCTGACTTCTTAGGCTGGAGGACGTGTGCCAGTGTTAGACACACTCCTAGAGCTTGTCACCAGAGGACGGTCGATCCCTGTGCATCTGAATTCTCTGCCGAGACTGGAATCACTGGTAGCTGAGGTCCAAGCTTGGAAAGAATGTGCCGCCAACACATTCTTGACTGAGAATTCGCCATATTCTCTCCTCGAGGTAAATCTGCAGCCAGCTCAGGGCGGGCACTTAGTTTCTGCTGGGTAAAACGTGAAGTCCATCGTGTACAAAGTCGCCGTCACTGATGGATGCGTGTTCTCCAAGCGGTGTCCCAGTCAGTCAGGGTGCTGTGAAGGCAGCCTTTAAATGCACCCTGGCTACTTCTAGGACGACACTGTCGTCTGACGAAGTCTGTGTTTGCTACTGGGCAAGTGCTTTCTCTGTGGTTGACGCTGTACTTGCGCACACCTCACCCTGGATTTGCAAGCCTGACGAATGGTCTCATGTGCCTTTGTCAAGTGCATTAGCTGCACTTTCTGTACTTCCCGTAAGCCGACAGTTGGCCATTGCGACTGGAGTCACTGAGTGTATGTTGTGTTTGTGGAATCAGTCTCCTGTGAGCCTGCCTGCCTCAGTCTTCCCCTTCCTGTAGGGGGAGTCTTCCTGCCCCGGGCTGCTTGTCCCCGGACACATGTTAGACACCAAGAAGGAGCCCACCCTCCCACTGCTTAGGCCTTCATTCTGGGACTTCCTAATGCTTTATCTGAAATCCATCTTACCAGGGGGTCTGCTCTGTCCTGCATTAGGTGCTGTGTCCTCGATGTGATATTGGCCTTGTGGGATTGAAGAGGAAGCAGAGGAAGTTCAAGGAGCCCTTGCTGAGTGGGAAGAAGAGAAGCACCAAACTAGAGAGCCTGAGCGACCTGGAGAGAGCCTTGACCGAGAGCAGAGAGACCGCCTCGGCTGTGCGTAGTAGGGGTTTTCCTTCTCCTTTCTCTGGTGTTGGGGCACTAATTTCTAATCCCTTCCAGTTTATAGGAACGTGGGCAAGGCAGGGTGAATAACTTCAAGGTGCTCACTGAAATTTCTCTATCGGATGCTGCGTAGAGCTTCAGAACTGGCTTCGCCACAATGCTGGCCCCGCCCCGCACTTAATAAACATTGTTGACTCAAGGATAATTCTTTAAGGAGGTGAAAAACATCTAGAGATAGAAGAAGTGAACATTTTTGGGATAAAAAAATAGCTACAAGGCCAGCGTTGTGGCATGGTGGGTAAAGCCGCCGCCTGTGATGCTGGTATCCCATATGCACCAGCCCGAGTTCCAGCAGCTCCACTTCTGATCGCACTCCTTGCCAATGTGCCTGGGAAAGCAACAGAGCACGTGGGCCCTGCACCCACATGGGAGACCCAGAAGCTGCTCTGGCTCCTGACTTCAGACTGGCCCAGCTCTGGCCATTGCGGCCATGTGGGGAGTGAACCAGCAGATGGAAGAGCGCTCTCTCTCTCTCTCTGCCTTTCGAATACATAAATAAATCTTTAAAAAAAAAAAGGCAGTGTGATTTTAGCAGAGAGCGAGTGCTACCGCCTGCTGGTTCACTCCCTGAATGTATAACCAGGGCTGGGCCAGGATGAAGCTGGGAACCAGGAGCTCAGTCCAGGTCTCACATGTGGGCAGCAACAACCCCACTACTTAAACCATCACCACCGCCTCCTGGGGCGAGTGTGCTAGGAAGCTGGGGTTCCGAGTGGAGCCCTTACTGGAACCTAGGCACTCCTGGAGGGGATACAGGTGTCCAGTCGGCAGCTTAACTACTAGGCCAGATGCCCCTGATCGGGTTGCTTTTGATAGCAGGAAGCATTGTCCTTTCTTGAGGAATACAGCTGTGCGTTACCTGGCAGCAGGGATGTGTTCTGTGTCTCTGTGTGGACCTCACAGAGGCTGCTGGCACATCGCCGGGCTGTTGTTGCAGCGCAGCCCTTTGTTGGCCTGTGCCCTGGAAATAGAACATGCCTGTTTGGAACTTTGCACATGACAGCTCTCTAGTGTGTGGGCCCCTGGCTGAGAACCTCCCATGTGTTTATACTGATGGATGGAAAACTCTAGTCATCCATCCTTTGCTTCCATCTCTAAGCTATGGGAAGGTCTGGTCATCACATGAGCCGCGTACATTGGGCTGTACACTGTATCTCTCTACAAAAAAGCAGCTCTGTAATACACGAAAGATTTGCTGCCTGATTACTTTTAGGTCTTTTTGCTTTTCTCCTAATCCCTCATTCATACATTTCCTCCCTTGAACCAAGAGAGACCATGGAGAGCTTGTTTTGGCCTTTTGGCCATGATGAATCATGAGTCTAAGGGTGGGCAGGCATGGTAATTGGAGACACAAATCTATAGCAGATCAACAAATGAAGGACTCAGGAATAGAACTGACACCACAGCTTGTGACTTTTGTGTATAGATTATTTTCTCTCTAAAAGATTGGTTTGTTTGAAAGGCAGAGAGCAACAGAGAGGGAGAGACAGAGATCTTCCATCTGCTGGCTCACCCTGCAAATGGCTGCAACAGCCAAGGCTGGGCCAGGCCAAAGCCAGGAGCCAGGAAATCTGTCCTGGTCTCACATGCGCAGTGTGGGCCCCTAGTTTGGGCCCTGTCTTCTACTTCATGCTGGTCTCTTAGATGTGTAGTGTGGGCCCCCAGTTTTGGGCCCTACCTTCTACTTCATGCTGGTCTCTGACAAGTGTGGTGTGGGCATCTGATTTTGGGCCTCAGTGGAATGCGGAGCTCCGGTCACTCAGCAAGCTTAGTGTGAGGCACAGCCAGGATTCGAGTGCAGATCTGAGTCCGCCCCTCACCCCTGGGCCCTGGGTTCCCTGTTGACGTCATCCTAGGTGTTCGCTCCTTTCCAGATGGCCGCGCTCGGGGAAGCTCGCCTGCGGGAGATGGAAGCCTTGCAGTCTCTCCGGCTCGCCAACGAGGGGAAGTTGCTGTCGCCTGTCCAAGACGTGGAGATGAAAGTGTGCCTGTGTCAGAAGGGCCCGGCCGCCCCCATGATCCAGTGTGAACTCTGCAGGGGCGCTTTCCACACTGGCTGCGTGGCGGTGCCCAGTGTGTCACAAGGCCCCCAGATCTGGCTTTGCCCCCACTGTCGGCGGTCGGAGAAGCCTCCCTTGGAGAAGATCCTGCCCCTGCTGGCCTCCCTGCAGCGCATCCGCGTGCGCCTTCCCGAGGGGGACGCGCTGCGCTACATGATCGAGAGGACCGTGGACTGGCAGCACAGAGCCCAGCAGCTGCTCTCAGCGCAGGACCGGGTGGGCCCAGGACTGTTGCACAGACGGCCGGCCTCGGCGGGGCAGGCGGCGGAGGCCAGCAAGGTGAGTCTCCTCAACTCTGCCTCACTCGCTCCTGCAACTGCAGCTCGGGTGTGCAGTGCCGCTGTCCCCAGCGCCCCACTTCCAAGGTCCCACGTGGTGCCGCGTTGCTCGAGGTGGCTGCGTTCCTGTAAGCAGTGTCCCCCTTTCCTGCACGGAGGATGTTCCGTCTGCTTGTGCTTGCCGCACGCGTGCACAGGCACTTGAAAATGTTTGCTGGCTGCAGCCTTCCCCTCCCTCCTCGTGTATGCACCGAGGAGGAGGAGAACGCTCTCTGCCTTCTGCATCTTCTGCGCCGTGAGGAAGAATGGTAGCGTTTGTGTGCCGTGTCGTCCGGAAGGGCTGTGGGTTTCTCGCCCCTGGCCTGTGCCGGAAGCCAGCGTCCCGCCCACCGCTGGCCTAGGAGCTTCACGTTGTCTTCCACAGGTGGCAGCTGGGCTAGAATGTGGAGGGATCAGGAAAGTGGAATCAGGAGGGCTTGCTCTGCCAGGGATCGCGTGAATTAGATGAGCTCAGCATTCAGATAGGGGCACGAGATGTTCTCGGTCATGTGTATCCCCGGGATTTAATGTCCTGTTTCTGCTGAGGTGTCTGAGTGCGTGCCTGGTCCACAGCAGGTGGTGAATTCGCCACATTCCCTGCATGGACGAGCTGTGGCTGTCGGGGGCCTGCAGTGGGTCCTCTGTGTTCTTACCCAGGATGCGCTGGGAGTTTCCCTTTGAGAATAAAGGGGAAAGGCCGTGATTGAAGCACCGGGGAAGGGGGGAGGAGGTGTGAGTGTTTGCTGACAGGTCTTTGTTTGGTTCCCTCGGAGGGGACCTGCCTGTTCCCTGTGTTGTCGTCTTCAGTAAGGCCCAGAGACTCATGGATCTGCTCCACACAGAGAAGACGGCCTGCTCCCAGTGTCCTTGCCCTTCTGGAGTCAGTAAAACCAGGAAGATTAAAGGTTTTGTCTTAAGGGGAGACAGGTGGTGATGTGGCCGATTTTAAGGCACCAAGAGACTGCTTCTAGTTTGGGGAAATCCAGCTGTTCTTCCTGGTTGCCTGCCTTAGCCCAGGCTGCTCTGTGGGAACAGTGGTAACCGGTGTCTTCCTCCCCCAGGTGCCTCAGCCTCCCGGCACTGCGTCCCTTTCCTCGCCCGGTGACTGGGATAACAGGACCTCGTATTCACACTGTCCCTTCTCCACTGGACAGAGTTGTGTCCCTCTCCATGGTTTGTATTTTATTAGGATTATTTTGAGGGCTGGGTAGTAACAGGTCATCTTGTACTAGGTTTTTGTTACAGATGATGAGGTACCAAGAAAAGGCCTTTATCCTGAGGTTGGTGTTGTGGTGCTGCAGCTTAAACTGCCGCTTGCCACACCTGTGTACCACATCAGAGTTCCGCTTCAAGTTCTGGCAGCCCCACTCCCAATTCAGCTGCTTGCTAATGTGCGGGGGGGGGGGCAGTAGGTGACGGCCAGAGTCCTGGAGTCCCTGCCCCACTCGTGGGACATCCCAAAGGAGTTCCTGGCTCCTGGCTCCTGGCTCCTGGCTTTCGCCTGGTCCAAGCCAGGCTGTTGTAGCCATTTGGGAGTGTGAACCAGCTGATGGAAGACATCTGTGGTCTTCTCTCTCTCTCTTTCACCCTGCCTTGCAAATAAATAAGTACATATTTGAAAGTGCTGAGGGGTGGAGGAGGCTTTATCCTCATGTAGGGTATGAGTGTGCTGCATGGAGAGAGAGATCAGACTGAGAGACTTAGCAGTGCAAGCAAACAGGAAGGTTCGTGCCCACTGCTTCCAGGGAGCTGGATCCACCCTTTGCCAGCTGATGATAGAACACCAGGCTGCCAAGTGGGGCTCCTGAGGGAGGCTTCATCACTTTGGAGATAATCTGTGTTTAAAACCTGCTTGTTTCCTAAGCGACTCCCATGAGTTGTGTCTGGCACTTCAGCCGGAGTCCGATTCCTGGACAGGCCGTCCCCGTGTGTGGCCGAGCGCCGTGGGCCACTCGGAGCCCGCGCGCCTGGGCCGCAGCTCGATCCTGTGCTTTGTTGGAAAGGCCACCAGGGCAGAGGCGTGGCCTGGGCTGCAGTGGGCAGTTAGTTAGCGGCAGTGCCTGGCTTGGGTTCTGCCCGGGACAGTGTGGCCGAGGCACAGTAAGTGAGCCTAACGGCCTGGGAACGCAGGTGAGGAGGGGGCGGTCTTTTGCTTTCCGGAGCACACGGGAGGCCCTTTGTTCTCACTGGCTTGGTCTGTTCCTTCACAGGCCTCAGTCCAGAAGTGAACGAACTGTTAATGGAAGCCCAGTTGCTGCAAGTGTCCCTTCCTGAAATTCAGGAACTTTACCAGACCTTACTCGCACAGCCAAGCCCCACGCAGCCGAGCGACCGGAGCTCCCCCGCGCGGCCCGGCAGTGAGAAGGTGGGTGTCGGCGGGCCCCTCTCTTTTCCCTGTCCCAGAAGAGCATCCAGCCTGTGTTCCTCCCGGCCGCCGGGGTGGAAGGTGCTGGAGGTGTCAGTTTGGGCTCCGAGCTGGGTTTGGGTCCTGTTTGAAGCCACCGAGTGACAGGGTGGTGGGTTGGTCTGTACCTCGGGGTGCTTCTCGTGGCTCCCCACGGTGCTAGTGGGACAAGAGGCTGACAAGGCGGTGCAAGCCGAGCAGGCCTTCCGTGCCCAAGAGTCACTTAACAACCACTCTCCACTCCGAGGATGTCCTGTTGGGGTGCCGACTGCTCTACCGAACGCCCTGTGGCAGCGTAGTAAGCTTCCTGCTGCCCGTCCCTCCCGGGGCTGGCACTTGTCAGGCCCCTGAGAACGTGGTGAGGGTGGAAAGCCGCCAGGCGGATCCAAGCCGCATGAGGAAAGGCGATCACTAGCCCGAGCCCCGTGGGCCGCTGTGTGGTGTCATCCAGTGCCTCTGCTGCCATGAGGGTTGGGGGTGTCTCCCCAAGTGGGACCGCGGCCGTGTGGCGCCTCAGCAGCCCGCAGGGTGCAGGACGGCTCAGGCGCTGGTCGGTCACTGTCGGCCTTGGCGGGCACCCGTGCGTCCCCGGTGCCGGCTGGCAGCTGTCTGGGGAGAAGGAAGCGAGGCCGCCTCACCCCGCTTGTCCTGTGGGACTTGGGGTGGGTGCAGGGTCGCGTGTGGTTGACCTTGGCCTGTCTCCCACCCAGAAGGACTGCTGCCGGGGCAAGCGCGACGCAGGCAGCAGTGTGGAGAGGAAGCTCAAGAGACGCCTGGACAGAGACGGCCTCGCCGGCGAGCGGTGGGACCGAGTGAAAAAAACGCGGACACCCAGGAAGAAGAAAATCAAACTGAGCCACCCCAAGGACACGAGTGATCTCAAGTTAGAGAGGGAGCGTGGCTACGAGTCGGCCCGTTCTGCCGAAAGCCACTCGCTGCCCTCGGACGCCTCCTACTCGGAGCAGGAGGACTCCGAGGACGAGGACGCCCTGTGCCCGGCCGCCAGCTGCCTGCAGCCGGAAGGAGACGAGGTCAGTGCGGCGCGCGCCGCGGAGGCCGCGCCTCCCCTTAGCTCCGCCTCCCCGTAAGCTAGACCTCGCCGCCCGCGCCGCTGCTCCGCCGCACCGAGCCGACCCGGCGGCTCGCTCGGTCCTCCCCCACTGCTCTCTCTGCTCCTCCATCGCTCCTGGGGCTCCTCCCTTTCTTGAAGAAACTCTCGTTCCTCCCTTTTTTTCCTCCTCTCGCTCCTCCGGCTGTCACCGTCCTGGCGCTAAGCAGGTGGGGGGGTGCTGCTGTCGTGCCCTGGGCGTGGCCTGGCCCGGAGCAGGCCCGGCTTGGAGAGTGACTGATGTGGTCGCACTCGTGTGGCTTAGCTGTTCAGCCAGCGGTCCCAGCGCTGGGGCCGCGGCCCGAGGACCTGAGGCTGGCCTGCCCGATGTCGAGCCGCGTTTTTTCTCCCTGCTCTTTGTAACCAGGTGGACTGGGTCCAGTGTGATGGCAGCTGCGATCAGTGGTTTCACCAGGTCTGTGTTGGTGTCTCTCCAGAGATGGCAGAGAAGGAGGACTACATCTGTGTGCGCTGTGCCGGGGAGGACGCGCCGAGCCGCAAGTGACACACAGACCCCCCGCCCAGTGTCAATCAGGATTCCCACCGGGAAGATTTCTTGAAATCTCAGCAGAGTGCAGGACTGGTATCGGGCCAGCCTGTAAACGGTGCTATTTCTATTCCTTACGGGATCATTTTTCCAGAACTCTTTGAAAAAAAGAAAAAACAACTAAAAAAATTTTTGACACTTTTTGTATTTTTTTCCTTAAGAGCTGTTTGTGGTTGTTGGGGTGTGAGGTGCTGTTTTCCGCAGGGGCCACCGGCCAGGACGGCACTGGCGCGCGCCTTCTCACGCACGGCACTGGCGTCTCCGCTCTGCCGCGACGCCCCGGCCAGGAGTGCGGCGCGCTGTGCAGGAGGCACCAGGAACTCCAGTGAATCCTCGCCGAGGACCCTCCCTCGCCCCGTTCCTCTGGCACCATGTGGGGGACTTTTCCGTTTCCACTTCGGGGTTTCTGTTTGGTTGTTGCTTTCTTTATCGATACAGTTTTCTTTTCCTGGTAGTCTAGGTTTATTTATCTGAGCAATAACTTCTATGTTGGTTTCAGTGGCTGGAATTAAAACAGAACAAAACAAACTGCTGCCCAGTGTGTTGGTGCTTTAGCATTGCCGGACGCACGGTCACACGGCTGGGCTCTGGTGTCAGCAACGACCCGGCCACGGGGAGGAGGCACCGCCTCGGCCGTGCTCGGCTTCCTCTCGCCCCGGCCTCCCTCCCGTGTTTTTGGGAGCTTGTTTCAAACACGGTTTCTGTTGTGGAATAAATCCTTGCTCCTCATCTAACACTCACGCTGGCTGTGCAGAGCCCAGCGCCTCTCCCCGTGTGTCCTGCACCCTGCACCGGGCCTGGGCCTCCAGCCCCCACGGACACAGCCCCTTAGCCTTCAAGGACAGAACCTGTCTTCAAAGCCATGCTCCTCTCCCCGTCTTCTCAGAAGGCCAGCAAATCACTCCGGTCCTCGGCTGCGCTCTCCGTGCAGACGATGCCTTTATTCCGCCCCGGGCTGGGGCTGGGGGTCGGAAGGAAAGAGAGGAGGTGGCCCTGGCCAAGGGCCGGATCAGTGCAGGCTTGGAGGGGAGCTTGTGGTCCCAGCCTCTGCCTTCCTGGTCTCTCCCACCTCTTCTCTGGTCCCTGCGGCTCCAGCCAGCCCCCAGCTGCCCTCCCCTGGCCTCTGATCTGCAGTGGGGGTGGCGCTTCCGGGAGTAGAACACACTCTTGCGTTACTTTCCTTGTTGTGTTGCTAATACCTGTTTCCCCCGCATTCTATAGCCATAAACCTGAAGATGGGTAGAACTAGTGGATCTTTACAGCCGCAGCCGCAGCAGCAGTTTTGATGTAGCCAAGATTTCAATGTACACCCCCTTTTATGCAATTCATATGATTAAATTTCTTTAAGAACGACTTGTAGTTGTCTGCAGTTTTCCTGCAGGTGTTGTGCTGTGTCTCCTTGTCTGATGGGGCTTATGGGGCAGAGAGGAATGGCCTGGAGCATTCGTGGTGTGGCCTTTTCAGGAGCCACACTCTGAGAGCCCACCTGGCCTGGGCACAGGATGCCGGCTGGCGGGTCCTCGCTGCCCGCCCCCACTGGTGGCCTGCACCTGGGGGTTGTGCACCCCCCTTACTGCTTGGTCCTTGGTGTCTGCCAGGGACCCCTCCCTTGCCCACTGAGGTGACCCTGGAGGTGGAATGGCCGGTCCGCTGCGCCATGTTGAACTCACAGCAGTGAACAGCAGAGCGTCCCCCCACCCCCACCTTGTAAGCCCTCGGACACTGCACACACACACACAGGTGCGGTTTCCGCCTTGTGCTGGGCTCCCAGAACGCCTGCCCACGGATGCTGTGGAGGCTGCGTCTTGGTGCACGTTAGCCGTGACGCCCACGGGACCGACAACAGCTGAGGCAGACTCCACGCTCCAGCTTGGTGCTTGCGTGGCTGCGTGAGTTGGGGGGGGGGCGGGGACTGAGGTGAGGGCCTGAGCCAGGAGGGGCGAGTGGGCGGACCCGGACCCCAGGGCTACTGCCTTGGGCGCTGAGGGGCAGAGGAGGAGCGCCCGCCTCAGCCCGCGGCCATGGTCCCCTGCTTGGTTCTTCCTTCGGATGAGGTGTGGGGCATTTGCTAGGTACAGCCGCCCGCCAGGAGAGGCAGCAGGCACCCTGGCTCAGCGTCCTGGGAGATGCTTAACACAGGTGCCCCCTGGGCACGGTGGTTGTCCACACCTGAATCCTGGCTGCACTGGGCTGGGCAGAGCTTAAGAACATGAGAACACGTTCCAGAGGCCGTGGGTCTGGCCTTTGGGCAGGAGTGTCCAGGGTGCACGGAGTTTGCCACTAGACCCACTAGAAAAAGCAACGTGTCCCTGTGGGTGCTGGTGGGGGGTGAGCCTGAGAGCCGAGCAGTGCCCCACAGGAGGGCAGAACACGGCTGTCTCGCTCACCTCTCACCAGCCCAGCCTCAGGCCATCACCCAGGTGTAGTCTTTTTCCTTAAAGATTTTTTGTTTATGTATTTGGAAGACAGACCTTCCCTCCGCTAGTCACTGCAGCAGCACAGACCGGGAGCCAGGACTCCAGCTGGTTCTCCCACGTGGCTCGCAGTGTTGGGCTGGTGTTAGCTGGGGGGTCCCGAGGCCTGCTTCCGGCTTGGGGCAGGTGTCCCGGGCTCTGTGCTGGCCGGGGTTCTTGCCACATGGCACAGCCTGGAGTGGACAGCACGTGGTGTCTCAACAGGACCTAGAAGTGGGCAGGTGTTTTCAGGGCCACTGCCTGTTAGGGGTTAAGCCAGAGCCCGGCCTCTGCAGAAACGGTCTCTTCTTGGCACCATGCAGCCTGGCCTGGGGGGACCAGACCTGGGGGTGGGGTCAGGGTCACAGCTGCACCCCCTCGGGAGGCATTCAGGAGCCTTGCAGCAGGCAGGTTGTGCACAGCTGTGGGGACCAGGGCTCCCCGGGAGGAGCGTGAAGTCAGCCCGCTGGGAAGCCGTCTCCGGCACAAAGCAGTAGTGTGTGAGACGTGTGTCTGCCTTCCCCTGCCAAGTGTTCACGTACGGGGGCGTCGGGGCGGGGACGAGGGCTGGGCTGCGTTGTTTCCAGGGTGACCTGCCTGGCAGTGAGAGAGGATGGGTGCTGAGGTCAGCTGCTCTGGTCCAGGTGAGTGGAGACCCAAGAACCATTTCTGCTGCCCTTGGCGGCAACACACGCTTCTGAGGAAGGAAAAGGGGTTTGGTGCATTTAAAAGCAACGCCCACGACATGCACACGCGAGGCACACTGGCTGCCTCTCTCAGCTGGGACTTCTTCCTGGGCTGCAAAGCTGCAGGAGCGACAAAGCCCCTTCTGCGCATGGCGGGGCCCGGCAGCTTAACGGTTAACAGTGATGCGGAAAAGCCATGTAATTTGAATCTGAACCCGAATCATAAAGACATAATTAAATGGCACTGTTCACATTGGGCTGCCTGAAAATGGGCAAAGAATTTAGACATCCTGGAGGGATTTTATTTTTAAGATTTGTTTATTGGAAACACAAGTTACAGAGAAAGTTTCCACTCGCTAGTTCATTCCCCAAGTGGCCGCAATAACTGGGGCTGGGACTCCATCAGGGTCTCCACGTGGGTGCAGGGTCCCAGCACTTGGACCACAGTCTCCACTGCTTTCCCAGGCCATAGCAGAGAGCCGGATCAGAAGAGGAGCAGCCGGGACCAGAACCGGCGCCCACGCAGGAAGGCCCGTCCCAGTCCATGGCTTACCCTGGTACACCACAGCTCCTGCCCCTGAAGGATTTGATTTAGAATTCTAGGTGGTTACCCATCTTTGCACCTGTGTCGTTGGTGTAACAGAACGAGCTGACGTGTGTGAGTAGGAGCAAGCACTGCGGGGCCGAGCCGGCCAGGGCCGCCAGGAGGACCGTTACTGGTGCTGCTCTTCCATGCTGAGTGGCCATCGCTCCTTAGAGCGACCCCTGTAGGGGGCGCTAGCAAGGGTCCCTATTTCACAGGTGTGGAAGCTGGTGAGATGTGGCCAGGGTGGGCTCGGGAATCGGAGGAGACTGACCGAGGCCTTGACCACAGCATGAAGAGGCGCCTGCTGCGCCGATCGCTTCGCCAGGTCTTGTCCAGGGGCTTCCATGGGTTTCAACCGCTGAGCCCGGGAAGCCGCTCTGCTTGCCCGGTGAGTTTCCACGGGCGGCATCCGCACGCACGATCTGAGCGGCCGCTGGACCTGCAGCAACGCTGCCTGCCATTCCAGGCCTGGCCGCCAGGTGGCACCAGAAACCCCATGAATCCATCCTCTGGCCGCGTTGATGCCGGTTTGTCCTGTTAGCTTGACCAGAAGGAGGGGACAAAGCGCCGCGATTCTAGATCGGGGCACCTCCCCTGGAGAGGGATGCTAGGAGCTCAGAGGGGCTGGGGCCCCTGGGCGGCAGGCAGGGCAAGGTCCTTGTGGCTCTGCTGGGTGGCCTGCGGGGCCCTGGGCCTGTGCCACTGCAGCTGGGATATGGTCAGCACCGTGCAAGCCGAGCCAGACCTCGGCCCACGTCCTCTTCGGACAGGGATGGAAGACCTCTCTGTCTCTACCTCTCTCTGCAACTCTTTGAAATAAATAAAATAAATCTTAAAAAAAAAAAAAAAAAAGCTGGCACCGCGGCTCACTAGGCTAATCCTCCACTTTGCGTACCGGCACACCGAGTTCTAGTCCCGGTGGGGGCGCTGGATTCTGTCCCAGTTGCCCCTCTTCCAGGCCAGCTCTCTGCTGTGGCCAGGGAGTGCAGTGGAGGATGGCCCAGGTGCTTGGGCCCTGCACCCCATGGGAGACCAGGAGAAGCACCTGGTTCCTGGCTTCAGATCAGCACAGTGCGCCCGGCTGCAGTGCGCCAGCTGTGGCGGCCATTGGAGGGTGAACCAACAGCAAAAGGAAGACCTTTCTCTCTGTCTCTCTCTCTCTCTCACTGTCCACTCTGCCTGTCAAAAAAAAAAAAAGTGCCAGTTCAGTTGCGCAGCCCACATTTTGGAGCACCTAGAGCACCTGAGTTCAAGTCCGGCTTCGGCTTCCTACCGAGGCAGACTCAGAAGGTGGTGGTGATGGCTCAGGTAACTGGGTGCCTGCCACGCATGTGGGAGACCTGGATGGAGTTCTGGGCTCTCAGCTCTGGTCTCCAAGGCATCTGGGGATGGTACCGCCCTCCCACTGGCTGGTGTAGCAGACCCCAGGGGTACTCTGCCCTTGCCCTGCCCCTAGGAGTCCGCTTTGACCGCAGCTCCCAAGGTAAGTCACAGGCGCTGGCCGGGGCTCAGTGGGATCCTTGGGTGCTGAGGCGGGGGACACACTCTGGCCCTATGGGTGGAGAAGCAGCGGGGAGATGGTCCCAGGGGCCTGTGACCTTCGGAGAGCGGCCGGCGCAAGCTACGTGCTGGGCAAGCCAGAGGAGAGAGCATTTCCCGTGGCGTGGATAGTGAGGGACACAACAGAACACAGCCCCCAGGGAGTGCCTGCCTCCTCCTGCATGCCTGGTGCGTGTTCACTCACCTCGCTGTCACAGCTTCCCTGTGAGGGCTGTCCTATCACAGGCCCATTTTACAGATAGGGAATCGGGCTTCAGAGTGGTTAAGACTAAAGGCCCTGGAGCTGGCACTGTGGCGTAGCAGGTTAAGCCACTGTCTGTGACACAGCATCTCCTATGGGCACCGGTTCAAGTCCCGGCTGCTCCACTTCCGATCCAGCTCCCTGCTAATGTGCCTGGGAAAGCAATAGAAGATGGCCCAAGTCCTTGGGCCCCTGCCACCCACGTGGGAGACGCGGGAAGAAACTCCTGGCTCCTGGCTTTAGCCTGGCTCAGCACCAGCCGTTGCAGCCATCTGGGGAGTAAACCAGCAGATGGAAGACTCCCTCTCTCTAACGGCCTTTCAAATAAAATCAATCAAACAAAAGCTGAAGGCCCTCCAGCTGGTACATCAAGGAGTGAAGCCCTCATAGGAGACGGAAGGCCCCTGGGTCCCCTTGGCCTCGCTTCTGAGATCCAGGGCTCCCCAGGGCATCAGACCCTTCCTAAAACGCCCCAGTGTGGCTGCTCATGCCCCCAGAGGTCCCTGTGTCTCGCCCTCCCACTGCCAACTGAGTGAGGCTTCTTCTAAAAGCCCCGTTGCAGAGGCAGGAAACGTGGCTGGTCCCTAGTGAGTTGAGTAACAGCAGCTGGGAAGGTGACTTGGCCACCTTGGGTGGGTGCCGGGGCGAAGGCAGCAGCTCCGGGTGTAGGGCCCTGCGGTGCGCGGCAGCACTGGGCAGCCCCGATAGCACGCGCCGCCCCGCCGCTCCTCCACCAGCCCAGCAGAGGCCCCTGGGCAGGACTGAGGGCAGGCCCAGAGCAAGTTAGCACCAGAAATCCTAAGTGATGGGAGTAGCATATGCAGGAGTGCGGCAAGCTCAAGGCCAGGGGCTGACGGGAACCAGCAGCCACAGCGGCAGGACGGCCTGGCCCAAGGTAAGTGGACGCTCCCTGGGCGGAAGCTCTTACTGCCCGCCAGGCCGGTGGGTCCCAGCCGCACGCTCCCAGCTGTCTTCTGTCCAGAACAGAGGCCCCGCACGGCGTGGGGGGCTGGGCAGGGGCTGCTCCATGTGAGCGCCTCGCGCAGGGGTCAAGATGCCCACAGCCCATACCCGAGTGCCTGGCCTGAGCGCCAGGCTCCACTGTCCCTTTCTTTCCACTTCCTGCACCCTGGGAGGCAGCAGGGGACATCCCAAGCACTTGGATCTCTGCCACCCATGCAGGACACCAGGACTGAATTCGTCTCCTGGCTTCAGCCTGACCCAGCCCAGGCTGCTGTGGGCATTTTGTGGGGAGAGAACTGGAAGATCTCTGTCTCTCCGCTTTTCAAAAAAAAAAAAAAAAAATTTTTTTTTCATCGACTTTCACTGGGACCAGGAGAACACAGAGCACAAGGAGGTAGACGTCCTGTGGCTTATAGACTCTGGTGCTGGCTTTACCAGCTGGTTCACTCCCCAAATGGCCCCAACAGCCAAGCTGGGCCAGGCTGAAGCCAGGGGCCCAGAACTCCATTTGGGCCTCCCATATCAGTGGCAGGAGCCCAAGCACTTGGACCATTTTCCCACTGTTTTCTCAGGCACATCAGCAGGGAGCTGGATTGGAAGCAGAGCAGCCGGGACTCATTCGGGATGCCGGCAGAGCCGACGGCAGCTTAACCCGCTGCGCCAGGCCGCCGGCCCCTGGGCTGAGCTTTAAACTCATTCCACCGCCCTGGGCTGTGAAATGAAGCTGGTGGGCGCTAAGCCGCGGGAACCCCTTTGAATTCCCAGCAGGGGAGGGGACCCTACAGCCTCCACCCCACCCCCAGCAAGCTGCACCTGCACTTGGAGCCCCTCTGTTGCTTCTGGGGCAAATCCAGAACGCACCACCCATCGGCCCTCCCAGCCCCTGCGCCTCCCCCGGCACTGTGCCCTGTGGGGCTGCCACAGTGCCATGTTATGCTCACGTGATTCACTCTTCCCGAGAGTCCCTCAAGGTAGCCGGTGACGTCTCCACTCAAAGATAAGGAACCCGGGGGCCAGTGCCGTGGCGCCTGTGA
Source organism: Oryctolagus cuniculus (assembly GCF_051225735.1). Taxonomy (NCBI): domain Eukaryota; kingdom Metazoa; phylum Chordata; class Mammalia; order Lagomorpha; family Leporidae; genus Oryctolagus; species Oryctolagus cuniculus. Next base: position 18,479,007 of record NC_142879.1, on the reverse strand, counting down.
GGACACCGGCATCTCCAAGTCCCGGCTGCTCCACTTGGGGTCCAGCTCCCTGCCAGTGCACCTGGGAAGGCTTGGGCCCTGCCTGTCACCCACGTGGGAGATCTGGATGGAGTTCCAGGCTCCTGGCTTCAGACTGGCCCAGCCCTGGCTGTTGCGGCTGTTTGGGAAGTGAACCAGCAGATGGAAGATCTCTCTCTCCCTCTCGTTAACTCTGACTTTCAAATAAGCAAAACAAATCTTTACAGACAGACAGTGGAGGCTTTAGAGAGGCTGAGAAGTGGCCCAAGCCGCGCAGCTTCCTGACTTCTCGCCCACCGGGGTGCTGTGCGGGCGGGTTCCGCTCTCCTGTGGGTGCACGTGGCTGACGCCCTGTGTTAGGAGGGCGATTCCCTCCCCCACCGCCCGCCAGCCGGCAGCCCGGCTTGCCGTACACAGCACCCAGGGCGGGTGGTGTCGTGTGATCTGGACCCATGGTGGGGCGCAGGTGAACCTGCTGCAGGCTGCTCCGGAGCTGCACGGAGAGGTGGCCGAGGGGCCCCAGCCACACCCCAAGGGCAGTCCTGTGATGCGAGCCCCCATCCGTGGGGGCTTCAACGGATGCAGGAATATTAAAATGCCAGGGTTAATTATTCAGAAAGTGTCTCGACTGGCTGACTCTTCAGCTGCGCGCTCGCGGGCAGCTTCCCAGCCCACGGTTGCCCTCTGCCGAGGAAAGACGCCCCGCCCTTGGATGGCGTTGTTCACAGCCGTCGGTCCTGCTCTTTCCAGAGGAGACCCCTGCCTAGAGCCCGATTCCCGCCTGCAACTCCCCAGAGCGTGAGGGGGTGTGGCTGCGGAAGGTGCAGTTTTGACGCTGGGCAGAAGAATCTGGAAGAAACTTCTCCCCCGGTAGAGGGGCAGAAACAAAGACCGCAACGCTGGGCTGTAAAACTGACTGTGGCCACGTTGTGGCATAGGGGGTAAAGCCACCGCCTGCAGTGCCTGCATCCCATATGGGCGCCAGTTTGAGTCCCAGCTGCTCCAGTTACAATCCAGCTCTCTGCTGTGGCCTGGGAAAGCAGCAGAAGATGGCCCAAGTCCTTGGGCCCCTGCACCCACGTGGGAGACCTGGAGGAAGCTCCTGGTTCCTGGTTTTGGATTAGCGCAGCTCCAGCTGTTGTGGCCAATTGGGGAGTGAACCAGCGGATGGAGGACCTCTCCCTGCCTCTTCTCTCTCTGCTCTGACTTTCAAATAAATAAATAAATCTTAAAAAAAAAAAAAAAAAAAAACCTGTGTGACTGTGCTTTAGTTAAAGCAGAAAGTGTCTGCTCTGATGAATTCTTTTAAAATTTATTTTTATTTATTTGATAGGCAAAGAGAGAAAAAGGCAGGCAGGCAGGCAGACAGACAGAAATCTCCCATCTGCTGATTGGCACCAAATGCCTACAACAGCCAGGGCCAGGTCAGGCCAAAGCCAGGAACCCAGAACTCAGTCCAGGTCTCCCACATGGGTGGCAGGGACCCAAGTCCTTGAGACATCACCTGCTGCCTCCCAGGGTGCAGGTTAGCAGGAGGCTGGAGACAGAAGCGGAATCAGGACTTGAACCCAAGCACTCCCCAGTGGCGGGAGCCTCCCATTGCCGGGGCATTTAAGGCATTCCTTTGGAAGCTGGGAACAAAACAAAACATCGCTCTTACTTTCAGACAACTAGGGCTGGACGCCATGGGAAGGTGGCCTCGTCTGGCCCCTGGGCTCTGCGGAGATGATTTGGGACTTGGTGACTCTCCTCTCTGCCCGGTGTGGCCCTGGGAACCTTCGGGCTCCCCTCTGGGAACAGTCCGCTCCTGCCCTCCCCCATCGGCTGTGTTTGGATCTCACCCGAGCTCAGAGCTGTTCATTTCGTTGCTTTGTTAACTGCGCAGACAGCAAACACCGGATGACCTTCCTGGGAGAGCTGGCCTTAGCCTGTGAGGACACCAGACTTTTATTTTCAGTTAAAACCTAAACGTCCCGTGGCTTGTATGGTATTTAACAGGGCTTGTGTTTGCCAGCTCCTCACCCGATGCCTTAACGTCTTCTGCAATGAAAGCATGTGGAGGGGACAGTGAGAGGTTGGTGAGGGGCCGGGGCCGTGGTGCAGCGGGTGAAGCCCGTCCTGCAGCGCCGGCATCCTACCGGGTACTGGTTCAAGTCCTGGATGCTCCACTTCTGGTGCTCCCTGCTAATGCACCAGGGAAAGCAACTCAGATTACCCAAGTCCTCGGGCCCCTGCACCCACCTGGGAGACTGGGAAGAAGCCCCTGGCTCCTGGCTTCAGATCAGCTCAGCTCTGGCCATTGCTACCATTTGGGGAATGAACTGGCAGATGGAAGACCTCTCTCTGTCTCTTCTTCTCTCTGTAACTCTTTCAAATAAATAAAATAAATCTTGGAAAAAAAAAAAAAGCTCGCCTCCAAAAATAAAGTTAGGTGGACTCTACAATGAGATATATTAATTTGGAAGAAAGTTTAAATTTATTTAAGCTTGGTATATCCACAAAACTAGACAGAATGAACAACTTTACTGACAGGAATTGCAGGCAAGTTTTTTTTTTTTAATTTCCATTTTTTATTTGAAAGACAGAGAGAGAGGGAGGAAGATCTTCTATTCTCTGGTTCAGTCCCCAAATACCCTCAAGAGATGGGGATGGGTCAGGTCAAAGCCAGGAGCCAAGAACTCCATCCAGGTCTCCTACATCTCCTACATGGGTGCAGGGGCCCAAGCACTTGGGCCATCTTCTACTGCCTTCCCAGGCCACAGCAGAGAGATGGATTGGAAGTGGAGCAGCCGGGTCTTGAACCGGCACCCATATGGGATGCGGGCACTGCAGGCAGCCGCTTTACCTGCTACCAGCGCCGGCCCCCTGCAAGGGGATTTTTAGAAAACCTTTTACTCCGCAGCGCTCCTGGCAGCAGGTGCGTTTCAGAGGAGAGTTCTGCCCCAGCTTGCTCCATTGTCGGGAACAATACAGACGGCATAGGAAGAGTCATGCCGGCGTGTGTGGGAGTGGGAGGCCGGGGTGCGGCGTCCTGGGCCAGTGTTCGTGCTTCTATTGTGTTGAGGAGCTGGGCAGGCTGCGGCTGCCGGCTCTTTCTGGTTGCTCAGATGACAACAGCAGAGCTTTGCTAAGCCCTGTGCGGACAAAGGCCTCGCCGGAACAGAGGGAGGAAAACCAACCAACTCCCGCTGGTGCGCGTGCCAGGAGACCATGGCGGCGACAGACAAGGGGGAGCCTTGAAAGGAAGAGGGTGGGCAGGCAGGGGAGGGGCCGGGCCTTTGGCCTCTGGGGAGAACTGTGCAGGGGGAAAAGCTACAGCTCCCCGGGAAAAAGCAGGAAAGGGAGCCAGTGCTGAGGCGAGGAGACCCAGGGCAGCCCTCACGTCCCCTCCTTCACGGGTTCACAGCGGTCTTGCGTGGCGGCAGAGGAGTCATTCTGACGGGTCCCTAGCCGGGCATGCAGCCCTGTGAGCATGGCCTAAGACCTCCAGGGGTTCATCTGAATCAGATGAGAGATGAAGAGTGCAGTGTCTAACGAGAAGCTGGGTGTGGACGGGTGGGCATTGGGGGTCTTTGCTCTCTGGCAGCTCGCTCCTGAAGCCTAGGGGTACAAGCAGGAGGGCTGCAGAACCCCTGCAGAGGGTTACAGTGCAGGCACTGCTGGTCCCGATGAATTAAAAGACCATTAAGGCCGGAGCCATAACACACAGTTTTCACTTAACCAAACTGATGGCAGCACGGACTGTCCTGGTAGTGTGGGGAGGCAGGCGGGCTTCCTCTGTCCAGAGTGTCTCAGGTGTACTGAGGTGAGGTGAGGCACCGGATGGACACGAGGCTTGGACTGGGATGCGGGCAGGTGGGCGGGCCGCCCTGGAGGAGTTTGGATGCATGAGGCCAGTTAGCTGGGCTCGGTTCTGTGTCCAGCTGTGGCCCACCTCTGCCTGGCTGCAGGTCTGCAAACACCAAGCAACTTCCTAAGTTCATGGGAAGTGGAATTAAAGTTCATTTTGGTGCAAAAAAAAACCATGCAAGCCCATGCATCATTTTTTTTTTCATAAAATGCATTTTCTGAGAACTCTCTGAAGCCCCCTGCAGTCATCATCGATGGGGGAGCAGGAAGGAGGGAGCCGAGCAGAGCCAGGGCCTGGCCCTCGTTCGAGGCCATCAGCCCTGGAGCACGGTGGTTCCCGTCTCCGCCTGCTGGATTCACTCCTGACGGCCCAGGGAAGGCGGGCCAGCGGCAGGGGCTCTGGGCCTGTTTAGCATTCTCCAGAGGAGTCCCCTGCCGCCCTCATGACAGCCGCTGAGGGGGCAGTCACTGCCCCCCACAGGGGGCGAGCTGGCCGGGAGGGTCTCTGGCTTGGTCTGTGTTATTAGCAAAGTGGACCACGGCCTGTCCCCCTTGCCCCATCCACTGGTTCCTGCATTTTACATTCACTGCATCTCACGTAGGAAATGTTTCTGGACAAGCCTGGCATGTAACATTTTAAAAATTGAATTTATTTTCATTTTTATTTCAAAGAGGGAAAGAGAAAGGGAGGGTTACTCTACTTGCTGGTTCCCTCTCCAAACACACAACCAGGGCTGGGGTCTGGCAGAAGCCAGGAGCCAGGAGCTCCAATCTCGGGGCTTCCAGTACTTGGGCCATCCATGTATTAGCAGGAAGCTGGAATCAGAAGCGGAGGAGCTGGGATTCAAACCAAGGACGTCGTTACGGGATGCGGTGTCCCAAGCAGACTTAACCGCTGTCCAAGCGCCTGCCCCTCGGCAAATGACTGAGGAGCCATCTCTGGCTCTGAACGGTGGGAGCCGGGAGAGAGGCAGGGTGCTTGGGTACCCCGCCGAGGGGCCCTGTGCAGGTGCGCTGCGTCCCGACGGCCCGGGCAGGTGAGGGGGGGCCTTTGCCTTCGCGCAGGCTCCCCGCAGCCATTCATGTGCACGCCGGCCACATCACCCACCGTGAAGGGCCGGCTCCGGCGCTGAGACACTAACACTCGTGGAAAATTTTGCTACGTAAGAAACCAGCCGTTCCCCCCACCTGCCGGTGCGCCCCCCTATCTTCACAGGCCCAGGCCACCCAGGGAGCCCCCGCAGGTAGGGGAGGCCTTCTGGAGGGCCAAGAGCGGGGTTCAGGGACCCAGAAAAGGTTCTGGGGGTGCTCCTGAGCCCAGTTTGTGCCTTGCGCTGCAGCGGGTCCTGCAGGCGGGGTGGGGTGGAGGGCGGCTCCAGGGGCACAGACCCGGCCCGGAGGGAACGGGGGCCTCGGCCGGAGCGACCCCTGCCGCCCGCGAGTCCGCTCTCCTGACCTTGAGCAGGCGGCCGGACGCCGAGCGCGGGAGCAGAGCGCCCGCAGGGCAGGGCAGGGCCGCCCCGGCCCGCGCCGCTGCGGGTCCCGCCCTCCCGCGCCGTCTCCTCCCCGCACTGCAGCGCTCGCCGCGCGCCCATCGATCAGCCCCTCCCGCCGCCTCGGCGCAGGCTGCGAGCTCAGCAAGTCTTGCGGCAAAGGCACTTGGGGCCGAGCGGGGACTCCGCGCCAGGGCACCCACGCCCCCGCCGCGCCGCAGCCCGCAGCCCGCAGCCGCCGCCCCCTCACCTCGGGCACCGCGGCCGCCGCCGCCGCCGCCGCCGCCGCCGCCTGCGCTCGCTCCCGGGTGAGTCCCGACCCCCGCCCCTGTGAAGTTTCTCCTCCCGTTCGCGGCACAGGGGCGCGGGGCGGCGGGTGGGGTCGCGAAGTTTGAGGCCGAGGGGCCGGACGCCCGCGCCGTCCTTCGGGGACTTCGGAGCGCGCGGCTGCGAGGTGCGTTTGGGAGCGGGACCCCAGGGGCGCGGAGCCCGCTCCAATGCGGGACCCGGGCGGGGCGGGACGAGTTCTCCCAGGCCGCCCGCGGTGCTGCGGCGGGAGCGCGCCCCCGGCCCGGACGCCCCCTCGCGGCTCGCGCCCCCTGGTCCGCCCGCCAAGGCTGTTTGGCCCCCGCCGCGAGCTTCGGGGACCCCGGCCCCGACGTCGTACAGGGCATGGGAGGGTCGGCGCAGCCTGGGTCCCCGAGACCCTGTAACAGGGAGAGGCTGGAAAGACCCCTGCGACCGGCCGTGAGACGGGAGGGTCGGAGGCGCGGGATCCGGACTCAGAGGGGCTCCGGCGCCCCTGGCTCCCTGCAAATCTCATGACTCAGCAGGACCTGGGGCGCGCGGTCCCTGCTCCAGCCCTGCGACGCTTTCTAGACTCTTCCATTTCACTTCCCGCTCCCGGAGCCCCTTCCTCTGACTGTACCCGATTCTCGGGGCCCAGGGCTTTTGTCCTAACTGAAAAGAGGAGTTTTAAACCTTTCCCCGTCCCACCAACCCGGGTGCTTCCTCCTTTCTCCTCTCCTCCTGCCTGCCGCATTCTACAGGTGCCTGCGGGAGCCCCCCGCCCCCGGAACGTGCGTGTCTCCCCTCCCCCCAAAGCGGACCTCATTCCCTGTTCCCTAGAGGAGCAGGTGTTCTGCCCCGGCAGCTGGAAGCTGGAGTGCAAGGACAGAGGAGGTGCCAGCCCAGAAGGGCCACTGCAGTGTGGCGAGGCCGGCAGAGCTGGGGACACCTGGGTTGGGATGGGGTGGGTGTGAGGATGAGGAAATCCTTGGGGTCTGGAGGCACTCAGGAAGCCAGGCCGGGCCTGGGCTGCAGAGCCTGGGGGCTCTCCCGCTCCCCTCCTGCTGCTGCTTCTCGGGTAAGAGGTTGTCCTCCAGCCGACGGCTCCCACTCCTGCTAACCTGTGCGCTCCATCAGCGGGGGTGACAACCAGGAGCCGGCCGGCTTCCCCCTGCTCAGGCCAGGTCCAGCCTTTAGGCTGCTAGAAACATCTCTGTGATCAACAGAGGTGCTGGAAAAACTAGCCTTGCCGGGTGTCCCTGGGCCCAGCCGGAGGGGCCTGTGGGAGGGGGTGGGGCGGCTGATGCAGTGGGACGTGCCTGTGGCCCGTGGGAGCCGGCATGGCCCCGGGGGTGAGTCAGCGTCAGGGGTCCAGGCCAGATACACTGCTGCGGCCTGGCCAGGGAGCCCAGCCCCGGCTGTTCTCTCTCCCCGTCCCTGGGAGTGGCCGCTGCTGGGCCCCCGCAGCTGAGCCTCTGGCCTGCCTGGCTCTTGGCCAGATCCTGGCCTGGTCGTCCAAGGCTGCTCTCAGGGGGCCTGGCTGCTTCTAGGGTCCTCTTGGGTCCAATCCCCCTGCCCTCCTCCATGGGTTCCCCAAGGAGGAGCTGGGGAGCTTTGGAAAAGCTTTGGGGGGGCAGAGGTGAGTGTTCCGCGGTAGCCCACCTGCCGTCTGTGCCCTGGAGGGAGAGGGACCGCACGCTTGCTCAGGAGTCCAGGAGCTTAGTCCTGGCAGTTTGGGTTTTTTTCTGGAGGGGAAGGGTTATAAGAACACATTTCTTCCTTCGGCTGTGGGCCTGACTCCACACACAGGAACAGGCTAGAGGGAGAGAAAGGTGCCGGTGTTTGGTTAAGGCTACCGTTTCCCGTGGAGCAGCAAGCAACTGGCTTTGTGTCACCCACTGGGCTGAGCTGCCAGGGCCCGGGAGACCCCTGCAGAGCTGTGCCTGGCCTCTGCCGCCGGCCCTGTGCCCCTCAGGCAGCACCAGGCATGTGCCGCTGGGCTGTCCCTGACACCACAGAGAGCTGGCTGGAGGTGGCTGTGGACATGGCTGCCCTGCCCAGGGCCTGGAACCCGGCCACCCAGCAGTCCCGGCACCGTGCTGCCTCCACCTAGACCTCGTCCTGTCTCGGCCGAGTCTCCTCTTTCTTCCCTACCCAGCCGGTGCAGGCTTCTCGTGGGAGAGCCTGTTTTGGGGGGCTGCAGGCTGGGGTACAAGAAGGATGGTGAGGAGGCTGGGGCTCAGTGGGCTGGGAGAGCCCGCTGCTTCCCTCCCCTGGACGGGAGTGGAGGCTGCAGGGGGTGGGTGGAGATGCTGCTGTGTTTGGCTTTGGGGTTTGCTGCGTGGGCCGTCCTGATCCGGCTGAAGCTGGATTTGCACCCCAGAAGGCCCAGGGGGTGGGGGTACTCTTGGCCGACTGGGAGGGCGAAGTCAGGGAGGGCGACAGCCGGCGTTCACTGCTGCAGTGGTTGAAATAAGCAGCAGCAAAGCACAGATGCCGGGAGCCGGCTGGGCCTGGGTTCACATCCCGGGGCCACTGGTCACGAGGCGTGGGCCCGTGCTCGTTCATTCACGCAACAAGTATTCGTGAGCACTGGGTCTGCGCTGCTGCCCTGGTCGCCGTGCTGTGGCGGTGAACACACAGACCCGAATCCCCGCTCTTGTGGGTTTTGCATTCCTGTGGGTCTGCACAGGTGTACGTGGCTGCTCTGAGCCTCAGTTTCCCCAGTCGTTCTGTGGGAACAAGATGGAGCTGCCTCCTGTCTTCGTGGCACACACGGTCTCATGGAGACTGCACAGTTAAGCACATAAATACATCAACAGCTCATCACAGCTGTGGCAGGTGTCATGCCGACAGGCAGGGGCTCTGAGAGCGAGCGTGGAGTAGGGTCACCTGAGCAGGCCCAGAGTGTGTGTACACAGGGTTATAGCACCTTCCTGCCAGAGTGGCGGCACACATGGGATAACCGTTAGCACTGTCTTAAAAATAGGCCCCGGCTCACCGGGCGGATGCCATTCTGACTTCGCTCTCTGAATAATCTATACACAGGCAACAAGCTGATTATTCATCCCCGACTTGGTCAGAAGCCAGGCCAGTGGAGCTTCTGGGATTCACTCCTGGGCTCTCATGGGGTCAGGACGAAGCATAGCGTTTCTTTGGAGAAATGTCAAGTTCATGGATATTTTCTCTAAGGGGCAATGTTGTGATTATGCCACTTGGTCTGACTTTGGATGAGCTGTTCAAGCTCCGTGTCTCAGTCTTCTCATCTGTAGAATGGAGCAGGAATTCCTTTCCGTGGCGTAGGCTGCTGTTGGTGAGGCTGGGAGGAAGGATTCCTGTGCTGTGTTCAGAGCGCAGCCTAGCGCAGGCTCGGAGCCAGGCCAGCGGTGCTGTCCGTACACTGCCTGGGGGCTCCCTGCAGCCCGTCCCTGCTCACCGCCGGACTGCTGAGCGCCCCAGCTGCACGGAGCCTTGCTCTTCAAACCCAAAGGACGTGGCTGCGGCAGGTTCTGTGGTTGCCACTCCAGTGTCCGGCCCCTCTCACGTTCACATAGCCCTTCTTTGCAGAATGAGCTGTTTTTATTTTTTATTTTTCCCAAAGCTGAATTTCTGGGAAGGACTTGTCCCAGCAGTCCTTCGTCTTCATCCCTGGAGCTGATGGTCCGAGGAAGTAGCCAGAGTGACCTGCCCCAGTGTCTGCACAGCCAGGGAGGGCCTGGGTGTGGCCCTGCCCCTACACAGGTGGGGTCTAAGTGGGACTTCCGCAAGGATGGCCACATGGGTGGTCAGCATGAGCTGTTGCCCGGCGTCCGCCCTGGGTACCCTCCAGCCTGGGCCAGAGCCCCCAGCTAGCTGCCTGCCAGGGGAGACGCAGGACTGGGAGGCCCCCTGTGGACTCTGCCACTTAGCAAAGTGTGCTGGGCCCACTGGGATGGCCACTGGGGCTCGACGTATGTGCTGCTCCCAGGCAGTCCCGAGTCCAGGGCTCAGGGGTGAGGGAGGAAGAAGGAGGTGTCGCCTCGAAGTTGCAAAGTCACGCGAGGCCGAAGTGGCCGCCCTGTCTGGGGGCCCCAGGATCTCACGTGCTGTTGCTGGCAACCCTTCCCTTCTGGGGCTGGGGTCCCACTCACCACTGTAGTTCTCGGCAGCACCCAGAGGCCCTGGGGCGGCCACCAGTGTCTCCATGTCACAACTTGGAGGCAAAGGCAGAGCCCTTATGCAATCAGAACCCAGGGTCATGGGCACGGGCTTCCCAGGCTGCTGCCAGTGATTGGCTGGAACTTTTCTTCCCCTCCCCATCTGCCGCACCTCTCTGCCCGGAACACGGGTCAAGAACGCCGTGAGACTGAGTGAGTGAAATCGGGAAGCTTTTTTTAAAAACAGGAGAAATGGAGCCCCTCTCCCTCCTGGTGGTGGGTTCCCTGCAGCCTCTCCCTAAGGCTCTGGCGCCTGCTCTGAAGGGCTGGGCAGGAGCCTGGACAGGCAGAAGAGAGCAAAGGGTGGGCTCCGGCTGGACCTGAATCTGCCCCCAGCCTCAGCAGCCCTGTCCGTCACCAGCACCCGGAGTCTCTGCAAGTCCTACTTTGGCACTGAAGTGGTTCCTCTGATGCCAGCAGCAGCATGTGTGTGCGCGTGCACCCACCTGTGGGTGTGCGCGTGCGTGTGTAGGGGGGCATAGGCTGGGCCCGGGAGGGGCTGCCAGCGAAGGCAGGGGAAAAGGAAGTTGTGCGGTCTGGCCCAGTCCCTGAGTGTCTCACAGACCAAAGTCCAACAACCCTCACCCACAGGGCAGCTGGAGTCCAGTGGGCTGGGAGCCCAGGCGCCCTCTTCCTTCCTGCCTCCTCCCCGCCACCTTCCCTTCAGATGGACAAGACGCCAGCATGTAGGGGACCCCCAGAGTAGCCACATGTCCTTTGGCAGCCTGCAAGGGCCCCAGGGACAGGACGGGGGCCTGGGTCTCCCCAACACCCTTCGCGGTGCAGGTGCGGGCTGAAGGGCGAAGGGTCCGTGGCTGGGTTTTACCTCGTGCCTCCCCTTGCAAAGAGCTGAGAAGCCCGAGGCCAGCCTGGGGCTGGGGGCTGCTGTGAGGCACGTGCGAGGGCCCCGGGAACCCCCAGGCTGCGGAGAACCCTGGCAGGGCCGCCTCCTAGAGTCGGGCTGCTGTGGTGGCTGCGGAATTGAGCAATTAGGGGAGATTGCAATTAGAGGCGGAATTTACCCATTACCGCTCTGTGCATCTTAACATCGAGCGTGAGTGGTTGTGACTGCGCGTATGGCGCTGGGGAGATGGCAAAATAGAACTCAATGAACGGGTGGCACTGAGGCTGAGGATGGGGAGGGGCTGGGGGCAGCTTAACTCCTTCCCTACTGGAGTCGATGGGGGAGCAGCCGGGAGGCGTGTGAGGTCAGGGTGAGGCCTAGCCACCCACTGCATTTGCAAGATGGGACTGAGGCTCTCCCTGGGCCTCCTGTGCGCCCGGCTGTTCAGGTGGGGGTCAGATGCGGTGCCTGCCTGGGCCTGGGGAAGTGAGAGGTGGTGGAGGTCAAGATGGCAGAGGCTGCAGAGGTCAAGGGCAGCCTGTGGAGTCTCAGAGAAGGGAGGAAAGTAATAACCAGTGTGCGTGTGTACGCATGTGCACATATGCATCATGTGTGTGCATCAGAGTGTGTACATCAGGTGTACACATGTGCACATATGCATCGTGTGTGTGTGCATCAGTGTGTGTACATCAGGTGTACGCATGTGCACATATGCATCGTGTGTGTGTACATCAGGTGTACACATGTGCACATATGCATCCTGTGTGTGCATCAGAGTGTGTACATCAGGTGTACACATGTGCACATATGCATCATGTGTGTGCATCAGAGTGTGTACATCAGGTGTACGCATGTGCACATATGCATCCTGTGTGTGCGTTCATCAGAGTGTGTGCATGTGTTCGAATGTGCACATATGCATCATGTGTGTGTGTGCGTCAGTGTGTGCATGTGCCTGTGTGACAGCAGAGATGTCCTGCACTTGGCCTCTCCCTCCCCTTCCTGTCTCTCCCTTCTCTTCACTCACTCCCCCTCCTCATACCCTCTGCTGGGTCCAGTGAGGCAGGATGTGTCTGTGGGGGGCCCAGGGCTGGTGACCCCAAGGTCAGTGGGAGCACTGAGCTGCCCCAGGGAAGCCTGCTCCTCCCTTCAGGGCTGGCAGGGCAGAGGGCCGTCTTCCTCGCGTGGCTGCGGTCTGCACTAGGGCTGCCTGTGTGCTGGCCACGAGCTGCTGCTGTGAACGGTGGCTGGCGCGCAGCTCCGGTGTCCTTGGTAGACAGGAAGTGCTTCCTGGGGTGCGGCCTAACCTGCTGCTGCTGTGGCTTCATGGCCCGCAGGGGAGGAGGCCCCTTCCTGAGAGACACAGAGAGACAGAGCAGGGAAGGGGGCCTGGGCTAAGGGTGCCGGAGCGGCGAAGGACCCTGCCTGTCCCCAGCCCCCTGTGTTTATTTCAGAGAAGCCCACTCCACAACCCACAGCCCTTACCTCCATCCTCCTTGGGCTGCCTGGCTCCCCGATTTCCTTTGCAACCCTGGGTTCCTCCTTGCTGGAGTCCTTGCTGGACTAAAGTCACAGGCCCGGTGATGGGAGCCTGGACCAGATGCCAGCAGGGAGCGAGCCCCCTCCCCAAAGCTAGGGGAGAGGGCCATCACCTGTAGCGCCCAGAACCTGTGGGTTGAGTGCCTGGGGAAAGCAGGCCTGGGCCCGAGAGCCAGCCTGGCCGCAGGGAGTCCAGGAGAGCCAGAGGCGAAGCCCACCAAGTTCGGACAGCGTGCGGCTGGCTCCGTGTCGGCAGGCAGCACAGTGTTAAATGGCAGGGGGAGGGCTCCCTCTCCCACGAGGAGGAGAAGGCATCACTTTAATGAGGCTGCCCTGGTTCCAAATCAATCCTGGCATTGCAGGAGGCGGAGGGGAAACACAGGCGAGAAATTGGATTAGCTCTTTGATGCCGGAGCGACGCTGGCTGTGGCCGCCGCTGCTGTGTGAGGCAGGAAGGAGCGAGTGTGGAGCCGGCCGGCTCGGCCCAGTCCCCAGGGTCTGAGGCTTCCCAGGGGGCCTGGCCCCAGCCCGTCAGGTCTCCTGCTGGTGGAGGGACAGCAGGGTGCCCAGGGGGCGGACAGCAATAGGAGCCACCGGCCTCACCACTGCCAGGCTGGGAGGTATCCTGGAGCTTTCCCTGGAGTTGGTGGGGAGCCCCAGTGACCCCAGGAGGTGAGGCGATGGGGAAGGGGCACAGAGGGGCCGACACCTCTGGTCCCTGCTCCCCCAGCCCCCAGCCTCGTGTTCTATAGGAAGCAGCCCAAGCAGCCCGTGATGGCTGGGAGTTAGAGGGCCGGTTTTAAACCAAGACCTCCACCTCCTGCCCGTGTGTCCTGGGCAAGTGCAGGGTCCTCATCTGAAAACAGAGGCAGTGACACACAGGCGCTCTGGGCCTTGTGACAGGGACATGTCCTCAGACTGTCACTACGGGTGACTGTAGTGTCGTGCAGGTCCCCGGGGGTCCTCAAGAAGTTTTCAGAGGGGCCCATCGGTCAGAACCATTTTCCTAGCAACCCTTCAGCCATCTGCCACGCTCCTGCTGGACGGTGCTGGAGGCTGTGCAGGAGTCAAGGCGGTGGCCCGAGACTGTCCCGGCCGCTGTGTCCTGCCCCGCCTCACTCTGCCAATGGAGAAGTCAGCACAGAAGGAAAGCCGGTGTCACCGAGCAACGTCTCCGTACGATTGCATGGTGTCTGCACAGTGTGAACACTGACGTTTTGTTTGTTTTGTTTTAAGATTTATTTATTTATTTGAAAGGCAGCATTACGGGGCGGGGGGGGGGAGAGAGAGAGAGATTGGTCTTCCATCTGCTGGTTTACTCCCCAGTTGGCCGATCCGAAGCCAGGAGCCAGGAGCTTCTTCCGGGTCTCCCACATGGGTGCAGGGGCCCAAGGACTTGGGCCATCATCTACTGCTTTCCCAGGCCATAGCAGAGAGCTGGATGGGAAGTGGAGCAGCCGGGACTTGAACCAGCACCCATATGGATGCCAGCATTGCAGGCAGTGGCTCTGTCTCCCTCTCTCCCTCTCTCCCCCTCTCCCCTTCTCTCCCTCTCTTCCTCTCTCCCTATCTCTGTAACACCCATATGGATGCCAGCATTGCAGGCAGTGGCTCTGTCTCCCTCTCTCCCCCTCTCCCCTTCTCTCCCTCTCTTCCTCTCTCCCTATCTCTGTAAATCTGCCTTTCAAATAAATAAATCTTAAGAATGCATGGCAAGAAACCAACAGGGATCAAGGCAGAACTGACTCCCAAGGCCCCTGATGCCGGGAGAGCAGTGTTGGCTGCCGGGCTGGCGTCTATGCGGGGAGTGGGGGCAGGGGGCGTGGCCAAAATGTTCTTTTGCATATGACCTCCTTTGACCTTTCTAACGGCTTGAGCTTTGTTGAGGTGTACTCCACAGGTCATAATTTGCCTGTCTTAAAGGTTCGATTCAGTGGCTTATGCATCCACAGCCTTGTGTACCTGCCTCTCTCACCCATGTTCTCTCACCCTCACGTGGAAGGCGGTGAGTGTCCCACGGTCCCACTGCTGGGGGGTGGCACAGTCAGCCCTGGATTCAGCCTGGGCCCCTTTGCCTCCTCCCCGGCAAAGAAGGGATTCAAGGGGGAGCATGGACGGATGCCTACCACGACTGGTGTTCATGAGGTTCCCTAGAGTGGATCGTGCCCACTCAGCATGGACACTGGTCCTGCCCACGCAGCTCTGTGGATGCACAGGACACGCAGAGCCCAGCCCTGCTGATGGGGGTGCAGTGTTTCCCTTCTGTCCTGCACGGGCACTTAGAGCTCCTGGTGGAGCCGGCCTTTGGCAGTAAAACCTCCAAGAGCTGAGATCCGCACTTGGCGCTGGCCCCCGATGGTGGGACGGGGCCGCCACGCTCCCCCCACGCTGAGTCTTTTAGTCTCTCCTGTGGCTTTCGTGGCTCTGGCACTGAGAGAATGTGGTCAGCTAGGCCTAGGGGACAAACCGAGGGACAGACCAGGAGCTGCCTGCAGCCACGCCCAGGTGTCCATCACACACATCCAGGTCACTGATGGCACTGGTGCGTGGCTGCTCCTGGTGTGGCTGTCCCCATGCCCTGCTGTTGAGGCGCCCGCCAGGGGCCAGTCCTGAGGAAGACGGAGCCCACTCTATCCGGCTTCCCCGGGGCCCAGTGCCGGGGTCTTCCCAATGCTCCACGCCCCGTGTGTTCCTCCACAGTACACCTTTGGGTATGTGTGTGTGCGCGTGCACACGGGCCTCTCAGTGTGTGAGTGTGTGTGTGTGTGTGAGAGAGAGAGAGAGAGAGAGAGATAGAGATAGAGAGGTGAGGACATCTAGAAGGGGCCTGTGCCTCCAGGGTGTCAGTGCGAGGGCCCCAGACAGCCCTTCCTCTCCCCAAAGTAGACAGACTCCGCAGCAAGCCTATGTTCAGAGAGCATTTTCCTTCCAAAAAGTTACTTACTTACTCGAAAGAATTACAAGAGGGGAGAGGGAGAGGGAGAGAGAGGGAGAGAGAGGGAGAGAGAGAATTATCCATCTGCTTGTTCACTCCCCAAATGGCTTCACCCCCTGGGACTGGGTCCGGCAGAAGCCAGGAGCCTGGAACTCCATCCGGGTCTCCCACGTGGGTGCAGGGCTCCAAGCACTCGGGCCACCCTCTGCTGCTTTCCCAGGCACATTAGCAGGGAGCTGGATTGGATGGAGCAGCCGGGACTCGTACCGGCGTCCATATAAGGTGCAGGCATCGCAGGCAGCGACTTAACCTGCTGCACCTCAACTCCCGTCAGAGCGTCTCCTTTTTGTTTGGAGTTCGTGGCCACGTGGGGCGCTTGGCTCAGAGTAGGGAAGATTGACAGCTTCACACAAACACACAGACGTAAACATCCCCCAGACAGCCCTTGGCAGGGTGCCCACAGCCGTGGTGCCTCCTTCTCAGCTTCCTGGGAAATTGAGGACGAAATTGGAGCCGAGCCTTATCTCCAGGCTGGAGGACACGTGTGGTGACGGCCCCTCCCCCAGCCCACAGGCCTCCCCTGCCTGCCTCAGAACTGCCTTGAGCAGCCTCCTAGACCGGGGTGTGTCAGGCTGGGCACTTGTGGGCCTGGGACTGGTGCTTTCCCTGCCCCTGAGCAGTTGCTGCCTTCCCAGGCCGTGGCAGCTGCTGTCTGCTGTTAGGAGTCGTCGTCCTGGCCACGCTGGCTTGGCTGCAGCTGTGGGCAGCGCGCTGGAGGCGGTGCGGATCTGGGCTGTGTGCTCAGAGGTGTGGGGCTTGGGGGGAGGCTGAAGGAGACGATGTGTGGGAGCAGTGCCTGGGACTCCGGCCCCTGCCCAGTGACTTGGGGGCCAGGAAGTTGTGCAAGGAAGCGTGTGGCCTCACTGAGTCACTCCACCAATGCACTCGCTTGGCCCCTGCTTCAAATACACCTTGTGCCGCCGGATGCTTGTTTGTGTCCTGAGTTCTGTAGAGAAGGAAAATTCAGGACATTACCCATTCCACCTTCTTATTGTTGGAGCCAGGAGTAGGAGCAGGGAGCCCTGGCCTATGGAACGCTGGCCAGGCCCCCACGTGCCTCGCCGGCCTCTCATCCATCCATTCACTCGCGCGGTGATCATTCATTGTGCAGGCTGAATGGCGCTGAGGAC
This sequence comes from Oryctolagus cuniculus, assembly GCF_051225735.1. NCBI lineage: Eukaryota > Metazoa > Chordata > Mammalia > Lagomorpha > Leporidae > Oryctolagus > Oryctolagus cuniculus. The sequence goes on along the minus strand of NC_142879.1, from coordinate 18,462,655 downwards.
AGAACAGACCCTGCCTGTAAAAAAGCCACACAACTCGCCGTGTGGCACAGCAGGTTAAAGCCCTGGCCTGCAGCACTGGCATCCCATATGGGTGCCGATTCTAGTCCCAGCTGCTCCTCTTCTAATCCAGCTCTCTGCTATGGCCTGGGAAAGCAGTGGAAGGTGGCCCAAGTCCTTGGGTCCCTGCACCCATGTGGGAGACCAGGAAGAAGCTCCTGGCTTCTGGCTTCGGATTGTCACAGCTCCAGTCATTGCGGCCATCTGGGGAGTGAACCAGCGGATGGAAGACCTCTCTCTCTGTCTTAACCTGTCTCTGTAACTCTGTCTTTCAAATAAATAAAAAATAAAGCTTAAAAAAAAACCCCACACAACTGATTATATGATTATGTGTAATTGGCATGAAGTAAATAGCACTCTATGCTCTGAGGGTTTATAGCAGACTTTATGGGCTAGGGAATGGCTGGTCCAAGCCGCCATGGTTCATGGGCTATGGAGGGACTGCAGGCACTCTTGCACTCTCCCTGGGATGTGGGGTCCAGCCGCTGATACTGCCAGGTGTGTGTGTGCCCATACCGTTCACGCCAGGCCCAGGAGGGCGGGGCCTGTGGGAGGGGTTCTGTGCGGGAGGCAGGTGCTGTGTGGCCCAGGGGGCTGGAGCTGCTGGCTCTCCTTTGCCCCCCAGGCTCCCTTGAGCTCATCTCTTCCTCTCTTTGCATCTGCTCCTTCCTCTGCAGAATGAGGCTCCGGCTGGGAAATCCCAGGCGTCCCTTCCCAGTGTCCGGGAAGTCCTCCGAGGTTTCCCGAGGCCACGCTGTGGTTCTGCCCCTGGAGGCTGAGGAATGGGGCTGGCAGGGCAAGGAGGGGGAGAAAGCGCTGGCTTGGCAAGTGTGTCCCAGAGCAGCTAGAATCAGGGATGGGGACGGGACAGGAGCAGGCTGTCATGGTGGCACAGAGTGTGGGCCTGGAGCCGTGGCTAAAAACGGCAGCAAGCCCAGTGTCGGGTAGATCTTAGGCAGCACTGTCTGGCTGTTTGCACTGGGACGTCTGGCAGGTGACCACAGGGCATCAGGGAGGGGTGGGACGTCACCACCCGGAGTGCCAGCACCCCGTGCTGCAGTGCCTGGTTCAGGCCCAGCCACTCTGCTTCCAGGCTTCTTGCTAACAAACACCCTGAGAGGCGGCAGGTGGTGCTCCAGGTGCTTGGGTTCCTACCACCCCCTTGGGAGACCTGGGTGGAGTTCCGGGCTCCTGGCCCAGCTCAGGTTGTTGTGGGCATTTGAGGAGTGAACGAGTGGGTGGAAGCTCTCTCTGTGTCTCTCTACCTTTTGAACAAAAAGGAAATAGTAAAGTTTTCATTTTTTTTCCCAAAAAGAGCGTAAGGGAACTGTCTTGTCGATGTTCTGGAAGATCAGAGCGAGGGCTTTCCAGAGTTTGCGTGGCAGTGGGGGCGGTGATGACCTTACCAGGGCCCTGCCCCAGACAAGCCCATGAATCTCCCTGCTCGCGGTGCCTCTGATGTCAGCGCCGTCTGGCTGTCTGTGAGAGGGAGATGTCGCGTCCTCTTGGAGACAGGTTTCTGAGCATAAACCATCCTCTTTCACGTCTCCCGATGACACGTGTGCTGTCACACTCCATCACGTCGGGTCGGGTGGCACCGCTGCTCTCCTGCTGTAGTGGACACGTGGCTTCTGAGAAGTGTGTCAGTTGCTGGCAGCAGGAGGGCTGGGAGCCGTGGAGTTCTGTTCCAGCCCCAGCAACAAGGGCTGGAGATGAGGCCCTCGAGCTCCCGTGGAGACTTCTCCGGTGTATCCCAAGTGCTCTCCCAGGGGTCTGCTGTGCGCTGGGCTCCCCGTGTGTGCAGGCAGCGGGCATGTTGCACTCTGTGTGAGGCTGCCTGTGGAAACCTTGCTCCCTGCTTCTAAGGGGGACCATGCCTGCGTCTTTGTCAAGAAGGAGTCCTAGTGTCAGAGGAGCCGTGGGGTGAACCTCGGTGTGGAGCATTTGAGGTGGATCTAAGGAGAAGCGTGCAAGCATCGTAACAGCAGACCCTGCAGGCAGAAGACCTCCTCCAAAGAGAAGCCAAGCCTGGGGTAGGACAGGCAGATCTGCTCTCGGCACCGTTTCCTTCCTGGAGTTGCCTGAGTGTGGATGGTGACCTGCTGGAGAGGGGAATGTGTGCACAATCTCAGCCAGGTAACTGGCGTTCAGGACTAGGAGGAGGGGCCCTGGGACTGACGCTGGCTGTGATGGGCCAGGCAGGGCGGGACCTCCTCCTCGATCAGTGCCCCAGTGTTGTCTCTGGGCTAAAGGGCGCAGGTGTGAGCTCAGCATCCGAGACTGCGGCGAGACCTGCACCAGGATGTGCAGGGGCCCCTGCAGTGTGGGCAGGGCTGCCCCTTGCGATTCAGGGTGCTGGACATCGCCTGCCACCAGCCCTCTGCGTGGGGTCTGTTCACAGGTGCTGAGGGTTTGCTTGCCAGCAAGCCTGTCATTCAGCTCTAGTTGAAGGGGGAGCTGAGCGCCCTGTGAAGGGAACAGCTTCCAGATTTTTCTGCAGGGACTGCATCAGGCCCAGCACGGACCAGGCTCCTCTTCTGCCACGACTGTGGTGTCACACCAGGGGTTTGCAGGGCATCTCGGGCTTTGTTCTAGAAATGACGTAAACTTATCAGAGGTTACTTTGCCACTGACAGAGGGGGAATGGACAGCACATTTATCCTTTTGACAACTCTCCCAGACTTGACTTCAAGGCCTTGCAGGGCAGGGCAGTCCTGATCCCAATGCTGGAAGATGTCTTGATACCATGCCTCCAGCCTCTTGGCAGGATTTTTTTTTTTTTTTTGGCAGAGAGAAGGAGAGGGAGAGGGAGAGGGGGAGGGGGAGGGGGAGGGGGAGGGGGAGAGGGGGATGGGAGGAAAGAGAGAGAGAGAGCTTTTCCATCCGTTAGGTCATAGCCCAAATGGCTGCGATGGCCAGAGCAGGGCCAGTCTGAAACTAGGAACCAGGAGCTTCTTCCTGGTCTCCCAAGTGGGTGCAGGGCCCCAAGAACTTTGGTCCATCTCCTACTGCTCTCTCAGGTGCATTAGCAGGGAGCTGGATTGGAAGTGGAGCAACCGGGCTTTGAACTGGTGCGCATAGGGCATGTGGGCATCACAGGCCATACTTAACCCGCTGTGTCAGAATGCCGGCCCCTGGCGGGAGCTCTCTAGCTACCCTGCGTCCTCCCCTTGGCCCACCAGTGTCTGTCATGCTGTTTTCTCACTGTCAGCTGCTCTGAAAGGACCTGATGCTCAGTATCTTTTTTTTTTTTTTTGACAGGCAGAGTAGACAGTGAGAGAGAGAGACAGAGAGGAAGACCTTCCTTTGCCGTTGTTTCACCCTCCAATGGCTGCCACGGCCAGCACGCTGCGGCCGGCACACCACGCTGATCCGATGGCAGGAGCCAGGTACTTATCCTGGTCTCCCATGGGGTGCAGGGCCCAAGCACTTGGGCCATCCTCCACTGCACTCCCTGGCCACAGCAGAGAGCTGGCCTGGAAGAGGGGCAACCAGGACAGAATCCAGCGCCCCGACCGGGACTAGAACCCGGGGTGCCGGCGCCACAAGGTGGAGGATTAGCCTAGTGAGCCGCGGCGCCAGCGATGCTCAGTATCTTAGGGTCAGGTGCCCGTGCCTGTTCCAGGTGATGGCAGGAAAGGCTTGGGGCTGTGCTGTGCACTGCCCTCTTCCCTGTGGCCCTGGACATCTGCCTGTTTGTCCTCCTGCCGTTAGCTGCAGTCTCCTCATCTCGGTGCTCTGGTGGATTTGTCATCAGCTTCCCCCTGAACTCTCCTCAGCACCTTTGCAATGCTTGAAGCCACGGCAGTGCTCAGGAGTGCAAACCAGGCTGGCGGGGGCTGGGAGGTTCAGCACCACGGACAGAGCTCAGCGCCGCGCTCTGCTCTAGCGGGAGAGCCACAGTTGGACTCCTGACTTCCCACCTGCTGTTTTTCTGCAGGAGGCCGGGCAGGGAAAGCGGTGCCGCGGTCCTGCCCTTTCCTGACTGTGGGACCTCGGCCAAGCCACCCCTCTCCTGGGTCCCACCTTTTATCTGTACAGTGCAGGGTGTGAGTGCCAAGCGCAGCTCCACTGTGAGCCCTAGGGTCTGTGACTGTCTTTCCCAGAAGGTCTTTTTTAAAAATTATTTTTATTTATTTGAAAGGTAGAGAGAGAGAGAGAGAGAGAGAGCGCTTCCATCCACTGGTTCACTCCCCAAATGCCCACACTAGCCAGGGCTAGGCCAGGCTGAGGCCGGCAGCCAGGAGCTCAATCCTGATCTCTCACATGGTCGGCAGGGACCCAGATACTTGAGTCGTCACCTGCTGACTTCCAGGGTCTACGTCAGTGGGAAGGTGGAATTGGGAGTGGAGCTGGGATTCGAACCCAGGCACCGTAGTAGGGGATGTGGGCTGCCCCAAGCATCATCTTAGCCACGGTACAAAACACCCCAACACCCCGGGTTCTTAAAAAGTGATCGTGACTGCAGGCTTGGCTTAAGGTAAGGCCGGTTTAACTTTTTCAAAAGGATTTTATTTTATTTATTTATTTGAAAGATATATATATATATGTGTGTGTGTGTGTGTATTTATATATATATTTTCTTCCCATCTACTGGTTCACTCCCCAGTTGGCCACAAAGGCTGGGGCTGGTCCAGGCCAAAGCCAGGAACCTAGAACTCCATCTGGGTCTCTCACGTGGATGACAGAGGCCCAGGGACTTTATTTTTTTTTAAATTTTTTTATTTGACAGGTAGAGTTATAGGCAGTGAGAGAGAGACAGAGAGAAAGGTCTTCCTTCCATTGATTCACTCCCCAAATGGCTGCAACAGCCGGAGCTGTGCCAATCTGAAGCCAGGTGCTTCCTCCTGGTCTCCCATGTGGGTACAGGGGCCCAAGCACCTGGGCCATCCTCCACTGCCTTCCCAGGCCACAGCAGAGAGCTGGACTGGAAGAGGAGCAACCGGGACTAGAACCTGGTGCCCATATGGGATTTCAGCGCCACAGGCAGAGGATTAACCAAGTGAGCCACAGCGCCGGCCCATGGGCCCAGGGACTTCAGCTATTACCTGTTGCCTTCCCAAGTGCATTAGCAGGGAGCCGGATTGGAAGTGGGGCAGCCAGGACTTGAACCAGGGCTCCTGTCTAGGATGCTGGCGTTGTGGGTGGGGCCAGCATAGCCTGCAGGTGCTAGGAATTCATGACCTCAGGTCTGGCAGTCTGCATGGGTGGTGGCTGAGTCTTAGTGCTTTGAGCAGGGCCATCTGCCCTGTAAGAATCATTATTCCAGGCACCTTGTGGCCCACTCCACCACAGGCCAACTCCAGCCTGAGCTGGTCGGAGGAGTAGGTTTTGTTGGTGGGGGCCTGGCATGTGGCGCATAAGCGAGGTGGGAACTGAGTAGGCGTGCGCAGAGGGGATCCAGGCTTTCCCGGGTCGTAGGTCACCAGGGTGTCAGAGGGAGGTTCCCCCTGTGCCCTCTCCAGAGAGGCTCCTCAGTAGGGGGCTGGGCTGAAGTGGGAGCAGCCTGCAGGAGGAGGAGGCATGGCCGGGGCCAGAGGTGGGGACGGCACAGGGCAGCTCCGCATGGCTCTGGTGATGGGAGGGAGGACAGAGTGACAGATCCTGGCTGCGTCCTGAGTGCCAGGAGCAGGGGCTGCGCTGCACTGTCTTTGTGGACTCTTGATTCATCCCAGCAGGGTCATTCAGAGGCCCACAGGCCCTGGAAACCCGCGATGGCCTGGAGGGCGCAGCGGTCCTCCCCATCTACTGCTCTTCCACCCATCACACCGAGAACCCAACCCCCCCTGCCCCGTTCCCCTGTCCTGGGCACTTGGCTGGGACAAGAGGGGTGACTGGGGCCCTGCGTCACGAGGAAGGCAGGCCAGGCTCTCTGCACTGAGGGGACCCCTGGGAGCTCTGCACTGCTTACCAGACCTCTGGGAGGTTCTAGGCAATCCCCCCCGGGGGGGGGCTGCCTCCCCTCAGAGAGGCCCACCTGCTGTGCTCTGCTACCCAGCCCTCCCCACGCCCCAGGGCTGCTCCTCTTCCTCCCGCCCCTGCGAGTCTGGGTCTGCGCAGAATTCAGACGCTCGCTTCAGGCTGCCCCTCCGCTCCTCGCAGTGAAAGGCACCTGCCGTGCTGACCAGGCAGGGATGCCCCCCCAGAAAGACTGGGTAGACACTGGGGGCCCAGGCCTGGCGGAGGCTGTCCGAGAGCATGTTTCAGACAGTGCGTCCCTGTGCTGTTTGTATCACCAGGTGGTTCACTGCCCACCTTGTCAGGGGCCAACGCCAGCTCCTGGGGGTAGAGTGGGGACTGGGAGAGGTGGAGGCGGACCCCCGTTTGGCAGGGAAGACTCTTGTGTGCATGTGTGGGTGTGGCGTCCTTGAGTGGGGAGCACCAGAGGGAGCCCCTTTTGTGCAGTCTGGTTCTCCAAACCGTTGCCGATCTGGGGGCAGGTCTGGGGCACATGGGATCCTGGGGGCAGCAGGCTTGAGAAGGAGCTGGGTCCTGTGGTCTTAGTGCTGTGAGTGCAGCGCTTTGGGTCTTAGAACGGATTCCAGTGCTCTCTTCCTACGAGCTGGGAGGATGAGCCTGGGTGCAGGAGCCACAGGGGACGGCTTTTGACAGTATTAGGAAGACGATCCTAACAGAGGGGAAACCAAGTTTGTCTCCACTGTGAATCCACTAGACAGTGGATTCACTGACTTTCTCAGTGCCGGGACATGGTAGTCGCTGGAGGACCGTGGAGGAGGTGCAGCCATCCAGAGAGTCAGTGGCCTGCCCCCACAGGTGTGAGCCTGGGTCCTCGGGTGTAGGTCAGCAGAGGCTGATGGATGCACTGTAGGAGGGCCGCCTCAGCGCTGAGGGCTTGGACGTGGGGACCTTCTCCCTTGAATCTCTTCTGGAGATTGGAGACCTCCAGGTCAGGGTGGAGCTGGGCTGGTAGCGGGTGCCTTGCTTGGGACAGGTGGCCCAGAGCCTCTGCTGCTGCTGCACCTGCTGGTCACCCTCCAGAGAGGACATGTCTGTTTCTGTGTCTTGGAAACCCCAGTGAGGCTCCTGCATCCCTGCCTTGGCCTGGCCTAGGACGTGGTGGCCCTCTGTGCAGTGGGGTGACAGCCGTCTGGCTCCATGTGCACTTTTCAGAGGCGGGCGTGGGTGGCTGGGGTGTGGGAGAAGTGGCTGGCTGTCTCAGGGGGCTGGAGGGAGACTGGGTGTGGGTCCCAGCTCCAGCTGCTCCCCACTGCGTCGGAGGCCCCAGCCCTGACGGGGATGAATAATTGATGGTGACTAATGGATCGTCACTGCCCTGTGAAATATTCAGCAGGCACCTCAGCAGGTGTGTGTAATCAGATGTTTCTTGCCGCCCTCCCTCCTGGTAGGCAGGGGACTCCTGGGTTTCCCTCACTCTGCACCCTGTGGGCTGGCAGACAAGCGCGTTCTGTGCCTGGGCCCTTCCCAGGGGAGGGAGCAAGGCCCGTGGTGCTTATTTTGGGGGACTGGGCCAGCCTGCTCTGTGGGGGCATCTGCAGTGCCCAGCGTCCAGAATGTTGGGGAATCGCTGGGAGTGAACAGAGGAGCAGCAGCCCCAGGCGTGTCTACAGGGGCTAGTGGCCTGCTGGTGGTGGACAGGGGCCAAGGAGCACCCTCCTCTCCCACGGTGTAGGGAGACACCCTGAGAACAAGCAGGGGGGAGGGGTGCTCCCAGGCCTGAGATGATTTGCTGAAGGCTGCACGGCTGTGGAGCTCCTGCAACCAGGTCCCTTGGTCTCTTCTCCCGCCTGGCTCCCTCTCCCCATTCTCAGCTGACCCTGGGGGAATGATGTCATTGGGATCCCAGCATAGAATTACAGCCACAGGCAGCCGTGTGCTGGACAGGCTGGGCTGCTCCCTGGTGGGGGATGGGGAGATGGGAATGGGGGATGTGCACGCCCACACATGCATGTGTGGGAAGGTGTATGGGACTGTGTGTGTGTGTGTGTCTGGGACATGGGTGTGTGTGCACTTTGTGTGTGGGTGCATGTGGGGGGTGTGTGCATGCTGGGAGATGTGTGCATGTGTGTCTGCATGCGTGTTCATGTGTGTGAACGGTCTGCTGCTTGTCCTTGCAGGTGACAGGTCTGCTTGGGTTGGAAGATACCTGGGGACGCGTGCCTGTCTTCTCCCTCCCCCCTTGGCGAGTAGGGGGCTAAGAGCTTTCCAGCCATGCCTTCCTGTGCCTCCCGGTCAGCTAGCAGGAGAGTGAGAGTGCCCCCGACCCCTAGAAGGGACTGTGGGGTTCAAGGTTCACGACTGGCGCTGGCCAAGTGTAGGGGTGCAGGAGGCACCTGCCCTTGCTAGGGTTGGTCCTTGGAGCTGCTCCTGCGAGCGCACAGGGAGCTCCAGGCTGTGGCTGGAACCCACACGTCCTTTGTTTGTGCCTGTTTGGATCTGCCTTTGCCATGTGGGCATTGGAGGTTGAGTGAGGAGAGCACCTGAGGACCCCCCTCCTTAGGTGGGGGACAACTTAGCCCCGAGTGGGGACCAGGGAGCTCCCGCCGTCAGGGAGTTCGCCAGCTCCCTGGCCCGAGGGGCTTCTGCAGGCACATGCAGCCCCCCATTCCTCGGGCCACAGGGCCCTCCCTGCAAGGTCTCATGTAGCACTGTGCGCGCGGGAGACGGATGAGTAATGCTTGCTTAACAGACAGGAAAATGCAATTCAGGACTTGGGGCTTGAGCCAAAGCCCTGTGTCGCTGTCTCTCGGCTCCAGCTCAACACAGTCCTCTGCTGGTCCAGGGGCTGAATCGGAGCCTACTCAGCGGAACAGCAGAGACGACCACCGGAGGTCTCCTGCCCCGGACCCTGGCCCTGTGCTACCCCCCACCCCCAGGGCGGGCCAGAGCATTGCAATGGCAGGCTCGTCCCTGCCGAGCTGTGGGGAGGCATCTTCCTGGGCTTTCCCCTCTCATCTCAGCCTCTGTGACCCTCGGGGAGGGGCCAAGAGAGCTGTGCTGGATCACATAAGCCCATTTTACAGATGGGGAAACTGACCAGGAGAGTAGCGTGGCATGCCGAAGGCCACACCGCAGGTTGGAGTACAAAAGCCGAGCCCTCGCCGGTGCATGGGGGCCTCTGCACTCGCAGCCTGTGCCGCAGGAGGGCCCGGCTGGCCTGGGGGCCGGCAGCGTGCAGCAGCCCGCGCTGCCGTCCGGGGCACCATCCCCATTCCATTAAGGTGTCCTCAGAGTTGCAAGCGCTGGAAAGACCATTTGCTCGCTTATTTCAGCTTCGGGTCAGGGATAGGCACGAAGAACTTGGCAGGAAGGGAGGGGTGGGGGAGAGCCCGGGTGGTTTTTGTGTCTCAAGTTCCCAAGGGCAGACGTTAGCAGGAGCCGTTCTTGGAACAAGCAGCCATGGGCTGTTTCTCGCGGAACCTTCTGCCCCGTCCTGTCTGAGCTCCACCTGCTTTGTCGTCACCAGCACAGGTCCCTGTCTCCAGTGTCTGGCCAAGGAGAACGCACCCCCCAGAGCTCCTCCCCTGCCCACCCGCCTGCAGCCACTCCAGCACCAAGCCCCACTGGAGTCTCCCTCACGCTCAGCCCCGTGCTGGGCTTGGGGAAGCCAGAGAGCAGCGCATGTCACAGGGCGGGCACTCAGTGCTAAGTTGGGGGTGCTCACCCAGGTGGGTGTTGGAGCTCGGGGTGGGGGTGAAGACCCTGTATGGTTAGTGGGGCCCTGGGGGAGGGCCTTGCCCTGCACACAGCCCTCACGGGGGTCTCAGTCATTCAGCAGATAGTTGAGTATACCCCAAGGAGCAGCCACTTTGCAACATCCTGGGAATGCAAAGATGGTTTTACAACTTAGAGTGCAGGTGTGGCTGAGGGTTCGCAGCATGGGTATGTCCAGTGTAGGCCTACCCAGGGGGCCAAGCTGTAGGCATGTTGGAGGCAGGTCGGCCCGGCGCACAGGGAAGTGTGAGATAGTGCCCGGGGTGCCCTGGGGTGAGGGAAGGATCGGGGAGGACTTCGTGACGCGGGAGGCGTTGAGCTGACTCCTGAGGAGGGAGCAGGTGGACAAGAGGGAGAAAATGGTCCCAAGCAGAGGGAGTCACCGCTGCGAAGACTCAGGGGGCGAAGCCCCTGGGTGGGCTCTGAAGGGCTGGGGGGGCAGCAGGAAGTGAGGCTGCGAGGGGCAAGGCCACGCCCAAGGGGTGCAGGGGGGAGAGTGTTTGGCAGGGCACAGAGAGCGGCAGCAGGAGGCGGGGAGCAGGCTCGGGGACCAGTTTGGGATGATGGCCAGGGGGGTGGCTGCTGGGAGCTGGCTGGGTGTGAGGTTCCAGGCTGGCTTGTCCTTGGCCACGTGGGGGACCTGAGAGCAGGGAGCCCCAGCCCCAGATCACGCCCTGCCTTTCCCTGGCCATGGAGAATCAGGCCGTGGGACTCCGCATGTCCTTGTCTGTCTCTGTAAGGTCAGGATGGGAGACGGGGGTGAAAAGAAGAAGGCGGGGTGGGGGCACGGGCAGGACCCAAGGACCAAATGCTAGGGGCCCAGCACTGTGTCCTGGGCCGCTCTCTCTGTGCACAGCCTGCCTGGGGGCGCCCTGCACCTGCACGGCCGTGCCAGCCCCTCTGGGCCTCTTTCCCGATGATCTCATTCCTCCTCTGGTTGCAGGGAACAAGCCTGCAGCGCTGTGAGCCTGCTCCCTGGTTAATGGAGCCGGGGAAATGTGCGTTCATTTTTCCCCTGAGCTGTGACAGGCAGTAGGAAATTTGCCCTGAAATATGCTGCAGTGTGGATTGAAATACAACACGCGGTGCGTCTTGCAACAGAGCATTAGCAAGGAGGAATGCAGGCAGGCGACTCCCCCAGACCCCAGCCTCCGGAGGTGGCGTTCCCCACAGCCTGGCTTCTCTCCCCGACCCCAGCGACCCTTCTCCAGGGGGCTGCTGTGAGGGCCGAGGTAGGGCTGATGGCAGAGTGCCTGCTGGCCAGGGACACTGGGAGACCCGAGCCCTCGTGTGCCCCAAACTGTGGCGGCTTCAGACTCACCTGCAAGGAACCAAGGGGGCGCTCAGAGCCCCTGCTGCCTGGGCATCAGCCGTGAGACCCCACGGATCGGCGGCGTGGCTGATGCCCTCCTGAGACCCCCACGGATCGGCGGCAGCCGTGGTGGTGATGGGGCGGGTGTGGGAGTGGGGGTGGCACGGTGCAGACCCGGGTTCTCCGAGCAGCCCCTCCCACTCCTCGTAACCAGGGTGACTGCGAAGCGGCTCCACTTTGGTGCCTTTTCCTCCTAGGGAAGAGGAAGCTCCGCTGCCTCTGGCGCCCCCCCCCCCTCAGTGGTGGGTTTGCGGGGGGAGGACTGAATTCCCACAGCCTGATTCTGCTAAGGGCTCAGCCCCCCGAGAAAGCCCTCCTCTTACAGGGTGGCCACCGGGCCTGGAAGCCCTCCCCTCCTAGCTTCAGTGCCTTCACACTCCTCTCTTGTGTCTCTCTCTCACCTCTCTCTCAACATTTATTTATTTATTTAGAGAGAGAGAGAGAGAGAAATCATCTTCCATCCACTGGTTCATTCCCCAAATAGCCACAGTGGCTAGGGCTAGATCAGGGCAAAGCCAGGAACCTGGAATTCTATCCAGGTCTGCCACATGGGTGCAGGAGCCCAAGGGCTTGGGCCATCCTCCACTGCTTTCCCAGGCCATAGCAGAGAGCTGGATCGGAAGTGGAGCAGCCAGGACTTGAACCGGTGCCCATATGGGATGCTGGCACTGCAGGCGGTGGCTTCACCTGCTGTGCCACAGCGCCGACCCCTCCAAGCACTGTATTAATCACTGCACTAAACACTTGCCCCTGCTTTTGGTTCCATCATGCATTTCCCCGATGGCTAGAAACACGAGCTCTTCCCCTGTGCGCATTGGCCGTGTGGGCGTCCTTTTCTGCAGTCACTGTCAAGTCTGCTCGCTCTCCTGCCGGTTGTCCGTCTTTTCTCACTGACGTGTGGGCCTTGTGGCTGCCTCCGGTGAGGACTCGGGCTCTCATCCGTCCCTGTCCTAGAACAGAAGTTTGGGAAACTAGGACCTGGTTAATCTGATATTCCCTGGCCCCCCTCACCCACCTCTCGGGTGTGGTGTGCTGTGTGCCTGGCGTGGCCTGTGCTGTGCCGTGTTGTCTCCCCAGCCTCCCCACGCCAGCCCGGAGCCCTCACCCAGGTGTGGGCTCTCCCAGGTGTGTGCTCACCTGGAGTGCGTTCTAGGTCCCCGGTCGCTCATTCACACAGCCCGCAGGCTCTGCTCTTTCTTCCTCCTCCTCCCCAGCCCCCCGGCCCTCTCATCTGTCTCCTCCTCCAGCTGTGACTTCTGTCCTGCCTGGGACTCTTGCCGGCTGATCTCGTTACTGCTGTGTTGTGTATTGGTGGCCTGCGCCGCAGTAGATGGTGCCCCTGTGTTCCCACCGTTGGTGCTTGTTCAAGCCTGGAAGCAGGGGGCCTCCCAGTCAGGCACTCCCATGCTTCCTGCCCCGGCTGTTCTCCCGGCCCCCGGCTGGGCAGGGGCGGCAGTGAGGTCAGTCTCCCTAGCCAGGCAAGCTGGCCCTCAGGGAGCCAGGGAGGCGGTGTCAGAGCAGGTGTGGCTGGGGTCACTGCGGTGTGGGTTGGAAGCACAGGGGGTGCTGTCCTCAGCAGCGCCACAGCTGGCTCCGATCTGGTCCCCATGGAGGCTCCCAGTGAGTCTCACATTGGGCTCTCATGGGGGCCTCAGACTCTCCGCTCCCCTGGCTGCTCCCCTTGCTGCTAGCCCTGAGAGTCGGGATGGAGTGGGGAGGGCTCAGGGCCACATGCTCCATACTGCTGGGGACCGTCCAGGACGCACGGCTGCTGCCCTGCCTCTGGAGAGCATCCTGTGCCCTGTGCCCTACACCCTGCACGCTATGCTCTGTGTCCTGTGCCCTGCGCCCTGTGCCCTGTGCCCTACGCCCTGCACGCTATGCTCTGTGCCCTGCACCCTGTGCCCTGCGCCCTGCACGCTATGCTCTGTGCCCTGTGCCCTGTGCCCTGCGCCCTGCGCCCTGCACGCTATGCTCTGTGTCCTGTGCCCTGTGCCCTGCGCCCTGTGCCCTGCACGCTATGCTCTGTGTCCTGTGCCCTGTGCCCTGCGCCCTGCGCCCTGTGCCCTGCGCTCTGGTCTGCAGCCTTTTCTCAGCCCCGGAGAACGCAGGACTTTCCCTGGGAGCCTCTTGGAGACTTAATTGAATGTTTCCTGAGTGCTCGCCCTCTGCAGCCTGGCCTGAGGAGTTGAGCCCTGCCCTGGGGACTGCTCCTGTTAAATAAGACTGCGGCAGCAGGGTTCTGGCGGCTGCGGCCTCCCTCTCTGTTTCCCTCCAGCTCTGGGGAGGATCATCTGGGCTGTCAGTAGTGGGCGGACGGCCTGGAGGCTGGGGCAGGGGGCTGTGGTTGGGAGCAGGAGTCAGGCTGGGTCCAGAGGTCTCCTGGAGGTGCCCGCTAGCTGCCTGAGTGAGGCAGGCTGCAGGTGCTAAGAGCGGCCCTGCTGTTGCCCCTCAAGTCCTCGTGCCTGGAGGGATGGCGTCCACGTGCGAGGTCCCCGTGGCCTGCAAGCTGCTTTGTTGTCAGGAATTTGTTGGCTGGGAACTCCAACATTTGATGTGGCTGGGGCGCAGCTCCCAGGAATGTCCTTTGATGGAGAGAGGCAGAGAGGGCAAGGGAGAAGCCAGGCTGTGTGGGAGTAAGGCTGGTGGCTTGGGGGAGTGGGGCTCTGGGCACCTCCCAACTCTGTCCCCACCTGCTCGGCACGCCCGCTGGAACAGTGATGAACTGAACCTCAGCTGTGCGCCCCAGAGGAAGAACAGTTCAGAGAGGCCGACACTGGCGTGTGCCTTCCAGCAATGACCCGGTGGCCTAGTTTCATTTGAATCCTCTGGATTTTCCTGTTGGACTCCAGGAGGCTCCATGTGGAGCCACAGTGTGTGCAGCCTGCGTAAGGGCTGGGTTCCGGGAAGCCGAGGTGAAGAGCCAGGGCCCTGCCCTCAGGGTGAATCCCCAGGGAACTGACCTGCCCACCGTGAGCACATTGCAGGGGGACTGGCGGGGGTTGAGGCTCTGCTTCACGGGGAGGGGGAGTGGGGGCGTTGAGTGCCAGGCGGGGTCGCTGCATCCGAAGGATGTGGGGTGGAGCTGTGAGGGGACCAGATGTGCATGTGAGGGGGTCGCTGCGGCAGAGCTGGGAGCCATGCGGGCATCAGCGCCAGGGAGGTGACTGTGGAATCTAGGTGACAGCGGTGCCGGCCGGCCTCTGGGAGTCTGCGCTGGAGAGCTAATTAGGGATTGTCATGGTCCAAACTGGGTGGGCAGGAAAGGGGAAGGGAGTCCTGGGCCAGCCCCTCGGGCTCTGAACCAGACGGCTGCATCAGCCCAGGAGGGTTGGGTCCAATTGGGGTGTGAGAACGTGGAGGGTGGGAGGCTGTCTTGGGTTGTGTCCGCTGCTGGGTAGTCTGTGATGGGCAGCAGTGCAGGCGACTGGCAGGGCCTCTGGGCTGTGTCATCTGGCCGAAGGTGGAAGAGCAAGAGGCTGAGAGAGAACAGGGGCTGAAGGCATTTATGAGATCAGAGCCTTCAAGAACCTTTGGGCTTTTACTCATGCCCAGCTCCCAGTGTGGCTGCATCGGGGGCTCTGTTTCCAGCACCTGTGCTTTGGGGGACTCATTCAAGGTGCGACACCACCTGTGTGGAAGTGACCGCTAAGGGCTGGGGAGGGGCCTGGGCTCCCGGGGCCTTCACCGTGGAGGGGTTATGGGGGGACAGGGACAGGACAGGACGCCATGCCAGTGCTGTAGGCTGAGTGAGGGGCGCAGGAGGGGAGCAGTAGCAGGAGACCATGGGATCCAATGGTGGTGTCCCAGACAAAGGGTAGAGCAGGCGGGAGGGGTGTGGCTTATGTGGCCGGCAAGGCGGGGCCAGAAAGTGTCCTGGAGAAGTGGAACTGGCACTTGGGAGCTGTGGCCTTGGCTCCTGAGGGCCAGAGCAGGCTGAGTCCCGTGGTGGGGCACGTAGTGTTGGGTTTTATATAGTGACACGGCAGCCGTTGTGGCCTGATACCACAAATTCCCAGTAACAGCTGCTCAGACACATTAGCGGCTGACTTAAAACAACATTTACTTTGCGCAGGAGTCGGCAGGGCTCAGCAGGGATGGCTCTTCTGTGCTCTGCACGGTGTCAGGATCCACTTTCAAGATGGCTCCTCCTCAGGGTTCAGGGGGTGGTGCTGGCTGTCAGCCGGGAGCTCGGCCAGGGCAGGGGCTTCCCAAGATGTCCATGTGAGCTCTCCATGGGTTGCTTGAGCTTCCTCACCGCGTGCTGGCTGGGTTCCAGAGAGAAGTCTCCTAGGAAAATAAGGTAGAGGTGCTTGACATTGTCGCCAGCAGCCTCCATCCTCTTGCATTACCTCTTCTATAATTTATTGATCAAAGCAGCCACAAAGTCTACCCAGTTTTAAGGGACAGGGACATAGACCCTGGCTCTCAATGTCAAAGACCCGTGGTAAGAAGAGCAGGTAGGGGGTGAGTAACTCTGCCTCCTGTCTGAAGTAGGGTTTATCGATACATTGTATTCCTCTTCAACTTGCCTCACAGCAGGTGTTCTGGCCCAAGTATTAAGGAAGTGCTGTTAGCAACATCATGAACTTGGTTTCGGCTTAGCTTTCTATTATTGGGGCCAAAATGCTGGCTTGGGAAAAGCTTCTGTTTTGATCAGCACTATTATATCCAAAAGCTGAGTGTGGGTGTCCGACGTGATTGCAAGATGCCTGCTACTTCTTTAAACTTGAGTCTCAGCCAGAAAGGTAAAGAGGAATGAAACGAGCCAGGGTGACTTGAGTGAGGTGTATATGCTGGGTGTAGTAGAGCTGTGCCGTGCTGGGTTAAGCCCAGGCAGTGGGTAGGTGATGCCGGCATCCCATGTGGCCATGAGGATTAAATGCAGAGATGCAAAATACTCCTCAATGTAACATACCTCATGTGGTTAGCAATGAATGCTTGCTGTTCAAGCTGGGGCAGGCAACAGGTGGCCAGCGCTCTGATTTGGCCCTCTAAGTGGTATTTGGGGTTGAGGGCCGGGCAGCCTGCTCGGGTGGAGGGAGTCGGGGGAGGTGGAGGGAGACCAGCCTGGAGGCCATGCCAGAAACGTGTTGCGTCCAGTGGATGGCGAGGTGGGAGTCCCGCTGCTCCGTGTGCAGGGTCTCCAGGCCTGAGGGCTAGAAACGCAGAGCCAGCCTGTCCTGGTGTCCCTGCCGCCCGGGGCTGTGCCCGTAGCCCAGGGGGAGGCCCCCACGCACAGGCCCTGTGAGCCCCTCTCCTCTGCATTCACCCTCCGGACATGGCTTTAGTTTCATGTGTGTGACCCTTGGGAGTCCGTGAGCTTGTGGCTGCGGCAGGTGCTGAGTGCCCACTGGCTGGACGAGTGACTGTAAGCGGAATACGAGCCAGTGGACTCCCGCCCCAGCCTGCTCCAGCCTCCCTGCAGCTGGCTTTTCCTTAAAACACATCGTGGGTGGCCCACAGGGGCTCATTCAGCAGATCCTCACTGCAGCCCACTACCCGCCAGGCACTGTTCTGGGTAACACGTTGGTAGTTTGGTTTCCTGTTTTAACAGTCTTCTGGGGGCCGGTACCGCGGCTCACTAGGCTAATCCTCTGCCTGTGGCGCTGGCACCCCAGGTTCTAGTCCCAGTCGGGGCACCGGATTCTGTCCCGGTTGCCCCTCTTCCAGGCCAGCTCTCTGCTATGGCCCGGGAGTGCAGTGGAGGATGGCCCAAGTGCTTGGGTCCTGCACCCGCATGGGAGACCAGGAGGAAGCACCTGGCTCCTGGCTTTGGATCAGTGCAGTGGGGGGGTGAACCAACGGCAAAGGAAGACCTTTCTCTCTGTCTCTGTCTCTCTCTCTCTCACTGTCTACTCTGCCTGTCAAAAAAAAAAAAAAAAAAAAAAAAAAACCATAAAAAAAGAGTCTTCTGGGGTGGTCACTTGTAGTCGTGAAGACCCTGCTCAAGCCATCTGCATCCTGCACCAGCGCCCAGGTTTGGGGCCTGGCTCAGCTTCCAGTTCCAGCTTTGTGTCCGTCCACAGCCTGGGAGGCAGCAGCTGATGGCTCTGGTTAGGGCCCTCTTATGCACGTGGAAGACCTGGATTGGGTTCCCAATTCCTAGCTTCGGCCTGGCCGTTATTTGGGGAGTGAACCAGCAGAGAGAAGATCTCTGTCTCTCAATCAATCTCGCATTCTCTGCTTTTCAAATAAAAAAATTTTTTTTGAAAAGTTATAAGGGGGCCAGCACTATGGCACAGCAGGTTAAAGTCCTGGCCTGGGAAGGCAGTGGAAGATGGCCCAAGTCCTTGGGCCCCTCCACCTGCATGGGAGACCCAGAAGCAGCTCCTGGATCCTGGCTTTGGATTGGCACAGCTGTGGCCATTACGGCCATCTGGGGAGTGAACCAGCAGATGGAAGACCTCTCTCTCTCTGTCTCTACCTCTCTCTGTAACTCACTCTTTCAAATAAATAAAATAAATATTAAAAAAAGAAAAGTTATATGGAAGAATGTCATGGAAGAATGTCATGAAATTAACAAAATCACCGGGTCAAAAAGGCTCTTCCGGCTGAGATAGGACCATCCCCTCTCGGCTACACAGAGGTGGGTGAGTGACTGAACTTGCGTGCTCGCAACACATACATATGGTCGCGTATGAAAGCTCAGTTTCCACGATTACAGATGTGCACACGTCGCACATGCGTTCACAGCCCTCACCCAGATGTGCGCACGCTCTGACAGACCAGGCACCTGGCAGGTGCACAGTGGATGCACCTGGACTCTGGCTTTGTTCAGGAATTCCCACAGCTGCCCCAGGAGACCCCGCTAACCTGCCTCTACGCCTGTGAGAACGCACGCCCACGCTCACGCCTGCTTCAGCTCCTGCCATAGCCCGGCGGTCTCCAGGCTCTGGCAGCAAATGAGATCAGAGCCCTGTGAGGAATTGTCCTCTCTGTAGCGCGTGCGTGTGCTCAATAAATCTCCTCGAGAAAATCTGCACAGATGTGGAAAGTGCATTAAAGACGGAAAAGCACAAGGTGGCTGGAGACGGCAGTGGGGGTGGGGCGAACCTGCTGGGGGGCGTGCCCGCAGCCAGGCGCCGCCCTTGCCCAGGAGTGGGGAGCGGGTGGGAGGGGGCGTGGCTCCTTCCGGGAGGTCACCAAGGTTGCAGGGGGGCCCCCTCCTCCCCACTGGTGTTGGAGCAGGGATCGGGTCTCTGTGGGTTTGGGCCTAATTCGACACAAATTGCTGATCCCTTCCTGGAATGAGGTTGAGGTTCCAGGCCCATAGTTTATATTATAGTTTCTCTATTATTATTATTACGGTTATTATATTAGTATTTTATTATTCTATTCTATTACTGCAGTGTTTGGTCTCTTTTCCTGCACTTTTTAACTGACACTTTCCCACAGTGAAGCTGACACAGAACATGCGTCTATGCTAAAGCCTTCTCACTTCTAATTCTTTTTATAAATATTTGTTTATTTTAAAGGCAGAGTTGGGGCCAGTGCTGTGGCACAGCAGGTTAAAGCCCTGGCCTGAAGCGCCGGCATCCCACATGGCTTCGAGTCCCAGCTGCTCTTCTTCTGATCCAGCTCTCTGCTATTGGCCTGGGAAAGCAGTGGAAGATGGTCCAAGTCCTTGAGCCCCTGCACCCGCATGGGAGACCCGGAAGAAGCCAGGAGCCCGGAGCTCCACCCAGGTGCAGGGACCCAAGCACTGGCCCATCCCCGGTGCTTTCCCAGGAGCAGGAGCAGGTGCAGGGAGCTGGGTTGGAAGCGGGGGCCCTCTCATTGCAGTTTCTAAGTGAGGCTTCATGACGCCCGCGGGTCAGACTCCTCCCCCTCCCCAGGTGATGTCCGGTGCAGCACACGTGGGGGCTGGCGTTTCCCAGCTCTGACTTGCTTTGAATACCCCTGCCCCGTCCACAGGCCCGGCTGTCAGGCGAGGCGTGCACACGGCCCGCAGCCAGGTGCTGCCCTCCTCACTGATAGGTGGTGGTTTTGTCTGCTTTCTTACGACGTGTTTCTGCAGTTTGTATTTCTTCCTGGGTGGGATTTGTTGGTTCTCTTGACTCCGGGGGGGCATCTCTTTTATTCCCGGCGTGCGTCTTTTCCCTGGTGTAATCTCAGGCCTCCTGGTCTTTCACCCTTCATTCTGCCTCAGCTGGGTTGTTGCCATTGTGTTCCAGATAGTTCCCTGAGTTACCCTCCGATTCATTGATTTTCTCTTCAGCTGTGCCAAACCTGTGTAACTGTCCATTGAATTCTTAGTTTCATTTGTCGTGTGTCCTCATCTGCTTCAGCTGCTACAGTGAAATACCAGAGAGCAGGCAGCCTGAACTATAGACGTCTGTTTCTCACAGTTCTGCAAGTCCAAGTTCAAGGTGTCAGCAGGTTCAGTTCTTGGTGAGGGTGATGGCTGCCTTCTGTGTTTGCTCATGTGGCAGAGAGAGGTGGAAAGGTGATAGGTGGGTGGGCAGGAAGGTGGGTAGGTCTTAGATGATATAGGAGGGCAGGTAGATGATATAGGGAAATGATGCAGGTAGATAGAGACAGACAACCAGATAGGTGATGGGTGGATAGATAGACGCTGTAGGTAGGTAGATGATAAGTGGATGGACGCTGTAGGTAGGTAGTTGGGTAGGTACACAGGTGATGGATGGGTAGATAGATGCTATAGGTAGATAGATAAATAATGGATGGATGCTGTAGACAGATAGAGGATAGGTAGGTGGATAGATATACAGATAGGTGATGGGTGGATAGATAGACGCTGTAGGTAGGTAGATGATAGGCAGGTGGGTAGGTAGACAGAGTCCTGTCCTATCAGGGCACTAATTAGACCTCCTGTAAGCCTACTCATCTGCCAAGGGCTCCACCTCCAAGTACCATCCTACTGCGGTTAAAGTTTTAACATAAGGACTTCGTGAGGTGGGAGGGAGAACAAAATTCAGTTTATAACATTACATTTATCAGTTATAAACTTTATACTTCATTGCTTTATAGCTATGAAATGGCTTTCGGTTCCCTGCTGAAATTTTCAATGTTGGCTCTTTTTTTTTTTTTTTAATATTTATTTATTTGCTTGAAAGGCAGAGTTACAGAGAGGCAGAGGCAGAGAGAGAGGTCTTCTGTCCACTGGTTCACTCCCCAATTGGCTGTAATGGCCAGAACTGTGCCAGTCTGCAGCCAGGAGTCTCTTCTGGGTCTCCCATGTGGATGCAGGGGCCCAAGGACCTGGGCCATCTTCTATTGCTTTCCCAGGCCACAGCAGAGAGCTGGATCGGAAGTGGAGCAGCCGGGACTTGAACCGGTGCCCATATGGAATGCCGGCACTGCAGGCGGCGGCTGTACCCGTTACGCCATAGCACTGGCCTCAATGTTGGCTCTTTATCTGGTTGGCCGTGGGAGCATAGTTGTTTCACACTCAGTGTCTGCTACCTCCCGTGCCAGTGCCAGAGTCCCTTTCTGTTATCTGTTCTTTCTCAAGGTGTCTTGTTTCCTTGCAAGCCTGATTTTTTTCCTTTTTTGTGTGCTAGGCACTGCATTTGACAAATTGTTTGCCGTCTTCCCCCAGAGAGCCATTCCCACCTCCCCCTCAGTTATTTAACATTTTTATTTTCTCTTTTATTCAGAGAGGATTTGTGTTTGCTGGGTGCCTGGGGGCATTCCTAGTGCAGGGCACTTTCATTCACGCTCCAGGCTCAAGTTCCCATAGCCAGAGAGCGGGCGGCAGCCGGAGGTCCGTCTGGCTCATCCGAAATGCATGTGGAGGGTGCGTTTTTCCGGGGTCCTGGCCCACGGCGACGGGCGCTTTACCAGAGCCCCCCTCTGCTGGAGCCCGGGGCGCCCAGCTGCAGCCGAGTCTGAGCTGTGTCTGCGAGGGACGAACCTGGGGCGCTGGGTCTTGTTGCCTTGTGGATGTCGCTGTCTCACTAGGCCTTTGATGCCGGTGGCTTTTGTATGTCATCGGGCTTTTCTCAGCTGTCCTCAGGGGGAGGGTGGGTCCTAATTACCTAATTTCCCTCTGCTGAAAGTGGGTCTCTCTGCCTCGGCCTGTGCAGCCCTGACGCCGGGGTGGGCACTGGCGCCCGGGAGCCGCGAGCCTGTCCCCAGAGAGTGGCAGTGGCAGCAGTTCTGACTCCAGCTCTGTGGCTGCCAGGGGTCAAGGGTCTGGCTCTGGCCTGTGTTCCTCCCCCCCCCCACCTCTTCTTATTTGTTTTTCAAGGGCAGGGGGTGGTCTGAAGGGAGGGGGCGCCCCATCTGATGGCAGGCAGGGTGACGGGCTGCTGCCCCAGGCACCTAAGCTCTCACTGGTCCTACTGCCCCATTAGGCCAGCTGATGGTGGAGGGGAGTCTGGGCTCTGATGGGCCGTGCCCGTATCAGTGCTGACCGTGGGGATGGACTTGGGCGCAGGGAAGGCTGCGTGTGGTGGAAGTGGGGGAAGCAGCAGTGAAGGGAAGAGCTGGTTTAAAATCAGCGCCCCCCCCCCGCCCCCCCCAGAGAAGTCGCTTCTCTTGCTTATCAGCGACACCCGGGTCAGAGCAGACCAGCCGAGCGCATGGTGGGTTTGCGCGTGGAGCAGCGACCCAGGGCTGGCAGGGGCGCCTTCCTTTCTGGCTGCCTCCTTTACCACTGCTTTCAGACCTCAGGTGGGAGAGGGTTAAGTCCCCATCCCTCCCACCCAGGTTGTTCAGAGGCAGACTTGCCCATTATAAATGGCCAGGCCCATGTTATGCTCATGAGCGCCCAGGGAGTGCAGTAATTAATCCTGCCGGGAACTTCATTCATCTTGATTTAGCACCCGCGCGGCTGCAGCCTCTGCCCCGGCCCCCCCCCCCCCCCCCCCGTGTTTCTCCACAGTAGGCAGCTGAAGGCTGAGCGTCAACTTCCGACACAGTGAGCTGGGGGATGGGGCGCCTGTGTGGTTCCGCAGCCCCTGGGTGCCACGGGCTCACCCGAGCTTCAGCCGCTTGCTCCCTGGGTACTGGAGGAAGTTCAGTGATGCAGGGGCTCTGGGGTTGAGTGCCCAACTCCGATCCTGTGCGCCCTGAACGCGGAAACTCATGGCACCGGGCACTGGGGTGTCTTCTGTGCATTCTGTCCCCCTGGGACGTGAGCACTAGGGTTTGTGGCCTGAGGACAGGTGTGCAGGGGAGAGCCTGGGCCGGCGAGGGCCATCTCCTGCAGCATCAGCTAGGACCAGCTGGCACCAGGCTGTGACTGGATCTGACAGCCCGGGGCTCCTGGGCGGGTTGAGCGAGGGAGAGAGAGGCATATTTCAGGTCTCTCTACTCAACCATGGTCTTAACATCTCGTAAAGGTAAGAATGAAACCCTAACTAGCATTTCTAAATGGAATTTCAATGCTCAACTGAAAGCAAAATTGAAAGAGATAGGAACATTTTGGCCAGCATGTGACTCCCTGTGTCTTGCTGTGTCTTAGTCGCTGCTTCACTGTGCTTTTCTCAGGCTTGTGGGGGATTAGAGCCCCCTGGGCGATTAGCTGGGGCCGGGAATGCAGAGCCAGCACAGGTTTCCTGAGCCCTGAAGCCACGGAAAATGGGACACACATTCCAGACCTCCCCGAGTCCCCCAACACACCCCGGCCAGGGTTCCTCACGGCATGTCTTCCAGACTTTTTGGAAAAATATTTACTTATTCATTATTTATTTATTTGAAAGGCAGAGGGATGGGGGGTGGGGGAGACAGAGACAAAGAGATCTTCCATCCACTCGTTCACTCCCTAAATGGCCACAGTGGCCTGGACTGGGCTAGGCTGAAGCCAGGAGCCTGGATCTCCATCCTGGTCTGCCCTGTGGGCAGCAGGGGCCAAAGTATTCTCTGCTGTCTCCCAGGCACATTAGCAGGGAGCTGGATCGGAAGCAGAGCAGCCAGGACTTGCACCGGTGTTCCTGTGTGGGGTGTCAATGTCACATGTAGTGATTTACCCGCGGCGCCACCACGCCCGCCCCATATTCTGTAGTTATTGCTCCAGTGGGCTCTGGATCTCCTGTCTCTATTCAGTTTCACCAGGATGTCCGCGTCCACCCATTTGTGTGCAGTTGAGCTGCTCTGGGGGCTGTGAGTGTGCTGGAGAGAGGCGGCCTGAGGGTCCTGAGACGGCCATGGTGGGCTCTGCGGGTCAGCCACAGCCGTCACCCTTCTCTGAGGAGGGATCAAGACCCCCGGGGGGCACCAGACGGTACCAAGCCCTGTACCAGTGTGTATGTGTTTTCTTCCATACATACAGCCCCGTGATAAAGCCTAGTGTATCAGCCACAGGAACACATGAAGAGAGGTAACAAAAGAGCAATCAACAATATGCCACAGCAGGTTATTTAAAACGGACACACCGCGGATTTCTGGAAGGCTTCCTTTGGCGTTTTCCAATGGTGGGTGACCGTGGGCACTGCAGCGGGGCCGGGGGCGGCCCCCCGAGACAGCCTGTCAGAACTCTGGCAGCACAGATACACACGTACGCTCTGTGTGGCTCACTCGCCTGTGTGTTTTAAGCCCTTTCCCAGGGCAGGTGATTAGCGTAGTGGTCAAGGCTCTGGCTAAGGGGCCGGTATTGTGGCTCATCGGGTTGGGCAACCACCTGCATCCCATATCAGAGCACTGGTTCAAGTCCTGGCTGCTCCACTTCTGATCCCGCTCCCTACTAGTACACCTGGGAAAACAGCAAAGATGGCCCAAGTGTTTGGGACCCTGCCAGTCACGTGGGAGACCCAGATGGGGATCCTGGCACCTGGAATTGGCCTGGCCCCACCCTGGCTGTTGTGGCCATTTGGGGAGTGAACCCTCTCTCTGTCCACTGTGCTTTTCCAAAAGATAAATAAATAAATAAATAAATAAATAAATAAAAGAAGAAGAAAGAAAAAAAAAAAGGCACCCACCTGTCCTATAGACTGATGGAGTGCCTGGGTTTGATCCCCGGCCCTGGCTCCTGACTGCAGCTTCCTGTGAATGCTGACCCTGGGAATGACAGTGGTGGCCGAGTAGTTGGGCTCCTGCCACCCACGTGGGAGACCTGGATCGAGTACCCAAGTCCTGGCTTCAGCCTCACTGCTGCAGACCTTTGGGGAGTGAACCAGTAGATGGTGCCTCTCTCTGCATCTCTCAAATAAATAAATACAAACTTCACCCCACTCCCTCCTGTGCTCGGCTCTGCAGGGTGCAAACTGCATTTCCCAAGCTCCCTTGCCACCTGGCAAGGCCCTGGTGGACTGGAGGGCAGGACAGCAGTGGGGGGGGGTGTCCCTCTCTGCTTTGTCTTGGGTGACATCTGGTCACAGCTGGGGCTCGTCTGTGACTGCATTTCCTGGCGGAAGGCCCCGGATTCGGGGTCCTGGTAACACTTCCGCTTCCCGCTTCCCGTTTCCCGTGCAGTGCTGGGAGTGGGTGGTTCCCACTGCTGCTTTGGCCCTGTTTGGCTTCCCAGTTCTCCATCACCGATTAGATCAATCCCCTGTATGAAACTCTCTATGTCGGAAAGACCTGGAGTTATTTTGTCTTCCCCGCCCTCTGACTGACATAGATGCTCTTCCCTTCCCTGACTGCTCCGCCATGGCAAGCGCTGGGGGCTGAGACTCCAGTGCCCCCATTGGGCTTGGTCGTGGTCAGCAGCAGGGGCTGCCGGGAGCCAGCCATTCAGCTGAGGGTGGCACACTGCACCCAGGGTTCTGCACGACCAATCTGTCATTCACGTTGGGCCGTGACTGTGACACGCATCCAAAATGGCTGGCGTGGCTCTTAGGGAGAGGGCCATCATCTGCCCCGCCCGGGTGGCCCCACACCCGCCCCTCTCTTCATAGTGTATGCAGGACTCAGTGAAGATGGCGGAAGCGTGGGGGCCCTGGGCCATCCAGGGCTGCTCTGCGGGGCGCGGGGCGCGTTCTGAGCTGGTTTCCTGGCTGAGCGACTTCTCTGGGGGAAGTGCCTGATCGGAGCTCTGCTGACACAGTGAGTCCCGCTGGTGCCTGGCTGGGGAAACGGGAGTCATAGTAGTCGTGTGGCTCGTGGGGACCAGGGGCCACGCCATCTGTTAGCCTGCCACGAGCTGCTGACATGGCTTAGTTAGCTCTCTAGAGAAATACATTTATGTTCTTTTATCTGCCTCTTAAATTAGGAGTTGTGAACACGACACTATTTGATGGGCACCACAGATACCAGAAGTAAGAACTCTGTGCGGAAGATGCTTGGCGAAGAGCAGGCTGGAGAGAGGAGCAGGCTGGAGAGAGAGAGGGAGAAGGGGAGGGAGAGAGAGAGAGGAGCAGGCTGGAGAGAGAGAGAGAGAGAGAGAGAGAGAGAGAGAGAGAGAGATGCTGGGGAGGCACAGAGGAAGGTTAACTCTGAGCCCCCCTCCCCCGACATCCATTCAGCTCAGAAAGGAGAGAAATGTAGAAAATAGGAAAAGACATCCATGCATGAAGTAATGCCCTCTCTGTTGGTCCTTTATGATATCACAGCTGTGTTAATATATATTGTTAAAAGATTTATTTGAAAGGCAGAGTTACAGAGAGAAAGAGAGAGAGAGGAGAAGTCTCCCATCTGCTGGTTCACTCCTTAAATGGCCACAATGGCCAGGACTGGGCCAGGTCAACACCAGGAACTTGGAACTCCATCTGGATCTCCCACGTGGGTGCAGGGGCCCAAGCACTTGGGCCGTCTTCTGCTGCTTTCCCCATGCACATTAGTGGGGAGCTGGATCGGAAGTAGAGCAGCTGGGACTGGAGCTGGCGTCCACACGGGATGCAGGCGGCCCACTGCACCCCAGCGCCTGCCCCGTGACTGAAGAGTTTTAAAGCAGCTTCAGTTTGCCGCCTGCGGGCTCTGTGTGAAGGCCTGTGGCATGTCCCAAACACGCTGTTCTGTCGGTTGTGTCCCCGAGTCGCCACTTGAAACTCGGTGCCTTGTCACGCACACTCAGCGCGGGGGTCCATGTGCAGAAAGAGCTCGGTCTGTTTGCAGACGGCTCAGGAAGACTCAGAAGCTGGGAAGGCGTGCAGGAAGCTGTCTGGTGCGTGCTCTCGTCGCGGGGCTTTGCCAAGCGTCCTCCCAGGGCACAGCGCATCAGCCTCTCAGAATGCAGCAAAGGGAGCCGCTGTTGAGCCCGGAGGTGAAGATGCCTGCATTCTATGTTCGAGTGCCTGGGTTCAACGCCTGGCTCAGGCTCCTGACTCCAGCTTC
Source organism: Oryctolagus cuniculus (assembly GCF_051225735.1). NCBI lineage: Eukaryota > Metazoa > Chordata > Mammalia > Lagomorpha > Leporidae > Oryctolagus > Oryctolagus cuniculus. The sequence goes on along the minus strand of NC_142879.1, from coordinate 18,436,353 downwards.
CTGCCAGCCCAGCCCCGGGGAGGCACTGGTGATGGCTCATCATAGCTGGGTTTGCGCCACCTGGATTGCTTGATCCCAGCTCAGCCCTGGCTGTTGCAGGCATTTGGGGGGCGAACCAATGGATGGGTTCATTCTCTCTCTCCCTCTCCCTCTCCCTCTCCCTCTCCCTCTCCCTCTCCCTCTCCCTCTCCCTCTTCCTCTCCCTCACCCCTTTCTCATGCAGAAAGGGAGAAAGAAGCGCAGTTTCTCAGAATGGGAAGCTGTGGGCGGTATCAGAGGAGGGGTCACACCCGTGACTTTTACATTGCTTTACATTGAAATTAGAAGTCTCAGCTGCGACAGACTGTGCACGGAGGCGCACTGTGCTCAGTAACGAAGCAGCAGCAGCGGGGATGCATCTCAGATGATGGTGCACAGCCCGGAGCCCCGAGGAGCGCGCCCTGAACGACGGCACCTCTGGGAAGCGCTCAGACAGGCAGCTGTGATCTGTGGAGAGGAGAGCAGATCGCGGTGATCCAGGAGGCTCTCTGTGTGGGGTGGGCAAGTAGGTCTGCAAGCCGAGTCCATCAAACTGGATGCTCACAACTAGCGCGTTTCACTGTCTGTAGTCATGCCTCCGTGCCGTTGATCAGGAAACAGAAAAATAGGGGTGATGGAGGAAACCAGGGCCTTGTGCACTCAGGAAACCCTGGGGGCACGGAAGTGAGCCGCCCTGCTCCCGGCTAAGGCTAAGGGGGTGGTCCACTGGAAAGACCCTCTGGGGCTGTGAGACAGCCTGCCTTTCCCTCCTGTGCACCGGGGGCACTGCTCTCGCCAGACCCTGGAGTTAACAGCCCACCCTGCCCTGGGATTATGAAAGGGGTGTCAGGGACCCCAACATGGCAATCTCAAAACAGCCTTTTTGAGACAGTCTGGGAAGTTTGGCTACGGATTATGGTAAACAGGTAGTGCTGTAGGTACGATCGTGCGAGGTGGTTATGAAGAGTGTTTTGAAGGTTTTGTTAGAGAACTGGATCACAGTGTTTAGGGGAGGAACTACGTGGCACCCGGATTGCATTTAAATCCAGGGCAGCAGGCAGGGGGACCGTGCAGTGCCCGCCCGTGCGGAAGGGGCATGGTGGGCGAGGCTCGGCGATCCACCCGGCTGCATTGCAAAATGCCCGCAATGAGAGATCTCACAGCAGCGTCGCCAAGCCCCAGGCAGCCCTCGGGACTGCTGTGAGGGGTGCAGCTGGGCATGTGGGAAGTAGAGGCCCGGGCATGGCCGCAAGGCCCAGCTGCCGGCCACTGCTTCCAGCCCATCCCTGGCGGCTGCCACTAGCACGCACCATCCCTGGGGGCTTCTCAGAGCCGCAGAGATGCCTGGCTGTCCTGGGGCGAGGGGTGGCTTGACTTCTGTTACTTCCCCAGTGGTGGGCTGGTGCCTTGGCCACTGTCCCCGCGCCGGATCCTGGGCCGATGAAGGAGAACTTGCTGCTTCCTCTGCTTGGGGGAAGAACAAGCGGGCGCCTCCCAGCCCCAGCCCTGTCCCCTTTGTTACTGCCTACAACAAACAGCACCTGCTAATCGCCTGTTACATTGTTTTACTCCTTGATACCCTTATTAGGAGGGTGTGCTAATCCTCTTACACTCCGGTGATCCTGGGCTCAGAGCTGGTAGCTGACTTGCCCAAGGCTGCTGAGATGTAAGGGCTGAGCCAGCCACACACCCAAGCTTTGCTCAGTGCCACAGCCTGGGCTTGGAACTGCGATTCGCAGGGTCCCGGGGAACCTGGCACGCGCCTGGGAAGTGGGGGCCCTAGACATGCAGCTCAGAGAAGACGGGGCACCCAGGACTCTCCACCCCGCCCCCTCCCAGCTAACAATACACCTGAGCAGGTGGGAAGGTTACCTTTCTTGCCTGCATTGCACTCGGCTCCCGGGGCTCTGACCAACTGGGCGTGTTCCCAGGTCTGCCACTGACCTTGTGCACACCAAGCCTCTGGCCACTTCCTGGTGCTGGCCCCTGAGTGCCCCCCACCTCGGCTGCCCTCCCCGTGCCCCCCGGCTCCCAGCCCGTGTGGGCACCGTCTTGCCTGTGCCCACCACACTCACACTGCCGGGCTGTGATCCTGGGAGTCTCCTCCCGGGGTGTGAGCCTCCTGGGGTCGTGACCTCATCTTGTTGTCCTTGTATGTCCAGTGATTGGCACAGCCATGGCACCAGATGCTGAATTAATGAATGAGCGAGTGAACAAATGAATGAGGTAAACGTCTGTGCTTTGTGCCCGGTCCTGGCACATTAGGGCCCCAACTCTGAGCCCCAGTTGGTCTTATGCAGGATAGGGGGCTCGGGTGCAGTGCACTGGGCCGGCCCTTGCTGCATGCTAAGCCTCCAGCATGGCGGGGAGGGGGGCCGCCAGCGCCTGCAGGGAGTTCTCTCAGAACACCTGCCCCCTTGGAGCAGAGACTGGCGCTGGCAGGCCGGTGATGGATGCGAGACTGGCATGAAGAATGGAGGCCATGGGCTGAGCTCCCCCTGCCAGGCGGCGTGCGAGCCCCAGCGGAGCAGGGCAACCAGGAGGCGGTGTTATCGATGGCCTGACAGCATGCTGGGGACTTAGCCCGTCCTCACGCTCATTATGAGGCATGGGATTGCGCCAGGAGCCAGGGCTGCACTGAAGGAAGAAAGAAATGCTGTGTCCCCCGCAGTGACAAGCAGGGAGCTAGCTGGGGAGGAAGGCCCAGCCAGCCGGCGCTTCCTGCAGTGCGTGGTGTGGCCAGCAGGTGGCCTCTGTTGGAGGTGGGGGCGTGACATCTAGCTCCGGGCTGGCTCCATGCTGCCCTCTGCCTGGGGCTGGAGCTGAGGGTTCCCTCCTCCCCACCAGGGAAGGTGGTCTCTAAGGGCCATCTCTCCCTTGGCCTTTATTTAGGAGAGCTGCTTCATGTAACTTCATGTACAGCAAGCACAGTGCCTGGCAGGGAGCGGGTACTCAGGACTGTTTATTGAACGATTGAATGAATGGATGGGTCGATGCATCCCCCGGTCAGATGTGTGTGTTGTCCACCGCTCTGTCTCCGGCACTGGAGCAGTGTCTGGAAGACAGCAGACGCTCAGTAAGTATTTGCTGAATGATGTCACGACTTGAGAAAGTGGATACAGACTATGAGAGTGCAGTAGCAAAACCCACAGCGCCCAGAGGCCTTCATCCAGACGCAGGGCGGGGTTCACCTTGTCGCAAGGTGAAGAACGTCTCAACGTGAGGTCAGGATCTCCTGGGGTGCCGGAGCTGCACCGCTCCCTCTGAGTCTTGGCAGCTGGGCCTGGGCATCTGCACTTTCTGAGACCCTCTGGGGGGGAGTCCTGTGCGTGGGGATCGGCGGGATTCTCGGTGGAGGCCACAGGAAGAGACCCCTCCCTCCTTGCCTTTCTCACTTAACGTCTGGGAGAGCAGTGGGCACCACGTACGGGGATGGACATTCATTATTCGTGCCTCATGCTCCCAGCAGCCCCTGGGGTATGGCTGTTACTGTCCCTGAACACACGACGAGTAAGCGACCCTGCCCCGGGTCATACAGGTGGAAGGAAGTGAGCCCAGGCTCGGGGCTGGTAGACCTTACTCTGCCTGCCTCACAGGGGCTGTTCCTTCAGTGGCTCCCCCTGCTCCCCCTACTGTCCTTGGAGCCCTGCGCCATGTGCTGAGCAGGGCAAAGAGAGCTGTCTCCCCTGTCTGCAGCAGTTGGGTGCCCAGCCTGTTTTCAGGGAAATCCGTGAAGCTGAGGGGCTGTGTCTCCCAGGCAGAGAATGCTCGCTTTCATGGAAGCACCTGCCTGCCATGCTGGGGGCCAAGGGCACCTCTTCCCCGGGGGCCCAGGGAGTCTGGTGCCACGGGGAGAGGTCCTGTATACCTACAGGACCTAGCGTACGTGTCAGCAGCTGTCACCTGCTCGGCAGATGGGCAGACTGGCAACACCTGTCCCTGGGCGATGCCCAGATTGGCTCGGCTGTGTCCTGGCTGCCCCTGAGCCAGGGCCATCTGTGCCTGAGAGAGACCCAATGCCAGACGGGGCCCCTCGCAGCCCCTCCAGGTCATGGAGTGAGAGCTTAGGCCCCGTGCCCACCACCTGCCATGCCCCTCCAGGTGCTTGCAAAGCCAGGGCTGAAATACAAGCCCCGGCCAAACGCTGCCACCTGACCACCTCTAAGCCAGCCCTTCTCCCTGTCTGCCAGCACGGAGCCCCTGGGGTCTCCCCGCAGCAGTCAGAGTCCCAAGAACCCCCACCAGTGCAGGGGCTGAGCCCTGGGCTCTGATCGGCCCTAGCTGAGGGTTTATTGTCATGGCTGGTTGAATTCATCACCTCTTTAGTAGAGAAGGCAGAGCTGGACCGAGAAGTTACCCTGCAGTGGGACCCAAGACCCAAAAGGCACAGGGAGGTTGGGCACAGGCAAGGTGGGTCACGCCCCTTCTGAGATTGGCAATGGACAGTGTACAGGGGAGGGGCATTGTCCACCCTCCAGTGAGAAAGAGAGAGAGAGAGTGTGTCTCCTTGACTCCGAAGGCACCTGCCCCTGGGGAAGAGGAAGCTGAGAAGTGCCCCACTTGTCTCAGCTCCATCCGCCCTGGCCCAGCTTTTAGGAAGGGAAAACTAGCCACGTCCCGCCCCTTCCAGCCAAAGCCCAGGATTCAGCAGGGGCAGGGTCTCGGGTGGGCATGGTGGAGCCAGTGTCCTGTCAGAAGGGTCCTGCGCCTTCCCAGGAGCCCTGGCCACCCATTTCTCAAAGTATTTGGCTGCGAATTTCCCTGGAAAATGAGGGCTTTTAGGGGGAAGGAAACTAACAAAAAAAAAAATCCGACCACTGCATTGCAGTGCCTCCCATATTGGTGCAGGCTGCTCTGCGGCTGTTGGAGGTGCGTGAGTGCCCACGCCCCCACACGCACACTTGCACACATTCCCACATGTGTGCACACACATGCTCACACTCCTATACATACACACATGCACACACACACCTACAAATGCACACACACTCATACATTCCCACACATTCATGCACTGTGCACACAAACACACATGCACGTGTGCACACATATCCTTGTACACACTCATACACCTACACATACACACACTTGCTCACACACTCCTACACATGCACACACATGCTCACACACCTACACATGCGCACACACATCCATGGACATGCTCACACACCTACACATGCACACACATACTCACACATTCCTACACATGCATGCACATGTGCACACAATCCATGCACACACGCACATGTGCACACATATCCATGTACACACGCACACTCTTACACATGCACACGCACACCACACACATCCATGTACACACATGCACACGCACCCACACTCTCCTACACATGCACACACATGCTCACACATTCCTACACATGCATGCACATGTGCACACAATCCATGCACACACGCACATGTGCACACAATCCATGCACACACGCACATGTGCACACATATCCATGTACACGCTCACACTCTTACACATGCACACGCACACCACACACATCCATGTACACACATGCACATGCTCACACACTCTCACAGACTCATGCACATACACATGTGCACACAATCCATATACACACATGCACACACACATCCATGCACACACACTGCTACACATGCACACACAAGCACACGTGCACACACATCCATGCACACACACACCCAGCCTGCACCTAAGCCTCTGGCCTTCTTGTCCCCTCCAGCGGCTGCTGTCATTGCACTGGGGCTGGAGGTGGGAGATGTGGGGGCCTCGGCTCTCCTGCCCTGGCTCTGGGCTGGCCCAGGCAGGATCCCGAGGCATCTGTGCATACAGAGTGGGGGTGGGGGAGAATGGGGCCAGGGTGGCTTCCTGGAAAGTGACTGCTGCTCCTGCTACTCTGCCAGGCCCTCGGGTTAGCTCCATTTCCCAGGACAGCTGGAGCTGGAGCACACAGGCCCCACTCCTGGCCCTGCCCAGTAGGCGGGGCCCTCTTCATTTCCCCCTCTTTCTCTTGCACAGGGGCCAGCCAGGCAGCCTCTGCTACCCCTGCTCCCTGCTCCCAGAGGTTGTCCAGTCCAGACTTTGTGTTTCATTAACAAGAAACTAGAGAGGCAGAGTGACTTGGCCAAGGTCACCGGTGGAACCCAGTGGGGGGCCCTCTGGAGGGGTCCCGTGACTTCCTGCTGATTGTTATGCTCCGGCAGCCGAGGGGAGGGGGATAAGGGACCAGCATTGCTGCCCCCGCCCCATCCCACACACTGGGCCGTGTACCCTGAGCAGGTGAGGATGACACGGGGAGTCCAAGGCCCTTGCCTGTGCTGCCTGTGCTATTTCTGAACCCAGCTGTGCACATCAGGGGGAGAGAAGCCACCAGGGGAGTGTGTCACCTCCCTCAGCCCAGGGGCCAGGATGCCCGTGGGGGCTGGGGGCCAGCTGTCTCCTGCAGGGCTGGATGCGGTCTGCAGTGGGAGCCGCAGGCCTCACAGTCTGGCCCAAGATACGGAGGTGCACTTGGCGATGGCCACGCAGGCCAGGGCTGGGGACAGCCCAGGACCCCCACCGTTCACGTCCTGGCTGTGGCACTACGTGTGGTGCAGCTCACCGAAGCCCCACTCTATTCTCCACTCGCGGGAGACAAGAGCCCGGGAGGTCACAGACACCGCCTGTCCACTTAGAAAGCAGCAGCCGGCACTGACTAGGCCCCTCTGGCTCCCTATCCCCACATCCCTGCCCACCCCTACTCTGGGCTGTGAGTCTCAGGGCTCAGGTCCCGGGGTGGGAGGGAGGGGCCGGGCGCCCAGACGCACGCACGTGCATCTCTCCAGCTCTAGGTGTAGGATGAAGATCCCCGGGTGATCTGAGGCCCCACGGGGTTCCTGTGCATCTCAGAACCCTACAGCAGTGACCCGCGGGGCGTCCTAGAGGTCATTCTGGGGACTGTGAATGTGCACTGGTGTCCAAAGCCTGCTTCTCCCACCAGCACCACCACATACACCCCCATCCCAGCATTGCTGGCGACACCAGCAGGGGGCTGCAGGACACCACAGCCACAGCCAGGGAGACTGAGCCCTGCTTCTGGGCTGGAACCTTCAGCCAGGACCCCAGGTGTGTGTGGGCAAGGGCTCGGTACAGGGCTTCATAGCCTGGGGTTCACCCTTCTCTCTGCCGAAACAAAATCGCACCTTGGTCCCTTACATGCCGGCTTGTGGTCCCAGCTGCTGCTGCTATGACCCGGAAGTCACCTGCCCAGTTTACTGTCAAGGTCCTGCCACGGTCACCTTGTGAGCCATCCCCTTGCCTGCTTCCTTCAGCTGCAACGGGGAACCAGGAGCTTGCATGACTCCGAGGCGGCAGGAGAACAGGACGGTGGTGCCGCAGGCTGAGCCGCACTTGCCAAGCCGATGTGGCGTATCTGAGTGCCAGGACTGCTGCTCCACTTCCAGTCCAGCTCCCTGCCAGGGCACCTGGGAGGGCAGCAGAGCTCGGCCCAAGCGCTTGGGCCCCTGCCGTCCACGTGGGAGACCCAGATGGGAGTTTCTGGCTCCTGGCTTTGGCCTGGCCCCGCCCTGGCCATTGCGGCCATCTGGGGAGTGAACCAGCAGATGGAAGGTCTCTGCCTGCATCCCTGTCGGTCTCCCTTTCAAATAAGTAAGTAAATATGTCTTTAGAAAACGAAGGAACTGAACGGCGGTGTCAAAACGAAGGGGATCTCCGCCCACGAGGGCTGCAGTGGAGGCCCTGTGGGGCCTCGAGTCCCGTCCCAGGCTCTCATCGGGTCTCACCCTCCGCGGTGGCGCACCTGCAGCTTCAGGCTCCTCCTCCATTCGCCCGGCGCGTGTCCTCCGCCGTCTGCTCGGGCGCGCGCATGCACGCACGCTCACGGCACCCAGCTGGGCCTTCCTAGTCCCTGCCCACACCTGCCCCTTCTGTCTCCCAGAGACCCCCGTTCAGCCCGCATCTGGCCGGGGGCTTTGCCCTAATGCTCCCTTCTTTCCCCACCTCCGGTCTGGTACCAGAGCTACGCACGCACTGCTTGCCCCTCTCCCTCTCCAGCGCCCTGGTCCAGCCGTTAGCGCCTCTCGGCTGGATTGTGCAGAAGCTGCTCCTGATTCAGTTTCTGCCCAACCTTCCCGCCTCAGTTCAAGGGCCGCTTTCTCCGGGAAGTCTTCTTTGATTTCTCTGCGAAGCCCAAGCCCCTCTCTTAGCAGTGCCCAGTCCTCCTTCACAGAACTGGTTGTAGCACAGCCCTGGTGTGTGTGGTCAGTGATTTATGTCGTCCGTCCGCCCCGTGGGGACACAACCTTGTCTGCTCTGGCTCGCCGAGGCCGAGAGCAGCATTTGACATGTGCAGCGGGTGGTTTATAAAAGGTTGCTGAGTGGATCGATGGCTTGGCAGGGGTGAGTGTGGCCTGAGAGACCTCAGGGGCCCGGGGCCGGCCTGGCGCAGAGCCTGCAGGGAGGGGGCGCCGTCCCCCAGCTCAGCAGGAGGCTGGCTGTCAGGGTGGGGGGTGCAGGCTGCAGAGAGGCGATGGAGGATGGCCTCCCTGGACCACGTGACTGTGACAGCATTAGTCCTCGGGAGCAATTAGTTAAGTTAATTAGCTCATCCATTTAAGCAGCAGCTAGAGCGTGGGGTCTGAGGACAGTGTGGGGGAAGACACTCGGTTATTTGCACGAATGTCACCCCAATTCCCAGGAAGTTCAGCTGTGCAGGGCGAGGGAGGCGGCAACACTCAGGTCCCCCTGTTTGGGGCCAGGAAGGGGGTGCAGAGGGACCCTGGGCTGAACCGGCGAAAAGCAGGCTCTCCGGGCATCACAGCCCCAGCGGCCACCTGCAGACTTGGCATTGACCCTCCTGACAAAGACAGGACTTTCAAGGCCCTGGGAGAGCGGGTAACTTAGCCAAGGTCACACAGCAGCCCCATTCCAGAGGCAGAGGCGGAACACAGGTCTTCAGCCATGGGAGGATGGGAAGAGGGCCCCAGGCCGGGCGTTGTGGCGTCGCCCGGCACGGCCCGCCCAGAGCAGAGTGAAGATCCGAGGAGCCCTCCCGTCTGCCGGGAACCCAGCAACCTGCTCTCTGCTTCCCCACCTGGAAAACCAGGCTACTGTTTGCTTGGGGAGGGGCTTGGAGACATCCCCTTGCCTGCTCCCAGTCTCCAGGGACAGGCTGTGAGCACAAAAGTCAGCCTCCTAGGCTGATTCAGCGCCTACCCTGTGCCCAGGCTGTGCGGGACGCAGACACAGGGTAAGCACCTGTGGCAGGGCACGCAGGGGACTGCGTCGGCGGTGCATTAACGAAATGCAGAGCTGCGTGTCTCGGGAGCAGGCAGTGGGGACCGGCATGCTGAGGGCAGGCTTGGATGGAGGGGCTTCAGGGAGAACCATGGGCTCTCCGGGTAACTGGAGAAATGCAGGGGGGCAGGTGCGATGAGCTGGGAGGCCCTGGAGAGGGAGCGACAGGATGGAGCCCTTGGGGTGGGGGGGACACACAGTGGCATTTTGACAGGTGCAACTGGCAAAGGGCGATGGTCAAGGTTTTCAGTTCGTTTTGATGGCACTGAGATGTCAAAGCCGCCCATGGAGAGACAGGGGGAGCTTGTGCCAGTGGGCGGGGCTCATTTCCCAAGCATTGCTGAGCTGCGGACTTGTCCAGCTGTGGGGGAGGAATCCGAACTGGCAGGGCGTGGGAGGGGAAGGGCCAGCTCTAGCTCTAGGCGTTATCTGAAGGGAGCTGGCAGAGGGTGTTCCGGAGGGAAAGGAAAGTGGATTTAGCCCAGGCCAGAGTCAATGCCAGGCGGAGCCACAGCCGCACGTCCGACCTGGAAGCCGTGCCTTTCCGTGGAAGGTGCGCTCACCCTTGACTGACAACTGACTCCTCCCACGCTAATCGAATCCCGATCTCCAGGAGAGGGGCCGGGCATCTTTCTTGCAGACTCCTCGGGCGATTCTGCTGGACGGAGAGGCTGAGGACCAGCGGCCTGCAGCACGCTGCTCCTTCCTTGTCCCGTTGCTGTCAAGGATGCGCGAGGCAGGGAAGACAAATGCGTGCTGTACGGTTGATCTGGGACAGGCCTCCTGCAGAAAAGCAGGTGCCAGCGACTCAGAGGGAGCAGTGGGAGATGAAAGGCATAGGGGTTCTGTGCGGAGGGTCCAGAGAAACGTCACACTGCCCTGTCACCCCCACACGTGCATGACCCTGGGAGTCCCCTTTGCCTGCACCACAACCCTTGACACGAACCCACTTCTCCCTGGGGAGCCTGCCTTCTGCTAACCCGTCCTGAGCTGAGACACTGTCCACTCAACAGATGCATGCCAGGGTCCCTGGGTCCCTCCCGCTGGCATCGGCCACCACCGACTGCCCAGGGACAGCTCTCACAGGGGTAGTTCCAGTTGAACGGTTGGGCTGTGATAGACACCATCACTCAGCTGCCCACCTCGTGCACCAGATTCCAGAGTCTCGTGTGCCAGAGCCCTCAGTGGCCTCCGGCACATGGCACTGACTTGTGAAATGCACACTGCTGCCTTCTTTCCCCACCACAAGAAGGCGCGTGCAGGTGCCCGCCCAGCAGGTGGTGACAGAGGCATCATCTATGCAAGCACCGGGTCCCCGTAGGTGACAACCCCCCACTCACAGGTGGGAGGCTCACCCAGGTAGACCGAGTCCTCGTTCTGCAGTTTGCACTCCCACAGCTGTAGGAATTGATTGCCTTGGCATTTTTTTTTTTTAACAGGCAGAGTGGACAGTGAGAGAGAGAGAGAGAGAGAAAGGCTTCCTTTGCCGTTGGTTCACCCTCCAATGGCCGCCACGGCCGGCTTGCTGATCCGATGGCAGGAGCCAGGTGCTTCTCCTGGTCTCCCATGGGGTGCAGGGCCCAAGCATTTGGGCCATCCTCCACTGCACTCCCTGGCCACAGCAGAGAGCTGGCCTGGAAGAGGGGCAACCGGGACAGAATCCGGCGCCCCGACCGGGACTAGAACCCGGTGTGCTGGCTCTGCAAGGCGTAGGATTAGCCTAGTGAGCCGCGGCGCCGGCCATTGCCTTGGCATCTTGAATTCTCTGGAAAGATCCGGGGAAGATCCAGCCCCAGGTGCCTTTCCCTGTCCAGGGACCTGCTCTTAGGTGGCCTGTGTCGCCAGCTCAGGTCCCACGAAGAACTCGAGATGGCTTCCCAAGTCCAGGAGCAGCCCTTCGGGGGAGGTGGAGATGGTCTGATCTGTTCGGGGCAGGCTGGAGCGGGGCTGGGGCAGGGCTATGGCAGCACGGCCAGGAGGTCCCGGCTGCAGGGTTCCAGAGCCCCACAGACCTGGACTTGGATCCTGGCTCTGTGGACTTGAGCAAGTGATTTGCCTCAGTCTTCTCAGCTGTAAAATGGGGGCAGCACTGATTCCATATGGTAATTAAGAGGTTAGGTAGGGTCTGAGCACCCATAGCCCTGTGTAGCTTATAGTCCCGGAGCGAGTGCACTTGCTGTTGGTGGGCAGGGCACAAGGCCGGGCGGCTTGGCCTGTGGCCTCAGCAGCAGATGATCATGGTTCAACCCTGCTTCTTCCACTTCCAGCTGTGTGACCCTGCGCTAGTTATTCTGCCGCTCTCTGACTCAGTTTTTCCGTCTGTAAAGTGGAAACAAGAGTAACCGCCTCCCCCAGGGTTGTTGTAAGCATTTAGTTAATAAATCCATGTTGAGCACGTAGAATAGTGACTGGGCTATTCAAGCAGGTGTCACGGTGTCTCCTGGCAGCAGCAGCAGCATCTTCCTCTCTCCATGCATCTCCTTAGCTCCGAGCCCCTCCTGCTCTGGCAGGAATATTCTAGGCTCTCTCAGCTCCGCATGCCCCCCTCCCCCCACCAGGGTGTGTTCCAGGAACGGCTCAGGCTGACTTGGGTTCCCTCACCTGTCCTGGGCTGATTCTCAGGCTTCCCCAGCACCAGGCCTGCCAGGCTGCTGGTGTGGCCTGGGAGGCGGGGCCCCACACCTCCCACCAACTTCCCCACAGTCCCCCCGAGGGTCATGGGCGCTGAGGGGCAGGGGCTCACGCAGAGCTCCTGGGTGATGAAGCGGCCGATGTCAGGAGCCAGCTCTCCAGGCAGCTGCCTCAGTTTACATGGAGCCCGTGTTCCTTCCAGGGTTGCTGGTCCAGACACGGTCGTGTGCCAGCCCACAGGGTCTCTCCCTTTCGCCCTCAAGCCTTCCCGTGGAGCCTGGCTGGTCTTGTCAGCTGGATTCTTCCTCCTGACCAAATCTCCCTCGGGAGCCCTCTTCCAATGGCTGCAAAACCCTCCCTGCAGGCCTGGAGCCCAGCTGTGGGCCTGGTTCAAGTTCTTCCCCGGGTGCACCCTCTGGCGCCTGCACAACCAGTGGCTGCAGAAGAGGCTGGTGGCCGACGTCTGGTGCGAGGTGCACCTGCGCATGCAGCCCTCACTGGAGTCCTTGCTCCCTGTGACCTAGATAAGCTGCCCGGCCTGTGGTAGGCACGAGACAAACGGCAGCTATGTCCTCCTTGGGAAAGCGGAGAGAATGCAGAAACAGCAGCCAGCACTTGCCGAGCCCTGGTCCATCCTGGACATTGCTCTGAGTGTTTTACATGTATTAACCCATGCAGTGGGCACCACCATCGTAGCAGCTGCATGATGCTCCGTTTGTTTCTGTTTGATGGGTGAGGCACAGAGAGGTTCAGGACGTTGCCTGAAGTCACACAGCCTCGAAGTGGCAGAGGCCGGATTCACAGCCGGCAGTCGGGCTTGCGCCCCCAGGGGAGGGGCTCCCCTGGCAGCAGTGGAGGCCGTGTTGGTGACTGCAAGTTCAGTTGTTGCATTTCTGGAAGGGGAGACCCGAGAGCCATCATTGTGTCTGACAGAGCTGATGTGGGGAGGGGGCTCGCTCAAGGTGATGAGTGACAGCTCTGCCAGTGCCCTCGCCTCTCCCTGCCCCTTGTGCTCCCTCCCCCCTACTCTGCTGTGGCTGGGGGCGGGATTCCAGCTGGGCTGTCTTCCCACCAAGCAGTCTGCAGGGTACCAGCTGTGGGGTGGGGGGGGTGCTCAGGGAATAGGGTTTGGGGAAGGGACCGACAGCCTCCCAAACAGCAGCAACAGGAAGGCAGCACGGGAGCCTGCTGAGTGGTCACGTGACCCATCCAGCCAGGCGCCCTGGAGACCTGGCCCCGGGAGCCGGCCCCTGCTAGGCCGGCTTAGCGCCCAGAGTTCACGGTGGCCCCAGAATTCCCGGGTGGTGTTGGGGCAGCTTGAGGTTGCCACCTCACTGGCAGCGAGGGCAGGGCCTGTGTGTGGATGTGGAGGCGACTTTTGGGGGGATGCTGGCAGAAATGGTGAAGGAAGCAACAGCTCTCCCGCCCCCCGCCACCTCCTCCGTCCACCCTTGACTCTGCCGGTGCCTGTCCCGGCGGCTCCAAGCCTTGGTGACGGCTGAGGCCAGCCCCGGGTCAGTGCAGGGAATCCTGGGTGTGGGCGGTGGACCTGGAGGGGCGGAGCCGGAGTGAGGAAGGCGCTGGCTGCAGCAGCTTCCTCCTTACCCAGCGGGCCAGGGCAGGAGTCAGGATCCTGGGAGGCGGGGCGGGGCGGGGTGGGGCGGGACAGGGCGGGGGTCCAGCCAAGGAGGGAAGGCGATGTCCTGGGAGAAGGCTGGGAGCCTTTTTTCCGCCCTGTTTCTTTCCTGGCTGATGTGCCGGGGCTGGCGCTGTGCTGGGCTCTGTGTGCAGCAGCCCCTAATCCTCGCAGGAACCCCATTTTATAAGGAAGACCCCCACGTTGCAGGCCACAAGGCTGAGGCTTCGAGGAGGCCCAAGGCCACACCGCACACGTGGCAGCACCCCTGGGATATGTGTCGAGGCCACAGGTGAGCTGAGCGTGGGTCCTCACTGCCAGGGAGCTGGAGAAAGGGCGGGGTGTGGTGGTGCAGGAAGGACAAGCACCAGAAGGGTCAAAGGTGACAGGTGCAGGATACACAGGCGGGGGAGGGGGAACTGAGACTGGGGGTGCAGGGGAGGTGGCGTGGTGCATAGGGTGGCGCACTCCACTGAGAGGACAGCGTGTTCAAAGGCCCTGTGGCAGGAAATAGCGCAGCTCTTTTAGTGCTTACAAGGCAAGGGGTGCAGCTGGAGTCCCAAGGGTGAGGGAATGGCAGTGCTGGGGAAGCTGGAGGCTGGGTCAGGGCTGTGTGGAGGGGACCTGGGGCGGGACGGCCACTGGGCTGTACGGTGCACAGCTATGGGTATGCGTCCAGGCCCGAGCACAGGTGCAGTGCGGGGGGTGGAACTCAGCATCCAGTCACAAGGCCAGCTCCTCACCCTCACTCCGTGCCCTTTGGGGGCCCACCCTTTGGGGGCTCCCTTTGCTTCAGTGGAGCAGAGTTACCCCTCCCTTGCCTGCTGTCCCCTGGGACTGAGCACAGGGATCGGTGTCAGGGGAGGGGTCTTCTGGGGTCAGGAGGTCCCTGAGCCAAATGCCGCTGCCTTTTCCCCAGAAACCACCACGCTCCCACCCTCCCACCCTCGGCCCAGCCCCCACCAGTGCAGATGTCACTGGTCCCTCTGTTCCCCAGGGGGCAGAGTGTACCGCCTGACACAGCCAGCCCTAGCTGACTCCCTTGAATGTCACCGGGCCCCATTTTGGGCATCTTTTGAAACATTGTATCAGTAGGAACCGCAGAAGTCCTCTGGTCCATTCCCCTGCATCCAAGCAGCTCTACACTCCAGTCCGTGAGCCATCGTTTTCTCGGAGGGGCAGGAAGATGTCCTGAGCCTTTAGCCCAAACGTGGAAGCTGCCCCCGGCCTGCTGAATTTTCCGGAGTCTTTGAGGGAACGCAGAAGAGAAGCAAGCCGCCCACCCCGAGGTGACAGGTCTGTCCTGGGCCTGGGAAACCAGCAGGCTGGAGTTGGGGCTCGGGGTGTGAGGGGGATCCCTGGAGCTCTCCTGCTGAGCATCTGACCTTGAGCCCTCGCTCACGTCCCACCTGGAGAACGGCCAGGGGTCAGCAGAGCTGACCTGCGGCTCCAGCGTTAGTCCTGCCCAGCCACACACCCTCCCGCCCCTGTGCACAGCCCAGCCAGGGACGCCAGCACAGGGCCGCAGCCTGGGGATCCCGAATCGGCTCTTCTGCAGAGCAGGTGGGGCGAGCTGCCCTCCAGCGAGAGCCTCCAGCCCGGCGGCGCCGAGCAGCCCGCGTTGCAGCACTGCAGTGCCAGCTTCCCGCTGCTGTCGTGGGGCTGGGACGCGGGAGGGGGGAGAAGCCAGGTCCGCGGCGGGTCTTGGGCATTGCCTGGCTTCCTGGGAGTCTGGGAAGGAGGAGGAGCCCGGGGGAGGTCCCGGGTCCCCCAGCATGCGCGCACAGGATATGGGGTGGGCACAGAATGGCACTTTCCTGGGTCAGCCCCCAAACTTGGTCCTGAGTATGCAAAACAGACATCAACCCTAAGGGAGGAGGAGAGGGAGGCCGAGGGCAGCGGTGGGTGGTGCGGGACGCGCCAGCCTGGCCAGCAGGCGTCCTGGCTATCGGGACCGGCACGTGGCCACACCCTTGCCTTGGGCACTGAGGCGCAGGAGGCGACCCCGGCTCCCAGCGCTCCTGCCCTCCCACGCCAGAGTGTGTGGACATTGCGCCCTCTCCGAGAGGAGGGTGCGGGTCCCTGGCGAAGCGCTCTCGGATGCTCTCCGGTCCTGCGCAGGGGACACTGCCTCCTGTCGCCACTGCCCTTCGGCCCCCTCCCCACGTGGCCGGCGAGGGCTCTGGGCCCAGCCCCGCCCCCAGCGCGCCCCGACGCTGCCCCTGCGCGGCGTCCGACCTCCTCAGCCCCTCTGCGAGTGTCTTTTGTTCCTGTCCCCGCTTCTCCCGCCCCTTCCTTTTCTCCCTCGACTCCGCAAAACCTTCATCCCGATCCCCACCCCCCCACCCCCGAAGCGAATCGTTTCCCGCCCCCTCCCCTCCCCCCAGCCAATCCCCGCACCGAGAGGCGCCCGCGGCTCGGGGGCGGCGGGCCCCCGCAGGGAGTGTCGCAGGAGGGCCGGGTGGGCGGCGACGCCTCCGCGCAGCCGAGCGAGCCCCGCGAGCTCCAGGGGCGCCAGGCCGACCCCGCCTGCCCCAAACTTCCGTGGGGCCGCGCCAGGTTCACCCCCTGGCGCCCACCTCCGTCCCCTCCCGCGGCGTCCCGGGCGCAGGAGGGGGCGTGGGCGCGGAGGCGGCGGCCCGCGCGGGGATCGCCCGGGGCGGGGTCCCTGCGCCGCGGTCTGCGGGGATCGCCCTCGGAGGGGCCGGTCCACGCCGTGTGCAGGCGGATGTGAGGAGCATGTCAATTCGCGAGCGGGGGCAGCGGATCGGGCTGCTCTTACCGCAGAGCCGGCGGGCGGGAGCAGAGCCGCAGCGGCCGGCCGGCCGGCAGCGGGAACCTGGGACCTCGCCTTCGGACCCCGGCCGCCGTCGCCGCGCGGCGCCCGCAAGTCCCCGGGTAAGAGGGAGTCCCGAACAAAGGCGTGCCGCGACCACCGGCGGCACCCGAGGGCCTGCGGGGCGCGGGCGGGTGCGGGGCCGTGGGCTGGGACGCTCCGACTTTCTGGGCTTGGCGCTCCGCGCCAGATGAACTAAGTGCGGGACGGAGCTCCGCGGATTCACCTGCGTCGGATTACCGGGTTAGTCCCCGGGGAGGCGACCTGGATGGTCCCGGGAACCCCGCGCCCTCGACCCGCTTCTCCTCGCGGGGGCCCGGGATGGGCACAGGGCGAGGGCGCGGTGGCCCGCGCGCGGACCCGGCAGCGAATCGGGCAAGCTGAGGCGCTCCCCGCTGCGGAGCCGTGGGAGGGGGGCGCGCAGGACCGCGGGTTACAGGGGTATGCGGCGAGGAGTGAGTGCGGGCGCGTGGGACCCCCACCCCCACCGCAGCGAGGAGCGGTTGCGGGACCCCTTGGCACAGAGCGGGTCGCTCAGGGAGCACTGCGGGGGCGCGGGGCTGGCTGCCCTCCAGTGCCCCCCTCCCACCTCAGCCGTCCTGTGCTGGGATGCGCCACCGCGCCTTCGACCCTTCCTCTCATGGCAACTTTTTCCTGCTCCAGGCCTTGCCTTGGACCAAGCAGGGTCCAGAGGATCCTGGCAATCGGCGGGGCTTGGAGAGACCCAGAGAGGGTTGGGGAAGCTGCTGCGGCTCAGTGGGACTCAGTGCCCTACTCTGCTTGCTGTGTGACCTTGGACAAGCTGCTGCACCTCTCTGAACCCCAAGATGATGGAGACGTGGTGCCAGGGGGACGAGGTGGGGGCGGCATGAACCGCTTGCCCCAGTCTCTGCACTGGGAATTGGCTGCAGGGAGCTGTGTGCTCACTTCCTGGCAGCGAGCAGGTGTCGGTGTGTGTGAGTCCTGAGAGCTCCCATTCCGACCTGTCCTGTGACCTTGGTGACTCCCGTAGCCCGGTGGCCTCAGTAGCTTCATCTGTGCAATGGGGGTTTGGATCTAAAAGTGTCTGAGATCTCTCCAGTCCCAGCCTCTGTTGACCCCAGCTTGCGGGTGAGGCTCAGAGAAGGTGGGGGTGTGGGGTGCAGCTGGGCAGGGTGACCTTGCCGCTGGGGCGTCCGTGGCTCCCTCCTCTCCGTGGAGGAGGAGGTGGCGGGGCTGTGAGCCCTCTCCCTGCTCGTCCATCATCGTGCCCCAGTCACGCCATCCGGCGGTGGAGAATGACCGCCGAGCCGGCCCTGCGCACCTCTGCTCTGGGCAGAGCTCCCCTGCCCTCACAGAAGGTTCTCACCCAGGTGAGGGGAGGGCAGGTTAAAGGAGGCTTTTAGGGATCTCTCAAGGTCATGCTGTCGCCCTCACCTCGGAGACATCCTCTGTTGGGCAGAGCCCGTGCCACCCACTGGGCCACCCAGCACCCCTTGCCCTGGGAGTCTAACCCAGCTCCTCCTTGCGGTGGGCTCCCAGCCCGTCTCCCCGAGCCGTGGGGTGCTGTGAGCAGAGTCCTGGTTTAAGACAGGAGAGCTGCCAGGTTCTGCCTCCAGGTCGGGTGACCTTGTGTGACTTTGGGCCGGCCCCTGTCCTGCTTTCCTCACTTGCGCGATGAGAGAGTTGAGCTTGGTAACTTCCCCGGGCCCTTCTGGTTCTGCCATTCTGTGGCAGGTGCAAGGGGTTGGTGCGAGCAGGTGGCTGCACTCCCAGCCCGCCTCTCGTCTGTCCCCAGGGCCGAGGCACCTTGAGACAAAGTGCTGGGTGTAAGTGGGGTCCTTTCTACAGCCCCGTGCACCCTTGGAGAGCATCCTCCGTGACCTTGAGGTTTGAGCTTCCGTGACTCAGTTGTTGGAGTGACATGATGGGGCACCTCACTCAGGGCTGTGGGGTTCAGCAGGGAACACGCAAGTGCCAGTCCTCAGCCTGTGTGGCCGTGGTGGCGTGGTTCATGGGGACAGGAAGAGCCCTGTAGCTTGCAGGGAGCCAGCAGCTGTGCGGGGGCCGGGGGCAGCAGGGACGAAGTGGGGACTTGCAGTGCCATCTTCCCTGCTACAGGTCTCCAAGTCCCCTGGGCGACTGGAGCGGCAGCACTGCCGCTCTGTCTGTCTGTCGGTCGGTCAGTCGGTCGGTCTCGGGCCTGCACTGTGGTTCTGCAGGGAGGCCTGCGTGAGAAGGAGACGCAGAGCTTTCTGGTCACCTCACGCCGACTCGCTCGCACCCTCTGTCCACCCGTAATGGTGACAGAATCGGCCTCTTACTCCACTGTCTGGGCCTCCCAGGAATGAGCCGCCTGAGGAGCAGACCGGGTGTGTGTGTGTGTGTGTGTGTGTGTGTGTGTGAGAGAGAGAGAGAGAGAGAGAGAGAGAGAGAGACCGGATGTCCCCGGAGTGAGTGACCAGAGTGGGGGTGGGGGATGGGACTCGCAGCAAGCCAGGCCAGCTGGGCCTACCCACGCTCACCACGTGACCTGAGGTGAGTTGCACCTGGGCCAAACTTTCTCCTGTGTGATGTGAACACCGTTACGTGACTCCAAGTCTTCCAGGCCCTGTTGACTCTGCCTACGCCCAGGCCTGGTGGAGAGGGGCTCCCTGGAGTGCTTCCGGCCTTGTGCTCACCCTCACACCCCCTCCCAGACCTGACTCGGCTTGGTGGGGGTAGGCAGGACAGTGGAGGGCCAGCACTGGTGAAGCTGCCGCTGGCTACACCTGCGTCCCTTAGTGGTGTCCCGGCTGCTCCACTTGTGATCCAGCTCCCTGCTAATGCGCCTGGGAAAGCAGCAGGTGATGGCTCAAGTGCTTGGGCCCCTGCCACGGGTGTGGGAGACCCGGATGGAGTTTCTGGCAGCTGCCTTTGGCCTGGCCCAACTTGGCTGTTGCAGCCGTTTGGGGAGGGAACCAGCCAGTGGAAGATCTCTCTCCTCTCTTTCACTCTGCCTTTCAAGTAAAAATGAATAAATCTTAAAGAAATAGTGACAGCGGTTAAGAGCGAAGGCTCGGCAGGCGGCCATCTCCAGGTTCTTGCTCCCTGATTGCTGTGTGAATTTACGCAAATGACCAAACCTTGCTGAGCTTGGCTGTCTCTCCTATGGAAGCAGGTGAAACTTCCTACCCCTTGGTATTCTCAGGATGTCCCACTGAGACTCCTGGAGGGGGACGGGTTGGTGTCGGGACCGCGGGAGTGGGCTTTGAGGCCCAGTGCTGTCCCAGAGCAGGGCTCTGGTGAGACCGAGGGCGAGGGCTGAGCCCCCAGCCCTGAGATTGTCACCAGGCACCACGCACAGGCTTGCAAGAAGGTGCTGCAACTTCCTGTGTCCTCCTCACGCTGCCCCGGCTGTACCCCACAGCTTCTGTGCATGGGCCTTGCCACAGGGCCGGCCGTGGGCGGGGGCCTTGCAGGAGAGGCTGTGCCTGGGGCTGAGTTAGGGGTGGCGCTGCGGGATCCAGCACAGGAAGAGGCCCTAGGGGTGCTCTCATCCAGGGCTCTGGTTTTGATCAGGAAAAACCAGAAACGCAGAGAGGGGCAGCGTCTTGCCCAGCGCAGCACAGCGCAGCACACGGGCGGCTCCTTCAGACCCTCGGTCCCGCGCTCTTTCCACCCTCCTGGCAAGCACCGCACAGTTATTTTCCATCGTTACAGAGCACGAGGTAAACGGCCGTGACGGCAGCAGAGGGACTTGAATCCTGATGGGAAGGAACCGAATGATCTAGGTACAGGGCTCTGGGTCCAGCGTCCCATTTGGCAGATTGGAACACTGAGACCCGAGATGAAGGGGCTCAACTCAGAGACCCGAGCTTCCAGGCTGCAGCTCTGCCAGTCGTCCTGGGGAAGCCACACTGCTTCTCGTGGGCCAGACGTGCCACACGGCAGTCGGACAGCCAGAATGAGGCTGGGCTGGGCTGGGGCGGGGGGTGGGGTTGGGGCAGAAGGCTGCACCACAGAGACCCCACTTCCAAGGGCGTGCTGTGCTTCCCTGGCCCCCGCTCTGCACTGAGGGGTGACCGCTTGCCGTGTCCTCCAGGACAGTAGCCAGCCCGGCACTCTGGGCTCCAAGTCCCACCTGGGCGGGAGAGGGAGAGGGAGCTCGCAGAACGTGGGCACTTGGTGCCTTCGGATTCTCTGCACCAACTCACCCTTTGTACCTCTGCCCCCCCACGCCCTGATCCCTGAGACAGCCCGTATTGTCTGGAGCTGCCGCCTCCCGGCTCCCAGCTCCCTGGAGAAGCGGGATGTTTGAAGCTCCTGCAGAGAGGCCTAGGAGCAGATGGTCCATTGAACAGGTCTCGGCGGAGACGGCAGAAGCCGCGAGCAAGGCTGGCCTCCTTCCCCGGCCCCCGAGCCGGGCGAGAGGCGTGCACAGTCCTTGGCAGGTCAAGAGCAGCTGCGCCGACTCCGTCCCCTGCCTTTGTCTTGCTCTCTTTCCGATTTTCTTCTCTCCTCCTGCTCCCTTTTTCTCCGCGTCTTGAGACTGGGGAGGGATTGGGAGGAGAGAGTGAACACCCCCCGCCCCGTGGGGCTCTCCCCAGTGGAAATCCAATTCCTGAGCCCGCGGCAGATGCTGGCTGCGTTCACGGCTTTTGTGACTGCCGCCTTGCCTGCGGAACCGCTTCTTAGCACTTTAACAAAGGGCACGTTTGAAAGCCGAGGCGTTTCTGCTGCCACGAGGTTGTGGGGTCGTACTGCAGCAAGCAGCACTCGTGTGGGATACAAGGAAGGACGTCCTGCCCAGGGAACACCCACTCCGGGTGAATCAGCTCAGGGTGGGCAGGGGCGACCGAGGAGGGGATGTGCCAGGATCGCTTGCTGTCCTGGGGACCTGCAGCTTCTCTGCCTGCTGTGGGCCCCTAGTGGCATTAGTGACATCCCTGGAGGTCAGTGCTGTCCTGGTCCCACGGCCCTCAAAGTGACCATCAAACTGGCAGTCACCGGAGACCAGGTAGCTGGAGTTAACGCCCAAGCTCTCAGTGTTATTCCATAGTGGGCTTGGGGGGATCTTGGTCAAGCGATTGAGGGAGGGACAGAGGGTGATGGGAAAGGGAGGGGCCCGGGGCTGGCCCCTGCTCAGCCAGCCCTGCGGCCAGGGCTGGTACTGCAGTGCCCCTAAGCTGCAGCTCACAGCGGGCTGGCCACGGCTGCCAGCCCCACGCCTGCCTCCAGCCTGCTCTCCACCGCTCAGCCAGACTCTGGGGCAGCCGGCTGTTCGGGGACAGATTGCAGCCGGTCCCCGGAGCCCCTCCCCCAGCACATGGCTCCTGGCCCAGCTCCCGGACCTAGGTGGGCTCCCGCATCCGTGCTGTGTCCGGAGCAGACACCTTGTGGCTCCCACCCTGGGGCCCCAGCCCTCCTCGTGTGGGATTGGACTCTGTTCAGCCTTGCTCCTCAGGTGCTGAGGCTGAGCCGCCTGCGAGCCTCAGTGTTCTCACCTGCAGAATGGGGCTGGGACGGTTCTGTGCTTTATAAATAGCTCGTACGCCTCATGGATGCCAGGACTGGATGTGTTCATATTTACATGCAGCGCTAAGAAGAGTGAGCACCTGGCATATGGTGCACTGGGGATCTAGCTGTAGACTGCTGGCGGCGTGTTTCTTCAAACCGAAAGGGCCGCTTTGTAGATCCGCGGCAGCAGGACTGCGAGGGGACGAGGCGGGCTCGGGCTGGATTGGATTAGCAGGATCTAGAACCCAGTGAACCCCTTAGGGTGTTGCCGCCCATGGCCCCAGGCAAATGGTTTCTCCCCATCTGTGGCCTCAGCTGTCCTCATTTGCTGGAGTCCAGAAGACCACCTGTCACCCGCCCCAGGACGTCCTAAGAGTCGGACGAGCTGGATGAGGGTGTGGAGGAACCAGCAGGCTGGCGGGTGCACGGATGGCCTCTTCCTGTCTCCGCTCTGGGCACGTGCAGGCTTCCTGGCCGAGGCCCTGGCATGTGGGGCTGCCTACAAATGGCACCAACCCCCGTGGGCTGCTGTCCCAGAGAGGCCAGTTGGACACTGGGCAGGATCTGCTGAATTTTGCTCTTCCTCGCTTGGCAAGGAAGAGGGATGGTGGCCCCAGCATCCCTGCCGGGGAGCAGGCCTGCTCCTGGACGTGGTCCGCAGCGCACAGGCGGGGCCCTGGGTTCCAGGAGCTGGGGATGCAGACAGGAGCGATGCCTTGGTATGATGTCACTAGAGGGAGCTCCTACCCCTCCCCTCCCAGTTCAGGGAGGCAGGTGGGGGTGGGTGGGGCTGCCCAGGAGCAGAGCCCTGAGTCCCTGTCACATCCGGAACCTTTTCCGGCAGCTGAGTTCCTGTTTGTCCCTTCCCAGGGCGGGAGGTGAAGCCACCCTGCCCAGCTGACAGCATTGGGTTTGTGATCGGGCCGCAGGCCTCCCTGCTGGCCCCAGCGTCCTCTGCCGAGCACCACATGGACGGCCAGGCTGTGGATGCCCAGGCCAGCAGCTGATGCCCGCGGCCCCACAGCGGCCCCACCTGGCCATCTGGGGTAGTGCAGGTCTACATAGGGGAGGCTGTTACTCGGGGCCTTGGAAGTGTCTGTCCCTGAGCTGTCCTCAGCCTCTTGCTGGCAAATGAGGTTGCTTGGCCGAGGTCACCCCCCCCCCCCCACACACACACGCACACTAGCCGTGAGCTCATGGCCTGGGGTCCCCTGCATTTCACCCGCCCCATTCCCCAGGCTTCCCCACGAAAGGCCCTGGCCTTGACCAGAGAGAGGGCAGGGCAGGGTCCTCATTGGTGCCTGTCTCCTGTGACCTTGGTCTTGACCTCAGGTGCTCCTGGAGATCTCGCAGAAGGCTTGAGATTGGGCAGCGGGAGGCCCTGCTCTGGGACGGGGCGTGGAGGCCTTTCCTAGGATGTTTTAGAGCAGACCTGGTCTCTGAGTCAGGGCTGGGTTCGCTCTTAGGGGAAGCCTAGGAAAGAGATCTGGACTGGGAATTCAACAGAACAAACCCGAAATCAAGTCCTGCAGCCCACCAGCCTCTGACTTTGGGCAAGTTGCTGAATCTCTCTGAGCCTCATTCTAAATTGGGATCGGTGTTACACATTATCTTATTTACAAAAGTTTATAAATATCTGTTTACTCTTTTTTTAAAAGATTTATTAATTTTATTTGAAAGTCAGATTTACAGAGAGAGAAGGAGGGGCACGGGGGGGGGGGTGCTATTCCATCCGCTGCACTGATCTGGAGCCAGGAGCCAGGAACTTCCTCTGGGTCTTTCCATGTGGGTGCAGAGGTCCAAGGACTTGGGCCATCTTCTACTGCTATCCCAGGCCACAGCAGAGAGCTGGATCGGAAGTGGAGCAGCCAGGACTAGAACTGGCGCCCATCTGGGATGCCAGCTCTGCAGGCGGTGGCTTTACCCGCTATGCCACAACGCCGGCTCCAAAGTTCTATTTACTTCTAGAAGCAGCTTTACTGCAATACAGTCCACCCATTTAAAGGGAGCTTAATCTATTCACAGGATTACGAAACCATCACTGCAATCCAATTCCAGAGCTTTTCCCAACCCCCCCCCCAAGAAGTCAAGTGCACATTCCCAGCCATTCCATGTTCTCCGTCCCCCCAGCCCTAACCGACCCCTCATCTACTCTCTGTCTCTGTAGATTTACCTCTCCTGGCTGTTTCGTGTCAGCAGGATCATGCAACACAGGATTTTTTTTTGCCCTTATGCAGTGCTTTCAGGGTTCACCCATGCTGTAGCCTGGCTCCGAATCTGTTGCTTCTCACTGCCGAGCACTCCGGAGTAAGGCTGTACTGCTCTGTGTGTGCCCATCTCTGCCGGTGACATCTGCGCTGATTCCACTCTGCAGCTGCCACAGAGAACGCGGCCTTGAGCGTCTGCATAAAGGTCTCCAAGGACAGGCCTTCTTTTCCTCTTGGGTTTACACCAGGGCTGGCGTTGCTGTCCGCCACGGCGGACCTATTTCAGAAGGATCTATGTCCCTTATTAAGCCCGGCTCTAAGTTCTTTTGAGTGTGGATTATTCCTTTAGCTGCCGCAGCAGTCCTGCTGGATTCCAGGCCCTGGGACCAGGTCTGTGCAGCCCGCTGTGTGGCGCCCTCTGCGGTAGGAGCTGCAGGGTCTCTGTTGTATGGAGGAGGGAACAAGCCCACCTCAAGGAAAGGACAGCGTCAAGATCACCAGGCTGGGCGGTGGCAGTGGGAGGAGCTGCTTGAAGGCTGCCTGGGCCCAAGACTGCTCACCTGCCTGATGGGGGCTTCCGAGAGGAGCTGGAGCCCGGGAGACCAGGGCGGGCGGGTCTGCGCGGCTGGGCTCTGCCTCTGTCTCCCCTCTTCCTCCCTGCGTGCAGGGCCGCACTGCATGCCGGGTGCTGCCTGTGCACAGGCTCTGGGCTGCAGGCTCCAGAGACGTTGACAGATTGGAGCCTCACTGTCGCAGCGGGCCCGGGCGGCAGGCGTGCCTGGAGAGAGGGGGGCGAGGGCTCGGCAACCTTCCCCGTCACTGGGTGCAGACTCGGTCTGCAGGCTTCGCTGTTCTAGCCTCTGGCGCCAAGAGCTCCCCGCCCCTGTTCCTGTCACTATTTTTAAGCTCCGTGGGCTCCATGAGCTGCCTGCCCTGACCCGTCTTCACCGTGCACCTTTCTCCTGATGGAGCCCAGAGAGCTCGTGCGGGCTCCTTTTCACTTCACAGCTCCGACCGCCCCCGTCGGGAGCCCAGAGCTGGGCCCGTGCCTACCTGGGAGGAGGCCAGGTGGCAGGCAGCAGGGGCAAGGACCGTGAGGCCAGAGAGCCGGAGACCCTCAGGGCGGGCGAGGTGATCCCGAAGTTCACCGGGGTCAGCGCCAGGTCACCACCCAAGTCCCATCTGTGATGTCCCTCGTGGTAGTGGTCCAACCACAGCATAAAGGTTGCTTTGGGGGATGGCGTTGTGGCACAGTGAAGTTGCCAGTTGCAGCGCCGCCTTCCATATCGGAGCACCAGTTCAAGTCCTGGCTGCTCCGCTTCTGATCCAGCTCCCTGGGAAAGCAGCAGAAGATGGCCCAAGCCCGGATGGCGTTCCAGGCTCCTGGCTTCAGCCTGGCCCAGCCCCGGTTGTTATGGCCATTTGAGGAGTGAACCAGTGGATGGAAGATCTCTCTCTCTCCCTCCCTCCTTCGCTCTGCCTTTCAAATAAATAAATAAGTAAATAAATATGGTTTTAAGAATTTTTTCAGTTATTGTTTGAAAGAGAGACAGAAGCAGAGACAGGCATCATCTAGCCACTGATCTGCCGTCGCCCCAGATGCCTTCAACAGGTTGGCCTATGGGTCACGCACAAGTCCAGAGGTCAACCTGGGGCTCCCGATGGATGGCAAGACTTGAGCCATCAGCTGCCGCCTCCCAGCGTGCACCTTAGCAGGAAGCTGGAATCAGGAGCAGAGCAGGGCCTTGAACCCAGGCGCTCCAACATGAGATGTAGGTATCTCAAATTCTTTTTTTTTTTTTTTTGACAGGCAGAGTTAGACAGTGAGAGAGAGAGAGAGAGAGAAAGGTCTTCCTTTTCCCTTGGTTCACCCCCCAAATGGCTGCTACGGCTGGCGCGCTGCGCTGATCCGAAGCCAGGAGCCAGGTGCTTCCTCCTGGTCTCCCATGCCGGTGCAGGGCCCAAGCACATGTGCCATCTTCCACTGCCTTCCCGGGCCGCAGCAGAGAGCTGGCCTGAAGAGGAGCAACTGGGACAGAACCTGGCACCCCGAGCGGGACTAGAACCCGGGATACTGGCGCTGCAGGCGGAGGATTAGCCAAGTCAGCTGCGGTGCTGGCCCAAATTCTTTTTTTTTAAAGATTTATTTTTTATTTGAAAGATATAGTTACACACAGAGAGAGGGAGAGACAGAGAGGTCTTCCTTCCACTGGTTCACTCCCCAAAGGGCCAAAGTGGCTAAATGTAGGCCACACTGAAGCCAGGAGCCTCTTCCGGGTCTCCCACGCATGTGCAGGGGCCCAAGCACCTGGGCCATCTTCTGTTGCTTTCCCAGGCCATAGCAGAGAGCTGGATCGGAAGTAGAACAGTGGGATGCCGGCACTGCTGGCAGTAGCTTTACCTGCTACACCACAGCGCCGGCCCCTCAAATTGTGTCTTTTTTTTTTTTTTTTTGACAGGCAGAGTGGACAGTGAGAGAGAGAGACAGAGAGAAAGGTCTTCCTTTGCCGTTTGTCCACCCTCCAATGGTCGCCGCGGTGGGCGCGCTGCGGCCGGCGCACCACGCTGATCCGATGACAGGAGCCAGGTACTTATCCTGGTCTCCCATGGGGTGCAGGGCCCAAGCACCTGGGCCATCCTCCACTGCACTCCCGGGCCACAGCAGAGAGCTGGCCTGGAAGAGGGGCAACCGGGACAGAATCCGGCGCCCCGACCGGGACTTAGAACCCGGTATGCCGGCGCCACAAGACGGAGGATTAGCCTAGTGAGCCGCAGCACCGGCTGAATTGTGTCTTAACTGCTGTGCCAGACACCTACCCTGACCTCAACTTGAATGCCTCTTGTGAGGATCATTCATTAGCCCTTATGGCCACTGGCCCCATTTCGGACGGTGCTGACCATGCAAGAAAATTTTTCCTCATTTGAAATCTGTTCTCCTACACCGTGAAGAAGGGAGCTGCCCCCAACACACACACACACACACACACACAGTTCGGCTTGTGGCTCCGCCCTCCCTGCCTTCCTGGGGAACCACACACATGGCGGGGTCCTGGGCTGGGCCGAGCCGTGAGGCTCCCCGCTCCTCCCAGGGGCCTTTGCTTGGGCCGTGGAGCACCGTGGGAGGAGCCGGGTTTAGACGCCAGCGGCCTTTCCCGCAGCACACAAGTGACGGAGTCAGCAGTACAGAAAGAGACGCGCTGAGCTCCGTGCGCGGAGACCGCGCTGTGTCGGCCGCGTCCCCAGCACCTGGCCCTGCAGCTTCAGCCCGAAGTCACCCACAGAGATTCAGAGAAACCCCCCAGCCCCAGGATCCTGCCAGCTCAGAAGTGCTGGGGGAGCCGGGCTCCACACTCCCAGCTCTGCGACCTGGACCAGTCGCTTCCTCTGGCCCGCTCCGTCGGGTGGGAGCGCGTCCTCCTGCCCATGCCCTGCTGGCTGGGGTCCCAGCAGCTGAGCGAGGGGCGTGGTCCTCTCCCTTCCCCTGTGACCTGGCCGGGACGTGGCCTCTCTCAGATGGTGGCTGGGCACTGGTGGCTACAGCTCGTACAAGAGCGCACCTGGCTGGGGCCGCGCTCCGCGGAGCAGGGCCCCTGGAGCTGGGCGGGGCTCTGCCACCTCGCCAGCTGTCATCCCTGCAGTGGGGGGGGGGGCACTTGGGGCTGTAGTTGGCAGGCACTGCCCGGCATCCCTGCCTGACCTGCCTCCTGCCTGGAGCCGCTCACCTGCTCCTGGGCCACCTCTCCGCTTCCTTGAAAGCTCGGGCTGTCCTCGTCCTCGCTGGGGGCCGCTGGGGGCCGCTGTGCTGCAGCTTCCACGCGCCCTCACCAGGGGCTCCTGCAGACGCCAAGGTGACGGACACACGGTGTGCCCTGTCGGGGCCTGGCCTTTTCCTCTGTGCCGTCCCCCAGCGCCTGGTCAGGCCGGAGCCCTGACCACAGCGGGGCTGGGTGTGGGTGGCAGCTGCAGGCGGGGCCGGGGCCTGGCAGGGTCTGGGCAGAGACGCAGGGCAGAAGCCAGCCACAAGGCCCTGGCTCTGAAGAGAGGAGTTGGACCTCCAGAAGACCAGCTGGGCGGTAGCTGAGCACATGGAGGAGGAGGAGGGAGTTGTAAGAGAGGCCTGGATTCCCCCAGCAAATAGGGAAAAAGGCACTGAGCTCAGCGGGGGCCGCAGTGCAGAGGTGGTTGGAGAAGCCACCACCCCGTCCCCACCGGAGCTGTCCCCTGCACCTCCGCCTTGCGCCCTGCACTGCCGTGCCCATGGCGCAGATGGAGTACCGAGGTCCAGCACCCTGCCCAAGGTCATTGGCTAAACGCGGCAGCAGAGCTGAGACGTGAGCCCAGGTCTGCCTGCCCAGAGCCAGGTGCGAATCCACCCCTTGGCTGCACTTGGTGTTTCCTTTGGCACCTGCTCCTAGGAGCTGGCTCCGAGGTCTGGAACCACATCGAATTCCAAGTCCGTTTGCCAGTTTGAAATTTTCCCCCTCGCTGCTCCTCGACTCCAGGCAGCTGGCATTTAAGGCCAGGCTTTGTTCCCCTCCCTCCTGTCTCCCAGGCCTGTCCCAGCCCCCCCCCCCACCCCTTCTTCCGGAATCTGTGCCCTCGGGCTTGCGTGACCTGCTTTAGTTGCTGAGATCTGAGCTGTCAGCGTGTGGGGTATGGGACATCTCATCTGGAGGTGATTGGCCAGCGCCCAGCGGGGAAGAAGGCCGCCGTGGCAACGGGGAGACATCCTCCCAGGGTGGGTCGTGCACAGCAGGGAGCCAGCTGGGCTCCCCAGACTTCTGATCTCCCCCAGCCCCCAGCTTGGCCCTTGGATGTGGTCGTCTGTGATTTGGGGCTGCAGCTCTTCCCAGCCTGTAAGGAATGGGACTCTGCTCTCCCCTGCTTTGCCTCAGTGTCTTTATCAAATGCGGGTGAAACGAGACGCAGTGTTGGCATTTAGTGGGCATCGCTGATGGTGTCTTCTCCCCACCCCCACCAGCCCCCCACTCCTGGCAATGCTCCCCATGCCGCCCAGGCCTTTACGAGATCCACCCCCCCACACACACATGCATGCAAGATACCCACGCCCTCCCAGAGTGCACTTTTTGTTGGGAAGGGGTGGAGTCCTGAGCTGGACACCAGTTCAAGGTCACAGTAAGGCCTGGGGCAGGCTAATCCCTGAGCCTCACCTGTCGCCTCCGCCGAGTGGCAAGAATCCATGTGCCTGGCTGCCACCCAGGCTGAGCCATGTCCTCCCGCCTTGAGCTGCCTGGAGCAGGGTTGGGTTTTATCCCTGGTACCCTCAGCTCTCACAACAGAGCCGGAAATAGGATTTGGAGTAAACGGAAGTGGGGATTGGACCAAGGAGTGGATTTGAAACGGACAGGTTGGGGCAGGCTTTCAAGGTCGGCTCAGGGGACTCCTGCTGCACGCCCTCAGTAACGAGAGGCATCGGCTTCGCGCCTGCTTGGCTGTGACCTTCTGGAGCCTCTGCCTGGTGTAGACCCCCATCTCTCTGTCCTGGGTAGGGGACCCCGAGAGACCCGCCCCCTGCCCTCTGACCCTCTCAGGCCCTGGGTGAGGGGCTGACGCAGACAGGTGCAGCTCCGGCCCCCGGGTCTCTTTCCCGGCCTCTCAGGGGGAGCTTGGTGGACAGGGGTTGTGAGAGGCGAGGGCGCCGTGCCCCATGAGTGCCCCCCTCCACGCTGCCAGGCCGGGCAGCCAGGCTGTCGCCGTAGGGAGGAGTCGTGGGACCCAGCGGGAAATGAACACGCACTTCTACCTCGCAGCCCTCGGGGTCCACGGGGAGCAGAGCCGCCCACACCGGTAACTGCGACACCAGGCGGAAGTGACAGGGTCCCCAGGGCTTGCGGTCCCCGGGCCTTGTGGTCCCCCAGCCTGCAACCCGTGCCCTCTCAGACAGGGCCTGGGCAGGCAGCCAGCATCCCTGGCTCGCCTAGTGCTGCAGCTTGCACTGTTGGGTGCACGCGGTCCGTCCAGCCGCATGGGGAGGGGACAGGAAGGCAGCATCTGTCCAGGGCCCGCCTCCTGCAGCCCATGGGCTGATAGGGTCCTGTGAGGCGGGCACCCACCTGTCTGCAGCTGAGGTGACACCCAGAGAGCACTTCTGCCAGCAGACCGCTCTCAGGCGCCCCCATGGCAGGTGCACCCCACTCCCACCCTGAATCTCAGTGGGAAGGTCAAGTCCTCCTCAGAGGATGGGCAGGGGGAGAGCAGCCAGGTGTCTGGGGCCTCATCCAGGTCCCCAGCTTCCTGCTACCTTTAGAGACTGGGATGGCCCTCAGCAGCAGGGGCTGGTGGCCCCGGTCTCTGCCAAGCCCCAGGCTCTGTTCTGTAGGGTGACCCACGTCGTGGTGTGTCTTCCCCTTCCCATTGTCCCTGTACAGGGCCTTCTAGACAAGGGGTGTGGCCGGAGACCCCCGGTTCTCCTTTCTCTGGGCCTCTCACGTTCCCGCACATGGCCGGGCAGCCCCTGTGTGCACACTCACACACACGTGTACACGCACAATGCACTTGTCGGCACCTGTGTGTGCATGTCCACACGTGCACATGTGGAGTTTGTACGCATGGTGCCCACACACGTGTGGGTGCACGTGCATGCACACGCAGCCTTTCTGATGCTCCCGCCATGTCCCCCGGCCCTGCCGCCTGCCCCTTGCTGCTAGTCCAGCAGCTGTTCCGCTCCATCGCTTGGCTAATGGAGCCGCCCTCCGCCTGCAGCCTCCTGCCACGCTCACCTGCTCCTTCCAGGCTGTGGGCATTCACTCAGCCTGGAGTCGGTCCGCCTGGCTTCGGTGCCCAGTGAGTGCTGAGGGGCGGGGTGTGGGTGCTGGGTGCAGACTCGGGAGACACAATAGGGGCACCCCTGGCCCAGAGGAGGGCGTGGCAGGTGCAGGAGCAGCTCCTGGTGTCGTAACCTCCTTCTGGTCAGCAAGGGCATCTGCCGGCCACCAGCCTGCCCCCATCCCGCCTCTGCCCTCCCCACTAACCTGCAACGCCCCCCACTGCTCACACACACACACACACCCACACCAGAGCACACCCGCCATTCCACACACCCTGCGTCTCATGACGCACACAGCACACCACACACTCACACACCATGCACTCCCGCATGCCACACGCCCCACACGCATGCGCATATGAAGGATTTGCCCCCCAGGGGCACTGCTGCTCCTAACATTTGATAGAGAGGAGACTGCAGGACTCTTGGTGGATTTTAGCACAAGATGAAGGTGGGTGTCTGGGGTGACGGGGGCCAGGGAAGTGGCACACGTACCGCGATTTCCGCATGGCTCGGCCTCCACGAGTCTCTCCTCTGCGTGGCTCCCAGCCGGTCCATGCGGCCCTACAGCTCTGTTGATGGCTGCCTCCCTCCCAGCCAGGACCCCAAGTCTCCGGCTCTGTTCCTGTCCCAGTGCATCCACACACCAAGGACTCCACACACACTCTAGGGCAAGGCTGCTGGGCCCAGCTGGTGCACCCCCACTCCTGCCACCTCCTCCAGGCAGCCCCTGGCCTGCTGGCCCTAAGCTCCCATCTGCCCCACCCTGTCACCCATGTCATCCTTTGCTGAGTCCCGATGGCTGTCTGTGGCTGTGAGAGAAACTGTAGGGTGCTGGGAAGGGGGGCTGTGCATGAAGGAGACAAGAAGGCACGGGTCTGGGCGGGCAGCTCCCCCTTGAGCTGTCTGGACTCCATGCTCCTCAGCTCTCCTGTGGGTGCTGGGCTCAAGCTGCATCCCTGGCTGGGGTAGCAGAGGCAGAGGCACCGAGGGGCCTGGCCTGACCAGCACCCTCACTGCCTCACCCTACATGGCTTAGCCATTGCGGGGGATGCGCCCAGTGTGTCCTGGCCCAGGAGCGTGAGGGCGGGGTCAGAGGCAACATTAGGCCCTTATCCGTGTCATGTTGTGTCCCATGGTGGCGCGCGTCTTCACTTTCCATCCTGGGCCTTGGACGGTGTCGTCTGTAAGCTCGCCTGAGCGCCTGCAGGCCTGGCCTTGCTGGCCTGTGATGTTGGAGCGTGCGGGCAGGTGGAGGCTCAGAGAGAAGAGTGTGCACAGGTTACGGGGCCTCCCCCCGCAGCTGCCCGGAAGGCAGGGGGGCAGGGATCGTTAGCCCTCACAGGTACAAGCTGTGGCCCAGCCAGGCTAGTGGCCCTGCCCAGGCCACGCCCTGGCCTCAATCCCAGCACCCGGATTCTGAGCTTCCGCACCGGGGCCCTCCCCTTGGGTGCCCTCTTGGGCAGGCTGGGACTTGCTGATCTCAGCACATCTGCAAGAAGAGGAAAACGAGTCGCTGCAGCAGGCGAGACGGAAGGTTGACCCCGGGAAGCAGAGGCCCGCCCGGCCTGGCCCAGGAAGCTCATCAGGCCTCGCTGCAGAAAGAACTCAAACAAATGGGCAATTTATTTTCAAAATGAGCTGGAAAATTAATTCCTGGAAACTTTATCCTCTGCCTCCCAGGACCAAATATTGGGCTGGCGCTTCGGTGCCAAAAATGAAGACATGAATTCATCCTAAGTATTGATGTTTGAGCCTGCTGGCTTCCGTGAGCGGCATCTCGCTGGTTAACCTATTTCCATCTCATTACTTTGGCCTCTGCAAACACAGTGCCGGGAAGGATGAAATGAGCTGAATCCAGTCAGCGCTCCATTATCCACATTCATCAGGGCCGGGGCTGAGTGGCCATAATCCGCAGAAGTGCAGTCCCCAGGTCATAGCGGATCGGTTTGGGTGGCAGTTGGTGGTGACTGTGTGTGCGTGTGTGCATGTGTGTGTGCACATGTGCGGTGCACCTGTGTACACTTGTGCTGTTGGTTTTTTTTTTTATTTGAAAAGCAGAGACACAAAGAGAGCTGGAGACAGAGACTCATAGACAGAGGTCTTGCATCTACTGGCTCACTCCCCAAATGCCCACTACGGCTGGGGCCTGGCCAGGCTGAAGTCAGGAGCCAGGAACTCCATGCAGGTCTCCCGTGGGGGGTGGGGGCAGGGCTCCACGTACTTGAGCCCTCACCTGCTGTCTCCCAGGGCGCACATGACAGGAAGCTGGGCTCAGGAGCAGAGCTGGGACCCAGACCCAGGCTCTGGCATGCGGTGCCGGTGTCCCGAGCCACATCTTAACCACTGGGCCAAACGCCCACCCTGCACATGAACTTTCAAAGAGAAAACAGATCCGAGTTACTGGATGTGGGACCAGGTCCCTTCAGAAGACGGTCACTGGGGAGGGCACCTCAGGAGGCTGGGAGCCCGCGGGAGGAGAGGGTGGTGCTTCAGGGTCCCCGAGCAGGTTCGAAGCAGGGGGCAGGGGGCCAGGAGTGGGTGCTCCGTGGGGGAGGGGAGGTCCTGGTGGCCTTCCCAACTTGGCGCAGGCAGGGGATTCCTGGGAGGGGGATGTAAACCCCCTCCTTGGTTCTTGCTTTTCAAGGCTGGGGACAGGACCCAACTCCTGCGGTGCCAGGGGTAGGGGAAGGACAGGCTTCAAGTGTGAAAGATACAGAGGCTGCGCAGTGCAGCGTCCGCCAGCCCCTCCTCTGCCCGCTCCCCTCCAACGTCATCAGCTCCCTTCGCCTCCTCCCAGAGCATGCTGGGAAGATCTGAGCAGGTGCACACTTGTGCCTCACGCACTGACTCCCGTGCTAAGAGTCTCCCTGGAGATCCTTTGATGCACACACAGAGGATGCTCCTGTGCACCTGAGCCTTCTTGACGCTCCCAGCTGGGCCGGCTGTGGGCGGAGCAAAGATGCCCAGAGCAGCACATCCCTGAACTGCCCTGAGTGTGCGTGCGTGTGTGTGTGCGTGTGTGTGTGCGAGGTCGCCTCGCCTGTGCCCCACCCGGGGTGTGACTCCCCTTCCAGCCCACTCCATAGGGGGCTGTCATTCAAGCCCCACTTTGGCCTGGGTCCAGGGGAGGCCGCAGAGCTCTGAGCACCTCTGGGTGTCTGGAGTAAGGAAGACAGAGCCAGACAGATGCTCTTTCTGCTGATTATCAGAGTTCCTAGAGGCAGGGGGAGGGGCGGCCCCTTCCCGGGGCTCTCACCTGCCACAGTCCCGCCTGCCTGCCAGCTGCCCTCTGCTTTTGCTCTGTTCCTGCGTGACAGAGGGGAGGAAGGGAAGGGTAAAGCGTCAGTCCGCCAGGCTGACGTCACGTCTCCCCAAGGGCTCTTACCTGCTCCCCACCCCTCGGCAGGTGCTCGGTGCGTGGAGGTGCAGCATGTTCCAGCGGCTGTGCGGTGACTCTGACAGCTCAGCCCTGCCTGCCCGGGCCCAGCCTCTTGGGGTCCCGGTGCTCCTTGTCCTGGGGCCGCTTGCAGAGTGTTGATTGCCCGGGGGCAGGGCGAGCAGAGGAGAGTCTGCGTGGCGGTGCGCCCTGTGTGCAACCGCCCGCTCCAGCAGGGAAGCCCTTCAGTCTGTTCCCTGATGGCCCCCAGGCTGCTCTGTCTTCAGCCCAGAGTGCCTGCAGCCCCAGTCTCCCTCCCCAGGCGGCTGCGTGCCCTCGCTGGCTGACGGCATCATTGCACGCTCTCCTGCTCGGGTGGTTCCGAGCGGAGGCACCCACTTTGCCCTGGGAGGCCCTGGAGTTCCGGTGCATTTATCATCCTCAGTGCTGCCAGCTGCTTGCCCTGCCCTGCACTGCCCGGCGGCCCGAGCCCCATGGGAAGAAGTGGTGGATCCCCAAGGATTCGGCTTTCCCTCCCGCTGTGAGCAGGGAGCTGGATCGGAAGCGCGGCAGCCAGGTCTCCAACCCGTGCTCCGAGCTGGGATACTGCCGATGCAGGTGGCAGCTCAACCCGCTGCACCACAAGGCCAGCCCTGGATTTTCTGTCTGCTCTCTCTACCGGCTGGACTGAGAGCAGGTGGGGAGGGGCAAGGGGACAGTGGGAGACTGGCCTGGAAGGGCAGCCCCTGGGGGCCTCCAGCAGCAGCTGGGAGGGGCGGGGAGAACTGGAGCTAAGGGCACAGGGCAACTTGCCATCTGTCTCACTCCTTCCTGTGGGGCGGGGCTGGCACAGGTGGGTGCTGGGGTCACGAGGGCAGCCTTGGGGACACAGGAGAGGGTTGTTTGGGCTGGGGGCGGATTCTGGCTGCTGGAAGGGCATGGGGTCCCCCTGCAGCTCCATATCATCTTGCGGAATCCCAGCCTCTAGGCAGTCAAAGCCTCGTGTGCTGGTTGCCAGGTGGATCTCTCAGCCATCCGAGAGAAACCACCCAGGGCCACCCGGCTCAGGGGTACGTCGGCCTCCTGTAGCCCCGAGCCTCTGGGCAATGAGACGAGGGTGGGCAGTGTTCACACACACACACGCACACACACACACACGCCAGGCCTCCCTCCCTTCCCACCTCTCCCTAGCTGGGTGGCCCTGGGGAGGCCACTTGCCCCAGGCATCAGTGACGTCTGTGAAATGACAGGAGGTGACCCAGGGGTCTCTGAGCCTGTCCTGTGTGTGTACCACACTCACCTTACTCATCTGTGTACCACACAGTTATTGGAAGCCTGGTGATGCCAGACCCCATGCTCTGTGCTAGGGCTGGGGTTGGCCACGTAGACGCTGGCCGTTCCGTCTCTGTGTTGCAGTGTAACAGCAGCTGTGGAGAACCCAGAAATCAATCAGCCCAGTTTGTCTTAATGAAAAGTAGGTGATGGGCTGGATTTGGGCTGTGGGCCATACTCACCAAGCCCTGCCCCAGAGCGGCAGAGGTGAGCACAGAGATAGGGTCTCTGCTTGAACAGTCACAGGTGGGAAGGCAGGGGGCTGGGCCTTGAGCGAGTCTGGGTGGGGTAGGGGGGGTGGGCAGGAGGGGAACAGGGAAGTCCTGTGGGGGCTCAGTTAGGGGGGAGGGCATGGCATGGGCAAAGACCCTGAGGTTGGGCAGGGTAACACAGTGAATTCAGGACGTGGCAGCAGGCGTGTGTGTTGCTGTTAGAGACACGGAGGCGGGTCTGTAGCCTGGTCTGGAGTTGGGACAATGTAGAGACTTTTCTCCAATGGTTTCTGTTTCTTGTGCTGAAGGCGGGGGTGGGGGCGGGAGCGGCAAGTCTGTGGAGGTGGGAGGTTTGGCGTTTCTGTGGAAGGAGCAGAGGCATCTCCCAAGGTTTCTGGGTGGTGCTGTGCACGTGGGAGTCATTGGGCATTTGTTGCACCAGGCCCTCCCCAGGGTGCTCAGGGCGCCGGGGCAGCCGTGGAGACTGGCAGACGGTGGGACTT
Organism: Oryctolagus cuniculus; assembly: GCF_051225735.1. NCBI lineage: Eukaryota > Metazoa > Chordata > Mammalia > Lagomorpha > Leporidae > Oryctolagus > Oryctolagus cuniculus. The sequence goes on along the minus strand of NC_142879.1, from coordinate 18,400,051 downwards.
CGCCAGGGCTGGTGTTTGGCCTGGCGAAGGCCACGGAGAGTGTGGGAGTTGGGAGGGAGTTTTAGCCACGAGGACCACGGTGGGAAGTGAAGGCAGGGAGGACGCCAGAGCGGGTTCTTGGGATAGAACATTCTAGGCTGCGGGAGGCGGTGAGGGAGGGGTCTGTGTCATAGATCTATGGCCGGACACTGGGAGAACGCACAGCAGGGACAGGGGATGAGTCTGGGAGGCCAGCAGGGGCCAGGCCTGGAAGCCACAGGGACAGTGTCCACCAACCAGTCTGGCTGCAGCGTGGGGGTGAGGTGAGCGTGGAAGATTCCAGATGGGTCGCCATCCCGTTCTCCACTGGAGCCGTGGGAACCGGCTGAACGTGGAAGACGTGAGTCAGGCTCAGGTTTGCAGATGCCTTGCACGTGGTGGGGACTCCCTACCCACGAGTGGGAAGACGGCCCCAAGGCTTCCAGTCCAGACCTGGCGTCCTGTAGTGGGCCCTGAACCCGCCCTCTCTGACTCTGGCCCCGCCTACCACGCTGCACCTGCCTCTCATCAGAGGCCAGCGTCTCAAGCATCTCACGATTCCCTGGCTGTCGGGGAGCTGCAGCCTCATGGTCTTGTGGTTTTTACTTCCCATGGAGGCTACAGCGGCGGCACCCAGGGCTGGAGCTGGGGCCAAGGCTGTGGAGTTCTTCAAGGCAAAGCTGAAGCCAAGGAGAGGCTCCCGCTCACCAGGCTGGCACTTGGTCAAGGACGTAAAGGTCAAGTCTGTGCAGGAGATCCGTGTCCGTGCCAGTCAGGCGGTCCGACATCATTGGCTGTTCCTGGGGGTCCCCTGGACGGGGAGGCTTTGCAGATCCTGCCACTGTGGAAGCAGCAGGCCAGGGTCAAGGCATTCATCACCATCGAGGACTACCACGGCCGTGTCGGCCTGGGTGTGAAGTGCCCCGAGGAGGTGGCCACTCCATTTGAGGGGCCACCACCCTGGCCAAGCTCTCCACGGGGCCTGAGCCCAGGGGTGACTGAGGGAGCAAGGTGGGCCAGCCCCACAACAAGCCTTGCAAGGTGGCTGGCGGCGGGGCTCTGTGCTGGTGCCTCACCCTGACCCTGGGGCAGTGGCACTGCCGGCTGCTACCCCACTGCCATCCCAGGCAACTGTGCCATGGTGGTCTTTGATGCCGTCCCCAAGGCTACAGCTGTCTGACCCCTGACCTCCAGAAGACACTGTGGGCCCAAGTCTCCACCTTGCAATGCCCTGCACTACAGTCCGCAGAGGACAGAGCCTAAAGCCGTGGCTACCAGACGGGATTTTACACAAGAAAAAAATATAGTGAATTAAGACTGTTTTTTTTAAAAAAAAAAAAAAGTGGTTGTGGCTCTGGGCCCCGGGAAAGCTGCTTTGTGAACCATCCTGGCCCTCAGTAGTTCCCCTCTGGTCTTTCCTGGGTGCAGGCGCTGCCACTGGCTGCCATCCCCACCCCGACCCCGAATGACCCCGGGCAGCTTCCCGCTACTCCAGGGCGAGTGGAACTCCTTGATGTGGCTGTGAGCCTGGGCTTGCTCTGCCCAGCCCGCTGGCCTCGTTCTCACCGGTGCTCACTCCTCCCCAGCCGCCCTGGCTGCTTCCTGCCCCGGCTCTCGGCGTGGGCTGCTCCCATCCTCAGGCCCCTATTCAACCCTCAGAGCCCAGGAAGGCACTGTTGCTCTCCCAGATGTGGCCGCCTCCAGGCCCCCGCCTCACATTCACGTGTGTGATGGTTTCGTCTGCTGTGTTGTGAATCCCGCGAGGTGGAGTGAGCAATGGAAGCGTCTCTCACATTTTCATCCCCTGCATTCATACGCTGGTCTGGACCCAGATCCTTTCTTGGGTGCTGCCCCAGGAACCAGGAGGCAGCGGCAGGTGTCTGAGAGGTGGTGGGGAGCAGACACGGGGAATCCGGAACGAAAGACCCCAGGAGCCCCCGGCCGACTTTGCACTTGACGGAGAAGGAAGCAAAGCTTTTCTCCCAAGATCTGGACAAGACAAGAATCCCCACTCTTCTCACCTGCGCTTGGCTTTTCCTGGAGGTTCTAGCCAGGGCAATGAAGGAAGAAGAAATAAAAGGCGACCAGATTGGAAAGGAAGATGTAAAATTATCTCCATCTGCGTGATTGTTCATGTAGAGAATCCTAAGGACTCCGCACACACACACACTCACACACACACTACAAAACAACGTTGGAAGAAATGCCAGCTCTGAATAACTGCAGGGACTGTGTAAAGTGCTGACGCTCATTCACTCATTGTTAGGATGGTATATTCCCCGTGCTGATCTGCAGATTCAACACAGTCTCTATCAAAATCCTTGCTGGCTCTTTTATGGAAGATAAACCAGCTGATGCTAAAAATCATATGGAAATGCAAAGGGCCCAGAAACCCAAAGCAGTCTTTTCTTTTAAAGAATTATTTATTCATTTGAAAGAGACACAGAGAGAGATACAAAGATCTTCCATCTGCTAGTTCACTTCCCAAATGGCTGAAACAGCCAGGGCTGGGCCAGGCTGAAGCCAGGAGCCAGGAGCCTCCTCCAGGTCTCTCACATGGGTGCAGACACCCAAGCACTCGGACCATTATCCTCTACTGCTTTCCCAGGTGCCTTAGCAGGGAGCTGGGTAGGAAGTGGAGAGGCCGGGATTTGAACCCACGTCCATATAGAATGCTGGCATTGCGGGCAGCGGCTTAACCTGTTGTGCCACAGTGCCAGCCCCCAGAGCAGTCTTAATAAAAGAAGATCGTTGGAGGTCTCAAACCACCTCAAAACTTGCTGTAAACCTCCAGCGATCAGACGGCGTGGGGCTGGCATCAGGTTGGACGTGCACATCAATGCCTCAGTTGAGAATCTAGACGTGAACCCTTGTGTTTCTGGTAGGTTGACATCGGACAGGGACACGTTAGTTTTTTCAGTAAAGAATGATCTTTTCGTAAATGGTACTGCATCAAAGAGATAGCCATATGCGAAAGAATGAATTTGAATCCTTCCCTACACCGAGCACAGAAAGTAGCTCAGAGTGTCTCGTAGACCTGAATGTAAGAACCACAGCTATGCGACTCCTGTAAGACACCGCGGGAGCGACTCTTGGTGACCTTGGGCCGGGTGGTTTATTTTGACAGGCAGAGTTAGACAGTGAGAGAGAGAGACAGAGAGAAAGCTCTTCCTTCCGTTGGTTCACCCCCCAAACGGCCGCTACGGCTGGCACTACACGGATCTGAAGGCAGGAGCCAGGTGCTTCCTCCTGGTCTCCCATGCGGGTGCAGGGCCCAAGCACCTGGGCCATCCTCCACTGCCTTCCCAGGCCACAGCAGAGAGCTGGACCAGAAGAGGAGCAACCGGGACAGAATCTGGTGCCCCGAGTGGGACTAGAACCCAGGGTGCCGGCGCCGCAGGCGGAAGATTAGCCCAGTGAGCCACAGTGCCGGCTGGGTGGTGGTTTCTTAGATACAACAGCAACAAAAACAGCAGATAAGTTGGACATCATCAAAGCGAGAAAACATGTGTGTTTCCAAGGATGCCATCAAAAATGAAGACAGCTCTAGAATGGAAGGAAAGCCTTGCAAACCTTGCCCTTGACAGGCACTGGTGTTCAGAACATGTCAAGAATTCTTACAACTGAATAGTACGAAGACTCAATTAAAAAAAATCTCGGCGACAGATGTGAACAGGCCGTTCTCCCAAGAAGACAATCAAAGGTCCAGCGAGCGCGTGGAGACAGGCTCAGCATCATGGCTCATTAGGAAAAAAATTTTTTCATTTATTTATTTCAGTGACAGAACTCCCATCTGCTGGTTCACTCCCGAACGGCCACGCTGGCTGGGACTGGGAGCGGGGGACGTAGAGAGAATAACTCATCCCTCTGTCCCTCGCGTGTCGTGAGAGACGTCTCACGGTTTTCCATTTTTTTTTTTTTTTGACAGGCAGAGTGGACAGTGAGAGAGAGAGAGACAGAGAGAAAGGTCTTCCTTTGCTGTTTGTTCACCCTCCAATGGCCGCCGCGGCCAGCGCGCTGCGGCCGGCGCACCGCGCTGATCCGATGGCAGGAGCCAGGAGCCAGGTGCTTTTCCTGGTCTCCTATGGGGTGCAGGGCCCAAGCACTTGGGCCATCCTCCACTGCACTCCCTGGCCACAGCAGAGGGCTGGCCTGGAAGAGGGGCAACCGGGACAGAATCCGGCACCCCGACCGGGACTAGAACCCGGTGTGCCGGCGCCGCTAGGCGGAGGATTAGCCTAGTGAGCCGCGGCGCCGGCCTACGGGTTTTCCTTTAAGAGCCTCGTGCTGTGCTGGTTGTCGCAGAGAGGGTCTGTGGGTTGTCACTGGCTGAGAATGACCCGCAGGACCCCTGCAGTGTCCCGCGGAGCCGCCGGCAGCAGGCACCTCGTGAGCGCCCTCTGCTGGCAGACTGTCTCGGCCCCGGGACTCGGGCCAGGAGGCCTGGAGAGCGAGTGAGCTGGGTGGAGAGGGCCCGTCTCGAGGGGCTGTTGGGAGGCCGGTAACAACCCGGGCTGGAATGAAGCCCACACTTCACGCTCAGCACAGGCCCGTTTGTATTAGCAAAGAGCTGGAAACTATTTATAGCCGATGGTGGAATCATTAAATTATGAACCTGCCATGTAGTAGGATATTACTTGGCTACTTAATGAGAAAAGAAGATTATAATGATAAAAGGCTTATAATAAAATTTTATGTAAAAATAAAGGCAGAATATTGAAATATATAGATAGATATAGATATCTCATATGGTCTCAATACGTAAACCACACTCAGAAAATACTGGTGTAAGATGCCCCAAATGCTAATTGTTTTTTTCTAAAGATTTATTTTATTTATTTGAAAAGTAGAGTGACAGAGAGAGAGGGAGACCACAAAGAGAAAGAGAACTTCCATTTTCTGATTCACTCCCCAGATAATCTCAACGGCCAGGGCTGGGCCAGGCTGAAGCCAGGAGCTTCATCCGGGTCTCCCAGGTGGGTGCAGGGGCCCAAGAACACGGGCCATCTTCCCCGGCTTTCCCAGGCACGTTAGCAGGAAGCTGGTTTGGAAGTGGAGCAGCAGGGGCTGGAACAGGAACTCCAGTGGGGGATGCTGGTGCCGCGGGCAGCAGCTTTAGCTCAGGGTGCCACAGCCACAGCCTCAAATGCTGGTCTCAGTTGTCTTTGGCCATCAGCATGATGGGTCTCTCTCTCCTCCCCCCACCCTCCCAGTCTCCTGCGGGGGGGCTGGATCCCCATTTTTCTCCGTGGTCACCACTTGTTTGAGGTAGGAAGGCTAACGTGCAGCTGAGTGGACCTGGACTTGAGCTCCAGAGGCAGCTGACGCCCAGGGAGGGGTCGGGATGCGGTCTGGGTGCCGCCTCCAGGGGGAGAGGTGGGTGCAGGCCCGGAGGAGCGCCGAGGACACCCGAAAGAAAGAGAGGAGGGCTGGGGGGGCCCAGGAGGGCTGGGGGTACGGCCGGGGCGGGGCGCAGGAGGGCTGGGGGGAGGGGCAGGGCACCAGCTTTGGAGAGAGGCGGGGACTCCTTCCTGAGCCACACCAGGGAGCCCAGGGAGGAGAGCGGCTCACGGTGTCCTCGGTGGTCTGACCTCGCCTCCTCCCTGGGCTCACAAGGTTGGATCTAAACGAGATAGCAGGGTCGGTGCTGTGGCCCAGCGGGCTCAGCCGCCACTTGGGACGCCCACACCCCACATAGGTTTGCCCGTGTGGGTCTCAGCTCCTCCACTTTCGATCCATCTCCCGCTAATGCACCTGGGAAGCAGTGGAAGATTCTTTCCCTCTCTGTCACTCTGCCTTTCAAATAAATAAATCTTTTTTGGTAAGCTTTATTTATTTGGGGCCGGTGCCATGGCTCACTTGGTTAATCCTCTGTCTGCGGCGCCAGCATCCCATATGGGCGCCGAGTTCTAGTCCCGGTTGCTCCTCTTCCAGGCCAGCTCTCTGCTGTGGCCCGGGAGGGCAGTGGAGGATAGCCAAGGTGCTTGGGCCCCTGCACCGGCATGGGAGACCAGGAGGAAGCACCTGGCTCCTGGCTTCGGATTGGCATAGCTCTGGCCATAGTGGCCATTTGGGGAGTGAACCAATGGAGGGAAGACGTTTCTCTCTGTCTCTCTCTCACTGACTGTAACTGTACCTTTCAAATAAAAAAAAAAGGATTTATTTATTTATTTGAAAGGCAGAGAGAGAAAGAGGTCTTCCATCCCCTGGTTCACTCCCCAGATGGCCACAACTGACCAGAGCTGTGCTGATCGGAAGCCAGGAGCCAGGAGCTTCTTCTGGATCTCCCACCTGGGTGTATGGGCCATCTTCAACTGCTTTTCCAGGCCATAGCAGAGAGCTGGATGGGAAGTGGAGCAGCTGGGACTCGAATTGGCGCCCATATGGGATGCTGGCACTGCAGGCGCCAGGCCTCAAATAAATAAATAAATCTTTAAAAAACAAATGAACTATAGGAAACCCATCAATGGGATCCACAGGCAGACCGGTTCCAGCCAGCTAAACCCATCAATGGGATCCACAGGCAGACCAGTTCCAGCCTGAGAAGTGGGAGTGGTTGCTGGGATTAAATATGCTAATAGTTGAATATGCTAATCGTTGAATACGCTAATAGTTATATATGCTAATGCATGGTCCCAGGCACACGTGGGGACTCACCGGTGATGACAGTTGTCGTGGCTCACGTGGAATAAAACAGCCTTGAACTACAGGGCGCGCGTGGCCAACAGTGCTCTGCCTCTCCTGCCCCCCACCCACTCTCCCCCCCCTCCGGGGCCAGTGACCCCCGGGGTGCTCAGCTGGCCCTCCCTCCCTCCTCCCAGCCGGCCCCTCTGCCACCATGAGGAACATCTTCAAGAGGAACCAGGAGCCCATGGTGGCTCCTGCCACCACCACGGCCACCATGCCGGTGGGGCCCGCAGACAACTCCACGGAGAGCGGGGGCGCTGGGGAGAGCCAGGAGGACATGTTTGCCAAGCTGAAAGACAAGTTCTTCAACGAGATCAACAAGATCCCGCGTGAGTGCCCGGGGCTGAGGGGGCGGGACGGGGCCACCAGGGACGGGGTTGGCTGGGCTCTTTGCTAGTGCCTGGATTTCCGGGGTGTCTTTGGGGAGGCCCATCAGGACTGAGAGAGAAGGATCTGCAGTGGCCCGGCCTCCCAGGGGAAAACACTGCCCAAGTAGGAGGAGCCTGTTGAAACCGCTTTATTTGGGAGTATGGGAAATAGAAGTTCCCACTGTGTGTGGAAGCCCTGGCAAAGGCTGTGTAGGAGACACTGAGACGCGGTTGACACGGGAGAGGCGCCCCTGGTGGGAGACGGCCCTTCCCCACCAGGAGGAGCAGCCCAGCGCCCAGCCCCAGACACCCGAGAGCGGCCCAGCGCGGCCCCCAGGAGCAGCCAAACCTTGGGGAGCTTCCTGTGTGTCTGCTCAGCCCTGTCAAAATAGGGCACAGGAACTGGGGCGGGGGCTGTCTCCTCCCGGTCTGCCCCTTCTCCGAAGAGCCGAGAGGGGATGTGCCGGGGGTGCACCTGTCGCTCCAGGAGATAGCGGCTGTGTCCACGGGACCAGCAGGCTAAGGACAGCCGAGGGATGGAGCCTGCGAGGAACACGGCTTCATGCCAGTCACGCGTGGGTGCGGGGCTCAGCGATGTGGAGCGTGGGCCTTGTCGGGGCGGTCCTCGCCGCGACCGTTCATGCCAGCGCCTTGGGGCAGGGGCGAGGGACCCCACCCTGCTGACTCCGGGGGTGGGGGCTCCGTGTGCCGCAGTGCCGCCCTGGGCGCTGATCGCCATCGCCGTGGTCGCCGGCCTCCTGCTGCTTACCTGCTGCTTCTGCATCTGCAAGAAGTGCTGCTGCAAGAAGAAGAAGAACAAGAAGGAGAAGGGGAAAGGCATGAAGAACGCCATGAACATGAAAGACATGAAGGGCGGCCAGGTGGGGGGCGGGGCGGGGCGGGGCCGGGAGGGGCGGGGCAAGCGGGGCGGGGCCGGGAGGGGCGGGGCGGGGCCGGGGCTGTGGTTCTGGGAGGATCTCTCCCCAGCAGCTGGGTGGGGGAAGAGGGTGCCCACTGGGGTGCAAGCTCCTTAGGAGACAGGACGAGAACGGTGCAGTGAGCCCCACAGAGGCTCCCCGGCCAAGACCTTGGAGAGCTGGGTCCAGCTCCGCTCTGTGGGGTCAGCCTGGTCCCAGCTCCGCTCTCTGGGGTCGGTTTGGACCCAGCTCTGCTCTGTGGGGTCAGCCTGGGCTTTCCTGTCTAGCCAAGCATTAGGGGGTCCTCGGCCACCCAGACCGGGTGGGATGGAACGGCTCCCTGGTCACACCGAGAGTTAGGGTGCTTGCTGCTGTCGAGGTGTGGGGCAGCCCGGAGAGGTCCCTAGATGGCCAGTTTCTCCTTTCAAGTTTTCAGAGGCCCCTGTGGGCTTCTCTGTCCCCACGTTTGTTGTCGATGGGGGTGACCGGGAGAAAGCTCTGGCTCAAGGAATCAACGTGGAGAAAGGAGGAAGGCCTGGAGTGCGTGTGTGTGCGTGAATGCGCAGGTGCATGGCCCAGAGGGGGCCTGCCCTGCCCTGTGCACGTGTCGGGGCAGGGGTCCCAAGTGGCTGTGGGGGCGGGGCTGGAGCTGCGTTTTCTCGCGCATCACTTTCTCCCTTCTCTCTCCACCTCTGAACTCACCCTGCTCCCGCCTGTCTGGACCCCACTCCTGGTACGTCTCGCCCGCGGGTGGGGTCCGAGCTGGGAGAGCGCGGGGGGGGGGGTGGGTGGGAGGGGTCTTCACAGCAAGCCCATCCCCTCTGCCCGGAGAGGCTGTGGAGCCCCCGGCGCAGATCCCGCCCAGCTCCAGGCCGTCGTGGGAGGGAGAAGCAGCGCATCCCGGCACCACGCCCCCTTCCAGACGCAGGGCTGGGGTTCACAGGGGCGGCCTGGGGGCCCCGTGGGGCTGGGAGAGGCCAGGACGCCTGAGCAGGGCTACACTCCCCCCCTCACCCCGACTCCCAGCCGTGGGGCGGGCAAGGCCCCACAGGTGGATCCAGGTTGTGCCCGTCTCCTCCCCAGCCCCGCAGGATGACGACGACGCAGAGACGGGCCTGACCGAGGGAGAGGGTGAGGGAGAGGAGGAGAAAGAGCCGGAGAACCTGGGCAAGCTGCAGTTCTCCCTGGACTACGATTTCCAAGCCAACCAGGTATGAGGGGCCGGGGCAGGGAGAGAAACAGCGCCCCCTAGAGGTGGGGCATGGCTCCTCCGTGCACCCAGGCAGGCTGGGGACCACAGGGCACAGGGTGTGGAAGGTTCCGCCAGGCGTGGACTCAGACAGTCCTGAGACGTGGGCCCCTCTCTCCCTGCAGCTGACCGTGGGCGTGCTGCAGGCTGCAGAGCTACCTGCCCTGGACATGGGAGGCACCTCAGACCCCTACGTCAAAGTCTTCCTCCTTCCAGACAAGAAGAAGAAATACGAGACCAAAGTGCACCGCAAGACCCTGAACCCCGCCTTCAATGAGACCTTCACCTTCAAGGTCCCTGGTGCCCCCGGCCCTACCCTTGGTTCCTGGCTGAGGCCAAGGCCTGCATCGGCTCAGTCTGGGACCCTGGCAGGCTGGATGTGGCCCCTCTGCAGGCCTGGGGACCCACCTAGCCCACCGGAGCCCCAGGGCCTCTCGCCCTCTCCCTCCCTCCCTGGGGCTGGCCGGAACTCAGGTGTATTGGCTGGCTCCCAGCAGCCCCTGGAGGCGCATGCGTCACTCTGGCCCCTTCTGATCCTGCTTGTGCCCTGCAGGTGCCCTACCAGGAGCTGGGGGGCAAGACCCTGGTGATGGCCATCTACGACTTTGACCGCTTCTCCAAGCACGACATCATCGGAGAGGTGAAGGTGCCCATGAACACGGTGGACCTCGGCCAGCCCATCGAGGAGTGGCGAGACCTGCAGGGTGGCGAGAAGGAGGAGGTGAGAGCGAGACCATGGCATGCATGCGGCCGCGCGCCAAGCCTTCCCCCGGGTCAGGGTCTTGGCCCCACGTGGCCCAGCTGTTGGGCCTGGCAAGTTGCTGAAATTCTGTCTAGTCTCCTTCTCCAGACGGCGATGCGCCATGTATAATGCGCGTGGCGCAGAGGCTGGGCTTTGGGAGGTGCTGGGCTCTGCTCTGCCTTGGGGCCGCAGTTCCTGACCTTGCCTTGGTGTGTGCACAAGGAAAGATGCCATTTGCCCTTTTTATAAAGGACGCCCAGCGTGGGGACCTTCCCCCAGTGACCACTGCAGCCTTCGCTCACGCGCCGCGTGCGGCAAAGCTTGTGGAAAACGCAGTGAAAGGATGTGGACTTCCATGGAATGTTTTCTTCATTTTTTTAAAATTGAGGGTTGTGGGCACTGTGGAGCAGCGAGTCAGCCTGCCGCCAAGGACCCCCTCTTCCCACGCTGGGGTTTTGCAAACCAAGTCCCCCCTCTGCCTCCCCACCTGGGAGGCAGCAGATGGTGGCTCGAGCGCTTGGGCCCCGGCCACTCATGTACGAGACATAGATTGAGTTCCTGGCTGCTGACTTCTGCCGGGCTCAGCCCGACTGTTGTGGACATTTGGGGAGTGAACCAGTGGGTGGGAGATCTCCTCATCACTCTGCCTCTCAAGTACATAGATCTTTTTTTCAAAGATTTATTTATTTATTTGAAAGTCAGCATTACACACAGAGAGAAAGAGAGGTAGAGAAAGAGAGACAGACAGACAGACCGATCTTCCATCCCCTGGCTCACTCCCCAAATGGTCACAACTGCATCACCAATCTGAAGCCAGGAGCCAGGAGCTTCTTCTGGGTCTCCCACCTGGGTGCAGGGGCCCAAGGACTTGGGCCATCTTCCACTGCTTTCCCAGGCCATAGCAGAGAGCTGGATCGGAAGTGGAGCAGCCGGGACTTGAACCGGTGCCCATATGGGATGCTGGCACTGCAGGTGGCGGCTTCACCTGCTGTGCCACAGCGCCGGCCCCTCCAAGCACTGTATTAATCACTGCACTAAACACTTGCCCCTGCTTTTGGTTCCATCATGCATTTCCCCGATGGCTAGAAACACGAGCCCTTCCCCTGTGCGCGTTGGCCGTGTGGGCGTCCTTTTCTGCAGTCACTGTTGAGTCTGCTCGCTCTCCTGCCAGTCGTATGGGATGCCGGCCCTGCAGGCAGCGGTTTACCTGCTATGCCACAGTGACAGCCCCAGTACCTAAATCTTTAAAAAGCTTAAAAAATATATAGTGTTTATTTAAAAGGCAGTGTGACAGAAATTTTCCATTCACTGGCTCACTCTCCAAGTGCCAGCAACATCCTGGCTGGGCCAGGCTGAAGCCAGGAGCCAGAATTCAACCCGGGTCTCCCATGTGGGTGACAGGGGCCCAAGTATTAGCGCCATCACCTGCTGTGCTTTTTTTTTTTTTTTTTTTTTTTTTTGACAGGCACAGTGGATAGTGAGAGAGAGAGACAGAGAGAGACAAAGTCTTCCTTTTGCTGTTGGTTCACCCTCCAATGGCCGCCGCGGCCGGCGCACTGTGCTGATCTGAAGCCAGGAGCCAGGTGCTTCTCCTGGTCTCCCATGGGGTGCAGGGCCCAAGCACCTGGGCCATCCTCCACTGCACTCCCGGGCCATAGCAGAGAGCTGGCCTGGAAGAGGGGCAACCGGAACAGAATCTGACGCCCCAACTGGGACTAGAACCCGGTGTGCCGGCGCCGCAGGCGGAGGATTAGCCTATTGAGCCATGGTGCTGGCTAGAGTGTGCATTTTTTAAAAAATATATTTATTTATTTGAAAGGCAGAGTTACAGGGAGAGAAAGAGAGACAAAGAGAGAGAGAGAGAGCTTCCATCCACTGGTTCACTCCCCAAATGGCCGCAACGGCCAGAGCTGTGCTGATCTGAAGCCAGGAGCCTGGAGCTTCTTCCAGGTCTCCCACACAGGTACAGGGGCTCAGGTACTTGGGCCATCTTCCACTGCTTTCCCAGGCCACAGCAGAGAGCTGGATCAGAGGTGGAGCAGCCGGGACTCAAATTGGCGCCCGTATGGGATGCCGGTACGATGTTGCGGGTGGCAGCTTATCCTGCTTGCGACAGCGCCGGCCCCCAGTGTGCATCTGTAGGAAGCTGGAGCAGAGAGGGAGCGGGGACTGTAACCCAGGTGCTCCCACATGCGACCAGGGTGTATCAAGCAGTGGCTTAACCCATTGCACCAAACGCCTGCCCTCCTTGAAATTTTGAAGTGTCCTTGTATTTATTGAGCAACTGCTGTATACCAAAATCTCTGTGGTAGCCGCTCCTCCTCCCAAGCATCACTCACTCAACTTGGCCCCGCCCCTAGTGCCACCCAGCCCCTGGCATGCCCACCAGCCCGCTAGGCAGTGAGGGGTGAGTAGAGAGGCTTGGCCACCCCCCTGCCTGTAGGACGGACAGATGGCAGTGAGCAGAGAGAAGGGAGCCCGTGGCTTGGAGAGACGGCAGTGGGTGGGCGCAATGCGGCAGGAGGGCTCCCAGACGCCCAGCTCCTGTGCCCTCGGGAGGGAACGCTTGGTGCCACACCCACTGCTCCTGCCCTCGCCTGAGCATACCCAGCGTCTGCCCGGCCCTGCCGCTGCTGTGCCCCGCTCAGCCGTCAGCCGCTGCTGGGCTGCCTGAGGTCAGCTGCTGAGTCTCAGGCCTCTGAGACAGGAGGTGACAAGTCACGGCCGTGCTGGGCTCAGCGAGATGGGGTCAGGCATGTGAGAGGCAGGGGCATGGCTGAGGTGACCTGAGCCCTGCTCCCCCCTACCCCCACCCCTTGGACAGCCAGAGAAGCTGGGTGACATCTGCACCTCCCTGCGCTACGTGCCCACGGCCGGCAAGCTCACCGTATGCATCCTGGAAGCCAAGAACCTCAAGAAGATGGACGTGGGCGGCCTTTCAGGTACGTGCAGAGTTTCTGGCGGCCAGCAGGTGGCGCCAGCGAGCTAGGCACGGCCCGGAACCCCAGCATGTGCACACCCAGCCAGGGGAAAAACTTTCCCATCCTGGGACCCGGATGTCTCCCCATGGAGCAGTGGGGCTCTGCCCTCCCAGCTCCTCTTTCTGCAAAAGTCCCCTGGCCCCAGTCCAAGCTGCCTCCCCATGCACTCTGGCCATTGCCTCTGGGCCGTGGAGGACAGGACCAGAGAGATTCCATCCCCTACAGGAACGATTTGGGATTTTACTTCTCCTGGCCAAGTGTAGGGAGAGAGCAGGCCTTGGCCTGAGGTGTGCCTCCAGGACACGGCCCACCGTCGGACCCCTCTCGGGAGAGGCTGCGGGCTCGGGAGGAGGCTCTGGGTGTCGCGTCTGCCGTGGCTCTGTGAGGCTGAGGCATCTCCTGGCCTCAGTTTCCCCTGTGCAGGGTCAGGAGGACCAGAGGGGGTGGGGGTCACGACGTGGCAGTTCCCCGCCGGCTGCCCGGCACCGGCGTCGCCCACGGTCTCCACACTTTTCTCGCGTGTGAGTCTCCCTCAGACTCAGGCACCCACGCTCCCGGCAGCCAGGGCCGGCCGCTCCGAGCTGGGCCCGGGACCCCGGAAACCTTACACCACCCTTGCACCGGGGCCACCTGTGTGGGCTCGCAGGGCGGGGCCTGGCCGGGGCGGGGTCTGAGGCTGGGTCCCTCCACAGACCCCTACGTCAAGATCCACCTGATGCAGAACGGCAAGCGGCTCAAGAAGAAGAAGACGACGGTGAAGAAGAAGACCCTGAACCCCTACTTCAATGAGTCCTTCAGCTTCGAGATCCCCTTCGAGCAGATCCAGGTGCGCGGGCCCTGCCTTGGAGCCTGGGAGGGGGCTGGGGATGGGCCTGCCACCAGCTCACTTTGGGCCGCAGGGGCCGGCGGGGGAGCTGTCGGCTGTGCACTCCACAAATGCACCTGGCCCCGGGTCGCCGTGAGTCTCTGCTCCTAGCCCGCTCCCCCTGGTCCCGCCTCCCCCACCCCGCCCTGCCGGCATCGCCTGGATTGGGTGCCCAGTGGCCATCCCAGCCCCCCAGCGGGACCCCTCCTCCCCTGGGACCCCTCTTCCCGGCTTCTCTAACCCCCCAGGGCCACTCTGTCTCAGGTGACTTCACTTCCTGCCACGCCTTCCGTCTCCGACTCTCCCCAGGCTAATCTGTTCCCTCTTCTCCCCCTGGAGAAATCCTCAGCCTTCAGTCCCCGTTCTGTGTCCCTCCCTCCTCTGCCTGGCGGAGGACCTGCCACCTCCTCTGTCTGGCCTTAGCACCCTGTGCGTTCGCTCCCTCACTCTGGGTCAAGTTTGTGATTTATGTGTCTGCTGCCCTCTAGAGGTGAAGTTCACATTCACTCCCCCTCCCCCGAACCCCTGGGGCGCCAAGTGCTTCCCATAGTGCCTAGAGCCCAGCACCAGCTCAGAAAGGTGTGTCTCTACCTCGGGGTCAGTGCAGACTCAGCCGCAGCCCCCGGAGGTGGGGGGAGTTGGCCGCCCCTCCCCCCGCCTCCCCAACACCCCGCTTTGCTCTCTCTGCAGAAAGTCCAGGTGGTGGTCACCGTGCTGGACTATGACAAACTGGGCAAGAACGAAGCCATCGGCAAGATCTTCGTGGGCAGCAACGCCACGGGCACAGAGCTGCGGCACTGGTCCGACATGCTGGCCAACCCGCGCAGGCCCATTGCCCAGTGGCACTCGCTGAAGCCCGAGGAGGAGGTGGACGCGCTGCTGGGCAAGAACAAGTAGGCGGCAGCGGCGCCGGGACCCGCGCCCTGCGCGGACGCTGACGGGATCCAGAGCTCTCAATACCTCAGTTACGCGACCTTAGAGGTGTTCCCATCCGTCTGTGGGCGTGTCCTCCTTTCCCCTGCCTTCTCCTCTTTTTAAAGACCGACTTCCCTTTGATGGCCGTGTGGGACAGTCCCCCGAGAGGTGAGAGGAAAGCCTGGCTCTGTCCCTTGTCCCAGGAGCTGCCCTCGCTGCATGCCCTGCCCTTGTCCCTGTCCCACTCTTTGAAAAGCTTCATGCACACCTCACCCTGCGTGAGGCCCTCTACTGGCCGATGCTGGCAGCACATCCCGTTTCCTGGTGAGGCCGGGGCGGCGTGGGTGTGCGTGCGCCCGCGTGCGTGTCTTCGAGCCTCTGTCTTCGCTCGTGGAAGGAGCCGTGGACAGCGACGCTGTGTGGGACCCGGAAATGGAGAAAGTCGGCTGTGTGAGTGGGAGGTCCCCTCCGAGCTGGCGGGGAAGGCGCAGGCTGCGGGTCGGGTTGCAGAGGCGCTCAGCTTCCTGCGTGGGAGGCAGCGAGACGTGGGGCCTGGGTGCGTGCAGACCCAGGGCCACATCCCCGACGCCTCCGTGCACTTCCTCCCGCCAGCCGTGCTGGCCCGGAAGCGTGGTTTCTGGGGCGTTCACGGACATGAACTCTTCGCTAGTGGGTCAGCCCCCAGCACGGACCGTCAGCCCAGGATCTCGTACTTGGAGATCCTGAACTCCGAACCGCGAAGCACCGGAAGTCCCCCGGCCCAGAGACACCAAGCTTCGGCTCCTGTTCCGAGACAGAAGCAGAGCGGGTCCTGGGCCTTGGTCCCCGCCCCCCACCCCCATTGTGCTTTGCTGCTGTTTATTTTGTAAGCGCAGTGCTGTCTGCAGACTTTGTCCAGAGCCAGAGAACTTTGGAAGGATGGTTTAAATGTGCTTAGTGCCCCTAGGGGCCAGGTAAGAAGGGGCGTGGCCACACCCGGAGGCGGGGCAGGCGGCAGAGGCTGGATGTGCTGCGGTGCCCCCTCTGACGGCCACTTGGTGCCCCCTCTGCATGGGCCACCCGAGGGCCCATGAGCAGCCGGAGCAGCCCGGAGGCGCCTGTGGGGGTGCCCGTGCTCACTCACTGGGGAGGTTTCTCTCTACGAATGCCAACAGGAGGTGGAGGAGACTGGCCAGGGTTTCCGCCCCCAGCTCGGTTGTCACCCTTTGTCCCCAGCGTTGATAAAAAGCCATATATATGTTAGTCCCGTTAGCACTGAGCCCACTGAGCCCCTTCCAGCCTTCCGCCTGGGCCGGAGTCACGCCCCCACCCCACAGGCCAGAGGCCACGCCTCTTTGCCTCCCTTCTCTGGCCTCTCTCTTCCATCCTTGTCATTTCTTTCCCAGCAAAAATGGCGGCACTTCCTGTCCTGCCCCAGCTGGGCCCCTGTAGGCAGATGGACGCTGTGGGACAGGGTGCGGCTGAGGGCCCAGTCTGAACCAGGTGCACAGTGTCCTTTTATTTCACTTTGCAAGGGAGGGGAGGGGCCTGCGCACTTGCTGGGCTTTGCTTTCTGAAGGGGTCTCCGCAGGGAATGGCCCGGCAGCCGGGCTCAGCCTGCCTCCCTTGCTGAGCCCTTGGTTTCAGGAGCACCCTGGGAAGTTACGATGTTATACGCTCTGTGTGTGTGTGTGTGTGCGCTTGGAACGGTGGGAAGGCAGGGCTCTGATGAGGTTGTGAGCTGGTCCTTGGCCCTGGTACAGTCAGCGGGCAGGCGGTGCCCTCGGAGCCTGGGTGGCCGCAGAGTGGCGTATCCTGGGGTGGACACCTGGACTCCTCTCCCGTCCCCAGTGCTGTGGGACTTTGGTGCTTCCTCAGGGTCGGTCCCCTCCACGCTCCTCATGGAAACTCCTCAGTCTCACCCCCTCTGCCTTCCTCCCCCTGCCCTGCCCCCAGCCCACCTGCTACCACGTGGGTGTCTTCTCTGCCCTTGAGCTTGGTAAGCGTGCGCCCCCCCCCCCAAAGGAGAAGAAATGGCTGCAGCTCTGGTGGTCTGGGTGTCCCTGTGCCTGGAGACTGGCTGGATTTCATTCCTCTGAGCTGCCCTGGAGGGTGGGGACGTGGCTGAGCCCCTGAGCCCCCACCGTAGTGGCGTGGGGGCGGTTCCTCCCCAGGTGCCCCTGCCCTGCTGAGCGCCGGGAGCACGTGCACCTGTCTGGGCTGCGGGCTTGGCGGGGGCGTGCTGATGCTTGTGGAGTTTCTACACCGAGGGCCTCATTCCACACCCTGGCTGCCACGCAGGGCTGTTTCTAGGGGGTGTGCAGGTGCTGGGGCGGAGGCCCTAAGTGGGCTTCGGTCAGGGTGTCTGTGTGCTTCTGGGGCTGTGAGAGGCAGGAAGTTGGAGCAGAAGTGAGTCTTACACAGGGGGCTGAGCCATGAACCCCAAACCCAGTTCCACTGGAGTGGGGTGGGGGCGGGTGAGGCTTGGACGCTGTCTTCATCCTCGCAGGGAAGCCCCCTCTGCCTGAGCTACCGGCAGACTCCTGGGCGTGGGAGGCGAAAGCCGAGGCCTGGGAAGGCGGCCGCCTGGGGCTGCGCAGGCGCAGGCGCGCGGCGTGACTGTGCCGTGACTCTCGGAGCCCCTGTCTGGGACAGCAGGGTGCGGGTTGCGCTCCCAGATCCGGAGCCTTTTTCTCCCCAGGAAACCACTGGTAGTTGGGTCTGCAGTCAGCTTGGGGTGCTGCTGAGAGAGGAAGGAGGGGTCGCGCAGCCCTCCCGCGGGTACACGCGGCTCTCACGGACCTGCGTCTGTGCAGTGGGGTGAGGGAGGCAGCGGTTCCGAGGTATTCTCACGCAGGATAATTCCTCAGGCGTCCTCGTCCCCTGTCCCGCCGCCCCCCCCCCCCCCAGCCCCATCTAATAGAGGGACAGCCCATCCCCCTCCCAGGCAGGAAGACGCTGCCCCCTATCCCCTGCGTTGTCCCTCCCTCTATCCCCCTCCCCCCGCCCACCTCGGGCTGGTCAGGGCCCTCTGTCAGAGTCGGGGGTGGGGGGGGGGAGGCAGGGAGGAGTCCTGGTCTCATCCTGGTGGCCCAGGGCCCCATGGCACAGCTGCCAGATTTGGCCAATGAAAATACAGAATGCCCAGTCCTATTTGAATGTCAGCCGAAGGAAGAAGAGTCTAAGTGTGGCCTGTCCCTGGCACTGAGACCGGCTCCTGTCCCCGGAACTCAGATGTCAGCGGCCATCCTGGACTGTGTCTGGCAACCCCTCCCTGCCGACCACTCCCCCTCCCCCCGCCCTCAGCCCCGGTGGGGTGGGGCCGGGGGGCAGACACTGGTCACCAAGGATTTGACTTCCACCTGTTTTTCAAACTGCAATACTGAGAAGGGGACTCTGACTCGAAGACACACGAAAAGACATTCATTTTTTAAGCGACAACACAACCAGAGCTTCTAAAGCCATCTGCGCCCCGTCTGACCCCCCACGGTAGTTAGACACCCACGAAGCAATGAGCTGCGCCCGCTGGCCGAGCCCGGAGTCAGCATGCGTGTCTCCAGCTCTGTAAATAGCTGCTTGGCAGTGCCCAGAGCTCCTCCTCCCAGCCCCGCACCCCGCCCCTTTTGATTTTCTGTCCTGTGAAATATTTGTCCCCACCCCCACCCGGGGAGCAGATGGGTCCCGGCAATGCTGGAGGCCGCTGCCGGCCCCGGGCCCGTCGGCTGCACCTCCGTCTGCAGAGCCAACCTGTCCAGCCTGCTGTCCGGCGTCCTGTGGCTTCGTGTCCTGTGTATGTGTGTGGTGTGGTACCCTCCTCCCACTGTCTGAATTAACTGAAAAGCCATAAAGGGGGCCTCCTGCTGGAGCCCGCCCTCGG
This sequence comes from Oryctolagus cuniculus, assembly GCF_051225735.1. Classification (NCBI taxonomy): domain Eukaryota; kingdom Metazoa; phylum Chordata; class Mammalia; order Lagomorpha; family Leporidae; genus Oryctolagus; species Oryctolagus cuniculus. Next base: position 18,381,453 of record NC_142879.1, on the reverse strand, counting down.
CTCCTCCCAGGACCCCCGTGTCCCTCTGACTGGCTCCCCACAGAACACTTGTGAAGGGCTCACCTGTTGTCACCCCCTCCCGCTCCCTCGGCCCTGTGTCACCAGGACGACGGTGTCTAGGGCTTCTGGTGGGGCCCTGGGAGACGGCCCCCGCTGCCTCTGCCTGAGCAGGCTCCACCTGCAACCTGCTGTGGAGGGGACAGTGCTGGGGACGCCACAGTCCTGGACCCTTTCTTGGGAGGGGTGGGCAGGGCGGTGGCTGTGAGGTGTGGCTTTAGGGACTTAGCAGGGCAGGTGTGCACTAGGCTCCCTGGCCCCCATCTGCCCTGGGAGGGACCCAGCCAGGTGCGCCAGGCTGTGGGGAGGTGGGCAGAGGGGAACTGGAGCCTGCAAAGCTCCCTGGCACGGAGTCAGAGAGGGACATGCTGCCCGCAGCGGGCGCCCCCTGGCGGCAGAGCACAGCCATGCATGGGAAGGCAAGGGGGCTCAGGCAGGACAGAGCAGGGGTGAGAAGAGTTAGGCAGGGGTGAGACAAGTGGTGGTGAGGGAGGCTCTGCCATTTACGGACTAGGAGAACCAGGGCTCTGTGGGGGATGCCAGGGGACCGTTGCCGGCCTCTTCCCAGCGCTCTCCGGGCCGCCCCACTCTCGCCCACCGCACAGGCCGGGAGTGAGTGGGCAGTGCGGCGTGCCAGGCGGCAGGCAGGGGGCTGTGCCGCCAGCCTTGCCCCGCCCAGCCTCCCCCGGCGCCCAGCGGGGGGATGAGTCGGGGTCTCGTCACAGAAGCTCGTTCTGCCGACTGCTGCCCGCCTAAGGACTTGATGTGCTGCCTCCTGAACCCTGGGGCCTGGACACTTCCAAGCCAGGGTCAGGCAGAGCGCTCCGGCCCCACCACGAGCCCCGCCTGCCTTCGTGGGAAGGACACACGTGGAGCCCTGGCCCCCCCGCCCCCCTCCTCTGCTTGGCACCGCTCTCCACCCCTTTCGTGGACTCTGTTGTTCTCGTCTGACCTCTTGTCAAACTGTTATTTTGTAATGAGCTGCGTCTCCTTATTAAAGAAATGAGCTGAAAGAAATCCGGGGGTGGGGGGTGTTGCCTTGCTTGCTAGGTGCCGTGTGGGGGTCCTGAGGCTCTGGCCCCCAGCCCGCATCTGCCTTCGGAGAAGCAGCAAAAGGGGCTGGGGGGCCCATGCTCTGGCGATCCGTGGTGGGTATGGGTCTCCGGCACCTCCTGGCTGTGAACACGTGTGTGGCCACTGCTGCCCAGGGGGAAGGGTGGTGCTGTGGGGAGTCCTTCCTGGGCCCTGGGGTGGCCCACGTTTGTGAATTCCCTTCCGGCAGAGCCGGGAGTGGCCAGTGTGAGCTCAGTGATGGGAGTTTGACAAGAGAATCTCGATGAAGTCCTCAGAATTTTTAAGAGAGTCTGGCAGCACTGCCTGTAAGGCCAGGAAAGGGTTAAAGCCCTGAGCTCCCACCCCTGCGTGGAAGCTGGGCCAGCCCTGACTTTTGGCGTCCACCAGCAAGCCCTCTGCTCCGCTGTCAGGGCCAGGTGCGTGAGGAACAGTGAAGGCAAGACTGGGACAGGGCCCACAGGAGCCGGCAGGCAAGGGCCTGGGTCCTCCAACATGTGTCCCCAGGGCAGGCTGGGGGCCTGGGTGACCGCCAGGTGATCCTGTGTGTGCAGACCTCGCTGTAGCCAGTGCGAGACACAGCCGCGCTGCTCTGCCTGTGTCTTGGGCCTCGGGACAGGTCTGAACTCTTCAACCATGACATCATGTGTGTTTGTTCTGCCGATGCTTGGGCTCCCAACAGCTGGGTGACAGCAGGGGAAAAGAATCTTCCCTCCCAACCTCCCTCCAAGTCAGTTTCTGGGGATTTCCGCTTGGCACAAAGCACGGCGCTGGGCAGAGCTTGCTGATGGGTAAACCAGACCCCAGCCTCCCGGGGCAGACCTGGCCACCCCCCTACACCCCCTGCCAGCAGGCCTGGCAGCTTCTGCCTGGCTACGACCCCTGTGCTTTGAGCCTGGATTTCACCTCCAGCTCACCCCGTCAGCCACATCTGGAGTCTGGGACTGCACAGTGGTTTGGAATCCAGCGTGACCTTTTAACAAAGACGGGTGTGCAGCAGGGGACTTGGGGTCATGCCGGGAGACCTCCATGTGCCCACGTCCCACAGTGCGTGAGCGCCACCCACGTGGGCTCAGCGTGGGTCATTCAGCCCACACTTGTGGTCACTTGGAACTGGGAGCCGGGCTGTCTTCTTAGGGTTTTTTGGAATGCACTCCATCTGGGGCACGCCCTGGTGCTCCCAGACAGTCCCAGACAGCCACTGCTGGTCACTGTCCCGGGGGAGCAACCTCTGGGGGACAGGAGTTGTAGGAGCTGGTGGGCAAGGCCCCCCAGTGGTCACAGTGACCACGTGAAATCGGAAGAAGTTGCCTAGATTTGAGATTCTGTAAACCCCACTTCTTGAACTGTGGAGACGCAACACAAAGTTAAAACACAGTTTTATTTACTCATTTATAAATACTGTTGTGTTTACAGGCATCATATAGATGTGAATATTATTATTCTCAAAATTTCAAACACAGAATACTTAATACTATATAATAACAACCGATAAAACAAATCATTCATCTCAGGGTTGAAAGGCCACTCAAAATTGCATAAAAATACATTCAGTTCACAAAGCGAGTCTGGCTTCCCCTCCCTGAACACCCCACCCCACCCCGGCCCAGGTGTATTTACAGTGGGCTAAAGTCAATCCATACAACTCAGCCGAAAAACAGTTCCCTCTGGTGCTTCACCTGTGGTGGGGGCAAGGCGAGGGCGGAAGGGTGGAGTGAGCAAAGACGCAAGACGCCACCGCAGAGGTGGGAGAGGCATGGGGGCACCAGCGTGGTTTTCTGCACCTGACCAAGGTCAGGGCAGAGGCAAGAATGAAGGGAGGGAAACCATTTGGGTAGGGCCTGAAAGACGGTTTGTACCCCCCCAAGAAGAGGGATGCAAAGGAGAAACGTATTTCTGTGTGCTTTTCGTGGAAGCCATGGCCCAGCCGGGGGGGGGGGGGCAGCAGGCGGCAGGCCCGACCTGTTGAGGGCTCCAGGACTCTGGCTAGAGGAGGGGGTAGTTGGGACTGCTGCATCCCCCAGAGCCCTCCCGTGCCCCTGCAGCCCTATACCTTGCCCCTCTTGCCCAGTGAACAAACTGGAATCTTCTAGGTTCCAGCAGAGTGGGAGAGAACAAGCCAGGGCAGACACATTGAAGGGAGAGCGGAACAGGTCCTGGCCCTGGCGTGTCCCTTGTTCAGTACTGCACTCTGCCCCCCAGCTCTGGTTCTGGGAGAACGTCAGAGGCTCCCCCCCCCCCCAAGTGCTTCCCCTGCAGTGCAGCAGTGGGTGAGCTGCGCTGCCGGGGCACCGACACACCGCTCAGCTGTGTGCTGAAGACACACTTCTGCCTTACCAGCAGACAAGGACGGCAGAGCAGACAGTGCGCGCCATGACCTCCCTGGCCAGTGACAGAGGAGTCCCAGAGGCCTAAGGCCTCGTCTCGGAGCGGCCATCGGCCCAGCCTGGAGCCCTGGACGTGAGAGCAGGGGTGGGGGCAGCTGCTGGGGGGTGAGGCTCTGCCAGGGCTCTCGTCTGGCTCAGGGGAACCCTCCTTTCCGAAGCACCATGAGCTGCTAGTGAGGGAAGCCAGGAGGAAGGCAGGGGGAGCCAGGAGGGAAAGGACGGCCGTGTTTATCTTGGAAGGACATAAGAGCAGCCTGATGTCACCTCCGGGGCCACCCAAGAAAGCTTTATTGGAAGCATTAGAGGAAAACTTAGAGAAGAAACAACAGAAAACATCACTCTGGCAGATCACCCGTCCAAAATGATAAGCAAAGCACTGGGAAGAGCTCAGGGAAAAGCCCTCCCAGGGAGTGGGAGGCAGAGCACAGATCTGAATTACAGAACAGTGCACGTGGAACAATCTGGCTTCTGAGTTCCCATTTCTAACCAAGAAGAGGCAAGCCCTAGGGCCTGGTGCTGAGGTGACGGGGTGAAGCTGGGACCGCGATGCCGACATCCCATACTACAGCACCGGTTCAGATCCCAGCTCCTCTGCTTCTGATCCAGCTTCCTGCAGATGTGCCTGGGCCAAGTGCTTGGGCCCCTGCCACCCATGAGAGGCCAGGATGAAGTTCCTGGCTTTTGGCTTTGGCCAGACCCAGACCTCCGTGTTAGGGCATTTGGAGAGTAAGCTGGTGGATGGAAGATCTCTCTCTCACTTTGCCTTTAAAAAAAAACAAAAAAACAAAACAAAACAACAACAAAAAAAACCACCTACGGCAGACCTAATTTGGAAAGCTCTGGGCTGGCAGATGGGCATGGGCACACAGGCTAGAAGCACCAATGATCCCCAAATCGTTAAACTTCGTAGGTCCAGCCAGAGCACGCATGGGTGGTACTACCTTCAGACACACCCCCTTCTTACTCAGCTCTTCCCAAGGAGGGGCTTCCTGGCCTGGGCGGCCAGCCCTCCACCACGTCCCAGCGATGTGCCCGCCACTGCAGACGGGCTGTTCAGAGACCACCTCACTCCCCAGCAGCTGTGCCAATGGCAGTTCCTGTGCTGCCACGAAGTTGATCTATTTCCAATCTGATCAGGGCCTAAGCGATCAATAGCTGTCCCCGACAGGGTCTCCTGCTCCTGAGCAGTGTCCATACCCATTAGGGAAGCTGATTAAAATCTCCACTCAGCAGGAGGCTGAGCGCGAAGTCACCCGTGACACAGAACTCATCCCCACATGCCGAAGCTTGCCTCTGGGAGACCCCTTCCACCTCCGTCCTGCTCTCCACTCCAAGCCCCACCCTCCACCCTCCTCTCACCACGGAATGCAGCCGCCTCCACTCCGCTCACGTGGGCCCTGGCTTGCCATGCTCACTGCTCCGGCACCTCCTCTGCATGCCTGCTCTGCACACAGCCATCTCGAGCAGCACCAGGGCCTCCTGTTTCCAGAGGAGGAGGTCTTCACTCGGGAATCCTCTGGCTGCTGGGGCAGGGGCGGGGGTAGTTCAAGACTGGGCCCGCGGATGCTAAGCAGAAATGCAATTAGCCTGCTGCTTGGGTGGGAGGAGCCTGGGCAGATCATATCGGAGAAAGCTGAGGGCTCTACTTCCTATTAAAACAGTTTGTCCGAAGGCTGCGTGCAACAAATTGCTTTCCACCCATTTCCCCCTCTGCAGGTTTTAATATTCTCAGCAAGCCATTAGGCAGGAGAGCAATCTCTACACCATTCAGTTATCCTCAGTACTGAATTCACTTTCCACCAAGGCTGGGAAGCCAACCTTGACATGCTGACGTTGAACAGTTTGCAGAAGAAAACACGAGTTTTTGTTCTTTTTTTTTTTTTTTCTTAGATAAGAAAGAGAACTCTAAGAGATGTCCTGATCTTCCTAAGAAATGAGTAAGTCACAGAACTGTAGGCCACGGGGACTCGACGGATCATGGTGCCCGGGTCACGTGCTGACAAGACCAGGCCCCGGCAGCCTGATGTCCTGACTGCTAGGGCCTTGTCCCGTCACAATGCCACACTCTGCCCTCAGAGCTGTTTGCTAGTGGGTCAGAGGAACTCACATCCTTTGAGGGGCTGGAACCTGCCTTCCAAATCAGGGTGGTGCCCCAGATGTGCAGTTATAACGGGGCCCAGTGCAGGCCCCTCCAAGACCCTGGGGAGAACCCCAGGGCTCCTGCGGGGCTGCCCCAGAGTTTAGTGCTGGTTGGGCAGTACTGGGAAGACTCAGAGCAGCCTGGAAGCCGATCAGCTGGCGACACTTGGGGCAGTTCTCCCTGCTGCAGCCTGCTCCGCTCAGCCCGCCCACCTCCAGCCTCAGGACAGCCCCCGCCCAGGGGGTCAGAGCCGGACACTGGCTGTCTCTGAGGGGACAGAGTCTGCCTGTAGCCAGGAAAGATTGCCAAGCGGCCAGAAGTGCACGGCTTTCAAAGCTGCTGCTTCCCTCATCTCGAGCTCAAATAAATAAATGTCCCTGGTGGAGAAACAGCCAGCAGTTCACACAGTCGTGAGGGCAGGGAGAGTGGGTGGAATGTTCCCAGAGATCTGAAACCCCCGCAGTGGCTGCCCAGAGGAATCAATGCAGCTGGGTCTCCTTAAACACGGGGTGGTGCCCAGAGGAATCAATGCAGCTGGGTCTCCTTAAACACGGGGTGGGGCTGGGGTGGAGACCAAGGAAGGGCCAGGAAAGCAGTAGCACATCCTGCAACCAGACAGAAAGCGACAGGAGCTACTCAAGGGAGACTGGCCCAGCAGGCAAAGTAGTGCCGGGGTACGCCGAGGCTGGCTACGCCCAAGGTCATGACCCTTGCACTAGAGGCTGGCATGGGGCTGGGGTCACCACTCCCTGGTGCTATCTGGAGCAGGATGAGTAGCTCTCGAGAGATAAAGGCGAACTTTAGCCAGAGCTCCTCTGGAATGGCCAAAGGCATGGCTTGGACATTGAGAAATTCCAAATTAGTGAAGACACAGGGTATGTCGCTCTGCTGAGCCAACTCGTGCCCCCACTCCACAGGCAGCTCACCTCCGACTAAGTGACAGACCTGAGCCCTGGGCTGCCTGAGCTACCTGGTGCCCCCGAGAACTGAGACCAGCAGGTGAGGACGGGAAGCTCAAGGCCACTGTGGAGACCAGCAGGAGGCAACTGGCCAGGCAGCACGAGAGAAAGGCACCTGCTGACTGCCGACACCCAGAGAGACAGTGGCAACTAGGAGCCCTGTGACTACTGCCCATGGCACTTCCAGTCAATATGGCTGTGCTTTATTCTCTGGAGAGAGACCAGAATTCAGTTTGTCTGTCTGGAAAAAAAAAAAAAAACAAAACAAAGAAAAACAAAACCCCAATTCATTGCATAAGAGAAAGTTACCTAGAAGGGTTTACATTTTCATTAGTCCCTGGCTGTAGAATCCGGTCCCCCTGAGATGAAAAAGCTGAACATTTCTCGTCACAGGGACTTTCTGATAAGAGGCTGCCGTGACATGAAGGCCGTGAGGCAGCAGGGGCGGAGCCCAGCCTGAGAGCTGTGCGAACTCCTCTGACCCCTGCCAGGCACGCACAGCCCTGAGGGGACTGCCTGGAAGAGGGTCGAAATGTTCCCCTGGCAACCCTTTCTCCTGCGAGGGCAGCGGTGCTCTCCCCAGAAGCCACCGGGAACCCCTGTGGTTTTCCTCTCCCTAGAAAGAGAAGGGAGATGCTTGCTGCGGAAGATACGAAGTTCCTCACTCTAATTTAGCGTTCCCTGAGACTGAGCAGCGGTGCGCCCATGATGACAGCGTTCCAAGGTTGGAGTAGCTTTTCTGGGAACATGGCTGGAGACGGAAGAGAGACTTTTATATGCTCTGAACAGGGGGTTTTATCAGAGGAGCCCCAGCTCCTATTCTGAAACTGGGATCTTGAACTAGAGCCTTGGGTTTGGAGAGCACGTGACACTTCGCAGGTCTCAGGGGACTACACTATTTTCAGGAGAGAAAGGGACAGGCAGAGGTAGTGTATGCTGAGAGCCCAGTCACTCAGCACCAGATGTCCTGGCAACCCTACAGTGAGGAGGACTTAACTGACCAGTGTATTCAAAATGATTCCAGGGGTAAAACTCCTACAAAAAGCAAATACTTTACATACTAATACTGGACCACCAAGGACAAATGGATTGGTTTTGTGCTGGACTAATGGTGCATCCTGGGCTGTTTTAAAAGGCTGCTCTTTTCCAGGGGAGGGTGGGGGGGTGGGACGTGGGATGTGGGGTAATGCAAAGGCCCAGGGAAACACCAGCTTGCAGTCAGGTTAAGCACAGCCCGCACACTGCACACCTCAGGGCTGTCAAGGCGGAGAGCTCCAGAGCGCAGACGCGGACCCCAGCAGGAATCCACAGAAGGCTCTGCTCCTGGCACGGGAAACTGACCACTGGCCAACCTGTGGGGAGCAGACGCCCAGCCCCTGGAGGGCCTGACCACAGGGGTCCCTGGCATGCAATAATGGAAAGTTGGACCAATGGTGTCTGGGCCTTCCACTTGAAAATTCCATGCCTGTCACGGCTTGAAAGTACCTCATCCCTTTAAACTTCTAGTAAGTTGTCATTTCTCCTCTTAGCTTCCAAGCAAGCAAATGTCTCTCCTAAATCTAGTCACCAGAAGTAATCCAGTTCCCCACATTCTCACAGCACAGTGGCGGCTCTCGTCTTCGTCACCATATGCCACGTGAGCTCGGATGCTCTGCCCTCAGCACGCGTGGCTCCCCGCCCGCCCCACTCGCCGGCCATCTGCAGACCCTGCCTGCCTCTCTGCCTCCGCAGTGACTTTGTTTCCCATCGGGAGCGGGTGCCAGAGTGAACAGAGGGAAGCAGGGCAGAAGCAGGCACTCGGAGCCCAGACTGCTAATGCAGAAAGTCACTCTGTAGGGAGAAAAAGGACAGTGGGTTGACAGGAGGCTGTGGGTCTGGCGCTTAGGGAGAGGGCTGGTGGTGCCGCCACCATGGCCCCAGAATGGCGATCTTCCAGTCTCCATAGCAGTGCTTTTCCACGGTGGCCCCAGACAACTGAGGTCAGGAGCTGTTCTGGCTTTTACACCAGTGGATGGGGGAAGAGGTGGGAGAAAGAATAACTGGATAGGAAGGAAAGGAAGTGGGGTTAAGATTAGTTTGGGACTTTACTGGGCTGTGGATAGAAAAAAATAAACATGAGTCGGTTCCTGAGAGTGAGGGGCAGAGAGCCTCAGTGCAGAGTGGTTCTGGCCTCGGATGCGCACAGCAGCGCGGCCTGAGGCTGTCTGCTGGCCCACTCAGCGTCCTGCTGCAGGGCCCACCCACGGCAGGGGATGCCGTGTCAGCACAAAGGCTGTGGGCTACTCGTCTGGACCAGATCCAGTGTGTACAAGGAGCGCAGCAGCAGGAGGCTGGGGGTCCACAGCTGAGCCTGCTGCACCCCCCAAGGCCTCCTCCAGATGGCTTGAATGGTCAGGATCATGCTTCAATTAAAACTCATAAAACCCAAGTGGGGGTGTGGGAGGAGAGGGCAAGGGGGTGCAGAGAGAATGTACAGTGCAGAGGAGGTGACGGAAGCGGGTCAGGAGGAAGTGTCCTTCCACCAGAATGCTCACTTCCTTTGGCTGGAAGAGAGGGGTGTGCAGCAGGGCGGGCCCTCCCCTCCTACATCCGCAGCCTAGTCTACTTGGACAGTTTGCTGATGACTCTGATGAGGGCACCGTTTTCATCTTTCAGCCTCTGGTTGTCGGATTTCAGCTCTGTTAACACCTGCAGGGCGGCAGAAAGAGGTGTGTGAGAGCCTGGGCGATGCCTCCTCCGCCCCTCCCGAGCAGGCCCTCGCCCGGCACATGTCGCGGCCCCTCTCCCAGTGAGGCTGCACCCCTGGATCTGCCTACCTACTGAGGCGGTAATGTTCATATTCAGGGAGACTGCACCACCTGTCCTCTGAGCTGGTGTGGTTAGCAGTGGTATCTTATTTCTTTGTATGCAATCTTCACATTCTACTCTGTGTACCCTTTCATTCTACTGAGTCAGTAACGATTTTCAACTGCTCCTGTCCTTGAACTCACCTCGAGCCGATGATGGCTGGTGAAGGAATTCAGACAGAGGCGAGGAGGGTGTGGTCAAACAAGAGTCAGAGGAGGACACAGCCTCACACCCCCCCAAACACAAGAACGCGGCTCGGGGGCACAAGGTGACCTATGGGTCCTCCTCCTGGGCCTTCAGTGGAGAGAATCCACTAAGATGATCACTGGGCATATTACACATATCCACTCTCAACCACCAAACCAGGGAGCTTACAGATAGGGTCACAGAGCTACAGCACAGTGACCACCAGGCGTATTTAATTCTGCCCAAAGCTCCCTTACAGGCCTTATCAGCAGTTTTAGGGGATGGTGTTATAATTCTAGGAAACAGACACTTGTAGGGGAAAGGGAGGAGTGGATATTCAATTCTATCAGCTCTGCCATCTTGGAACATTACACACAGTGTTGTCCAACTTGTTGAGCGAGGGAAAAATAACAGCTTCAAGCTCTAGCCTGGATGTCTAAGTTGCTATTATGTGGTCAGGCACTTGGACAAGTACGCTGAGCCTCTGAAAAACCCTAATGGGATGTTGATAAGGGGACACGTGTGGGCCCTGCTGGTATCGAGAGAGGTTAGGGTAGCAGGCAAGTTCACCTTCACCAGGAAGGCTACAGAAACCTGTGTCTGTGTCTGATTCATACAGACGTCCTTTGATTAATTGCTCATTTAAACCTATAAGAACCCAAGGGCTGGCTCTGTGGTGTAGATGGTAAAACTGCTGCCTACAGTGCTGGCATCCCATATGGGCAATGGTTCTAGTCCTATCTGCTTCACTTCCAATCCAGCTCTCTTCTATAGCCAGGGAAAGCAGTAGAAGATGGTCCAAGTCTTGGGCCCTTGTATATGCATGGGAGACCTGAAAGAAACTCCTGGATCCTGGCTTCAGTGTGGCCCAGCTCTGGCCATTATGGCTATTTGAGGAGTGAACCAGCAGATAGAAGATCTCTCTCTCTCTCTCTCTCTCTCTCTCTCTCTCTCTGCCACTCTGTAACTCTGCCTTTTGATAAGTAAATAAATCTTTAACAAAATGAATGAATGAACCTACAGGACTATAGCAGGCCAGGTCCCCAGCAAAGGGTGCCCTAGGCTGACAGGTTATGATGAATCCTGCTGAGTTCTAGTTCTGGCTTAGGGGATCTAATTGTACCCTTAGGAATATAATCTTTGCTTCCTCAATCTCCCAAGGAAGATGCAGGCTAAATTATGCAAATGTGCATGTGTGCATGCATCACAGACACACAAAGAATCTGCATCAAAGTAAGATATCATTGACTCTGTAAGTGGAAGGCACCACGCCACAGGGTCTCCCTGGTGACCTGAGAGTCTGTGTGATACAGTTGTTACTCTTATCTCTACAGTTGAGGCAAGGAAGAACTTTGTAACTAGTCCAAAGCACCCAGCTATTAAATGGCAAAGCTAACACTGATCCCAGGTGTGCGAGTCCAAAGTTCATTTTCATGACAAGTTGGGTGGGGTGGAAAACAAAACCAAAAACTGTCATAGCCCCAAAACTGGAATTTCAGCATCGCCTTTGTCATCAATGATCTGTATTACTTGATGCAAACCACTTGACTTCTCTGTGTTCCTATTTCTGCACCTATAAAGAACAATGATGCCTGTGCTGTCCCCTCTAGGGCAGGGACTAGGTGAGGCCCCTGGGAGGGGCGACATGTGGAAAGGTCCCGACATGGGCGATGCGCTTTGCTGAGTCAAGGACCCCCTACCGCTGTGAGGGCTCCTCTGCGCAGGAAAGGCAGGCCAGGGAGCTACAGCCCTGACGGAGACAACCTCCACTCATCTCAGTGCTTTGCCCTTGCCTCTCCTCCCTCCAGCTCACTCCAGGAGCCCTGGCTCAGTCTCACACGCCTCTCTCCCACCAGCCTTGCCGACGGGAACTGAGTGCTCAGAACCTCATTGCATTGGATCTTCAGAAAACGTCAGCCCAGGTGTCCTCTGATGCGCCGCTTTCCCATTGCTCTCTGCTGCCCTGTCCTGGGTACCAGGGGGTCTCGGAGAGCCATACCCCCGTAACAGGGCTCCACAGAGGGGAAGACGCTTTGTACAGCAATGGGTTACATCTCACTGCTTAGCAGCTCATCAGATCAGAACCGAGCTGGGCTTTTCTATAAATGTACAAATAGCTTGTTGAGCTTTGGTGATTCATTTCCACATTAAGAACTCAATTCCTTGGGGGAAAAAATACTGGAAGGCAGTTTTGCAGCTGCAGCATGCTACAGCGAACATCTGAAGGGAGCGTCAAAAAGTGCAAGGAGTGGAAAGCAGGAATCAAGGGGGAACGGCCTCACGGACTTCTCTCGCAAAAGCCAGAGGCGGAGAAGAACGTGTAGGTGATATTCCTCTGGAGTGAAAGAACTATTAAACAAGACCACATGTGAAAGCCTGAACAGGTGTGAGGTTTTACAAAGCTTTATCGTTTCGACTCTCTGACCTCAGCTTCTTAATGCCTAAATTTGCAACTTACTGCAGTTCGATGTTAAGATACTCTGGACAAGTAAAACGAAGCACACATTCTCTCGCACACTAATTCTCAGAGCCATTGATGAGAAATGTATTAAAGACGAGGAAGTGGGGTGTGGCAGCCTCAGGGAGAAACCAGGGCAAGGCTAGTTGTAGGGAGAGAGACTCAGAGTGATCCTGCCTGAGCTGCTATGTTTAAAGCCACACGGGGAGTGGGGAGAGCATCCTCCTGTTTGGTTGTTAAGGGGCTTGCACGACACGCTGAGGCAAGATGGTTTCTCTAAGGGCTTATCAAGGAGAGAAAAAGGCAGGGCAAAATGTCTTGACCGTGCAGCCAGTTTGGCTTAGTTATCTCATCTCTGCACAGAGTCTCTGCGGGAAGTGCTGCACTCTGCTTTCCGAGCAGACACAAGGACGACAACGCATAAACAGAGCGCACGGCTCAGTCCAACAAAGCTTTACTCTCAGAACCGACACGGGAAATTCATATCACTGTCATGTGTCTTGAAATCTTTTGATTTCCTGTTTGGCTGCTTGTATGGCTCATGGCTGCACTGGTGGGCCACAGTGTGCTGACCCGGGCTGTAGGAGATGAAGCACCAGCAACGGCTCTCTTGATGGAGGGAGAATCTTCTGACAGATAAGGGGCTCTTTGGAAGCTGAACTTGCCAGGGAAGTTCAAGTGCAGAGAAGCAGAGCGCGTGCTCCGCCCCAGCTGCAATGCAGGGAGCGCCCTGTGCGCTTAACAAGCGGCTGCAACTCTGTGCCAAGTATGCAGACAGCTTATATCTTGACAGCAGCACAGAGCTCGGCTCAGGAGACGACTGACGTATTGCTCTGAATTTTGGTTCCACCACTTACTGTCTGTCTGGGTGACCTTGGGCAAGTTCCTTGGCTGGTGACTCAGTTTTTCCTAAGTGCAGTGACTATTCTGGGGAGTGCATGAGAAAAACAATAAAAAGCACTCAGCAGAGGCTTTGATAAATGACAGCTGTTATCATCATTAATAAGATCAGATCTAGTTTTGTCTCATTCCTGCACTGTCTTGGAACAAAGAAATTAGAGATAATTGGGACTTTTTGGAGGGTCCCTCATTCGCCCATGTCAAATTTTCCAGGAATCCTGATGCTTGTTTCAAAGCGTGGGCTTGGATGGGACAGCGGCCACTCACTGCTGGGCTGTGGCAGCACTTCCCTCCAGGCTGCTTCTCGCCTGTGACAGCATCTGCGGCAGGGTACTAGCTCAGCCCTGTGGTAATCTGGGTGCTTCAGCTCCAGTGGAAATTAGTTGTCAGCTACTGACCCTGAAGGCAAAAGCAAATAGGCAGAGGAAAGAACAGGCCCTGGTCAGGACTAATTAGATTGTGGCTGAAAATTAAAAACTCAATTTAGAGCCGTGGTGACCCCATCACACTGCCTTGGGATGGAAAGCAAGTTCTCTATGAGCTTGTCTCTCAGATCAATAGCCAGGAAAAGGCTCCAGTTTGGAAAACACAATTTTTGGTGTTCAACTGAAGATCAGTCTTTGCTCCCTGCTCTACTGCCGGCCACCCCCTTTGCAAAGCCAGACCCATTCAGGAAGGCCTGACCAAGGGAGGGCCTCATTTCTGTCGTGTGCAGGCTGCCTCACAGCCCACACGCTGAGGCAGGGAGGGACACACCCTCAGGTCCAAGCCTTGTGACAGGGATGTGAGAAACGCCTCCTGAGGAAGGAAGAGATGGCAAGACTGTCGCAGAAGGAGACAAAGAACGCCTGCCTATCTAGACTATTTTGCTGCTGGAGAGCCTGAACCAGAGTAACTCCAGTTTCAGTTCCAGTCCTTTCCACCCACAACACTGTCACGTGCAGGGACCGAGTTCTTTCTGGTGTCTAATGGGCTGTGGCCCTGACCCTGGTTGTTGAATGAAAAGGAGGGTTTTGAAAAAAATACTGATGCATGGGTTTCAACCCAGACCACTGATTCTTTGGGGGTGGGCCCAAGCACTGGCATATACTGAAAAGTTCCAGGATTTTTCCAACAGGAGCCATGGTTGAGAGCGCCTGCCCTTGGTTACCTCAGACCCAACCCGTTGCTCCAGAGAAATTGCTGTTGACAGAGAAAAGCTCTATCTCAGTGTGGCAATGATCCCACCAAACAAATGTGTGAATGTGCCTATGCAAGCCTGTGTGTGTACCTCTCTGTAGCCCCACGAGCAAATCCACATGCAGCCTCCAGAGGAAGAGAGGCAACCTGGTGATCTTACCAATGCACCGCTAGCTCGGGTAGTCCGCCCACCGCCCATCACCTCCCTCAACCTAGGCTGTGACGTCCCCTCCCATGGTCGCTGTCCTGGCTCCTCCCATCTCCAGTGGCCTGCACGCAGAGGCTCTGAAGGAGGGTCCGAGCACAGAGCTGCTGCGACCAACAACAAGAGTGAACCTGCCTGGAGCAGTGGAGGAGGGAAGTGAGGTGGAGAGGAGGGGCAAGAGCTAGAGCTCCTGGGTGTCCGAGGACTCGATGGACTCCGAGAGTCTGGCCACCACTCGGGTCAGGGCCCTGTTCTCAGCCTGCAGCTGCTCGTTCATCTGCTTCAAGGTTTGAATCTGTTTTAGCTGGTGGAGGTTCTGCAGAGTGAGACATGGAGGGGATAGACAGGACAAAGGGAGACAAGACAGACCAGAGGAGAAAAAAGTAGGACAAAGAAATCACGTGACTTTCAGTTTTTGTTTTTAGTTTGCATGCAAGAAAGGAAATGAGAAAGGCAGGAGTAATGAGAGCAAATGGAGGGAGTGGGGTGGAGGCGGCAGCAAGGAAGGGAGAGCTGTGCCTGTGACTGGCCGGGGTCTCGTGTGCTGAACGTCGGCCCTGTGAATACCACCACCAGGCGCTCAGAAAGCACATCTCTTTCCTGCTGAGGACCGCAGCCCCGCGTGGCGTGGGCCTCCTGAACCCAGCTCACATGGCCGAGCCGCCGCCCCAAGGGCCTTTCTCCATCAGCACTCAAGTTGTGTTCCCAAATCCAGCTGCTGCCCATTCCTCGCTCCCTGCTTCTCTGCTTCTCCTCTTCTCCTATACCCATCCCCCTGCTCCTTTCTTGTTTCCTGTCTGGGTATTCTCTCATCTCATTTAATTTTTAAAAGCAAAATGATGTAAGAGCCTGTGATTTCTGCGTTTTCTGTATGCGGCAGGTGATTTTATGAATCACCACGCTCACAGTGAACGGGGCTGTTCCAGTTCACGCAGAGCCTGGAGCTGCTTAAAGGTGTGTTCACCAACAGACGCATACTGAAAGCTGGCGAGGTCACAAGTGTCCAGCGACAGCGGGACTGGCTGACCACCATGCTCGTCAGCCATACTACCTGTCAGTGTTGCAGACGGCACGGAGTGACCAGCTCCCAGTCAGTCTTCCCAGTGCCCTCTTTACCACAGGCTCTCTGCTCTGCTTCTGTCCTTCCTGCATGGTCAACTGCATTGACCTGAAATCGAGACCGTCGGCTCTCTGGGAGGAGGGAGATGATTCTGTTACGCGAATGTGGTTTCACAGATGAGGGTGGGCAATCCTGGGGGTTAAAATGACTGCAGGAAGGTCGCCAGGTATCAGAGAAAAGCCTCTCATACCCACATAATGAAAAGGACAGATATGAAATATTAATGAATTTATAGTTGTTTGGGGGTGAAGAAGCAAGGAAATGAAAGCTAGAATGAAGTGGGAAAGAAACAGTGAAAAGGCCAACAAGCAGAGACAGGCCGCTGCACGCGCCCTCCCTGGTCCATGGAAGCAGCTCGGCCACGGAGAGGACGGAGGAGAGACGGGGGTGCAGTGCGCGGAAAGGTTTAACAAGGTGGGCAAGGAACAAATTTAAGAACTGATGGAAAGTCCCTGACTCTCAGTCTTCTGTGGTGTTGATATTGGACCAAGGCTTTCAGCACAGCCATTGTTGTTACACAAAGTGGTCCTTGCCTCCCAGGGAAAACTATCAAAGACATGAACTATGAAAGTGATTCATCTAACATGTAGAGTTCAAGCAGATTGAATCTGAATTTGGACGTTATCAGCACGAGAGGCAGGAAACAATCTGGTGGAATATTCTATAGGAAGCAGTATTAAAACCAAGGCATGGCAAGAAGATAGGAGAGCAGGGCCTGGCACACGGCGGGCAACAGGGCTGAAGGGCAGGGTTGGCTGGTGGTATTTCTAGAGTAAGCAAAATGAAAAGTCCAGGATCAACCAGAAGGGGACGGACTGCTGGGCCCCCCACATGCAGGGCCTGGGAAAGGAAGGGGAGAAGGTCTGGCAAGGAGGCTGATGCTGAATGGAGGATGCAGTCGAAAAAAAAAACCAAGTCTGATGTGGGCACATCCCAGACCAAGTGCAGGCCCAGCACAGCGCACACAGACATGCACACCTGGTGGAAGCTGGCACATAATCCTACTGCAATCCAGGGTCTGGGTGTTCTCCTGGGGAGAATTCATAAAGACTTACCTTTCCCAGCAGGGGCTAGGACGGCCCAACCCATCTTACAGAGCCCCACATACACCTGGGTGAGCCCATCTCATAGCTCCCATCTCACCTGGCCTTTGTGTTTGGAGTTGGAAAACAGGGACTAAAGTCACCTTCTGTCTGAGTACTTGCTGTGTCTTCAAGGGTTCACTGTAGGTCAACACCCAAACTGCTTCCTACTCACTGCCCCAGGAAGTCTGAGCATCTTTATAAACTGAACACACAACAAGCATGGAGACCAACTGGACCCAAACCCTACTGGGTCTCAGAATTCAACAAGACAGTCAGTTACCTACACTGAGACGGTGACACCAGTCACTCTGGAGATGTCGGTCACCACACACAGCAGTCTGGATGAAGAGCTGGAGAGCTGAGCCAGCGGTTTCTTAGGCTCCTTTAGGGCCAGTCGCACGACTTTGCTCATGTTTATATCTGTATATCTGAAGTTTTGCCTTCAAAGAAGGTTCAGACACAAACATCTGGGCAGAATGGGTGTGGCTGGGCAGGCTCTGGTGCTCCTCCCGTTAATCCTCCGGGAGAGCTGGATGACTTGCAAACCTGGTATTTGGCTTTCTTCTCCATTTGACGGTAATCAGCAATGGAGAATAACTACTGGTAGAAAGGATGGACTTTTTTAACTAAAAAGTAAGTTTCAAAATAGCTTACCTATTGGTTTATGGGCTAAACAATCATGATCTATCAAGCTCTACTTGATTAAACAATTGATTTTAAAGTTGCTGGCAAACGCTTTCATGTATTAGAATCTCTACTGAGAAGAGAACTCACGACCTGGTTTAGGAAATCACAGCCTAACACGGCGAGAGAAACACAGACATGTGTCTCAGCCCACAGGACTGACACCAACTAGAACCACTGGAGGGCTTCTGTGCTCTTCGGTTTAGAACTGGAACAGAAATGACAAAGGACCTCCATTTCCCCACATTTGCTACTTCGTGGGTGTGAGTGACCTGCAGGGATGTGACACAGAGTTCTGAGAATGGTAGGTGCAGGCTGTCTTTGGCTTCTGGGAACTCACTGGGAGGCACCAGCTTTGGCCTCATCTACCTGCTCTTGACTGGCTGTTAGGCCACTTCTGCCTGAGCGTCACTGACAGCTGCATCACAGCAGCCCACAGATGGTCAAACTCAGGGGATTTCAAAATGCGGGAGGCCTGGTGCAACCAGGGGCTGTGTTTAGCTCCACTAACACACTGCTCTAAGCAGGAGAGAAAAACCAGAAGACGGAGAGTTTTAAGGGTGTGAGGTCACCCTTCGTTACTTCTTCTCAGTGAGAAGACTGACAGTGTCTGACATCAGCAGGTTCTGCTTGAACGTGTTAGTTACAGCGTGGGTTGGTGAGCAGAGGACGCAAGGCAAGCCTGGCATTTCTCCTGATTCTGAAATTATGAGGAGTCACGGGATTACTAGCAGGGGATCTTATGTAAACTATGACCTTGCTGGGTCCTGAAGAAGTTCTTTTTTGGTAAATAACCAACCTTTTTAGGCCATGGAAACACTACATGGCTCCAACTGTGCACTACGGATGTTTGCTCATAGAGATAGATGTGGGGCTCTGCCTGATGCTGACGCTGTCCCAGTGCTTCCTGCTCCTAACCAGATGAATGCCTGGCATGACAGAGCCCCTAGGGTGAGGTCCCTGAAGGGGACAAGGCTGAGCGAGAGCTGAGGCTGCAGGCACGTGGCACGCACGCAGGGATCGGATGCTCCCACAGCAGTCCAGGTGAACACCCCGAGCAGCTCTGCCACCCCGGAGGCTCTAGCCCCACTTCCAGAGCAGGGAACGGCCTCCTTTGGGGCTGCCAGGATGGTGGCTGTCACTGGAGTGGCTAATGAGGTGCCAGTCACTGCAGGCCAAGGGGTGGCGGAGGGGAGGGGAGCGAGTGGCGAGGCCTGGAGTGCTCTCCGGTGCCATGAGCTTACTCCAGCGGGAGCGTGCCTAGCTCTCCTAAACACTGCAAAGGAAATGAACTGGGGCAGGAAATCAATATGTGAACAAATTTTTATTTTGCTGCAGAATGACTCAATCTGTGTTCCTTCCAGCCAAGGGCCGGGCGAGGGAGGAGCACCAGGGAGAGCAGCCTCCAGCCTTTCATCCAGCCTCATGGAGGTGAACCCACTGCTTGGAGAACCTTAGAAGTTCAATTCATTTTTGTCTCTAGCCTGTCCGAGGTCTCCCCTAAACCCAAGGCAGAATTTGTTCCTAGGAACCTTTGAGGTGGCTACAGTGGATACAGTATGAGCTATGAGAGCCTAAGAAACGGCTCAGGAGAGCGGCTCCCTCCTCTTCTTGAGAGAGCTAAGCTTGCAGCAGAACTGGGCCCGTCCTTGGCGGGCGTCCAGACGAGAGGCACAGCAAAAGAAGGAAACCCCCTCATACCTTCATCTCCTCTTCCATCTCCGACATTTTCCGCTCCAAGGCTCGCCTCTCCTGTTGAGAGACAACGAGACTGTTGAGGGCAGCCGAAATACTGCCTTCCAGGTTCCATGTGACCAGCAGCTTCCTGGTCAAAAGGTGTGAGCTACTGACTCAGACAAGTCCTGGGGAGACAGGAGCATACGTGACCCTGCCGCTCCTGGGGTAGAGCTGCTTCAGTGAGCAGCCGCCTCATCTAAGTCTCCTGGCAAAAGGTCAGAAGGCGTAGGAAGAAGCAACTCACGTTAGGTGACCAGAGCGCAGCACTTAGAGTTAATCTCTGCAAGTGGAAGACTGCACAGAACTTCAGAGGACTGCAAGTGACCAGAACATTTGCTCTTTACTAACCAAGCATCATTATCTTCACTAGTGCTCCCCCTACATTTCTAGGAAATTGCTTCTCTCCTGATGGGGAACAGATGGTGAGGAGACAGCAATGGGCTACAAAGAAATGTCAGCCTCCTGTAGTTTCTCCCCTTCCTCTCCATTCCTCTCTCCCAGCAGCTGACTTCCTTTAGCCAGAACCCAGTGAGGAGTCCTTGGTCAGATGAGACACCAAGGAGGTCTGGGTGCAGGCCAAGGGGATAAAACAGAACTCAGCTGCTTTCCTCATGAAGCAGACAATAGCAGGAGAGACGGGAGCGTGGACTATGCCTGGAGTCAAGTCAAAGCTAGGCTCATCAATAAATCTAATCAACTTTTCCCGATCCAGGAAGGTCAAATCCTAGAAAACCATTCTGAGTGCAGCTGGGAGGTCAGCAGCTGAGCCAGGAGTGGCCCCCTCAGCAGAGGGAGCCCAGGTTGTACCGGCTCCGGTTGCAAGTCCTCAGACCTAAGTCCAGGGCAGGGGTTCCTGCTGAAAGCTTCCTTTCTGTCCAAGGTGAGGGGAGGGCAGTGTCCTTAGGCCTGAGTGTGTGATGGCTCACAGGAAGCCAAAACGCGACACGGCCGTGTGCATGTGGGCAGTGCTGCCTACAGGCAGGGCGAGGTATGAGACGGCCTGTTCAAGCGTCTTCCCGCCCTAACACTGGAGTACGTGGAAAGCACTAACTTTCCGAGGAAGCCAAAAGAACTAACAATCAGATTACTGCTCAGAGTCAGACAAAAAGAATTCAGCATCGAGCTGGGAGTGGAATGTGGCAGGACTCCCGCCTTCTGAAATGAGCTTTTTTCCGTTGGCATGCACTACAAAGTTAGAGAAAGAGATGAAATGGGACGAGAAACATGCACATACCCGCTTCTCCATCTCCAGCATGGAGGATCGGTCAGAGGTCTTCTCCTGCTTCTGCTGGGACAAACAGAAGGAAGACAGTCGTTACTGAGGTCGCTCAGTCGCCAGCAGACGGCGTGCCTCTGGGCTTTCATCATGGCTGGGATCCCCAGCAGACAGATCCTGAGAGACTGCTAAGCTGGACGTCATCGCCCCGGTGCAGCACCGCCCCCCACCCCCACCCGCCGGCGAGGGGTGGCAGTAGTAGTGATCCCTGAAACTTAAAATACTCCCAAGCACAAAGATATTACTCACATGCGTTCCCCCACCCCCGCCCTGCCCCCTTCAATGTCAACTGCCTTCTGGTACTACACTTCTCCCACCTCCATAGAAATGGCTTTTCCTCTTTACAAGGCTGGGGACCCCTGAACCTGAGTGTCTAAGCCCCAGAGTACTCTTTTAAACGACCCCCGTTTCCCCCATTCTTCCTGTTTGGGGAACTGAGAACGTCTTCCGTCTAGAGCAGTGGGTAAGCTTCCACAGCTACCCAGGAACCCACTGGCAGCATCTGCCTTGCTTTGCACAGAGCACTTCCACTCTAACCCGTTTTATACCTTTCAGATAAGGTGAGATTTTACTTGAATAAAAGATTTAGAATATTTTAGATCACTTGTGACTTTCAATGTAAAGTTTCAGAGAGATGAAGAAGATTTAGCCACCACAGCTAAAAGGCAGAATAACCTCAGATAATGACCTTGCCTTCAACAGCACAAAGGAAATGAACTCCTCAGCCCCTTTTGGTTTTAGCATTATTTTAGCATGACGGCACTGGGAGGACTTTGTGTGATCATTTTTGTTTGTGCCATGCACAGACAACATTTAAAAATACAGAAATCATGCTGGTCCTCTTGTGAAAGTTTAGTTTTTTCCCGAAACCAAGGACTCGGCAGAACTAACAGTGGAACTCGGAGTCCCGGCTCCTGCCCTGGGCCTTTGCCTTCTGCTTGCACCAAGGTGATGGCAGTCTGCCTTTGCACGCATCCACCTGCAGCCAAAGGAAAAGGAAACTGCAGAAGGAGCCCCTGGTGCTTGCTTACATTCTCCCAAGGCCCTCTCACCCGGGAAGCTGGGGAGGCACTGATGGGTCAGTACTTTCAGGGTCTCTATATACAAATAATTAGGCTTCTAGTTGTTTTAAATTTTAAGCCCCTTAGAGTTAAAAGGGAGGGCACTGTGTGACCCTGTGCTCACAGTCTGTACCCAAGTGTGCGAGGCTCACGGGCCCTCCCGCCACTGTCCTAGCAAACAGCTCCATTTTTGGTAAACAGAGACTTGCTTTGTCACACCACTGCCTCTTCTGAATTTCAGTAACTTTGTATTTGGCAAAACTAAGAATATTCTGACACACCCAGCAAAGCAGTTGGCTGGAGAGCAAGCGCTTTTCCCCAGCGACTGGGAAAGGCAGATTTTATCTTCCCTGCCTTCGGCACAGGTCAGTGTCAGCAGCTTGCTGGGCTGCTCGCTGTTACGAAGCACAGGTGCCGGCAAAACTGAGAACTCTAGAAGGTGGAGAAATAAGCTAAGCAGAGGACGCAGTGGGGCAGGTGACGCTGGGTTCTTCACATGGCTGCTCCCTACTTTCCTACAAAATAACTCCGTATTAACCGAGCAGAACCAGCATACGGTCTGGATTTACTAACCAATACCCACGCTCGCCCTGCACAGGAGAGGAGTCAGCCCTGCACGTTTTCCAAGGGTCTGCTGTAAGACACTCTACCTTTTGCCGGCTCAGGGATCCGGGGGTGAAAGGGGCGTCCCCTGCCTTGTGGCAGGGCCACAACTCTGCGGGTTTTCGCTCTTTCAGATTTGGAGATCTGCTTTCCTTGTTCCACCAAATCCCTTTACCCTCAGTTGTTCTGTGTTGCAGTAGTGTCAAATCCCCTGTAAGAGCCACGTTTGGCTACACAGCCGAGCAGAGGGCATGCCTCTTCCACACTGACAGGCAGCTCCCAGGACAGATCATCCATCGGGGGCCTGGCCAATTCCTGCTCCAGAAAGTGGGGTGTCTTGGCTATCTTCCTGGGGTCCCATGCGGTTCCGCGGTGCTGTCTTCCATGTACGTGCTGGGACCCTCTTGCTCCTTCCATTCCAGAGGGGTGGCAGCAAGATGTTCACAGGATATTCTCTGTGTTTTTTTTTTTCTGCTCCAGACCTTTATTTACACACAGTTCATGTCCCATCTTCCCACGGAGCTACTACTCCACCTTCCGGGGCTCTGCCTGGGGTGGGGCCACAGGGTACTGAACTATCCTTGCCCCCGAAAGCCCCAAATATGATGCGTTAAAACTCCAGCGTCTTAGTCTTTGCTTTGGATTATATCATGTTGCTGGAAGGACCAGCCACCTCTGGTTTTCATTCCATGCCCTCCTGGTAAAGAGTCACGCAATTGAGCGTTCAGTCCCCTCCCCCTCCTCCCAAAATTCTCACACCCCAGGCATTCCAGGAGAGCAATACCAACACAGTGCTTGCTTCTGCTGTCAGTTCCGGGCTTGTCTCTGGAGATGAGGTTTTCACCTCTGGAACCCTCCACAGCATCTCTAATTAAATAAGGCCTGGTGCTGCGAAGAAAGGGTTTACCCCCTCTTTCTGCCGTAAATGTTCCTTCCTCCTAGGGCAAGGGAGGGTGGTGGCTTGGAGAGACGACATATCCTCACAGGGTAGAATCTTCACTGTGGGACTTAACCCCAGGTTCCAGCATCACCCTTGTCCCTGATTTGCTGCGTGACCCAAGCAAACCACTTACTTGTCCGGGTCTAACTTGCTGCGTGGCCACACTAGGTCTGGAGGGTCTTGCTTGCCCCTCTCCAAGAGGTGACGTGCAGATCAACTGAACAAGACAGGAGACACCACCAAGGTCTGTCTGACTTTGTAGGGCTGGTCTATATTTTTCTACTAAGAAATGAGTCAGGGATGGTCTGCAGCATTAACTACTAGCATTCTGATCATCAGGAGTTGTTCACTGAACCATCGGCTTTCAATTTTACGTTACAGACTGAATTCTACAATCAAATCAGAATCTCAGAGGCTTCTGTCACAGCCCTGAGGAGGCCGGATAGTGACTCTGTCTCGCTGCCCA
The DNA here is from genome assembly GCF_051225735.1 of Oryctolagus cuniculus. Taxonomy (NCBI): domain Eukaryota; kingdom Metazoa; phylum Chordata; class Mammalia; order Lagomorpha; family Leporidae; genus Oryctolagus; species Oryctolagus cuniculus. The sequence goes on along the minus strand of NC_142879.1, from coordinate 18,358,092 downwards.
GCCCTGGGACCCCCATCCAGTTTGCCTCCTTCTTAAATTCCTGCCTCCCCACCTTTGACTTCCTTCCTCCCTTACCTGGGCCATCTTCTCCAGCTTGGATTTTACATCTGCCAGTTCCAGCTGAGCCTCCTGAAGTTTTGTCTTCAGTTTTTGGTTTTCAGTCAGGGCACTCTCGTAGAGCTAGGGGAGGGCAGAAGAGAATCAGGTTGCCTACAGGGTGAGGCTCCCAGAGCTAGAAATCACACACATGAGAATGCCCAGGAGGTCTGGGGAGCAGAGTCCACTGCGCCAACTGGTCTCCTGCTTCTTGGACACGGTGAAGTCCAGGTGCTGACCACAGGAGAATGGTGCTCCCACTTCCATACTGCTAACCTCTGGGGGAAAATGGCCATTTCATTTTCTTCGATGGGGATTCGCAGTGCCTCAAAGTGTGGCTCTCCATACAAAAGAGAACTAATTTTTTGGAACTAGCCTAGGGTGTGTACCTTAGTCAAGTCCTGGTTAGCAAAACATTTTCTTTTTATTTTTAAAAAGATTTATTTATTTATTTGAAAGTCAGCATTACACAGAGAGAGAAGGAGAGGCAGAGGGGTGGGGTGGAGAGAGAGAGAGAAGTCTTCCATCCACTGGTTCACTCCCTAGTTGGCCAGAGCAGCACCAATCCGAAGCCAGGAGCCAGGAGCTTCTTCTGGGTTTCCCAACCCTGTGCAGGGGCCAAAGGACTTGGGCCACCTTCTACTGCTTTCCCAGGCTATAGAAGAGAACTGGATTGGAAGTGGAGCAGCTGGGACTTGAACAAGCACCCATATGGGATGCTGCCACTGCACGTGGTGGCTTTACCCTCTATGCCACAGCTCTGGCCCCAACAAACATTTTTTAACAAAAGTATTTTTTCCTGGTATCTCAAGCATCTGAAAGGAAAGGTATTCACATGTACTTCTGGAGCTAGGTACTCTTCTGCAAGAACCAAAGGAAACGAATTGTAAAGTGATTTAGGGGTTGGTGCTGTGGTGCAGTGGGTTAAAACCTGGGCCTGTAGCACTTGTATCCCAAAGAGGTGCTGGCTCGAGTCCTGGCTGCTTCACTTCTGATCCAGCTCTCTGCTAAAGAGCTGGGAAAGCAGCAGAGGACAGCCCAAGTCCTTGGGCCCCTGTACCCATGTGGGAGACTGGGAGGAAGCTCCTGGCTTTGGATTGGTTCAGCTCCGGCAGTTGCAGCCATTTGGGGAGTAAACCACTGGATGGAAGACCTCCCTCTCTCTCTGTCTCTACCTCTCTCTGAAACTCTTTCAAATATATAAAATAAAAAGCGATTTAAACCCTCTCCAAACCCAGATGATGATGATGATATATATAAATGATATGATGATATATGACTTTTATTAACTCTAAAAAGTATTTAATTGATATTCACAGGACTTCATTAAAAGAACACACTTGCTAAAAAAACCAAACTGTCAATCAAATGACTTGTGGGCCCAAAACAGACAGCACTATAAGTTCAACCCTTTTTATAATTCTTAATTTCTTACTTTTTCCACATGCCCCTAAGTTGGAGGATTCCAGGCACATATTTACGGAATGAGACAACGTGCAGTGGGGTCTCTGTTTAGCTGTTTTGCCTCTGGAGAGGTGAAGTCAATGAAGAAGGCTGCAAAGAGTCCACTGTTACTTAAGAGACTTTTTCCTGCTGATTCAGAACTACGCTCATTTTTTCTCACTGGGGAAAAGGCCGAGAGGTTTATATGTTGTACTCTAGGAACAGGAAGACTGAAGAAAGACCCTACTTTTTTATAGTCCCTGTTGCTGTCCTCTTCCACACGGCTGGTGAGGGTGGCTAGACGGGCCTCCCGGGCCTCCCGTCGTGCTCTGGCTGAGGCCCGGTCACCATATGAATCGCTGGCTGTAGGGTTACTACTACCTCCAGATTCCAACCTGTGGGAGATAATGTTAAAGGCAGAAATTGGTTTTGAGAACATGGCAGTGGGGGGAAGGTGATACTTACGGGCAGTCCGTGCCTTTTCTAAGAAGTGTTTGCGAGCCCTGGCCAGAAACAATGCACAACATTCCTTCTTCCACTTTCTCAGCCAGCATTGTGGGATCTCTGGCTACACTGCACACACTGAGAGGCAGGTTGTCATTTGCCAAGAATGGAGTTTACATGAAAAACTGGTGGTTTGGACTCATGTGCTGACTTAAATCTTAGTGCTTTTCAAATTAGTTTGGGGTTGAGCAGCTTCCCTCCAGACTGTGCTTTTAAAAGCAAAAGTTTCCTGGACCTCAATGGCTCTGGGGAAATGACTACAATGAACTGCTAATCAATCAGAAACATGTGGCCTTGCGGATCTGAGCTGGAGGTTGAATGGAGGGTGGAATGACAACCAAGTCTGGGTATGGATGGCTTTTCAGTGTACTACAGGCTTGCTGAGATTGCAAACATCTCAGGAGTACCACTACAATGCCACCAGCTGGCTTCCTACCCTCTTACCCATATTCCATATCAAGACACAGGCCTGTGATCAAGATTTCTACATCTTCTAGCATCTTTGAGCTCTTAGAGCTGCAGGCGGTTTTATTTACAGCACTGGTAAGCTCGATGATGACCTGTGTCAGTGTACAACTACCATCTTGATCTGAACACTGGTCTCCAGACTAGAAAGCATAAAGCTGCTAGGGTTAGGCCAACGGAGTCCTCCATCCTCCATCCTCCAGCTGAGATGTCTGAGTCACAGCTGTGGAACTTGCACCTCTTGTCCCGTCCTGTGACAGCTACTGCCCAGGCTGGGGCGTGGGGGGTGGGGGAGCTGCACAGCAGCAGGAGAGGTCGAGGAGTACTAAGGATGACATACGGGGGAGGCAGAGCAAGGAACTCCCGAGGAATGTCCACTTTCTCCTAGAGATGCTACACCCCGCGTTCTTCGCAACACTCTTCTTTTGTTTTTTGCTGAATTTCTTTATTGACTTTCCAGATTATAAAAGCAATATATGCTTATAAAAGAAATTCAGCAATATATAAGTGTCTAAATTAGAAAGTGAGAGTTGGGGCCGGTGCGGGTAAAGCTGCCACTTGCAGTGCCGGCATCCCATATGGGCTCGGGTTCAAGTCCTGGCTGCTCCACTTCCGATCCAGCTCTCTGCTATGGCCTGGGAAAGCAGTGGAAGATGGCCCAAGTCTTTGGGCCCTTGCACCCACATGAAGACCTGGAAGAAGCTCCTGGCTCCTGGCTTTGGATTGGCTCAGCTCCAGCCATTGTGGCCATTTGGGGAGTGAACCAGCGGATGGAAGACCTCTTTCTCTCTCTGCCTCTGCCTCTCTGTTACTCTGCCTTTCAAATAAATAAATCAATTGAAAAAAAAGAAGAAGAAAAAAGAAAGTGAGAGTCATTCCATAATCCTGCCCAAGAAACAACCTCTGTAAACAGTTTATATTCTTACAGGATGTCAAATACATATTAAAATATATGTATCTATAAATAAAATTATATAATCAATATAGTGTTTAACTCTTCTTCTTCCCTATGCATTTCACTATGATTGTGAGCATTGTATCATTTAAGTAAAAATAAATTTGCTTCATTAAAGAAAATGCACAGCCTTCCAGCGTATGGTTATATAATTTAATCATCCACTGATACACATTGTTTTGAATTTTTTAGCTATCATAAACACACTGCCTATAAACCTTACTGCGTTTCTTCAACTGCTTTCTGATGACAAATGTCACAAGTGTAACTGTTTAGTCAAGAAATAAGTATATTTTAAATGCTGAAATGTGTATTGCCATACTACCCTCTAGAAATGCTTCATTCTTTCCAACCCAATTGTAGAAATATAGTATCTTATTGCAGTTTACTATTTTAAAATCATCACAGAGGTTCAATGTCTTTGGTTATTTATCTTCCTTTGTTTCTGAACTGCTTAATCATAGCCTTTGCCCAGTATAGTAATCATTTTTTTCTTGTTATTTTTGGAGAGCTTTCTACATAGCAGGCTTTTAGAATTATCTGAAACTGGCTGCAAATATTTTTCTTCTTTGCTTTTTGTCTGTTTTTAGTTCCTTTTACTAATAAAGATTTTAAATTTTTTAACATTAAATTTGACAATTTTTACCTAGATAGTTTCATCCATGGAAAGATCTTCCCTATGTCAAGACTGTAAACTACTTCCTACTACTTTTGTGGTAAAGCCCTTTTCTTTTAAAAATAGTAATCCATCTGAAGTCTCTTTTTGTTTTTATTTTATTTTTTGATATGGCTTGAGGAAGGGATATATTTTCTCAAATATACAGTCAATTGTGCCAGTGATCATTTACTGAGTGATTCTGACGCCACCTTCTAAACAGGACTTAGTAGAGATATGGATTTTATTTCAGTTATCCATTTATTTAAATATTTTATTTATTTGAAAGAGTTACAGAGAGAGAAGGGGAGGGAGAGAAGGAGAGAGGGAGGGAAGGAGGGGGAGGGGGAGGGGAGGGGAGGGAGAGGGAGAGGGAGAGGGAGAGAGGGACAGAGAGAGAGAGAGAGATCTTCCATCTGCTCATTTACTCCCCAGATGGCTGCAATGGCTAGGGCTGGGCCAGGCCAAAGCCAGGAGCTTCCTCTGGGTCTCCCACATGAGTAGCAGGGGCTCAAACACTTGGGCCATCTTTTGCTTCTTATCTCCAGGCCATCTGCCAGGGAGCTGGATCAGAAGTGGGGCAGCCGGAGCTTGAAGCATGCTCATATGGGGTGTTGGCATTGCAGGTAGCAGCTTCACCTGCTACACCACAACAATGGCCCCTATTCTTTATTCCTGATAGAGCACCTCACTGCTGGGGTCATTAGAGTTTTATAATGCAGTTTGGTGTTTATAGGGGAAGTCTTTCACAAATGGCCATTATAACTTAACATAAAATTAACAATAGCAAAATATCATTCTCTGCCAATTTTGCAAAACTTTGTTAGGTTAGAAGCAAATAATTTGGGGCCGGCACTGTGGTGTAGCTGCCGTCTGTGGCGCTGCTCCACTTTCAATCCAGCTCGCTGCTAATGCATCTAGGAAAGCAGTGGAAGATGGTTCCCTGCAATCCCATGGGAGAGCTGGAAGAAGCTCCTGGATCCTGGCTTCAGATTGGCCCAGCTCCAGCAGTTGCAGTCATCTGGGGGGTGAACCAGAGGATGGAAGACCTCTCTTTCTCTGTAACTCTGCCTTACAAATAAATAAATCTTTTTTTTTAAAAGAAGTAAATAATTTGGGGCCAGCGCCATGGCACAGTAGGGTTAATCCTCTGCCTGCGGTGTTGGCATCCCATATGGACTCCAGTTCTAGTCCCGGCTGCCCCTCTTCCAATCCAGCTCTCTGCTGTGGCCTGGGAAAGCAGTAGAAGATGGCCCAAGTCCTTGGGCCCCTGTACCCACATGGGAGACCAGGAAGAAGCATCTAGCTCCTGGCTTCAGAATGGCACAGCTCTGGCCTTTGCGGCCATCTGGAGAGTCAACGAACAGAAGGAAGACCTCTCTGTCTCTCGCTTTGTCTGTAACTCTACCTCTCAAATAAACAAATAAAATTCTTAAAAAAAAAAAAAAAGAAGTAAATAATTTATCCTTAGCTGGTGCCTAGTGAGAGGACAAGCAGAGGAAGAATATACACACGGCTTAGAATATATTAGTAAGGCAGAACCAGCTCCAATACCAAATTATGAGGGCACTCATTTGTCCTATCCTATCCCATAACTAACTCTTCCCCCATCTTGTCTTAATTTTTCCAGCAGAGGAGCAATGAAAAAGAAGAGATTCAACCTTCTGGATCCATAGTTTCCATTATCTTAAAATTTATTTTCTTCTTCAGGAAGATTGGTTCTGTACCCATACATACTAGGTGAAAAATTACAGAAGGTCATCTGCCAGACTAAATCCTTTATAAATTTTTCTACAGTTGCAAAACAGGTCTTTAGTTCATCCGTAAAACTATTCCCGAGCACCCTCTAGGTACAAGGTGCAGTGTTGGGCCTGCTATTAAATGACAGTACTGAACCTCAATCGCAATTCCGGCTTCTGCTCTGCAACGAAGCCTTCCCTGACCCAGCGGATGAGGCTAGCCTTTCCTCTGTGCTCCTGCTCCTGTCCACGCTCTGACCAGCACTTGCTGCATTCTGCTGAGATGCTTTGTCTCTCCAGCGGTTTGCAAGCTAACTGCATATGAGGGCAATGTCATATTCATGCTGTTTTCCTAGGACTTGGCCTGGTACACTGGTGCTTTAGGAAACACACAAAAAATGGCAAGAAGAGGATCTGGAGGCAGGAAGGTGAGTGGAAAAGCTATTCCACTCCTTTGGGCAGGAGATAATAAAAGTCTGAATTATTGTGCTGGCGGTGGAAATGAAAAGGAAGCAGAGGACGTGAGGAACATTACTAAACTATTACATAAAGCTAAATTGAATTAGACATGCATTCCTTCACAACTACTAAGCATGCATACGAAACAGAGTGAGGTCTTACCTAGAAAGTCTTTCATGCTAGAGAGAGGAGACAAAAACAAAAAAAAAGAAAGAAAAGAAAACAGCATTAGAAAAGGACTCATTTTTATCATTTCAATTTATAAACACATTTTTCAAATCAGATGTCTCAACTTCATAGCTGGAGTCAGGGGATGCAATTTAAGAAAATAATTCAGCTGACTGCACAAAAGGCTCTTTAGCTCCAGCTCATACTTGTTTGTATTCCATGATTCACTACATCTGAGGTTGCAGGGACAGAATCTTTTAAAACTGGAAGCTAGAAAAAAATGTAAAATGATAAAAAACTGCCTTCTGGCCCCTGCTGGCCAGCCAACCTTGTGTTCTAGGAGTGACATCACTGACAGTCTGTGGGACACTTCTCTAAATCTCAACATTTGTTTAATTAATTTTCTTCAGTTTACAAACCCGCAAGCCTTCCCAGAGCAAATACTTTAATTTATAAATATTGAAACACAGGCTAGTTCCTGGCTTTCTCAGAGGTCTCTGTGAGAATAAAAGGAGGGGGTTGAGGATGAGGAGAAAGTTCCCCTCCTAGCCTCTAGCATGCTGGTAACACATGGAGAAGAGTAAGAAGGAAAGCATTTTATAGATGCAAACAGCAAGTTTAAACACTGTAAATGAACACAACAACAACAAAAAGCAGTCTGTGTTTTACACTTATTTTTTTTTCCATAAATAACCTTTACCTTCCTATCTCTTTGCTTTTTAAAAAAGAACTCAAGCAAATAACTCAAGTTGATTCGAGTGTATTTACTTTTTTCTTCTTCAAGGTGTTAACAAACAACAAAATCCTCAAGGACATTCAAAAGAAAGAAGACAAGAAACAAGGTCCAATAATCCACCAAATGAGTAGCGAAGCCTGAACCACCAGGAGTTACCGGCACTGCTTTGTAAGGCATTAAGGAGTCACTAGAGGCCACTGCTTTGTCAACCAGCATAGCGTGACAGAGTGTGCGTGCAGGGACTAGGTGGGGTGAACTCGCTGAAAGGAGGCTTCCCCGACAGAATCCCATGCACAGACTTAGAGCGTATACCTTCTCAAGTGAATGCCAATTCTGCAGATTCTCTTTTGACTGGGTCTAGAGTGGGCCTTCCTATAATGTGTTTTTAAATGTTCCTGGGTGGGGGGGTGTCATGGCACTGAGGTACAGCAGGTTAAGCCACTGCTGGTGACACCAGCATCCCAACTTGGAGCACCAGTTTGAGTCCCAGATGCTCCCGTTCAGATATAGTTCCCTGCTAATGCCCCTGGGAAGGCAGCAGAAGATGGCCCAAGTATTTGGGCTCCTGCCACCCATGTGGGTGACCTAGATGGAGTTCCAGGCATCTGGCTTCAGCCTGGCTCAGCTCTGGCTACTGCAGGTATTGGGAATGAATCAGGGGATGGAAGATCCTTCCCCTCCCCCCGTCACTCTTCCTGTTGAATAAATAAACAAATATTTAAAAAGAAATAAGTTTCCTAGGTGATTCTGGAGCAGCACTGGAGAAAACACAGGCCTTTAATTTGGAGGTATGCCTCATTAGGATGGGGGAGTCATCAAGAAAAGTGTATCTTTAGCATTCTCCTACACTTGAAGTCCTTTGAGAATCCTGAAACTTGGAAATCTAGAATTCAGGAAAATTCCTGGCATTTTTTCCCACACGTGTACCTTTAGACCTGATTTTCTTTTTCTTTCTTTTTAAAGATTTATTTATTTATTTGAAAGTCAGAGTTACACAGAGAGAAGAGAGGCAGAGAGAGAGGGGTCTTCCATCCATTGGCTCACTCTCCAATTGGCCACAACAGGCCCCTATACCTGATTTTCAATGAGAGTTATATCCCAACTGTTAATGACTGTTTTATCAACATTACCTAAAGACTTATTTCTCTTTACGTGCAGCCTTTTGTCAAGCAAAGTCAAAATTTTAATCATTTCTCAAGAATTACTCATGGGGTCTGGTGCTGTGGTGTAGCTGGTAAAGCTGCCACCTGCAATGCTGGCATTCCATATGGACACTGGTTTGAGTCTGGGCTACTCCATTTTTGATCCAGCTCTCTGCTAAGGCCTGGGAAAGCAGTGGAAGATGGCCCAAGTCCTTGGGCCCCTGCACCCATGTGGGAGACCAGGAAGAAGCTCCTGGCTCCTGGCTTCAGATTGGCACAGCTCCAGCTGTTGTGGCCATTTGGGGAGTGAACCAGCGGATGGAACACTTCCTTCTCTCTCTCTCTGCTTCTGCTTTTCAAATAAATAAATACAGCTTTAAAAAAGTAATAAAAATAAAAAAACCAAATCCTACCACCTTTGCCAAAAATTACTTAGTATGTATGCATATCTATATTTACTTACATATAAATGTTCAAGAACATGTGAAGCTGAGCTATGTGCACTCACTGGCTTTGTACTATGATCAGACTCTCAGCATTTGTGAATTCAAATTCACAGCCCAGGAAAAGTATAAATTGTGGTACACCAGATACTTGCGAGTGATTGAGAATGAGTTCCATAATGCCAAGAGCCTATGGTATGTAAGAGCCCACATGTGCCAAGCCCTGTAGGGAGGCACTGAGGGAGAAACAGAATGGATTCAGGAGAGCACCGTGCACACAAGGGACAGTGCTCCCGGGAAGCAAGGCAGGGAAGCACATGAATAAGCGGAAACAGCAGCTGTAACCCACGGGGAGAAAATGTTAATATACACACACACGCAGGCCCCACCAAGAGGAGAAAATGTTAATACACACACACACACACTTTTAAAAATATCTACCTAAAATATCTACCTATCCATCTATTTATTTGAAAGACAAGGAGACAGAGAGACAGAGAGAGAGAGAGAGAGAGAGAGAGAGAGACAGAGAGAGAGAGAGAGAGAGAGAGATCATCCATTCACTGATTCACTCCCCAAGTGGCCACAACGGCTGGGGCTGGTCCAGGCCGAAGCCAGGAATCCAGAACTTCATCTGGGTCTCCCACAGAGGTAGCAGGAGCCCAGGTACTTGGACCATCCTCTGCTGCCTTCCTAGACACATAAGCAGGGAGCTGGAGCAGAAGGAGAGCAGTCAGGAGTCCACTAGCACTCTGATAACAGATTAGCTTGCTCCACACCAGCCCCCCCATACACACCTATTTTTAAAACCAATTGCTTTTGAGGATTCCCTAAAATTCCCTTATCTGAGACTCTTCTACTATCCTAGTCCCAGTTATATCCTTAGGACCTCAGGGCCAAACAGGTGTTCAATGAACACTCATGGGATGGAACTGCTTTGTTTCTGAGGGCTGTGAGGCCTTGGCTATACCCGAGTGCTAATTTCCACTCTGACGTCTTCGAGCCCTGAGACCTCAGGAAGTCCCATTTCCTCTAAAGGTGAGAACTAACGGTGATAATTATAATTAAGTAAACTCTAAACATGTTAGCGCCCCCCTCCTACCTCTCAAAAGTCAGCCCCCGTGACTGCTCTTTCCTCTTTCACTTATTTTGTAATGAGAATACTATATTGACTGTTAAGACTGATTTGAGAAGCAAGTTAACTTAGAGCTTTTGATGCAAGGAGCTGAGCTGGCATGTAACCAAATGAAATGATAGTTTAGGAGACCATTTAGTCTCTCTAGCTTCCTGTGGCCAGAGCAGCCTCAGCCTATACCGCCCACACGGGAGAACCATTCTTGACAGTCTCTCCAGGGATGGACATTCCACGTTCCTCTTTGGAATAGAAAAGTGACACAGTGATAATCAAACTAGCCCGCTATGTGCCTTCTTTCCTATGATTTTACTAAGCAATAAGCCAATTTCTACCTAGGCTGAGGACCGACTGACTTTCTGACAATTAAATCATACTTATTTGTTGACTTGGGTTTTCCTGCAATGTGTGATTTCACTTGTAAGTATTTGGGAGCCTGCGCCGTGGCTCACTTGGTTAATCCTCTGCCTGCGGTGCAGGCAATCCCATAAGGGCGCCGGGTTCTAGCCCTTGTTGCTCCTCTTCCAGTCCAGCTCTCTGCTGTGGCCTGGAAAGGCAGTGGAGGAAGGCCCAAATGCTTGGGCCCCTGCACCTCCATGGGAGACCAGGAAGAAGCACCTGGCTCCTGGCTTCAGATTGGTGCAGCGCCGGCCGTGGCGGCCATTTGGGGAGTGAACCAACGGAAGGAAGACCTTTCTCTCTGTCTCTCTCACTGTCTAAAACTACCTGTCAAATTAAAAAAAAAAAAAAAAAAAGAAAGTATTTGTCTTGGGGTCCGGCACTGTGGGGTAGTAGGTTAAGCCTCTGTCTGCAGGGCCGGCACCCCATATGGACACTGGTTCAAATCCTGGCTGTTCCACTTATGATCCAGATGCCTGCTGATGTGCCTGGGAAAACAGTGGAGGATAGTTCAAGTGCCTGGGCCCCTGCACCCATGTGGGAGACTCGGAAGAAGCACCTGGTTTTCAGCATCTGGCCCAGCTCTAGCCCTTGCAACCATTTGAGGAGTGAACCAGCAGATGGAAAATCTCTCTCTCTCCCCACCTCTCTCGGTAACTCTGCCTTTCAAAAAAAAAAAAAAAAAGGTGGGGGGGAGATAAAATAAAATATCTTTCTTCTTTGAAATACCTTATTTGTTGGCTAAGCTTTTGTTACATCTTCCATTTTAAATTATTCTGTGTAGACAATGACAGTTGCTTCTACAGTGAAGAATAAGCCATTTTTTTCCTACTAAAATAGAAATTAGGACTTGTACTATGAATCAATCTTAGTCTTTATATATATCAAAGCATGTTAATCATTTCCATTGATTTACTCTTGTAAGAATGACATGTAATTAACCCTTTTCACTTAGAATGTTCTGGAAGCACAATGAATCTGTAAGCCCTGTCATCACATTCAAGAAAGTTCTCAGACAGCTAATGTAGTTATACTATGGCTGTGTATACTGTATGCCTCCCTCCACTGAGAAGGCTGACATAAAATACAAACACTTAAAAAAACAAAAAACACAACAAAATAAGTTAGCACTATCAAGTGGCAACCTAAGAAATCCCACGAAGTTCCTGGATGTGAAAGGCAGATTCCATATCTGACAGATATCTCTGTCTCAAGAGCCCTACACTAATTTTTCCACAGAGCGGAAGGCATGGAGGAAGGGATGCTAACAGTGCTCTGACCTGACACTGCCCCCACAGGCTCACCACAGATGCAACCCACAGACAACCATCTAAGACGCTGATGAACGACACTCTTACTTCTGCCTGCCAGAAGGAACTAAAGCCAGTATCACAGCTGGTTGTTTGCTATTGTTTTAAGTCCTTGTTACCAATCTCTTTTTGGGTGACCTTTTATAAAAACATGTGGGTGATGAGTGACCTAATAGATCAGGCAGCAGACAGTTTATCTAGGCCTAGAGATCCTCTCTGATCTGACTTTTGGAGCTATGTAAAATCCTTGGGGTTTGTATTACTGCCTTCGAGGGCTAGTCCTGGGAAGATCCACTCAGCCAATGAGGGGAGGACACATAAATCCCCTAAAGCTCAGATTAATGAGCTCTGGACGCAGCAGAGGCAGCAGTTAGCAAGGAAGGAAGAAAATGGGGGTTTCTAAAGGAGATGATACTCTTACTGTAATGGAAATGGTTTCCTTCCAGTTTTTTTTTTTTTTTATAACCTAAAAAGAATGTTCTTATAAGCTGGAGGGCAAGATTGCTTAAACATATACAGGATTTAGTGTTTAATTCCCCAGTTTCTGATAAAATGGCTTGGGTTTTTAGATTATACTTCCTATCTGATTTTCACTGGTAGAAACAATTGTTTTGCTTGGCATCTTGATACTCTAAGGCAAATGGGATTTTACGAAAAACACAGGTTATATTTAAGGAGAAGAGAACTTGGGTTTCTTGGGTAAAGGATTACAGTGGCGGGAGTGAATTTAGACTTAACTTTATTTTTTCCACTTCATGCTGTTGTCAGTCAAACTCAGCATAGTTCAACTGTTAGGCTAACACTGCTTCTCTAGAAAACTGAGTGCTAACCCCGCAAGGGAGCCCTCCTGAGCAAACCTAGAGAGTGGGAGATAAGACAGCGTCCGGGTTGGCCTAAGTGTCTTGGGGGTACAGTAAGCTCTCAGACGTGACATTCAGGCAAGCAAGATGCAGTCTACGGAAATGAACGCTAAAGGTGCTCCAGAGAAGAGGATCCTAAGAGGTCAGTCTCCTGGACAGGAAACAAGGAAAAGGCCTAGAACACAAGGCTTAGGGGCTCCAGCCAAACCTATGAAGCTTTGGTGGCTGAGAATGTGGGTCCCTCTTACTCGTGTCTTGAGAATGGCTCCCTCGCACTCCCCCTGAGAAACATAACAACGTTCCTGTTGGACTATTTAAGTAGGGTCTGAACAGCTTACCGGCACATGATGGCAGCCGTTCAATTTGCAGGTTAATGTACAAATGCATTATGTCATATGCCCTAGTCAGGAAGTTGTAGAAGAAATTTCTGTGAGTGGTTTTGTTAAAGGCCATTTTGCTCTACCTTCTACTGAAGACAAATGAATGATGGTCATTAAGATGAGACTCTCTGGTGTGTCTGAACTAGAGAAAAACTGTTCAGAGAAGGAATTATTTTCCCAGCTTTTATGGCCAAATGGAGGCAACAGATATTTTGAATGGGACCCTGGAGCAGAAGAAACTAAAAGCTGCTCAGAGCCAGTACAAACAGAGAGAATTACGTAAAAACAATGATTTGCTAGACAGAGTGTAGTTTGAACAATGCCCCAAGACAACGCGGCAGGCTCCTTCCTTTCATACCTCTTGAAATTCTCCCATAATAATCTCATTGCCAGGGCCTGTTTCTAATAAAAGAACAGAGTGAAGATCATCATTAATTTACATGGCAATCCTAGAGAGGGACAGGCCCCAGGCTGGTTTTGATTTGTGAAATGTACAGAGCCCTGAAAACACCAGAGAATGGCTTACAAATAATCCCCACAAAAGCTTTTAACTTGAAAGTTATCAGGAGTTTAGGAAGACACATAATTAAAACCAAACTCCTTCTACCAAGTTTAAAATAAAATCATGATTCTGTAAAGCAAGGCCCAAGGGGAAGGACTGAGACCAAGTCACATGTCTACTGCCACGGCCGAAACCAGCTTAACTCCTGTTCTTGTGGAGTCAGAGCCTGACCCCGCGGTGATGGGAAAAATCTACTTACATTTCCCCTGAAGAAGGACTGAGCAGAAGGAACATTTCATATCATGTTCTTGTGCGCTGGCTGAGCCAGGGGAACGATCTGAGCTATTCTGGGATGGCCTTCCCCTTCGGAGTTCTTGGATTAATGACAGAAGAACAAGCCAAGGATGCCAGCGAGGCTGCATCAGTGACCTTCAGCCTCTCAGTGCCACGCAAACCTAATCTGTGTTAGCTGTGAAATACAATAGTTTTCTAACTTCTGAGTTTAAGAATTACTCTGGGGGCTGGTACTAAGGCACAGTGGGTTAAGCCGCCGCCTGCAGCACCAGCACCCCCTAGGGCACTGGTTGGATTCCTGGCTGGTCCACTTCCAATCCAGCTCCCTGCTAATGGGCCTGGGAAAGCACCAGAAAGTAGTCCAAATGCTTGGGCCTCTGCACCCATGTGAGAGACCTGGAAGAAGCTCCTGGCTCCTGGCTTTGGTCTGGCCACGCTCTGGCCATTGCGGCCATTTGGAGAGTGAGCCAGCGGATTAAGATCTCTCTGTCTCTTCTCTGTCTCTCTCTCTGTGATTCTGCCTTTCAAACAAAATCTTTTTTTAAAAAAAGAATTATTCTGGTGTCACAGACAAGTGTAGGAGAGACAAAGCTTTTCCACCATTCCATCTCAGGGAAAGTAACTACCAGAACTCAGATCAATGAGGTTTTCAGGAAGCCTGAAATAAGAAGAGCCTACCAGTCTCCTCTAGCTTTGAAGTGGATCTTTCTGAATTGTCTTGACCAGGTATATATTTGGGGATCCTGCACAACTTAGAAAAACATGATGCACAGAGAGAATAAGAACTTCAGAATCTACACAAAGATGTGATAAGAGAGGACAGTGACAACGGAGCCCGTATTTTTTTTTTTTTTTTTTTTTGGACAGGCAGAGTGGACAGTGAGAAAGGTCTTCCTTTGCCATTGGTTCACCCTCCAATGTCCGCCATGGCCGGCGCACCGCGCTGATCCGAAGCCAGGAGCTTCACCTGGTCTCCCATGGGGTGCAGGGCCCAAGCACTTGGGCCATCCTCCACTGCACTCCCGGGCCACAGCAGAGAGTAGGCCTGGAAGAGGGGCAACCGGGACAGAATCTGGCACCCCGACCGGGACTAGAACCCGGTGTGCCGGCGCCGCAAGGCGGAGGATTAGCCTAGTGAGCCGCGGCGCAAGCCGCGTATTCATTTTTTATGTTCACATCTAATACACTAATGATATTTCCTCAATCTACCTCCCGTTTTCAATTGTACTAGCTTTCTGTTGCCGCCAAAACAAATTACCACAAACCGTGGTGTCTTAAGACACCCTTTTGTTATCCCTAAGTTTTGTGGGTCAGAAGTCCCGGGCGCTCTGTTCGGTTCCATGCTGGGGTTCTCAGTGGGCTGACAGCTGGGTGTCTGCTGGCTGGGCTCCTCTCTGAGGCTCTGGGGAGGTATCTGCTTTCAGGCCCTTTCAGGTTGTTTGGCAGAACCCAGTTCCTTGTGGTTGTGGGCAAGGTCCCTGTGGGCTGGCTGTCAGCTGTTAGCTACTTACCACGTGGGAGCCAGTTTGAGTCCCGGCTGCTCCACTTTCTTTTTTTTTTTCTTTTCTTTTTTTTTTTTTTTTAAATTTTTATTTCATTTGACAGAGTTAGACAGTGAGAGAGAGAGACAGAGAGAAAGGTCTTCCTTCCGTTGGCTCACTCCCGAAATGGTCACCATGGCTGGTGCTGCGCCGATCTGAAGCCAGGAGCCAGGTGCTTCCTCCTGGTCTCCCATGTGGGTGCAGGGGCCCAGGGACCCGGGCCATCCTCCACTGCCCTCCCAGGCCACAGCAGAGAGCTGGGCTGGAAGAGGAGCAACTGGGACTAGAACCCGGTGCCCATATGGGATGCTGGCACCGCAGGCAGAGGATTAACCAAGTGAGCCACAGCACCAGCCCCGGCTGTTCCACTTTTGATCCAGCTCTCCACTATGGCCTGGGAAAGCAGTGGAGGATGGCCCAAGTCCTTGGGCCCCTGCACCCAGGTGGGAGATCCAGAAGAAGCTCCTGGCTCCTGGCTTCAGATTAGCTGAGCTAATTGCAGCCACTGCAGCCATTTGGGGAGTGAACCAACAGATAGAAGACCTTTCTCTCACTCTCTCTCTCTCTGCCTCTCTGTAATTCTGCCTTTCAAATAAAATAAATAAATCTTAAAAAAAAAAGACTCCTACATTCCTTCTCACATGGTCCCTTCCATGTTCAAACCAGCAACTGCACATTGAGTTCTTTCCACACTTCCGATTTCTCTGGCTTTCCTTTCCGACACCAGCTGGGGAAGCTCTCTGCCTTGACAGACCCTGTGATTAGATCAGGCCCATCACGGAACAGGACGCAATCACAGGAGAGCCACCTGCTTAAACGAGGAGGCTTCAGACAGTCTACTGAAAAGGTGTACTACGGAAAAGCTGCATGACTCCAAAATTATTCTGCACAAAAGCAAATGTCTCTTTAAATTCTGTTTTGCTGAACCTTTGGAAGTGCCTTTGTCTATACAGTCTCTGGAGGTCAGGCCAGGACAGGGGTCATTTTAGAAGTTCCAACTCTTCTAAGGATCCCTCTATTTTTTTTTTGAAAAGGTCTAGTTTATCCAAAACATCCTGAGGGTAAGAAATGCGGCCTCCTAGCTGCACTGGGTGATCATGTACACCCAGAATCAGAGCAACCCTGAAAGCACCATCTCACACTGGGGAAAAGTGTGCACCCACAGGAGCAGGTGTGTGTGTGCAATAGAGTAGACAAAACATAGAAGCAAAGATTAAACCACATGTATCTTCAAACTATACTCCTTAACTGGTCTTCACCAACTGCTTAATAAATATGGGACAAAAATTGGTAAATGGGAAGTTCAAATATAGTATGGACATTCAGTTTATGTCTTAAATAGTTCTGAGAACACTCATATACCAAATTGTGACTTCTCGGTCAACTTAATATTGCACGTAGAAATGAGTACAAGTAAGGTCATCTCACGTACTGCAGCACATCTCACTGTATTTTAAAAGAATAATCATTAAATGCATTAAGTGACAGACTCATTTTTGGCTCTGTCATGCTACCCAAATATTGCTGGAATTTTACAGCTCTTAATTTTTGTGCAGCCTTATTCCTTTTCTTTGTGGCTATTCCAGCTTCAAAAGAATTTCCATTTTTTTTAGAACTTATAAAATGTATTTATTATAGAAGGAAATATATGAATATTCTAAGGCCTCCATAGGCTGATATTTAAAGACAATACAGGGGCCAGCGCCATGGCTCACTTGGTTAATTCTCTGCCTGCGGTGCCGGCATCCCATATGGGCACTGGGTTCTAGTCCTGGTTGCTCCTCTTCCAGTCCAGCTCTCTGCTTTTAAGAAATCTGGCACAAGCCAGGGCCTCGTTAGGCCACAGTTACCCTAAAATGCTCCCTGCTCTGAAAGATGAAGAAGAGAAGCTTTCTTGGACTCCTCCACTTTTCTCCCTGGCCCTCACCCCACCCATGGGGAATGTGAGCTTTTAGAAACACAAGGTCTTTGGATCTGGGGGCCAGATCACCTCCCAGAGCAAAACAGATATTAGCAAATGAGGGCCTGTGGGAGAGGGAACACTTTCGCAGTTTCTATGTTCAGTTCTGGGCAGCCGCAGGGTCCCTCAGACAAGTGAAATTCAGAAACTCGGGCCCTCTGTCGCAGATCTCATCAGAATTCAACAGTCTTGAGTGGAGGGTACCATTGTACCATCTAAGTTTATTTTCAAAGTGCATTGATAGCAATGAAAAAAGTTAAGAGAAAAAAGCTGACTACGTAAAGGATATGTTTTTAAGTACTTATATAAACAGTTTTAGAAGAACTACTTTACATATAACTGATACACTCTCTAAACATGATTCTGGTCACAGTGTTCAAGTGCAGGGCATATCTTTTTTCTCTTGGCAAAGCTATTACCCAACAGTTTCATCATCAATACTTCAAAATAATAAAACCATACCTACCTAAAAATGGTACAAAATTCTGATTTTTTACTAATTTAGATTTGTCTCTCCCAAGATTATTCTATGAGGTTATTCCTCCATTAAAATAGGATTTGTTGGGGTCAGAGTTGCGGTGAAGAGGGCTAAGCTGCTGCCTGTGATGTTGGCATCCCATATGGACGTTGGTTCGAGTCCTGGCTGCTTCTCTTCCAATCCAGCTCCCAGCTAATGTGCCTGGGAAAGCAGCAGAAGATGGCCCAAGTGCTTGGGCCTCCGTCACCCATGTGGGAGATCACAATGCAGACTTCAGCCTGGCCCAGCACTGGCCCTTGCAGTCATCTGGGGAGTGAACCAGTGAACAGAGGACCACCTGCCCCCAAGTTTGTCTGTTTCTCCTTCTCTCTAACGCTGCCTTTCAAATAAATAAATAAATAAACCCTTAAAAAATAGGATTGTTGTCACCATCTCCCGTTCTAAATCGGATTCAACAGTCAAGAATAATGACAACAATCCAGGAGCTATTGAATGAAGCAGTCCCACTGAGCATTTGCAGATATTACTTAAAATTACAATAAAGGCCCCTGGAGCAGACTGCTGACTCTGGTATTTCTGGGTTAAGTTAGGGGATTTTAGATAATTATTTAATTCTTTCTGCCGCAGTGTTCTCAGTGACACAGGGGCAAGGCTGGGCAGTGCGCACAGTTACTGAAGGCATTGCTGGAGATACTCAACCTCAGAGCTTGGGACAGCACTGACAACAAATGTTCTAGCAGCCTCAGCTACTGGTGTCACTACAGCTTTCCCATTCTTGCTCCTATTTAGTTCTTTTGCTTTCCCTAAGCTTTTTAGCTACAGGAAAAAAGAAGCTCAAACAAATTCCACAGCACCCAGTAAATGGTTGTATTTGTAGATTTTGCTTATCCAGGCCACTTCCTACTTATCTTTCTAACCCATACACATTTAAGGTCATTATTGTACTGTGTGAATGGTTACACTCTCATCCAGATAACCAAACACGTGAAATTGATTTTGGAAAGCAACAAGGATTTTTTTTTTAATGCTTTAGTGTACTTTCATTTATTTTACAATTTAACTTAAATCTAGAGTAACTTTTCCAACAAATTTAAAAATAGTTATTTGCTATCTTACATATAACTCCTATACAAAAATGTTGCTTTCACAATGAACTGTAATGAAGTTAAAATTCAGGCACACATGGGATTCTAAATCCCATTAAGTTGGCAGGTAACAATGCCATCTTACTAGTTAAAGTGATCAGTTTAAGTTCATAACTGATCATAAAGATAGGAATAAGTGTCAAATAGATCACATAAATAAGACCAAGTGTTTGCTAATAATAATAGATAGAATCAAAATGGAGAGAATGATCCAACATGGGAAGCAGGACACACAGCAGACTCATAGAATGACAAATGCCCTAAACAGCATTCTGACCTCAGAATCAGCCTTTAAGGCATTCGGATCTGGCTAAAAAGCCCTTGAGAGTATTTCAGGCGTGGAAAGCCAAGACACTGGCGAAAATGACCTACATGAAAAATCTCTGTGAGTGAGATCCTGGTGGAAAGAAGAGACCATCAAAGAAGGAAGTACCTTTCTCTGAAGGGAGGAGAGAACTTCCACTTTGATTATGGCCCTGACTAAATAATGTCAGAGTTTGTGGACTCAAGAGGCTTCCATAGCCTTGGCAGCTCATGAAAAGAGTCTCGGGTGATTACTGACATCATAAATAAGAGTGTCAATTGTTAAATAAACAACAGGAGTCACTGTGCACTTACTCCCCATGTAGGACCTCTGTCCTTAATGAGTTGTACTATGAGAATTAACAGTAAAACTAGTCTTCAAACAGTGCTTTATACTTGTGTGTCTGTGTAGGAGCAAACTGTTGAAATCTTTACATAGAATAGAGTCGATCTTCTGTATATAAAGATAATTAAAAATGAATCTTAGTGAAGAATGGGATGGGAGAGGGAGAAGGAGGTGGGATGGTTTTGGGGGTGGGACGGCAGGTATGGGGGGAAGAATCGCTATAATCCAAAAGTTGTGCCTATGAAATTTATATTTATTAAATAAAAGCTTTCTATAAAAATTCAGGCACATGTTTAATATTTTTAAAAAATTTATTGGAGGGAGGGAGGGAGGAAAGGAGAAAGGGAGAGAGAGAGAGATAGAGCGAGATCGAGAGAGAATGAATGAATGTAGGCCAATCTGTTAGTTCATTCCCCTAATGTCTGCAATGGCTGGGAAGAAGCTGAGAGCCAGAAACTCAATCCAGTGCTCCCATGTGGGCAGTGGGAACTTTATTTAAGCCATCACTACTGCCTCCAAGGGCCTTCATTAGCAGAAAGCTGGAATTGGGAGCCGGAGCCAGGTACTGAACCCAGCTACTCCAATATGGGATGTTGTAAAATCATTATTTAATTGTCTCACGGGTGGAACGCCCACTGTGTAACCAAAGAAGGTTGCTTAGTGTAGTGCTGTGATGAGCATGGACATGTGGACAACCGCCATCTATTGCATAATAAGCAGGTCAAGTTCAGAACCAGAAGGGGGCTGGAAAAGAATAAAAGGCTAATAAAAACTAATTGTTTCCTCTGGCCTTCTGACTGTAAATTATTATAAGCTCCAGCTCCTTGCTAATGGACCTGGGAGAGCAGTGGAAGAAGGCCCAAGTGCTTGGATCCCTGCACCTGTGTGGGAGACCCAGAAGAAGCTCCTGGTTCCTGGCTTCAGATTGGCACAACTCCAGCCGTTGCAGCCAACTGAAGAGCGAACCAGTGGATGGAAGACCTCTCTCTCCCTCTTTTTCTCTCTGTGTGTAATTCTGACTTTCAAATAAATAAATAAATAAATAAATCTTTAAAAAAATCTCAACCTTTATCCATAGGGAAACTCACCAAACTCTCAGAATGACACACCAAGACCCATATGATCCAGTCCCTGCTAAGTCTCTAGTCTCATTTCCTAGTACACTTTTAAATATACCATTTGTTATTGTCATACTTTCTCATATATTGTTTTCTACCTTTGTAATGTGTTGCTTCTGTCTTTTTTGCTCAATTAGCTTCTACCATTCTTCAAATATCAGGCTAATGCATTTACCATTTGACTGATCTCCAAAAAGCACCTGTACCTGCCTGTCTTTATTTGAAAATGCATTTTCCTGCAGTGTAATCCTTGATTTTCTTTTTTCTTTCCAATTAGATGGCACACTCCGTAAGGCCAGGGGCTGTGTCTTTCATTTACAATCCCAGCCTCCAAAACAGAGTGCACTGCACAGCAGACGCTCGTGGCATGTTAACTGTGAGAAGATGCTTAAATATTCATTTATCATGCAACCAGAGAATGAGAGTGCAGGGCAGGATTCGGTTTTCAGGAAAGGAGTCGATGCTTTCTAAACTCTGTCTCTCTGGCCAATGAACAAAGGTTTCAGATGCCATCCCCTTGAAGTCTACACAGGACTTGAGTGAACTAGGCCATTGAATACTTGGCGTTCATGTAATGGCTCCAGATGGGGAAACTACTTTTATTTCTACAGGTACTATTGTTTTTGCCTAAGAAGATTCCTTGGGCTGAAGAATTTTACGGCTTGTTGTCTTTTCTTGAGTGGAATAAAACAAAAACAAAAACAAAAAACCCAATACACTAGTGGTTTTAATTAGGCAGGAAAAATGGTTAGCAGATTGAACTCTTAATTAGCATTGTTCACAAAGACAAATGTTTCTCATTCCATGACAGCATATTATAGAGTAGAGTGAAAAATGGATTCCAGATTGGTAGTGCCCCAGACGTAGTGCTGGAGATATGGAGGGCAAGACAGCCTGCTGAAGAATGGCTCGGTGCTTGCCAGAGAAGGGCACAAGGCACATGCAAGGAACCACTGTCCACACTGACACTGTGGAAGACAAGGAAGCAGACGCCTCTGGCCTCCTGAATACAGCTGCCATGTAGTCAGGCTCTCCTGAAAGCTGCAAGCATCTATCACCCATTATTTATCAGAGGGATACTAATTAGTTCACAGAGCTGGTTATAAAACAAAGCAAGTTGCTTTACTGTCTCTTTTATATACATTAATTAAAGACATTATTATGTCTAAAATCTTTATATTTTCTGTTGAGATGTTAGACACCAAGAAATAGCAATCTAGGGCCGGCGCCACGGCTCACTAGGCTAATCCTCTGCCTAGCGGCACCGGCACACCAGGTTCTAGTCTCGGTCGGGGTGCCGGATTCTGTCCCGGTTGCCCCTCTTCCAGGCCAGCTCTCTGCTGTGGCCAGGGAGTGCAGTGGAGGATGGCCCAGGTGCTTGGGCCCTGCACCCCATGGGAGACCAGGAGAAGCACCTGGCTCCTGCCATCGGATCAGCGCGGTGTGCACCGGCCGCGGAGGCCATTGGAGGGTGAACCAACAGCAAAAAAAGGGAAGACCTTTCTCTTTGTCTCTCTCTCTCACTGTCCACTCTGCCTGTCAAAACAAAAAACAAAACAAAACAAAACAAACAAAAAAGAAATAGCAATCTAGATTAAATGGGAAAATGCTGGTTTTCTAAATGCAGGTCAAATTCTATTATCACACATACTAATTCAATGAAAATCTATCTCATTAAGAGTCTTGGGGTTCAGCTCATGACTAACTTCAAGATATAGACTATATTATAAATATCAAATAAGCATCACAGTTTGGAAATTCTAAAAATTTTCCCTTGGACAGATCCTGTGGTGAAAAACATTTTTTAAATTAGTAAATAACAACTTGAGAATACTAACCAATGGGCCGACGCCGCGGCTCACTAGCTAATCCTCCACCTAGCGGCGCCGGCACACCGGGTTCTAGTCCCGGTCAGGGCGCCGGATTCTGTCCCGGTTGCCCCTCTTCCAGGCCAGCTCTCTGCTGTGGCCAGGGAGTGCAGTGGAGGATGGCCCAGGTGCTTGGGCCCTGCACCCCATGGGAGACCAGGAGAAGCACCTGGCTCCTGCCTTCGGATCAGTGCGGTGCACCGGCTGCAGCGCACCAGCCGCCGCGGCCATTGGAGGGTGAACCAATGGCAAAGGAAGACCTTTCTGTCTCTCTCACTGTCCACTCTGCCTGTCAAAAAAAAACAAAAACAAACAAAAAAAAAAACAACCCACAAAAGAATACTAACCAATGATTACTTGGCTCTTGTTTTGTTTTCAGCATCTTTAAAAAGTAATAAACCATATAAATTGACTAGCTCCTAAGTTGTAGAATTGATAAACTTTAGAACTAATGCTACAGTGATTAAAAAGCAAGAGCTTGTGGTACCTGATACATTTATAGTTCAGGATTTCTTTTTTAATGTTAGAAAATTACTGTCTAAAAGAAGCTTTCCCACTAACTGTGTGAACCCAGCATTTCATGTTGAAGTTGCTTTATGGTGTGAAAGGTGGGTCCTTCAAATTCTCATCACCACCTGGTGTGGTTCCTATTAGAAAGGAGAGTGAATCCAGAAGCTGTTCTGCTTTTCCTACAGATCAGACATGAGCAGATACGTTAGCCAATGTTAGAGAGACAAAAGAGATGCTGAACTAAGAGGAAGCGAGTGTGAAAGCCGAAAGAAGCCACTTTTACAAACGGTTGCGTACTCAGGGCCAGCAGAGACCCAACAGCAACATGAGGAGCACGCTCTCAGCCGGAGTGGGAGGGGCTACCAAAAGGAGGGAGGGACATGTTTCCTGTTGAGGAAGAAGAGTTTTTTTTTTTTTTTTTTTTAAAGATTTATTTATTTTATTTGAAAGGCATAGTTACAGAGAGGGAGAGAAGGGGAGAGATCTTCCATCCATTGGTTCACTCCCCAAATGGCTGTAATGGGTGGAGCTGGGCCAGACGGAAGCCAGGAGCCAGGAGCTTCTTCCAGGTCTCCAACATGGGTGCAGGGGCATAGGCACTTGGGTCATCCTCCACTGCTTTCCCAGGCACATTAGCAAGGAGCTGGATCGGAAGCTGAGCAGCTGGGACTCGGCTCGGACCAACGCCCATATGGGATGCTGGAGTCGCAGGTGGCAGCTTTACACAGCGCTGGCCCCAAAGAGCATGTATTTTTAAAAGCCATGATTAATGGCATAATTTGTGTTCAGAGAGTGAAAATATTATTTTTGAAAAACAAACTAGAGAAGGTGAGTACAAGACCTTGGTGGCTGGTGCAGACACGCACTATCTTCTGCACACAGGTGTTTTTTTCATTGGGGAGTATATTAGTTGCACAATCTCCAGGCAAGCATTTGATTTTTATATTATTAAAAAAAAGGTCAAAGGCTTACTAAGTACAGAAACATTGTGTTATCTGCTATTAAAAGCAGCAGATGCTGCCAGGAGCTTAAAAATAAAGGTATATGAAAAAATAGTTTCAATTTTCCAGTCACTGGAAAATCATCCTGCCTTTTGTTTTCTCAAGTTAAAAATAATACCTGTTTGAGTTACAGTTCATGGTTTTCCTACTGTTTCTTGAACACTTGATGAAAAGCAAGGTGTTCAAAATATTCTCTCCATGTGAACAGTCATTACTTTAAAGTTCTCTGAGGGCATTCTCCTTATACGGAAGCATTTAATGTTTATTCCTCTTCATTCCACAAAAGAAATGATAAACTTTTAAGTACTGGCTTGGAATTTCAATTCTGTTTTGAAGAACATTGGATCAGGGGCTGTACCTCTTTAATGCTGTATGATCCCTAAAGAAAACTTTGTATACAAACCACAGAGATTTGGATGAGGATGGTGAGAGAGGTGTCCTGATTTTAACTCTGCAACACAGAAACTTCTCATACCTTTGCTATAAAGGCCCAAGCATTTCCTCCTTTAAGAGAAATCTGAGGACCTTGCAGCCCGTAAGGCCTCTGCTCTGTGGGTCCACCGCCCGAGAGGGGCTGTCTGGATTAGAGAACTAGGCCAGGGGGACTGTTACCTCCCTCTGTTGGTCCACAGACGCCACCTTTATAGGCAGGTTCAGTGTCTGTGCTCCCATCAGGGACACATGTTAGACTCCCACGGCTACTTCAGCTTGTGACTGTCATCTTTGACCTTTAGCATGTCTTTAACCTTGATCTTCAAATCTATTTGATCTGTATTCTACCTTGTGGATACATACTGGTTCTGGAGTCAGAGACCTGAGTCAGAACCAGACTGCTGCTCATTAGCTGTGTGAAGCTGGAAAGCCATTTCTTTTTACGGACCTCGGCTTCTTCATCTGTACAATGGGGACAGCAATACCCATCTGTCATGGTGGCAGAGGACTGGCCATTCAACAACCAGGCATCAGAAGGCACCTAAGGCCAGAACGCCACCACCACAAAACCAGCCATTAAGGAACACCCTAATTAGACATGAAAGGAGAGGAACTAGGCTAATGGAATGTTAGATGAATCCTAGTTTTATAATCAGTCCCGAGTGTCAACAGCTTCCAAATTAGTCTTGCCTATCTTGCACTGTCTCAGACACTGAAGACACAGTAACATAATGGAACATGATTAGTATGAAAATTAAATGTCTCAAGTCATTTGGACACTGGAAGTTGGTTATAGTAAGCTGATGCCATTGTGGGAATCCACAGCCACAGACACTAAAATTGGGAAGCAAATCTTTTATTAAAGTCATCCACGTTTGGGTTTCCTGAAATCCAAATTCTCCAATGTTCTCTCATTGTGACCTCTGTCTAAAAGACAGGGATGGAGAGCAGGCAGGGGTGGTGGTGGTGGGGGGATGGCAGCTGTCAGGAATGAGACAAGAAGAAAGTAGTACTTAACTTTAAAGAAGAAATGGAGGGGTCAGCACTGTGGCATAGTGGGTTAAACTGCCACCTGCTGGTTAAGCTGCCAGCATCCCATATGGGTGCCAGTTCAAGACCTGACTGCTCCACTTCTGATCCAGCTCTCCACTATGGCCGGGGAAAGCAGTAGAAGATGGCCCAAGTCCTTGGGCCCCTGCACCTGCGTGGGAGACCTGGAAGAAGCTCCTGGCTCCTGGCTTCAGATTAGCCCAGCTCCAGCTGTTGCGGCCAATTGGGGAGTGAACCAGTGGAATGAAGACCTCTCTCTCTCTCTGTTTCTCCTTTTCTCTCTGTGTAACACTGACTTTCAAATAAATAAAGACATCTTAAAAAAAAAAAAGAAGAAGAAGAAGAAGAAGAAATGGAAAAACACAAACTGGGTAACAGGGATGGTCACCAGGCAGAGATCTGCGGAGTGCTCTTCAGGAGCCACACACTGCTCTGGGAGCCGCACTCAGAGGGCAGAACAGGCAGTGACAACGGGATCTTTGCACCTGGCCAAACTACCACAAACATTAACTGAAGTGAAGGTGCTAAGTTTTGTGGCCCTCAATTGGCAGTTACCAGACGTTACTCAACAGCTGCCAGGGAGAAGGAAGCAGAGACTCCGGGGCTAGGAAAGGTTTCAGGGCATGACCTGAAGAAGCACTCCTGGACCTCAGCGACAGTCACACACACTGGAGCCGCTCCTCGTCCTCTCACAAAAAGAACATAGGAAACAGCTGCATACAACATTCTCTGTTGTTCTGGTAACAACATCCTGGGCTGAGGACCCACACCAAGATGTCACACACGTGGCAATTTACAGGTGAGAAAGACCCTGAAAATGGATGCGAAATAATGGAAAAGAAGCACAGTAGTTTATTCAGGTTTTTGCAGTTTTCTATCCACAGCTCCCAAATAAGGAAGCTAGGACTGTGCCTCTCTTCTTAGCTGTATCCAGGATACAGCACAAACTAGTTCCCCAAGAAGGACCTATTGCCTTACTTACTACCTAATATGCCCATCAGGACTTCTCATTGCTTGCTATTGGTAGCAGTTCCTGTTTTTGTCAGCTTCCTGCAGAGGAAGACAGGAAATCACATGCGAATGCCCGTGTGTGAATCCTTCAGCACAGATCTGCACTGGAGAAGATGGAGATACGCTTCACACGGCTCTGCCTAGGACATCACAAACACCTCCACACAGCTGTTGTCAACAGCCAGGAACTGCTTTGGCTTTAAAGCATCACAATCTCTGAAGGCGCGTGCTGACCAAGGAGTGAAGTTGCAAGTGCACATGACTCCATGCACATTTTGGCTTCACTATCAATCACAGACATGAAAAGTAGGCAAAGGCATATTCTATCCATAAACACACATACAGAAATATCCATGGGTAACTGTACACAACTGAAGTTTAATGCAGATAGTTTTATGACCATTTGGGAGTATTTCTCATAAAACACAAAAAATGGAAGCAACTAAGTACAGCCACAGAAGTTAAGAAAAGCCCCATAAGATACCACGATAAAGACTCTAGAATCTTATTGTCAGCAGTTTACAACTGATAGTTAAATGTTAAGAAACAGAAACTGCAGTCTGACATATTTAAGTCTGCTTTCACTTAAGACTATATTAAGTATCATGAACCATAACCTCTTGCAGCAAAGCTAGCAGGGTCTTTACTTGCGAAGTTTCTGTTTTCCTCCACTGACTCCCATATGCTCTGAAATGTCTCTGCTCTACCCCTGGCCCCTCCAGTCACACAGACACACACGCTCCACCTCTGAGACTACTGTGAACACATGGAAGTAAAAAAGGCTGCTTACTCGGAGTGTCTTGGCGGTCGGGGAGGGAGATGCTGGGGGAGAGTCAGACTGAGATTTTCTATTCCGAGTGAATTCTTTACTTCGGGTATATAAAGAGGACATGGCTCCTCAGGAGGCAGACAGACACACTCAACCACTGGATTCTTCACACAAAGCTGGGACGCTGTCCCTGTAGGTTACCCTCACACAATCTCTCCTTTTGAGTTGACGCAAAATGACTTTGGATAGAACTAAATAAAGGATAAACGCCGCCCTGTAAATTATAGTCTTGAGCTCTGAACCAGTCCACAGTTAAACAGAATCTGAGAGGCGTGTTCCATCAATATTTTCGATTCAGCTTCCACCACAAGTGCTCGGGCCTGGCAGCTTACAGGAGAGGGTGAGACGCTGAGCAACAGCTCTTATGCCTAGCTTGAGTCCTTGATGCTCCCAAAAGGACACTTCTTACTGAGGCTGGCTCTCCAATAAAATCTGAGTCTAGGTTCCTGACGACACCAGATTAAATCCCAGAGGAAAGATGACCTTGGATTCTGCTGGAGACGAGTCTGGGAACAACTACTGTCACTTTATCCTGAGGGAGAAAGACAAACGCTCTGGAAACCATGCTGTCTTCTCTTAGCTTGACTCCTCTGAGCTGCAAGAGTTTGGAACTGTTGTGACAAATTCAGGCTAAACAACTTAAGAAAACAAAAAACAAAAAAGCATAAATAAGGACCGGAGAGTTTATGAGAAGGAAGCAGTCTGAGGAAGCCGTGTCCCAAAGCCCTCCAGACGAAGCTGCTTTCACATATAAACACTCAGAGTCATACACACATCTTTTCCCCTCCCCTCTTCTATTTTCTGACATTCCAAATCCCTATTCGCTCAGCAAGGAATGCTGGAGAAGAGCCAAGGGCAAAGATTCACTTTCAACTCCGATTTCGGGTTGCCACTTGTAGGAGGCAGAGAGCCTGCCAGCTTCTAGGAACACAGGGAGGCCCTTGGGGGGCCCGCTCGAGGGCAGACCCCACAGCCTTGCAGGGCACACTGCCTCGAGAAGCAGCAGTCTGCACAGCGGACTCTCTGAACGCTTCTTGCTCAGTGTGAGAACACGATTTTTCCACTTCTGCATCTCTTAAGTAACAAAGCCCAGGCAGAAACACCAGTTAAAGTACCTGCAGGTCTTTGATGTTCAATTTTAATGAGATGTCATTAAACCTGCACATTGAAGAAGGCCAGCAAGTCCCAATTCTGACCCAGTACACAGGAAACTCCGTGCACGACACACTTTACTCAGTCCAAAGTGTATCAGAGCTGCCCGAGATGCCACAATCAGGGAAGAACAAGATGGGCAAAGGTATAAAGGTGAGGGGAAGAAACAAGGGCCAGAGATGAAGAGAGAACAAACAGGAGAGGAAGTGCAAGGCTACAGGATTCAGCAGTGCAGGGAAAATTAAGAGTTAAAGAGAAAGGAATTTCTTTGCTTGGTGTTGACGGATTTTGGATTGGCCTTGAAAAAAACATCTCTTTCGCACTGTGTTGTCATCACCGCCCTCTCCAACATTTCTGGGTCAAATGCTTTCTAAGCCATCAAGTTTATCCCCAAAGTAACAAGTCAATTCTCCAAGGGGTCTTAGGAACACTATCCTGCCCTTCCTTGCTCCGCAGGAAATTCACGCTTTTTCTGTTAGCCCTTCCCAACATGCCACAATTTCCCCCCAACTGTCTTAAGGTCTTTTTTTTTTTTTTTTTTTTTTTAAATCCCTATGGCCATTTTTGTGAGATTAAATCAAGGGATGTGATCAGCTCCTTAGCGTTGCTCTAAGGAATGAATACAGGTGGAAGAGAATTTCTAAAGCAGCCTTGACTCATTCTCAATCTAAAAAACTCCTTAAGAAGACTCAGCAGTTTTACCACAAGCCTGATTTATATGTACTGTGTCTAAATGTCCAATTATCTTGCTAATTCAGGCCTATGAATCTTGTATTATGGCTACAGTTGATAAGAGTAAGTCTTTCTTTATTAGACCTCTTCACTTAGAAAAGAAAAATGGATGTTAATCTAAATAGTAGCATACCTACAGTCATGGGTTATATTCTTCCTTAAAAGGATAGCAAGAACAATTTTTTTTAAAGAGATACAGATGACTACTTTATTTTATTTTGTTTTATTTATTTGAGAGGTAGAGTTACAGACAGAGAGAAGGAGAGACAGAGAGTGAAAGGTCTTCCATCCTCTGGTTCGCTCCCCAAATGGCTGCAACAACTAGACCTGGGCTGATCCAAAGCCAGGAGCTTCCTCCCAGTCTCTCATGTGGGTGCAGGGGCCCAAGCACTTGGGCCATCTTCTATTACTTTTCCAGGCCATTAGCAGAGAGCTGGATTGGAAGAGGAGCAGCCAGACATGAACTGGTGCCATATGGGATGCAGGGGTGCAGGCAGAGGCTTAACCTGCTACGCCACAGCGCTGCTCCCCACAAGAACAATTCTGATCAACTTCCTGACCTGTCTCTGTCAGGTTTACTTGGTGATTTCACACTCGAAGACTGACACTGAAGTGGCCTCTTCTCCATTCTATCTTAAGTCTACTCCTAGGAAGTACCCACAATGCTAAGCTCCTCTATCTTATAAAGTATTTTAACAAACCTAGCACTTCAACCACACCAAAAAGTAGTTCTACGCTATTTTCTTATAGAGGAGGACACTGAAGTTCTGAAAAATTAAATGACTTATCTAAAGCCAGTAAGTAGAGCAAAACACAACTGCCTGAGGTTGATTAGGCACATCTGAAAAGATCCACCAATACAAATCCTTCAACAAGATTTTGGGTATTTGAGACACTCTCAAAAATATGTCAGAAATGCAGGAGTGGAGATAAATTTTTCAGAAAACTGAAACTAAGCTCTTCCTTTATTCATTTGTTCTTTTGTATATTCATTTTTCCCCAACTCGGTTAACATTTATTGCTTCTTTTTGTCTCACAGGGTTCCCCTGTAAAAACGAAAGTATCTTGTACAGCCCAGTGAAAATAAGAGCAAACCGAAAATATTCTTGGCCACAGTCTTATTCCTTTCAGTTTTAAAGAGAATCAATTTTCAGATAGTACACATTTCTAGAATCCTTCCCAAATTAGAAATCCAGAGGTTAAAACAATCTACATTTTTCTCAACACTGGCATATCATAAATTATAGCATTCTGGCCTTGGGCACACACATGCCCATGCAGAAGGCTGCCTCATCCCACACGTATTCTGCTCCAACGCAGTCAGCGCGAAGGGAGACCTGACATAAGAAAGAATCTCTCTCTCTCTCTCTCTCTCTCTCTCTCTCTCTCTCTCTCTCTCTCTCCTGCCTCAGGAAGTTCTTCAATTGATGAGCCAACATATTCTTTCTCAAACTAAGATTTGGTAATCAAATAAGCCTGCTAAGGAAATACCTCAGGGATGGATTTCCATTTGGGTAAGCTTTGCAAAGAGCCACCTGTTTAGAAAACAATTCATTCTAGATCGGAGGGCTAGAAGGTTGCGTATGTCTGCATTATTTCTTCTAGGTGAGACAGTGTAGACGGAAGTCCATGACCTTCAGGGAGTTATTAAATCCAACTGAATAAAGGCTTCCAGTAGTCAGCATGTGAATGTGACTGTTTTTGAGGTGGCACACAAACAAGCCAATAAAATGCCTCACAATATAAATCCCCATCACTGACCACTGGCTCAACTCTCCCAAAATTCACTAGAGAAAAGAAAATAATAGACCAGCTGCATGGCTTCTATTTCTTGTTGTTGTTGTTTTAATCAAGAAAATTAAATGCCAGGGTTTAAAGTTTTGCTGTTTGGGGGCTGGTACTGTGGTGTAACGGGTAAATGCACTGCTTGCAGTACTGGCATCCCATACGGGCGCCAGTTTGAGTCCTGGCTGCTCCACTTCTGATCCAGCTCCCTGCTATGGCCTGGGAAAGAAGCTGAAGATGGCCCAAATCCTTGGCTCTTGCTCCCTCATGGGAGACCTGGAAGAAGCTCCTGGCTCCTGGCTTCGGTTTGGCCCAGCTCCAGTCATTGCAGCCATTTGGGGAGTGAACCAGCGGATGGAATACCACTCTCTCTCTGACTTTCTGAGTAACTTCTGCCTTTCAAATAAATAAATAAAAATCTTAAAAAAAAAAAAAAGAGGGATTTTGCTGTTTGGTAAAATGCCCCCCTGCTCCTGCTACCTACGATGATTTTCAAAGCAGCCAGCATTCCACCACCATGTGGAACACATGGTTTGGGAGGGGTATGGATTTTGCAGGCAAGACATCCTAGGTTGAAATTCATATCCCTGCTTAACTACCCTACATGATCAAGTTCTCCGACATCAATAAATTCTGTTTAGCATGCTTCAGAATTGGTGATAATAATGACAAGTTGTGTAGTTGTCTATATGTTGAGGTCTATTACATGAGAGATCTTCAAAAAGTTCATGAAAAATGCACCTTTTAATTTCATCATGAACTTTCTGAAGGACCTTCAGACACTATATGTGCCATCCAGAGGTGACTAGTACGTGCTCATGCTCAATACGTCATAGTGCTTGGTGAATATGCACAAGCACTGATAAAACAGCTGAAGAACCCGAGTGAAAATCTGAAGCAAAGGGCTTAAACATCAGCTTTTGTATTCTATGCATCCATTTTCCCTGTGGTTATGTAAAATGAAAGAATCTTCTTTTCCAATACTTTAAGAAAAAACTCTATCTTCCTTCCTCCCTCTTCCCAACTTTCCTTTCTTTTAAAATACTTTTTTAAAGATTTATTTATTTTAAAGATTTATTTAGTTATTTGAAAGGCAGAGTTACAGAGAGGCAAAGGCAGAAGCAGAGAGAGTGATCCTCCATCTGCTGGTTCACTCCCCAAATGGGCACAATGGCTAGAGATGGGCTGATCCGAAGCCAGGAGCCAAGAGCTTCCTCTGCGTCTCCCACATGGGTACAGGGGCCCAAGGACTTGGGCCATCTTCTACTGCTTTCCCAGGCCATCGCAGAGAGCTGGATTGGAAGTGGAGTAGCCGGGCTTCAAACTGGCGCCCATATAGGATGCCGGTACTGCAGACAGTGGCTTTACCTGCTACGCCAAAGCACCGGTCCCTCCTTATTTCTTGGAAGGCAGAGTACTACCATAAGAGGAGGGCACAGTGGTAGGGCAGCAGCCTGGTTTAGCTAGGGGATTGGTTTTATATAGGAAGTTGAACAAGTAGGTAAACACATTGAGATAATGGAACTACATTTCTCACTGTTGGAGATAGCAGGTTTAAATATGAGAAAGAGAAAAAAGAAAGTTAAAATGAAACCTGTGGGAGAATGCAAAAATTGAAGGTATTGGTATGGACTCATGATTTTAATACATAGAAAAATAATTAAATATGTAAATGTATGTGGCGTGTGTATATGTAAGTAAATGTGCCTACAAGCATGGATGTATTTCCTTTCTCTGTCCATTGAATGGGCCTGGGCAGAGCAACATTCCAATAGCATTTAGCACAAGACGATTGCTTCTAAGGGCTATCCTCCATGAAAAGGAGTGGGGCTCCCTAGAGAAATGGCTAATTCCAGAGCTTGGGCAGGGAGTGAAATGAGCCTTGGATCTCTCATGCTAGAAGGTAAGAGAGTGCTGAAACAATAATAGGGACACACAAGACTACTTAAAAACCCAAGCTGAGGCCAGCATTGTGGCACAAGGTTAAGCTGCTGTTTGGGACGCCCGCATCCCACACTGGAGTGCTGGTTCAAGTCCAGGCTTTCTATCCACCTTACTGTTAAACGCTTCTGGGAAAACAGTGGATGATGGCCCAAGTGTTGGGACCCCTACCACCCATGTGGGAGACCCAGAGAGATTTCTTGGCTCCTGGCTTCTGCCTGGCCCAACCCACCATTTGGGGAGTAAATCAGTGGATGGAAGATTTCTCTCTGTCTCTCTTTCTCTTTGTCACTCTGCTTTTCAAATAAACAAATCTTAAACCTGGGACTATATAAACATCAAAATAATGAGAGAACAAATTTTAGCTCATTGAATAAAACAGGAAAACATGAGCCTAAACTAAACTTACATAAATAAATGAATAGAAAATGAATGGAAAACATCAGTGGGGAGGACAGAAAGCTCTTCCTTACAGTAGAATGACACTATTAAATGCAGAGGCACTGTGGTGTAGCGGGCTAGGCCTCTGCTTGCAGACTGGAATCCCATATGGGTGCTGGTTCTAGTCTCGGCTGCTCCTCTTCTGATCCAGCTCTCTGCTATGGCCTGGGAAAGCAGTAGAAGATGGCCCAAGTGCTTGGGTCCCTGCACCCACATGGGAGACCTGGAAGAAGCTTCTGGCTCCTGGCTTTCAATCAGCTCAGCTACAGCCATTGTGGCCATCTGGGGAGTGAACCAGCAGATGGAAGATCTCTCTCTCTCTCTCTCCCTCTCTCTGAAATTCTACCTATCAAATAAATAAAATCTTTAAAAAAAGAAAAAAAATCACCACTGGACAGCCATCTTTATAAATCAATCCAAGAAAGAAATATCAATGGATGTCAAAACTAGTGGGGAAAGTAGATGAGGAACTATATGTTACATAATCTCAAAATGTCACCTCATAAAATATGTCACATAGGAGGAAAAAGAACTTTACTGTGGAGAATCCTGGCAGGCACCATCTTCCTCCAGTAATCCAAGTCAACACTACCAGTAACAGACAAACCGATGGCGAGAGCAATGTCACCCCTGCGACACAGTGCCCAAAATGCATCAACTGGGTCTCCTGATGAGGACACACGGACAAATTCAAGGTGAGGCACACAGACCACTGCCCTGTTACCTTCAAAAACATCACGGTCATGAAAGTTAAAGAATGACTAGAAAGACCCAAAAACTCGGTGTAACTTGTGATCCTTGATTGGATCCTTCTGCTACAAAAGACATTGAGACAACTGGTGCAACTTGATTTTGGTTTCTGCGTGAAGAACAAAATATTTCTGTAGGTTTGAATTGTTTCTAAATAAAAAGAAAAAATTTCCAGTGTTCCTATCTTCCTAGGCTGTAAAGGAGGACAGAGATGTCTACTCCAGAGAATTCTGAAAGAAGCCTCTCATTACAAAGAGCTCTAAGATTATATGTTCATGGAAGAGCTGGGCTTGCTGCTGACGGCAGGCAGTCACGAGGCGAAGGCACAGTGACTACACGCTGAGGCTCATTAGTAGGTCATGAACCACTTAAGTGGCTCCCAACCAGATGAACAGTGAGTGAAACAGAATAGCAAATGTCAGAGTGCATTTCACAAAGTAGAGCAAGGGTATGTTTTCATAAAACCATTGTTTTAATGAAATAGAATATGTTTCTAAGTATACTAGGTCACAGTGTGAAATGCACTTCTTAGTGTGAATGATGGTCAAAAGTGTGTTTTTTTTTTTTTTAAAGATTTATTTATTTGAGAGGTAGAATTACAGACAGAGAGAGGGAGA
This sequence comes from Oryctolagus cuniculus, assembly GCF_051225735.1. Lineage (NCBI taxonomy): Eukaryota > Metazoa > Chordata > Mammalia > Lagomorpha > Leporidae > Oryctolagus > Oryctolagus cuniculus. The sequence continues at coordinate 18,323,400 of NC_142879.1, read as the reverse complement.
GGGAGAGAGAGAGGGGGAGAGAAAGAGGGGGAGAGAGAGAGGGAATCTTTCATCTGCTGATTCACTCCCCAGATGGCTGCAAAGGTTGGAGCAGGGCCAGGAGCCAGGAGCTTCCTCCAGGGGTCCCATGTGGGTGCAGGGGCCCAAGGCCTTGGGCCATCTTTCATTGCTTTCCCAGGCCATCAGCAGGGAGTTGGATAGGAAGTGGAGCAGCCGGGACTCAAACTGGTGCCCATATAGGATGCCGGCACTGCAGGCTTAACCTACTATGCCACAGCGCTGGCCCCTATGGTCAAAAGTTTTAAAGTGGCCAGCGCTGCAGCTCACTAGGCTAATCCTCCGCCTGCAGCGCCGGCACACAGGGTTCTAGTCCCAGTCGGGGCGCCGGATTCTGTCCTGGTTGCTCCTCTTCCAGGCCAGCTCTCTGCTGTGGCCCGGGAAGGCAGTGGAGGATGGCCCCAGTGCTTGGGCCCTGCACCTGCATGGGAGACCAGGAGAAGCACCTGGCTCCTGGCTTCGGATCAGCGCAGTGCGCCAGCCGCAGCGCACCGGCTGCAGCGGCCACTTGGGGGGTGAACCAACGGAAAAAGGAAGACCTTTCTCCCTGTCTCTCTCTCTCTCACTGTCTACTCTCCCTGTCAACAACAACAAAAAAGTTTTAAAGCAAGGTTTAAAGATGTTTATAAAAACAAAGAGTTGGTACAGGTCCTTCACAGATGAGAAGAGCAACAGCAGATTTCACTCTGGCATAACAGAAGCATAGTCTATGCTGAACTGTCAAACTGGCCCTTTGCACTAAATTTGATCCAATATTATACTGCTTGATCAGTAAAACCTGAAAATGCTACAAAAGGTTACTATTTGTGAACCAAAATTTGAGATTTGGCAGATAAACACCATTCTAAGCCAGGAGAATGATCTATTATTATGCTTGATATAATTCTAAGAAATCATCTCCAACATCAGACTGACAGTTTTACCATGCAAACACCCAGACTACTCAAGCACTTGCTGCAAATACTTTGTGTGGCCCACGGCATGGACCGAGAGTCCTTGAGGGACACCTAAGGGCCTTAACTAGAGCAATGAGTACTTACTATCATCTCAAGGAAAGAATGCTTGGAATCCCAACTCATTTTTTCCTAAATGAAGCAAAAGGTTTCACGTTTCCCCCAATAACCTGATAATTCAAGCTCAATAATGTTCACTACCATATGAGGAGATTGGTAGCATTACCTCTGTCTTTAGAATCTGTAAGCGTATTACATTGTGGGTATCAAACATGATACAATTATTAAGTGCAAAGAAAAAACTTGTTACTCTGCTTGCTATATGTGTCAGTAAAGGGAGCTACTCACCTCCAAAAGGAGTTCAGATATTTACCCAGGACAGAGCAAACATTTCCCAGCCTGGGACCTGTGCCGCAGCTGTGGGTAAAGCCGCCTGCGATGCTGGCATCCAGTGTGGTGCTGGTTCAAGAACTGGCTGCTCCACTTCCAACCCGGCTCCCTGCTAATGTGCTTGAGAAAGCAGCAGAAGATGACCCAAGTGCTTGGGCCCCTGCACCCACATAGGAGACTCAGAGGAAGCTCCTGGCTCCTGGTTTTAGTCTGGCCCAGCTCTGGCTGTTGCAGTCAATGTGGGGGGGGGGGGGACTGAATCAGTGGATGGAAGATCGATCTCTCTCTCTCTCTCTGCCTATCAAATAAAATAAATAAAAACTTAAAAAAAAAATATCCCAGCCTATGAATGTAAGGTCTCAGGAAAATATTTTTTATTATCAACTGACACATCTCTTCCATAAATCCATCTAACAACTCACAGTGCTCATTCCATGCAAGGTAACTTAGGGCTATATAAAGCTTTTTAGGATATGGTTCCTGTCTTCAAAGAGATTACAGGAAATCTTAGTCTATATAATCTCCATGCTGCTAAAATTAATAACCCATTACTGCAGCTCAATTCATAGTAGCTAAGATATGAATCAACCCACATGTCTGTCAACTGAAGACTGGATAAAGAAATTAAGAGATATGTACACCATGGAATACTACACAGTAGTAAAAAAGAAAAAAATGAAATCCTGGGCTGGTGCTGTGGCTCACTTGGTTAATCCTCCGCCTGCAATGCCAGCATCCCATACGGGTGCTGGGTTCTAGTTCCAGTTGCTTCTCTTCCAGTCCAGCTCTCTGCTGTGGCCTGGGAAGGCAGTGGAGGATGGCCCAAGTGCTTGGGCCCTGCACCCGCATGGGAGACCAGGAGAAAGCACCTGGCTCCTGGCTTCGGATCGGCACAGTGCCAGCCGTAGCAGCCATTTGGGGGGTGAACCAATGGCAAAGGAAGACCTTTCTCTCTGTCTCTCTCTCACTGTCTAACTCAATCTGTCAAAAAAAAAAAAAAATCCTGTTGTTTGCAAAAAAGTGGATGCAACTGGAAAACATTATACTTAGTGAAATAAGCCAGTCCCAAAAGGACAAATACCATATGTTCTCCCTGATCTGTAGTAACTAATAGAGCACCTAGAAGGTAATCTACAGAAGTGAAACTGACACTTTGAGATGTGATGACTTTGAACAGCCCCTGTCTTGACTGTTGAGGAAAGTCTTTTTTTTCATACTATTGTTGCATTCTTTACTTCGTATAGGGTTAATCTTATGTTTAGAAAGTTAATTAAAAATATATCTTAGTAAAAAATAAGAACGGGAATAGGAGAGGGAAGAGGAAGAAGGGTGGCAGCGTGGGTGGGAGGGAGGGCAGGGTGGGAAGAAGCATTATGTTCCTAAATTTGTATCTATGAAATACATGAACGTTGTATACTTTAAATAAAAGGTTTCTGGGTAAAAAAATAAATAAACCACATATCAGTTATGGAAAAAAGAAACACTGTTATTCTATGATTTCATGTAAATAATTTGTGACCTCATATCAAACAAACTATTTTTAAAGGAGTCCATCACTAGCAAGTCGGAAGTGGCGAGAACTGACAAGTGCTTCACCTACCTTCTATTCTGTGCATTCATACAGCTGTTTTATTACTGGGCATCCAGAGGGGCCACAGACACTACTCAAGGAATGGAGGTGACTGAGAAGTCCTGAGGGAAACAGGTTCCTTGGCACCTACTCCTTCCCCTGGCCATTTCCCCAGTTTAATCCTCTGCTTTGGTTTGTATGATGTGAAAACTCTCCTCTTCTTTGGGGATGGGGACTGTCAGTGCTGACAACTCACATTTAACGCTGGCCCCTGCACAGATGCTCCTGAGTGAGGGAGACGTGTTGGGGATTCTACCACAAAATGACTCTCACTTCTTTCAATGAATCATTCCAAAGTTAAGAGCTGGCTTTCATCCCACAAGTAAGGAAATGCAGGGCAGAGAAAGCCCACAATTCTTCCAGCTTAATAAAGGGCTTTTGACCTGCGCTCTTCAAGAAGAAGCAATGAAAGGTAAAAACAGGCCAACAAAACACATTCACTAAAAGTACACTTGAGTGGGCTGTTGGGAGAGACGGTGCCACGCTGAGGCGGGAGGCAGCAACAGGGATGCACGACAAGATCTACAAGCTGCTCAGCATGTAGCTCAAAGCAGCTTTTACTAGCACACAAAATGCTCTCAATCTTACTCTCACACACTGACACAGTCATGACCTGGAGTCACAAAAGGCTACATCTCACAAACTCACTTCAGGGTAGGAGCACACAAAAGCCCTTTAAGAAAATCATTCTGCAGCCGGAACCATGGCTCACTAGGCTAATCCTCCGCCTGCGGCGCCCGCACCCCGGGTTCTAGTCCTGCTCGGGGCTCCGGATTCTGTCCTGGTTGCTCCTCTTCCAGGCCAGCTCTCTGCTGCGGCCCAGGAAGGCAGTGAAGGATGGTCCAAGTGCTTGGGCCCTGCACCCGCATGGGAGACCAGGAAAAAGCACCTGGCTCCTGGCTTCAGATCGGCCACAGTGTGCCAGCCATTTGGGGAGTGAACCAACGCAAGGAAGAACTTTCTCTCTGTCTTTCTCTCTCTCACTGTCTAACTGCCTGTCAAAAACAAACAAACAAACAAACAAACAAACCAAAAACCGCACACAAAACAGAAAATCATTCTGCAAACCAGTCCCGGGAACTGGTTCATGAATTAAGTGTTTTGAAATTAAATTTAAATTTAGCAACAGTTTAAAAAGGCAAACACTAGTGAAAAGCTGCCTCTTTATGCAAATAATTTACGTACTTTCCTTCTTCACAGTTTCTTTGCAGGCCACACAGGAGAGAAACAGTGAAGTTAGAAGAGGCAACTTAGGGGACTGGTGCTTCCTGCAGTAGGTTAAGCATCTGCCTGTGGTGCCAGCATCCCATATGGACACCGGTTCGAGTCCCGGATGCTCCTCTTCCAGTCCAGCTCTCTGCTATGGCCTGGGAAAGCCGTGGAAGATGGCCCAAGTGCTTGGGCCCCTACATTCACATGGGAGACCCTGAATAAGCTCCTGGTTTCTGGTTTTGGCCTGGCCCAGCCCCTGCCATTGCCACCATTTGGGGAGTGAACCACCAGATGGAAGACCTCACTCTCTGTCTCTACCTCTCTCTCTCTGTAACTCTGTCTTTCAAATAAATAGAAAAGAAATCTTTTAAAAAAAAAAAAAGGTAAGAAACTGGGGAAAATTGCAGATTTTATTATAAATCTTCTATAGAAACTCTAGTACTGCTTCCCAAAAACGGAATCAGAGTAAGCAGAGACGGCGGTGCTTCCCACAGCGCCAGGATGAGCCACTGCAGTCAGCAGGGCCCTGCGGTCAGCACCAACCTGCTCTCCCGCACCGGGAAGACAGCCAGCAGCACATGGAAAGAATGCTGGACTGGGAACGCAGAACTATTCCAGTGCATTCTCTCCCACTAAGTCACTGTACAGCCTAGGTTAAGCCATGTCTTCCTTCTGGGCCCCAGGTTTTTCATCTGTAAAATAAGGGAGCTGGGCTAAATAGCTTCTAAAGGACCTTCCAGAAAAGATTTTCTTTAGAAGACCTCAACAGCTTAATACTTTTTAAGTAGGCCAAGTCTTCCACTCTCCCATCTGCTGAGCAAATAAGTCAGCAAAGGAAGAAAACCATGCCTTCCTGAAATCAGCCTTCAAGCCAAATAGAAGCCAGAATCACCAGATTGATGATTTTGTTTGATCACTGCACTGCAGAAGCACAGCCTGGTAGCTGGATGAAGTTTCTATGTAGAGACACAATCTAAGGTTTAAACAGAAAAAGCAAACCAACCCAGATCCAAACAAACTCTACACACAAGCCCCAGACACAACAAAGGCCACGATGTCTTTTCTACAAGCATGTCTATCGCTAACAGCTGAGAAGATAATAATAATAAATCTCAGAGTGACCTGGCCAAAGTGCAGATAGAGACAAAACGAAGCAACATGCTGCCAAGCTGCAGGATGTGAGAGACCGGGCCCTGCACACTGTCAAGTTTGTACAAGTAGAAGTTGAATATGAATAGAAACATTGGGACGACAATAAGGAAGGAAAGGCTAATGCTAGAGCTCTCCTGAACAGAAGGAAGAGTGGATTAGGAGCTAAAGAAACTGGGTTGAGATGGTAAGAACTCAAGAAGAAACCTCAGAACTGCTCAGAGCTTTGGCCATGGGTCAAAATGAACTTTACATGAACTTTTAGTTTTGCTACAATGCAATAAAAACCAAGCGGGTTCCAAAAGATGGATAGTTAGTATGCAGACAGCCATAATCCCAAGCAGTCTTCAAATGATATCTCAAAGACACAGTTTCTAAAGAACAACACTCACTGACAGGCACCTTACCGTCTGCATTGCTACATGTGAGGCACAGCCTGAGAGGCATCGCTATCATGTGGACTCGACATTAGGGGTGGTGTCCAGCAGACTGCTATTCACTACTGAATCCTCCCAGCGCTGCTGAAACAGACAGTTTGTCAGAAGAGCTCTCTGACAGAATTCCCATCTGACCCATGAAAAGGTCACTCAACAGCCCTCACTTTCACGTAAACTTTCCCCTTTTGTAAGTGTGTGTCACCAAAGCATTTGCGGGAAAAAATAACACACACACACACACACAAGCAAAAAGGGTTCATTAAAGAAAAATTGGAAAATAGGGAAAGAGAAAAAAAAAGCCACGTTTAGTCTCAGCACGGCAATACAGTCACCATTAGTCCTTTGGTGACCTTCCCTTGGGTCTTCCTACTGGGCCTGGGTATCCTCAAACTGCCCCTGCTCCCATGGCGTAACCATACCTATAATTCAGTGACAGCTTATTGTAAGTATTTTCCAGGTTGTTATGCTATCTTTGTAACTCATGTTTTTTTTTGTTTGTTTGTTTGCTTGTTTTTTTTTTTTTTTTAAGTTTTATTTGAAAGGCAGAATAACTTTCAAAGAGAAGGAGAGACAGAAAGAAAGATCTATCTGTTAGTTTACTCCCTAAATGCCCACTACACTGGGGTTGGGCCAGGCCAAAGCCAGGAGCTAGGAGCTCCATCCAGGTCTCCCGCGTGGGTGGCAGGAGCCCGAGTGCTCTGAGCCATAACCTGCTGCCTCCCAGGCCTATTAGCAGGGAACTGGATTGGGAGTGTGAAGTAACTGGGATCCAAACCAGCACCTCTAAGGGGATAAAGGTGTCCCAAGCAGTGATTTAACCTGCTGTGCTACAACGCGCACCCGTAAAAAATTTTTGATTGTTACCTTATACTGTATTCCAAGAAAACATTCCCAAATGCGGGAACAGTAGGACAAACTATGATTCATAGTATCCACTGCGTGGATGAGTCACAGTGTACTGAACTACTGCCAGATTATTGGACACTTAAGAGTGCTTCCAAATTTCCATGATTGTAAACAGCTAAACAGACTGTGTTTTGTTCAATAGGGCCCAACCGTCTTCCACATAGTAAGAAATCAAGCATCTGTTGGATGACTGACTAAATGTTTGTAGAACTCACATATACCCCGTGATGAAAATTTCTGTGCACACAGCTTTCTGTATTTTATATTTAGGATTCTTCCCTAGAAATAGGTTTCCATAAGGGGAAATTCTGTATCAAATAATTTGGAGCTTTTCATAGTTTGGCAATTTGTTTCCCAAAAAGGAATTATTAATTTGCATTCTTAACAGCAAATATGAAAAGGCTGTATTCTCAATTCAATATTCTCATCTAAATTGGGTATTTTATTTTCAAAGGCACTGTTTATTAGGATTAGTGTTAAAAACCTACTTCATTATAGAGAATTGAATGTTAGTGAGTTTGTACACTTTCTCTTATGTTTATTAGCTATTTTGAAATATCTTTCTAATAATCATTACTATCTAAATCGGATTCATTACTTGAAGCTCAGTTGTTGGTTGTAGTAAAAAAAAATGACTATTTTTAGGAAATAAATTCTGGAAGAAATTTTAAGGAACTAACCTGAAATATACAGCTGGAACAGATTATTCACAGAGCAAGCTTGGGTCACAGCAACTGGTAAAGACGTAAACTAGAACTCTTAGTTCCTGACTTTTTCTCATACAAGATTAATTTTAAAATTTATGGAAAATGGAATTAAGTAAGTTTATTTTGGTGCAAAAATTTTGAAATCCATAGGTTTTTCATAATACACATTCTCCATGAACTTTATGAAGGTCTGTTTTATATAGTTTTGATTTATTGATGAAATTTTTCTGGAGTAATACTATAAATGGAGTGAGGGACAGCTGGGAAGAACAGGTTTCTGTAACACTTCAGCTCAAACCTGTCTTTTAGGAAGCCATTCTGGATTAACCTAGAGTTGTGTCCCACAACTGCATTCAGTGAGCACTTCTTCAGCTAAGGTAATTGTGGGGTGCCTTTGAAGAACTTGGCCAATTCTGAATTAGGCTTTCTCTCTGAATGCCTTCTGTGAACCAGTAAGCTAGACAGAGAAAAGGCAGACACACCGTCAGAAAAAAGGGAGTTTTAGGCAACACTCTCAGTACTGAGAACCTGCCAGATACTGACACTCACACCTCACTCATGAATCCAGGAACCAGCTCCTTTCATCACTGTTAGCATACAGGTGGCGAACGCTCCTTGGGGGCAGAAGTATAATTGCTTTTCATGCCTTCAAGCTATCCTTGCGGGCATAGGCAAGGATGCCGATCTGTGTCTATCTGTTCTCACAAGAATGTTGACCTATCGTCTGTCTGTCTCAACAAGGAGAGAAAGCAGAAGTGCAGGACGGGGACTGCAAAGGGGAAGCAATCCAGAGTCCAGCATGGAAGCAGTCAGTCACCACGGTGTGCCCAATGACATGATTAGATCCGTCTCAACTCCTGTGTTTGTTTTTTTTCCCCTACAGCAAAATGTCTTGGAGTTCTGCCCATTAAGCCAATGGCTACTAATCAAAGACCATCAACCCCAGAAAATCCATCAAAGTCTCTAAATGCAGATGAGTCACAAAGAGGTCTTACTCTTTTGCGGCTTCAGAGCCCAGCCCCACCAGACTGCTCTAACAAGTCAGCAATTTCTCCTTTTGCCAGACCCCTGGGTACTGCAGCTCTGGAGGGTACTGGATGTGACAACAGATGACTGCTGCTCGCTACAGCTTGTCTTTCTACTACTTTATCTCTTCCCCTCTTTATTTTCTTAAAAGAACTTAAAATTTTTTTTTATTTCAAAGGTAGAGAGACATGAGAGAGAGAGAGAGAGAGATTGATTGAGAGAGATTGAGAGAGAGAGACCTTCCATTTCCAGGTTCACTCTAAATGCCCACAACAGCCAGGGCTGGGCCAGGCAGAAGCCAGGAGCTGGGAACTGCATCTCAGTCTCCCACATGATTGGCGGGAATCCGAGTTCTTGAGTCATAACCTGCTGCTTCCCAGAATGCATTAGTGGGAAGTAGACCTGGGACTCAAACTCAGGTGCTCTGACAAAGGGTTTGGGCATTCCAAGTGGTGTCCTAATGCTGCACCAAATGCAGATCCCACTTGCACTTCCTTTGGTAACAGAATCTCTATTTTCTTTCTTTTCTTTTTTTTTTTTTTTTTTTTTTTTTGACAGGCAGAGTGGACAGTGAGAGAGAGAGACAGAGAGAAAGGTCTTCCTTTTGCCGTTGGTTCACCCTCCAATGGCCGCCACTGCAGCTGGCGCACCACGCTGATCCGATGGCAGGAGCCAGGATCCAGGTGCTTTTCCTGGTCTCCCATGGGGTGCAGGGCCCAAGCACCTGGGCCATCCTCCACTGCACTCCCTGGCCATAGCAGAGAGCTGGCCTGGAAGAGGGGCAACCGGGACAGAATCTGGCGCCCTGACCGGGACTAGAACCCGGTGTGCCGGCGCCGCAAGGCAGAGGATTAGCCTATTGAGCCACGGCGCCGGCCAGAATCTCTATTTTCTACCAGCGTAGTTGCCCTCTCCTAACCCTGTCCCTATAGCAAGTGGTAACTGTTCCTGCTCCTTCTTCATCATTCCACTGCCACACCACTCACTAGCATCACCAAGGCAGCAGGCATTTATTGAGCATTTATTACATGACAGACACTGTTCTGTCCACTTCCTATGTCTTCTCATCTACAGAAAGGATTTATGTGATAAGGACTATGATTTGCCCGTTTTTGAACTGCAGAAACTAAGGCATAGGAAGAGTACACAATCTGCCCGAGCCAAAGAGCAGGGATCTGAACTCAACCTGGCTTAGAATTCAGGCTCTGAACCACTCTGCTTCACTGCCTCTCTACCTCAGTCTTATGGAATCTCTGGCTACAGAAATGAGGTCAAGGACCTGACTCTAGCAAGGTCAATTAGATAGATGGACACTAGGATAGACAGTCTCTTCCTTTATGGTCTATGCAAAGAAGGCAGCAGAGAGAGCCCTGCTGATAAAGTTTAAACTCCCCAGATTTAGCCACGCCTGATGCCAGGCCAGGTTCAACAGACAGAATTCCCAGTGACATATGCCTTTGTGCGTGAGCTACATAGTTTCTGTCAGATAGTGTCCTTGAGACTTTTCATTGCCTTGTATGGGGGATGCTCTTCTTCCTCAGTCTCATCCATCGTCTGAAAGGCTGGTTTGCCCAGGTCGCCGACCTCAGCTTCTGCTCTTCTTTTTCACCACAGTGGCTGCCCCTAGCAGTACACCATTCTGCAGACCCCTCCTGGGGAGTGAGCTCCCTTCACCATCCCCCCAGCTTCAGAATCATTTTAACAGTGAATCAGTCACATAAATGCTTCATATCCCTCAGAATACTGGGAACAAAAAAAGTGAGAATCACTCTCTTCCACATTAAACTTAGAACATGCTATTTTTTTCATACTTTAAAATGACCAGCATCAGGCTGATACCTTCTAAATCATTATCCCTGGCCCTGGGACGTCCCTATACTTCAGGTCCTATACTTGACTGCATATAGCACATTCGCTTTCCTATGTTTGGTAAGTACCTCAAATTCAGCATATCCAAAAGCAAAATCATTATCTTCAATCTCAAATATGTTCTTCTTCCTGAATTCCCAATCTCATTATTGGTAAATTACCCCCATTCATCATCATCAGAGAAACGAAAGTCATTGACTGAACTGTCCTCCAAATATTCATAGGAAACATACAAATACTAGGTATGGGGCTGGTGTTATGGTGCAGTGCTTACATTGTGGCTTGTGGTGATGGCATCCCATGGTGGAGTGCTGGTTTGTGTCCTCGTTACTATACTTCTAATCCAGCTTCCTGCTAATGTGCCTGGGAAGGCAAAACCTGGCACAAGCACTTGAGACCCAGCCATATGGGAGACCAGGATGGAGTTCCCAGCTCCTGGCTTCAGCCTGGCCCACACATGGCAGTTACAGCCATTTGAGGGGTGAGGGTGAACTAGTAGATACAAGATAATCTCTCTCTCTCTTGCTCTGCCTTTCAAACAAGTAAATATTCCTTCCTTCCTTTCCTTCCTTCCTTCCTTCCTAGATTTCTTCATTTAAAAGGCAGAGTTAGAGAGAAGGAAAGATATCTCCCATCTGCGATGTACTCCTCAAATGGCCGCAAAGGCCAGAGCTGGGCTGATCTGAAGCCAAGAGTCAGGAGCTTCCTCTGGGTGTCCCATGTGGGTACAGGGGCCTGCTAACATGCTGAGAAAGCTTTCTCAGCATGTTAGCAGGCAGCTAGATTGGAAATGGAGTAGCCAGAACAGCTACTGGCCTAACCTGTTACACCACAGTGCCAGCCCCACAGACAAATCTTTAAAGATTTACCAGTTACTCTGCTAGATACTAAGAGTAAAATAATTAACAAGAAACAGACTCCACCTTTAAATAATTAATTGTCAAATACAACATTATATGATTATATGATTATCATTGTATATTAAAGATAAATTTAGAGTAGCAAGGGAAATCTAGTCTGAGATGGGGAAGAGTCAAAGAAAGGCTTCTTGGAGGAGGTGGAACGTAACCTAAATATGAACATGTGTTTACTAAAGGAGGGGGGAAAGAAGGGGTAGTAAAAAAGAAGAGGGGGAATCTTGGGAATGGAAATAATTTATGTGAAGGCTCAGAATGGAGGAAATAGACTGGCCAAAATACTATCATACCTGTCGTTTGCTTTTATTTGATTATCAGTTTAAATACATTACTATTGCTTGCTGTTCCTCATAACAAGACTACAAAATAGGGTCACTAATCTCATTTTTACAGATTAAAGAACTCACAGAGTTCAGAGATGACAAATTGCTTTTCCAAGGTGATACAATTGCTAAGAGATGGAACCAGCTTTGAACCTTGGTCTTTGGCTTCAAAGCCAATGCTATTTCTAGAACTCAGTGTACTTCTCAACCACCTAGATTCTATGCTTTACCATCCACATCCAGTAAAATAGAAAATCCTGCTGAGTTTTATTTTTTATCCTCAAAGATCACATCGGGGACTTTAATAATACAGATTTCTAGGCTTTCCACTCTCCACTACCGTGTCTCCTTCTAGTTCAGAATCCTGAGAGGCCTGAAAATTTATTTATTTATTTGAAAGACAGAGTTACACAGAGAGAGAAGGAGATGCAGAGAGAGAGAGCGGTCTTCCATCCGCTGGTTCACTCCCCAATTGGCCACAACAGCCAGAGCTGCGCTGATCCAAAGCCAGGAGCTTCTCCCAGGTCTCCCACGCGTGTGCAGGGACCCAAGGATTTGGGCCGTTTTCTATTGCTTTCCCAGGCCATAGCAGAGAGCTGGATCGGAGGTGGCATAGCCGGGACTTGAACCAGTGCCCATATGGGATGCCAGCACTGCAGGTGGTGGCTTCACCCACTACACCACAAACAGATGACCTCAGTGACTCTAACTCACAAGCCTGAGGGAGCCTACTATAGAAGCTTCCCCCCATTAGGCTGTTGCTACTGAGAATGGCTCAGCTTGCTGGCTACCTGGAACCACAAGTGCCCTTAGATCTGAGTCAAGCACCCCAGAAAGGATCTGCAGGATGCCCAAATAATGTTTCACTAGAAATGCTCACACTAGACTAGATGAAACATCTGATAAAACCTAGAAGAGGCCTTCTCTGACAACATGCCACACACGGTGGGTATACTCTCCTTCTTCTTGAGAAAGAATCTTATTTTGTTTCCTGGTCATGAGATAATTGTGCCAACTGATACACAATTCTCACAACTTATGAGTCTTCACTATTCACTTTAGTGACATCAAGTTTCATCACTTTTTTTCCTGAAAGTTGTTGAAAAATCAGGATTTCAGCTCCCCTTTCCCAAAATCCACACATTGTAACAACCATTTCAAGCAAGGACACAGTAGAAGTTTTGACGATTTCCGTCACCCCCTTTTACAAAGTTCTTCTTGCATGTGTTCAGTAGGCAGAGAGCTGACACGGCAAAGAGACTAATAAATTCCATAATGTACTCCTGACTCAGAATTCAAGTGACAACCAGCAACTAACAATCTTCTGACAGGCACCTCTGAGTCCCTGTGAACCTTAAAGGCAATCTTGCTTAAGATTTCTTTTTCTTTTCTTTTCTTTTTTTTTTTTTTTTAAGATTTTATTTATTTACTTGAGAGGTAGAGTTACAGACAGTGAGAGGGTGAGACAGAGAGAAAGGTCTTCCTTCTGTTGGTTCACTCCCCAGATGGCCACAACAGCCGGAGCTGCTATGATCTGAAGCCAGGAGCCAGGTACTTCCTCCTGGTCTCTCACATGGGTGCAGGAGCCCAAGGACTTGGGCCATCTTCCACTGCTTTCCCAAACCATAGCAGAGAGCTGCATTGGAAGAGGGGCAGCCGGGACTAGAACTGGTGCCCATAAGGGATGCCAGCGCCACAGGCAGAGGATTAACTTACTGTGCCACAGTGCCGGCCAATTAATGTCAAGATTTCTCAGGTATCAAGTGATGGTATATTCCCCAACTGTAATTTTAGCTACTCTCAGAGACAGGTCATTGGAAGGTAACAAGGAACAGGATCAGATGGGAAAAACAGAGGACACACTAGGACACCTGTGGGGAGCAACTGGGAGCAACTCGGACTAGACTAAGTTACTGGAATTAAGACTTATTCTATGCATCTGCTCTCCCACAATATGGCGCTGGGAGAGGAGGAAACAGCTTCTACACAGCTGCCTCCAGTTCAACCAATAAACTGTAGGACCTGCTCCTGATTGCAGGAGAGCAGCGTACTTGGCGTGTGGGTAGCAGAGTTGGGATTGGTGGAAGAGGACTATAAAGGAGGAGAGAGACAACATGCACCAGGAACATCTAAGAGGAACATCTAAAGGAACACCTGAGCAGCCCCCGAGAGAGCCGGCCGGTGGTGTGCCGCTCCCCTGTGGAAGTGGGGAAAGTGGCTAGGGGGAACCGCCCTTCCACGGAGGTGGAAGGGACGGTAGCCAACCCGGGAAGAACCAGCAGCAAACCCGGGGAGGGCCGAGCAGACAAAAGAACAGCGCAGGGTCTTGTGTCGTTCCTCCACGAAGACGGGGAGCAACAGACACCTGTTTCAGACTTTATGCTCAGAGGAGAAACAGAACAGAGAAACATTCAAGATGACTTGGGAATAACTACCTTTACACTGTCATTCAGAAAGTTTAACAGTCTGCTTCCTGTTGCACGTCCAAAAGCTATTGATGCTTTCTCCAGTGAGGACAAACACGCATTCCCCCAGCCAGATTCCCCTTGCCTTACAAACTATAGATGACAACAAAGAACCAGGGCACTTGAGAAAACACTGAGCCGCCCGAGAAGCACTTGGGTGAAAGAAAACTGACATTTAGAGTCACACTGACATCAACAAACGCTTTTTGGAGCAGTATCTTAGAGCACAGACCAGAAAACTGTCTGGGCCTGCTTTTATAAATAAAGTTTTATTTGAATATAGCAACGTTCATTTATTTACATATTGTCTAGGGCTGCTTTCCTAAGTATAACAGCAGAGTTGAGAAATTGCAACAGACTGTGTAGAAAATATTTCCTGTCAGGCTCATCACATGAGAAGTTTGCTGACCTTGACTTCAATATGGCGCTGGGAGAGGAGGAAACAGCTTCTACACAGCTGCCTCCAGTTCAACCAATAAACTGTAGGACCTGCTCCTGATTGCAGGAGAGCAGCGTACTTGGCGTGTGGGTAGCTCTAATATGCCAAAGATGAAGACCAGGCCGACCCTGCTGTGTCTGTCCTTCCCTAACGGAACTGCTGGGCAGCAGGCACACATATCTGCCCTCTCTTCAGGTCTCAGAAATGCTGGGCATTTATCTTCACAGCAGCCTACACTGGACTCTTGGGAAACAAGAAACTTGGCACTCAGTCACCAGAGACAGTGATATGACTCACCAGTGTGGAATATCACTTTTGAAAGTCCCCCAACTCTTAGGGAAACACCATCTTAAAGTACAAACTATTTGGTGATATAATACCCAACATGTAATATTTTCCTGTTAAAATGCTTCTATTACCTGAAAAAAATTTCAGAAGTATGAAAAGAACTATAAGCTCCAAGATCATCTGTATTTTAGTTTGAGCCACTAATTTGCTAAAGGACTTAAAAATATCCCCCCTTTCCTGGCAATAACATAACACTAGAGCAGTTCAATGTGTAAGAAGTTCAGCACGCAAAAACAGTAAAAAAAAAAAAAAAAAAAGAAAGAAAGACAAAAAATAATTTAAAAAAACCCTAGTTTTAAAAGCACACACTAATTAAGGTATATCCTTGTGCATATTTATGAGTATATACCTTACAGGATCATATTTTGATACAAAACTATCATTTCTCTGTGAATAGATTCATGTCATTAATGGATGCTAGCTGATTCTTGAACTTACTTGATTGGAAACTGAAAATTGGTAGGTTGTAAACTTTCACCTTTACATTTTCACTCTAACTATCCTACATTTTAGGTCTTGCCAAAATAACACTTTTATAGACAACATCTGCTAGTGCCTCAAGCTCAACATTCCTGCTGGGGCAAATCTATAAACACTCCATTTGCTGAAAAGGGGCTTCAAATCCCACAGTAAGCCTTCTACCCCAATCATGGGGCTAGAACTCTAACATTAGCTAAGCCTAAGCCATGGTTAAGACTCTCTAGCCATGCTATCAACAGAAGAAATGAATACTCTTGTAACCAAGGTAACCCTTAGACTCCAGTTGAAAAAGGAACAATTATTCCTGGAGGCTCTCTATGATCAAAGTCATCATGGGACTGTACTTTGATAAAAGAGTTGAACCCAAGTGCTTTGAAGACAACCTTATGAAATTGTCATCATGGCAATGATGGGGTCCTAGGAATGCACAAATTGAAAATGATCCTTTTCCAAGAATATCATTAGTTGGTTTTGAATACATTTTCTTTTTTCAAAAAAGCAAACTTAGACAAACACCAGTAAAAATGTTAACAATTTCTTCTGAATAGCATGGTTATGGAGTCTTTTCTTACCCTATATAAAAGAAACAGTCTCCAATTTACAAGCATTTTTAAATACCCCCACCCTTTACCATCCTGAAATGAAACTCGTTGATATCAGACTTAGCTAGAGAGCAGGCAGGTGTTCCGCTTCGCGGTTAAGATGCCTGTATCACACACTGGAGCACCTGGGTTGGATTCGCAGCTCCAGCTCCTCGCTCCCGTAGTTGTGTTCCTGTCCCCGCAGAGAGACCTGGCTTGTCTTCCTGGCTCATGGCTCTGGCCCTAGTCTAACTCTGGCCATTTTGGGCATCTGGGAAAGTGAACCAGCAGATATGAGTTCATGCTCTATGTTTCTATCTCTCCTCCACAAATTAAAAAGTAAGCTAAGTAAAATTTATCTAAATTCATAAAAATAACAATATAAAAAAATAAAAGTAATTTATAATAAAATATGTACTTTAATGTGTTAATTCTTTTTATTTATTTATTTCAAAGCTAGAGTTACAAAGAGGGAGAAGGAGAAGAAGAGAAAGAGAAGTTTTCCGTCTGCTGGCTCACTCCCCAAATGGCCATAATGGCCAGGGTTGGGTCAGGGTGAAGCCAGGAGCCAGGAGCATACTCCAGGTTCTCCCACATGGGTGTAGGTGCTCAAGCACTTGGGCCATCCTCTGCTGCTTTTCCAGGCACATTAGCAGGGAGCTGCATTGGAATTGGAGCAACTGGGACTTGAACAAGTACCACCCACATGGGATGCGGGTGTCGGCTTAACCTACAATGCCACAGCACCAGCTCCATAATGTGTTAATCTTTTTTATTTATTTATTTATTTATTTATTTATTGGACAGGCAGAGTGGACAGTGAGAGAGAGAGACAAGAGAGAGAAAGGTTTTCCTTTTACCGTTGGTTCACCCTCCAATGGCCGCTGCGGCAACTGGGACAGAATCCGGTGCCCTGACGGGGACTAGAACCCGGGGTGCCGGTGCCGCAGGCAGAGGATTAGCCTAGTGAGCTGCGGGGCCGGCCCATAATGTGTTAATTCTTGAGTCAGTAACACTACCCGAAGTGATTCTGAATACATTGTAGAATCATTGTGAAGGCAGAGGTCAAATGCTGACCTGTGGAATATAATTATAGTATTGTATAATGTCATCATGATACAAGTGTCACTGCTGCCAGGGATGAGTAAAACTAAGTACAATTTTCCCTCAATTTGCATGGTGACTGAATTTATAGAACTGCTCCTTCAAAAGAAGGAAAAAGATTAGTCCCTCCCATCATTGCTTTGTCCCCTGAGGTGCCCTATGAATTGTACACCTTCCTGAAATGTAACCACTATTTTTGAGAACCACTGCTTTACACTTTCCCATACTTCATAAATGATCCTTAATGGAACGCATTATCTTCTATAATCATACACACAAAGAGTTCCAGCAGAGAGTCAAGCTCATCAGTGCCTGTCCAACAAAAAGACGTAAGGTCACAGGTTGCTGCGTCACTACAGGAGCTGTTGGCAGAGGAAGAAATCAGAAGAAAGTACAGTCAAAGGTTAACTATGCTCTCCTCAGTAGCTGTATAAACTTTCTACATCTTTGGATGTGGAAATAGATACCTTGAGGTCAATTTATTCTATCAAAAAAAATTCTGATTAAAACAGAATTCACTGATGTAAGGGGACATCGGGTCCAAAAATTACAGGGTCTCAAAGGAGTACATGTGAGCTTTGATTGCTGAGATTTCCCTGGCAACAGCATGACCTAAACTAACAGAGTCCATAAAAGGAAGATGCCAAAAGAAACTTTGTTCCTAAGATGGATTACACAGCCTGGGCCAGTGCAAGGCACAACCCATATATAGAAAATCATACTATCTGCAGTATTTTAAGAAACTACAGTTGCTAAGCAAGAGTAAGTGTACAGTGCGAGGAAAGATCCTTCCAGGCCAACGTGAAGAAGATTCTTTATTTTTTTTTGAAAGAATTATTTTATTTATTTGAAAGACAAGAGTTACAGAGAGGTAGAGCCAGAGAGAGGAAGACATCTTCCATTCCGCTGGTTCTCTCCCTAAATGACTGTAATGGCCAGAGCTGAGCTGATTGGAAGCCAGGAGCCAGGAACTTTTTTTAGGTCTCCCATGTGGGTACAGGGGCCCAGAGACCTAGGCCATCTTCCATCACTTTTCCCAGGACATAGCAGAGAGCGGGATTGGAAAAGGAGCAGCCGGGACGTGAACTGGCACCCATATGGGATGCCAGCGCTGCAGGCCAGGGCCTCAACCCACCACGCCACAGTGCCAGCCCCATTTTTTTTCTTTTTAAGATTGATTTATTTATTTGAAAAGCAGAGTTACAGAGAGGCAGAGGTATATATAGAGAGAGTTCTTCTATCTGCTAGTTCACTCTCCAAATGGCCGCAATGGCTGGATCTCTGCCAATCTGAAGCCAGGAGCTTCATCTGGGTCTCTCATGGGGGTGCAGGGGCCCAAGGACTTGGGCCACCTTCCACTGCTTTTCCAGGCCATAACAAAGAGCCAGATTGGAAGTGGAGCAGCCAGGATTCAAACCAGTGCCCATATGGGATGCCGGCACTGCAGGCGGTGGCTTTACCTGCTATGCCACATACTTGCCCTAGAGGATTCTTCAGTGCACAGTGGATAACAGGCAGCTTCCCACACGCAGAGTTGGTGGACTGCCATTTCTCAATGTCTGCTCCTTTCCTGGGACTCCCCATCATCATCAATTGTACAGATCTGGGACAGCTTGCTGTCTGCATGTACAAGGCCTGCCAACTCCCTGAGGCTGGCTATGACAGGACTGTTTATAACAGCCACTGCTTACTAAATGTATTCTTACTTTTATATCCTTATAAACACTATCAGGTTTTCAATTTTCTTAGAATTCTCTCATTCTGGGAACAAACTACCTCCCTATACCCCACTGTTTGTCTAAAGAGGTTGAGGAGAGAAATATATTTTGTTATTCTATTAACTGTTAAAAGCAATAGAGGCTTGCTTTAAAAAAAATTGGGATTATTATACAGCACACTGCAAAAAATATTACGTTACTACATAACTAACTCTATCTGAGCACTCACCTACCGTTTCTTTAGACTTAACCAAACTGTTGTTCTATCTCAACGGTGAAATCTTGTCTGGGAAATACCTTACCATATTAGGCAATCAGTTGGAGAGAAGCGACAGCAAAAGCAGACCTAGGATTTTACCTAAAAGGAGAATGGCACAGAGACTGCCCGTGGTGGGGAGGGGTCAGAAAAACCGCCGCATACCCCCCAGCAGATAGACAAGTTCCACACGATGAAGTGACAAGATTAAAAATTACTGCCTGAGAGAAAAGATTCAGTAAAAAGCCAGAATCAAAGCTGTGAAAAATTAGAAAAATAGGAAAAAGGGCTGTTCCTTACTCAAAGAAAAAAGGCAGGGGAAAAACGGTAAAGATCTACAAAACCAGAACTGTTGGAAACGACTCGTGGAGCAGCGTGAGTGAGACAGTAATTTAGTTATAAACATAAAAACCGGCTTCACTGACAGAGAAACTTATAGGGGACTTGATTTGATCCGAAGTTCAAAGTGTTCCCAGCAGGATTAAAACATTTACCCCTTGTTTCTTCTTCTTCTATTAATTTCTTTCCCCCTACTTCAGCAATTCCCTTTAAAATTTATTCAGAATTCCCCAGGTATGTGTCAGAACATATTCTCAAGTTATACAGGCACTTGGGCTACTTGTCTGACTTTCCAAATAATCCATTCTTAAATTAATAAATGACCTAAAAAATCCATGATTCTAAGGCCAATGAAAGTATTCCCAAAGCCTTATTCTCATCCAGAATTAGGAACTTACAGACTTTAGAAACAAATGAAACAGATCTCAATCACCTCTAATTATTTAAATATATTGGCTCATTTTCATGTCACAATTCTAACAGATACTATTACCCCCACTTTACAGACGAGGAAACTGAGGCATAGAGAGGTTAAGTCACTTAGCCAAAGTAGTGAAGTGGTCATGCCGGAGTTTAAACCCAGGAAGTATAGCTCCTGAGTCTGCACTCTTCACTGCTATTCTAGATTGCTTGTCATTACACCATATGACAGAAGACATGTAACAGATACAAAGATTCAACTGAAGATGGCAGTGCAACACCTATGGACTAGGACTACAACTATGTGACCAGGGAATCAGTTAATCTCTCTGGGCCTCAGTCACTGACTGTCTTCACAATGAGAGGGCTATCTGAATGGCACTTGAAGACTCAACTATAAAATTCATTTTATAATCAACATTCTAGTTATCTCTGAGATAAATCGGATTTTATTTTTTAAAAATATTTATTTATTTATTTGAAAGGCAGAGTTACAGAGACTGAGGGAGACAGAGAGAGATATCAATCTTCTATCTGCTGGTTCACTCCCCAAATGGCCATGATGACTGGGACTGGGCCAGGCCAAAACCAGGAGCTTCTTCTGGATCTCTCATGTGAGTACAAGGGCCCAAGCACTTGGGCCATCTTCCACTGCTTTCTCAGGAACATTAGCAGTAAGCTGGATAGGAAGTGGAGCAGCTGGGACTTGAACTGGTGCCCATATGGGATGCCAGTGCTGCAGGCTGTGACTTAACTTGTGTAAGAGTGCCAGCCCCACTAAGTCAGATTTTAAGACATAACAGCAATTAGAAATAAATTTTTTGAAGAAAGCCTCCTAATTGAAATGGAAGTGCTAGTTATTCAAAGATGTTACAGAGCTGAGGAAAATTAAGCGAAGGGAACCAACAGATGAATCAACTTAACAGATCATCTGCAGACATGATTAATCAATAGAGTCCCCGTGATGTAACAAGAACAGTTTTATGGCATCCCTGGATTTCAAAGGGCTCTAGACAAGGTTTGCAGATTTCTAGCAATTTCTTTCTTTCTTTCTTTTTTTTTTT
Organism: Oryctolagus cuniculus; assembly: GCF_051225735.1. NCBI lineage: Eukaryota > Metazoa > Chordata > Mammalia > Lagomorpha > Leporidae > Oryctolagus > Oryctolagus cuniculus. Next base: position 18,302,610 of record NC_142879.1, on the reverse strand, counting down.
TTTTTTTTTTGACAGATAGAGTTGGACAGTGAGAGAGAGAGAGAGAAAGGTTTTCCTTCCGTTGGTTCACCCCTCAAATGGCCAATGCGGCCAGAGCTACGCCGATCCAACACCAGGAGCCAGGTGCTTCCTCCTGGTCTCCCATGCGGGTGCAGGGGCCCAAGTACTTGGGCCATCCTCCACTGCCCTCCCGGGCCACAGCAGAGCTAGACTGGAAGAGGAACAACCGGGACAGAACCCGGCGCCCATATGAGATGCCGGCACTGCAGGCAGAGGATTAACCAAGTGAGCCACAGCACCTGGCCCGCAATTTGTACTTTAAAAGATGTCAGAGGTTGCTCTGGGTTCTCTAACTTTCCTATATGGCCCTCTATAAACAGGTTGAGCCTATTATGAGTTGAAAAAAAATGATAGAACAATACCAAAACTACTTAGAATTTTGTGTGCTTTATTTGATTTTTTTTTTTTTTTTTTTTTTTTGGAAAATGGGGAAATTGCATTCAGATTCTCAGAGACAAGTGCCAGGAAGCCTCAGTCTCTTGCTGGTTCCTTCCCTTCTTTTCACTTTGAATTATAGTCTTGTAGGGTGCTTGTCTTTGGACTGCTTCTCTGTCTACATTCATTCTCTTGATTATTTTAAGATTTATTTATTTATTTGAAAGTCAGAGTTACACAGAGAGAAGGAGAGGCAGAGAAAGAGAGAGGTCTTCCATCCGCTGGTTCACTCCCCAATTGGCCACAATGGCAGGAGTTGAGCTGATCTGAAGCCAGGAGCCAGGAACTTCTTCCAGGTCTCCCACACGGGTGCAGGGCCCCAAGGACTTGGGCCACCTTCTACTGCTTTCCCAGGCCACAGCAGAGCTGGATCAGAAGTGGAGCAGCCAGGGCTCTAACTAGCACACATATGGGATGCCGGCACTGCAGGCGGCGGCTTTATCCGCTATACCACAGCAGCGACCCCATTCTCTTGATTATTGTACCCAATCTCATGGCTTTAAATAAAGCACATTTATATATCCACCCTGGATCTCTTACATGAACTTCAGACTCCTACAACAAAATGTCCTCTTAATATTTCCATGTGGAAATACTTCAATCAGATCTGGCCGGCACCGCGGCTCACTAGGCTAATCCTCCACCTTGCGGCGCTGGCACACCGGGTTCTAGTCCCAGTCTGGGCGCCGGATTCTGTCCCAGTTGCCCCTCTTCCAGGCCAGCTCTCTGCTGTGGCCAGGGAGTGCAGTGGAGGATGGCCCAAGTACTTGGGCCCAGCACCCCATGGGAGACCAGGATAAGTACCTGGCTCCTGCCATCGGATCAGCGCGGTGCGCCGGCCGCAGCGCACCGGCTGTGGCGGCCATTGGAGGGTGAACCAACGGCAAAGGAAGACCTTTCTCTCTGTCTCTCTCTCTCACTGTCCTGGATAAGTACCCAGCTCCTGGCTTTGGATCGGCGCAGCACCGGCCATAGCGGCCATTAGGGGAGTGAACCAATGGAAGGAAGACCTTTCTCTCTGTCTTTCTCTCTCTCTCTCTCACTGTCCACTCTGCCTGTCAAAAAAAAAAAAAAAAAAAAAAAAAAAAAAAAACTTCAATCAGATCTATTAAATGTAACAGTTCTAAAACAAAAACCAAAGACCTGTACTGCCTCCACCAAATCTATTCTTACTATAGTATGAGGTACTTGAAGAAGCTTATGGAAAATGGAATTAAAAGATCAGTTTATTTTGATGACCAGAAATTCTGCAATCCATGCATATAAGGGGATCTTCAAAAAGATCCTGGAAAATGAATATCATGAAAAAACCATGGGCCGGCTCCATGGCTCACTTGGCTAATCCTCCACCTGCGGCACCGGCACCCCAGGTTCTAGTCCTGGTTGGGGCACCAGGTACTAGTCCCAGTTGCTCCTCTTCCAGTCGAGCTCTCTACTGTGGCCAGGGAGGGCAGTGGAGGATGGCCCAAGTGCTTGGGTCCCTGCACTCGTATGGGAGACCGGGAGGAAGTACCCGGCTCCTGGCTTCGGATCGGCTCTCTCACTGTCTAACTCTGCCTGGCAAAAAAAACAAAAAAAAAACAAAAACAAAAAAAAAAAAAAACAAAAAACAAAAAAACACAAAAACCTATGCCTGTAACACTGTACCTCCATTTATCCACTTCCTTTCTGTTTAGACTCCAATGACGGTTTTTCCATGAAGCCCATCCTGACTACCCTACTTAACAGTGCCCACATCCTGTACACTTTGGGACATCTGAGTCTGCCTTACTTATTCTACTCTACATGTACGATTTTCCATATACTTACACCTTTTAACATACTATTTACTATACACATTTATTTCATTAATTGTCTGTATCACCTACTGGAACTAAATCCCACAGGAACAGGGCTTTGTGCTCATAGCTGCATTCGCAGAATCTGGAAAAGCACCTGACCACAGCAGGCACTTAAAGCACTTGCTGAATGAGTAAATGGGAAGATGTGTATAAATAGGGAAGTCAGGACAAAATGGAAACTGCATTTTGTGGCTTTTGGAATTACAGACAATTCTGGGGCATTTATTTCTTGTTAAAGTTGAAAATTAAGCTTTGTTGGGGCCAGCACTGTGGCGCAGTGGGTTAAAGCCCTAGCCTGAAGCACCAGCATCCCATATGGGTGCCAGTTCTAGTCCTGGCTGCTCCTTTTCTGATCCAGCTCTCTGCTATGGCCTGGGAAAGCAGTGGAAGATGCCCCAAGTCCTTGGGGGCCCTGCACCCACGTGGGAGACCCGGAAGAAGCTCCTGGCTCCTGACTTCAGATCGGCACAGCTCCGGCCATTGCGGCCATCTGGGGAGTGAACCAGCGGATGGAAGACCTCTCTCTCCATCTCTACCTCTCTGTGTAACTCTTTCAAATAAATAAAATAAATCTTTAAAAAAAATAAAATTAAGCTTTGTCAGAAAGTTTTGGTTGTATTCTCTCCTTATTTAGTTTGAGAACCTTATATGTATTGCTTGTCATTTTTCCAATACTTTCCCAATAGATGTCTTCATAAGCAAGTACCAATGCATTTTGAGGGTGATTTGTAACCCAGACCTGCTGGTTCTATTCTTGATTGAGAGAGCTACACTGTGAACTTTGAGGGTAAGGTTTCAGTGACTTTATTCAGACTGAGTGCAACCTGATTTGCCTAAATGCAACAGGGATCCTGGGGGGTGCAGAAGGAATACTTTCCTAATAAAAGAATGGAATTTTTACTTCCTGACAGACATAACTACCCACCTATGTCAAGGACAGCAGAATAGCCATTATCTACCCACTGAGCCTTGATACCCTGAGTAGGCTTTGAACTTGTGCTTCAAGAAGACATTCCTTCACTCAAGGAGGGGAGATGCTACTGGCAAGTCAATTCGAACATGTAAGCTGCTGAGTAAGAAAACCACATGGATGAATAGGTCACAAGAAGGACGTACGCCCTCATTTCAGGTTGGCTTCACTACTGGCTGAGAGCTTTCCTCATGCAGGGTGCAGCAGAGATTCATGTGTTTTCTAATAATTCTGAACTCCTCTGGGCTTCTGTTTTCTTTACTATAAAATGAGGCCCCTGACCCAGTTTGCCTCTAAATTCCCTTTCAGCTGTACTTGTCTGATACGGAAAGCTGGGAGACTAAGACCTTCACACACTGAACTGGGTTCTTCCACAGCTCCTTGAACACAAAAGCCAATCTGTCTCCGGTGCAGCTTCTCAGAGCACCATCCTGCTTGTTCTCCAGCATCTTTCCTGGGCCACTTGTGCCCTCTAGTGATGGATTCAATTACACAGACAACTGGCTTGGGAAGCTGTGCTCTGGAGAAGTCAATGAGGGAGAACCAACAGACAAGCAGTAGTTAAAGTTCATTGTGCAGTAAAAAAGTAGGCAGGCCAAAGACACAGGTTAAGAAGATGGAATGAGCTCTCTGCTGTGGCCCGGGAAGGCAGTGGAGGATGGCCCAAGTTCTTGGGCCCTGCACCTGCATGGGAGACCAGGAGGAAGCACCTGGCTCCTGGCTTCAGATCGGTGCAGCTCGCCGGCCATAGCAGCCATTTGGGGGGTGAACCAACGGAAGGAAGACCTTTGTCTCTCACTGTCTAACTCTGCTTGTCAAAAAAAAAAAAAAAAAAAAGAAAAAAGAAAGAAAAGAAGAAAGAAAGAAGATGAAATGAATCCAAACGGCCATCACCTTCTGTGTGTGTGAGTGACCTGTTCCTTCCACAGCAAACATTTTATGCAATGACCACTACAGGGGTCCTCCTTGCCATCTATGATCCAGCTGCCATGGCTTCAGCTATCAGAAGGCAGCTGTTATCTGGAAATGTTAAATGGAATACTCCAAAAATAAATAATTCCTAAGTTTTAAACTGCAGATCATTCTAAGTAGTGTGATGAAATCTCATACTATCCTATGCATGAACCACCCGTTTGTCCACTGCACACCCACTCCCCACCGAGTCACTGCGTCTCTGTCCTGCTCATCAGACTGACTGCTGGGTACTGCAGTGCTCGTACTCAAGCAACCTTTATTTTACTTAATAATGGCCCCAAATCAGAAAAGTAGTCCCTCTGGCAACTATAAAATGTGGTTATTATTGTTCTATTGTTATTACTGTCAGTCTCTTACTGTGCTAATCTTTAAATAAAACTTTATCATAAGTATGTACATATAGGGAAAATATATATCTGTAGGGGTCACTTCTATCTGAGGATTCAGGAGTCTACTCAGGAGCTCTTAGAACATAACCCCCAGTAGGAGGACTACTGTGTAGTAAAGAAAACACCAAACGTACTCTGGAATCTAAAAGCATTTCCAGGTGTGGGGGAAGTATTCCTCTTCCTAAAATCAAGAGTCTATTTCTTTTTCATTTAGCAAAACAAAGGATCTAGAGCACCATGATGTGACTACCTGCCACATCCAGAATGTGGCAGTGTCACTGGTCCATGAATCTACTGAAGGGAGGGGGTTTGACAGAAACCATACACTAGTTAGGCTTAAGCAAAGTCCCCAAGCCCTCAAGGCACACTCCTCAGTATTACCAGGACAGTGATGCCTGGTCTCTCTACCATATACATAGCATATGTATTTCCTGAGCATAAATCTTCTCTGTATGTAAATATTGGTGATATAAAGGAGGAAATGGCTTTCAATGCCGTCAACTGAGATTCAGGCTAAACAACAGAAAGGTCTTCTTAACCATACCGCTATTACTGCTATAGCAGTAAGAGATTAAAGAATCGTCTTTAGAAATCTAAGAAGGTGGACAACTCTGTATATTTTTTAAATCATTAGGGTCTAATCCTGAATAGAGGCATAAAATATAGATAACAACCACTGAGTTTCCTTTATACCCTTAAAGGTAAATATTATTCAGGGCCGGCATTGTGGCGTAGTAAGTGAGGCTGCTGCCTGTGATGCTAGCATCCCATATGGGTGTTGGTTTGTATCCCAACTGTCTGGGCCCTGTGACATGCACATGGGAGACCCAGATGAAGTTCCCAGTTCCTGGCTCTTGACTTCAACCTGGCCCAGTCCTGGCTGTTGCAGCCATCTGGGGAGTAAACCAGCAGATGGGAGATTCTGTGTCCCTTTCTCTGGAAAAAGATATGATGAGCCTTTAAAAAAAAAAAGAGAGAGAGACAGCGAGAGAGAGAGAGAAGGAGAGACAAAGATATAAAGATCTTCCATCTTCTAGCTCACTTTTCAAATGGCCACAATAGCCAATGCTGGGCCACTTTGCAGTCTCCAAAGCCAGGAGCCTGGAATTCCATGTGGGCGACAGGATCCTAAATACTTGAGCCATCATCTGCTATTTCCCAAGCCCATTAGCAGGAAGCTTGATAGGAAGTGGAATAGCCAGGAATCAAACTACCACTTCAATACAGGAATGCAGTTGTCCCAAGTGGTGACCAAACCCACTGCACCACAATGCCTACTGTGCTTGAGGAAGCTTTCTTGTTTTTTTTTTTTTTTTTTTTTTTTTAAGACTTATTTATTTATTTGAAAGTCAGAGTTACAGAGAAAAGAGGAAAACGAGAGAGACAGACAGACAGAAACAGAAAAACACAGAGAGGAGATCCTCTATCTACTGGTTTACTCCACAAGTGGCTGCAACAGCCAGGGCTGAGCCAGGCTGAAGCCAGGAGGCAGGAGCTCCTTGGCAGAGGCCCAAACAGTTGGGTGATCTTTTGCTGCTTTTCTCAGGCCATTAGTAGGTAGCTGGAATGGAAGTGGAGCAGCCAGGACATGAACCAGTGCCCACATATGGGATGTTGGCATTGTAAGTGGTGGCTTACTCTGCTACACCATGATGCTGGCCCTGAGGGAGTTTTTTAAGGTGATGAAAAAGTTCTATATCTTGATTTGGGCTATGATTATACTGCTATATCCAGGTGTCAAAACTCATCAAATGGTACATTTAAAATCTGCACTTTGGTGTGTGCAAATTATATTTCAGTTAAAAAAAAAATGAGGTCAGGGGCTGGCACTGTGGCATAGTGGGTAAAGCCGCCGCTTGCAGTGCTGGCATCTCATATGGGCGCCGGTTCGAGATCCAGCTGCTCCACTTCCAATCCAGCTCTCTGCTATGGCCTGGAAAAGCAGTGGAAGATGGCCCAAGTGTTTGGGCCCCTGCATCCATGTGGGAGACTGGGATGAAGCTCCTGGCTCTTGGCTTCAGATCGGCACAGGTCCAGTCGATGCGGCCAGTTGGGGAGTGAACCAGCAGATGAAGACCTCTCTCCCTCTTGCTGCCTCTCCTCTCTTTGTATGACTCTGACTTTCAAATAAATAAATAAATCTTAAAAAAAAAAAAAAAAAAAGGTCAGAGTCTTGGTAAGAGTTAACTTTAAAAAATTATAGACTTGGGGCCAGCACTGTAGTGCAGTGGTTTAACGCCCTGGCCTGAAGCACCGGCATCCCATATGGGCGCCGGTTCGAGACCTGGCTGCTCCTCTTCCGATCTAGCTCTCTGCTATGGCCTGGGAAAGCAGTGGAAGATGGCCCAAGTCCTTGGGCCCCTGCACCCACGTGGGAGACCCGGAAGAAGCTCCTGGCTCCTGGCTTCAGATCGGCGCAGCTCCGGCTGTTGCTGCCATCTGGGGAGTGAACCATCGGATGAAGATATCTCTCTCTCTCTCTCTCTGCGCCTCTGCTCTCTCTGTGTAACTCTTTCAAATAAATAAATAAATCTGAAAAAAAATTATAGACTCGACCATCTTCAGGAGCAGGCTACAGGAAAGACAGGTGCTGGTATGACTTCAATAGCAGATACAGGGCCTGGCGTGGTGGCACAGAAGGGTAAGCCGCACTTTGACACGAGTGTCCCACATTGGAGCAACAGCTTGAGTCCCAGCAGCTCTGCTTCTGATCCAGCTTCCTGCTAACGCGCCAGGGAAGGCATGGCCTAACTACTACTTGGGTTCCTGCCACTGCCACCCATGTGGGAGACCAGGATAGAGTTCCCGGCTCCTGGTTTTGGCCTGGCAGTTACAGACATTTGGGAGGGAACCAGTCAATAGACGACCTTTATGTCTCTCCCTGTCTGCCTTTCAAATAAATAAATCTTTAAAAAAATAAAATAGCAGATTTAGGTTTACACAACCAAATATCAAGGAAACACAGAATGACCCTGGCTTCTCGGCAGTGTCCACGACAATCAGCTAGGCCAGTTTCCCCGAGTCCTCCTCTGGTGGCTGATGTGTTGCTGCTGAGGTGAGTCGACTCTGCTGCTTGATGGATGGACACGGACATGGGGGAGAGTGACCACAAGACACTACTGGTTTTCCTGAAGTAGAACTGGAGCAATTTATACCGGAGCATTACCAGGTATATAATCTCCGAGCTCATATTTATAATGGCGTCATGCCTGCTAGCATCAGTAGAGTGCTCGGGGGAGAAAAACAGTGTGAGTTTCATTCACATATACTGGAGTAAAGAAGCACGCAAACAGACTTTTACAGAAAGGACGCCTCCCCCTGGGCTGAGCACCATCTGTCCCTTCTGCACTGCTGGCACCTCGAATATGCTTGTACCAACCCTGACTTGCCCACACAAATTCCAAGCAACCAGTCCAGAGATAGAAGGCTGTTTTTCTTACATTCACACTGTAGTCTCCTTGATACATGGAAAACACTACCAGATGCCTCAAGCTTTGGATGAGTATTTTTCAGCCAGACAAATGACTTTCACAAGAAAGCTAACAGTCTCAGCTTTTCTGCACCAATCCCCAAGTCTTGTCTATGATTTTAAGTCAATGATTCTAAAATGAAATTCTCAGAGAAGCGCTGCATTAAGATCATCTTAATTTTTCTTACTCACTGCCCTAGGCTAGGATTGTCCTGTACCAAGAAGTTTAGAAAAGTAGAGACAAAGATTTTCACTGACAAAGACATTTTATGACAACAAAACCTTCCGTTCATAATTTCCTGGATTTAAATGGCTTGTTTAACCCTCGAGGGATCGCTGCCCACATTTCAATGCTCCATAATCTCTTACTCAGATTCTCTGTTTAGATATCTTACAAGCCACAAAAGGAGATTTTCTTTCTTTTTTCTATCTTTAAGATGTATTTATTTATTTGAAAGTCAGGGTTGCAGAGGAGAGACAGAGAGAGGTCTTCTATCCATGGGTTTGCTCCCCAGATGGCTGCAATGGCCACGCTGGGTCAGGCTGAAGCCAGGAGCCAAGAGTTTCTTCCAGGTCTCCCACATGGGTACCAGGGGCCCAGGGATGTGGGCCATCATCCACTGCTTTCCCAGGCCATTAGCAAAGAGCTGGATTGGAAGTGGAGCAGTCGGGACATGAACCAGTGCCCATATGGGATGCCGGTGTCTCAGGTGGTAGTCTGCCACAATGCCAGCCTCAGGAACTTTTCTTCATCCACTCTTCCTGTCTCCAAAAACCTTTCCAAAAACCTTGAAGAATCTAAGAGTTGCTGTTATTTGTGTGAGTCAATACACACACACACACACACACAAACACACACACACACTTCTACCCAAGGAAACCTCTCTATGCTATTTCTACACAACACAATTGTGTAGAAGCAGCCCAGCTTCAACCAGAGGTTGAAGGAGCTTAACTAACAGACAGGACAATAGCAATATACTATTTCTATCTCCTCTGCTAAAAATGAGTTCTCAATTTTCAGTATGGGTTATTAAATATAATCTAAGAACATACTTCCAATAAACAGTAGGGTACAAAAAGGACATCTTTTATACAATGTTCAACAGAAAAGCACATGTATTTAAATTAATCTAGTCAAAAGGAAATTCCTTCCTTTCTGAGAATTAGTACTGAAAAAGAAAACTACCAGCTGGGGGCCTGGACACAGTAGGTTAATCCTCTCCCTGCGGCGCTGACATCCCATATGGGCGCCAGTTCTAGTCCCGGCTGCTCCTCTTCCAATCCAGCTTTCTGCTATGGCCTGGGAAAGCAGTAGAAGATGGCCTAAGTTCTTGGGCCCTTGCACCCACATGGGAGACCAGGAGGAAGCTCCTGGCTCCTGGCTCCGGATTGGCGCAGCTCCGGCCATTGTGGCCAACTGGGGAGTGAACCAACAGAAGGAAGACCTTTCTCTTTGTCTCTCCCTCTCACTGTCTGTAACTCTATCTCTCAAATAAATAAAATCTAGGGAGGGAGGAAGGGAAGGAGGGAATAAGAAAACTACCAGCTGAGGCAGGTGCTGTGGCACAGCAGATTAATGCCCTGGCCTGAAGCACTGGCATCCCATATGGGCACCAGTTCTAGTTCCGGCTGCTCCTCTTCCGATCCAGCTCTCTACTGTGGCCTGGGAAAGCAGTAGAAGATGGCCCAAGTGCTTGGGCCCCTGCACCCATGTGGGAGACCCGGAAGAAGCTCCTGGCTCCTGGCTTCAGATCGGCACAGCTCCAGCCATTGCAGATAACTGGGGAGTGAACAAGCGGATGGAAGACCTCTCTCTCTCTCTCTCTCTGACTCTCTTCTCTCTGTGTAACTCTGACTTTCAAATAAATAAATAGATCTTAAAAAAAAAAAAAAGAAAACTGCCAGCTTTCTACGGTGTTTGAGAGGTGTATCGGGGTCTAGGGATCTTCAGGAAAGCTGTGCCCCATCCTTTTACTGCAGAGAAGAGCTGGATGCCGGAATTTAAGAAGTCAGAGATGTGTAAGAGGCCGGGTGTTTAATTTCATTTCAGTCAGATATAAACGACTTTTGAACGCCTGGTGTTTGCGTTCTCCATGCACATGTTCCTCTCTGTGGAGCTGATCTGTATGAAACGGTGCCTTGACTGCAGATGCTAGAAACCATCTGGCCTGCGTCCCCCAGCCTCCTCCTTGGCTTCACTCCCTGAATTGAGGCAGTGGTACAGCTGGACCAGACTCAGAAGGTCATCTGCTTCTCCATTCGATGACACCTTGGTGGCCAGCACCGTCTCTCTGGGTTTTGTTTAGGTGAATTCCAGGCCCAGGGCAGAAAGCACTGAAGCCCACTTGGCCATCCTAAACATTTCCTGAAGAATACAGAACTGCTGACCCATCAGAAACTTGGACACTTGGACACTAACTGAACATGAAACCGGACCACATAACCACTGTGACTCCAACCTGCCCCTCGTAGCCTTTATTCCCTTTCTTCCAGACTCCTGCTTCCTGGAAGCCTCCTTACAAACCCTAAAACACCCTCACCTGTCAACAGGTGAAACATTCTCTTTCCTTTACCCTCAAACCTTGTTCTTGTTATTTTGATTCAGCACTGGGGACAGGGATGGAGCTTTCAGAAACACTTAAGGGAATTGGTAGCATTTCTCATTTTTCTTCAAAAGATTTCTAAGTACTTCACATAATCTAGTAAGATATGTTCAAGAAAGAAAAAGACCCATTGACAGTGTTAGAGATCAGCCACAGACAGAGAAAAGTGTTGGAAACTTGTTCAAGAGCACTGTTATTACACATGAGAAAATAATACCACCAGTAACACGTGCCACAGCCCTCCAAGAAATGTCTATCTTCCAGCTCCCTCTCAACCCAAATTTGCATAGGGCCTGTTCTTTTTTCTACCAAAATTGTCTGCACAAGAGCAAGACTGAGCCTGGAGGGACATGCCTCATTGGCTTGTCACTTACCCATGCTTCTTTGACCTCTTCAGAGACATCAGTTGCATCCTCCTGAAAAGGAAGGAGAAGGAAAAATAAGACAATCATCACAGATACCCCTGAAAGCAACCAAGTCAGCTCCCATCAATTATGCATGTTGGCAGGGAGGACTGACTGCCAAGTGATGCTCTGCCACTGCCACTCTTAACAGCCGTCACCGCAGTCAGCAGAGCGATGTCACCCGGGGTCAAAAATGTCAAAGCAAACCACTGCTGGAAAAGGGGCATCTTGAAGGAAGACAGAATTAACTTCCTCTTAGTCAATAATTAGCAGTCTGCTTGGCTTTATACTTTTACCAAAAGAACAGCTTCTGGTAGATGACTCCTACTGTCTCATTTCTTGTCTCTAACTTTCAAATAAGCCTGTGGTAAGTAGGTTCCTCTTGTTCAAGACACTGGCTCCTGGATTTTTAAACTATTAGTAACAAGGCTGAATGAGAAAGGCGCAGAACAAGATATGAGAGAGGCACATTAAAGTACTGAGTGTGTGTTTAAAATTACTAGGTGTAGGTGTATCTGTCTGTATTTTAAAGTCAAGGTTAATCTGTCCACATTATTTGTTCTTTATTCTCTACAAAAGAGTAAAACCGAACCAAATGAATTTGCCTTGCTTACAGATTTTAAAGTCCTTGAAATCCTTGCAGCTCTTTGCTTACATGTGATAATAAGATGTTGTTGACTATATGACTTTTAAGGCACTGCTAAAACTTGACACTTGTTATATGTTTAGATGTAAATTTCCAGTTTTTTTAACTCGTCACCAATTATTTACCTAGTGCCTACCATATGCTTAGCACTGTTCTAGGAACTGGGTATCCAGCAGATATCCACTAAGCGAGTCCTTCACTAGTTAAATCCTTCTTCTCTCCTCCTCAGTAACACTTCTTGACAATCTGCAAGATTCAAGCCACTGTGTGGGACTCCTTCTTTTGAAGTCAAGGCAGCTGCGGTAACGACATCCCCCAGCAGAGACCAGTCCACTTACATCCTTTGTCCAGAAATTGATGCCCGTGCCTCTCCGCCGCTCCTTGGGCCGCCTCCTCTCTCGGATGGACAGCCTATTAGAGGACTGACCATCCAAATCTGCTTCTTCACTCTCTGGCCGAGACAAAGCAAAGGATGACTCAGACTCTGGGACGTGTGCACTGAGCGGGGCCTGCACCTGAGGTTCTACTTACCGTTTCTGTCCATTTCTTTTGCAGGTGCAGCGTCTGCAGTTGTCTCTGAACTCTCAGATTCAGGGACTGAAGATCTGCTTGTTCGTAATAGATGGGAACTGGTGTAGAGTGAGGGTCTCGAAGCAGAAGGAGACACTGGGGTTGTGGGTTTGTCTGGCTGAGACGGATACCTCAAGCGACGGTAAATAGGCTGGAAATAATCCACGGACGAGATGTTAAAGGTCAAGTCTAATCAAAGGACAAGGACAACAGGTTTATTCAAAATGGGCTTTAATTAAGAGGCTTTATAGTAACTGATACTCAATAAATAACCACTAAACCGAAGTTAGTAAAATCACCAGAAAAAAATAGCTTTTAGACTCTTTTTCTAAGAATATCATCATGTTAACAGCATTCTAGGCAAATTTCTTCTAGACAGATCAAAGAGCACTAGATAACATGAACTATGTTAACAACCATATTTTTGACCTTGGAATGAAAATGGAAGAATGATGGCCTTTTTCAGATGAGGTGCTGAAAGAAAAGGTTTATGTAGGAAAACAAACAGCTCAGGAATGTGAAGTAGAAGGAGGGATTATCTGCAAACATAGAGCAAGTGTGTACTCCACCAACTTCTGAATACTTGACCAACTTACCATAACCAAGCTTACTGACACTTTTTAAAAATTCCTATTTTCACCTTTGAAGTTTTTTTCCCTTGAGAGTCGGGACAGATAGAGTCTGACAATAAGCCTTAACTTGGTTTATTGCAGATGTGGAGATAAATTCTTATTACATAATTTACAATGTAAAGATTATATATCTTTTTGTTTATAAATTATAAAGACTGGGGCCAGTATTGTGGTCTGCAGCACCAGCATCCTGGCTTTTCTACTTCCGATTCAGCTCCCTGTTAATGTGCCTGGGAAAGCAGTGGAGGATGGCCCAAGTCTTTGGGACCCTGCACCCACGTGGGAGATGTAGAAGAGGCTCCTGATTTCAGATCAGCCCAGCTCTGGTCATTACAGCCATTTGGGGAGTGAACCAGGGGATGGAAGACCTCTCTCTGTCTCTGTCTCTATCTTTCTCTGTTACTCTTTCAAATAAATAAAAATAAATCTCTAAAAAAATCATTTAAAAATAAATTATAAAGAGGGGGGTATGCTTGGTGCAGTGGTTAAGATGCCACTTGGGACAACCCATACTGGATGCCTGGGTTCAAGGCCCAGCTCTGCTTCTAATGCAAGTCTCCTGGGAGACAGCAAGTGATGGTTTAGGTATGACTCCCTACCATCCATGTGGCAAACCTAGATTGAGTTCCAGGCCCCTAGCTTTGGCCTGGCCCAGGCTAGCTGTTGCAGGTATTTAGGGAATAAAGCAGCAGATCGAAGATCTCTGTTTCTATTGCTCTGCCTTTCAAATAAATTGAAAAAAATAAAGCTTCCCTCTGATCAGAGAGTGAATCTCTTTCAACATTAATAAATAAATAGAAAATAATAGAAGCAACAAAGTATAGCAAGCCTCAGAGTCAGAGAGAACTTGGTTCACTCTAGCTTCAACACTTACTGGCCGCATGATCTTGAATTAGTTAGTAACTTCTCTGGCCCCAGCTTCCCCATCTTCCTCAAGCAATACAGGGAAAACACCTTCCTCAGACAGAGTTCGGAGGATTAAGTAAGATAATATGTGTTGGGGCTGGCGCTGTGGAGTAGCTGGTTAAGCTGCCACCTGCAGTGCCGCATCCCATCTGGGCGCCAGATCGAGTCCTGGCTGCTCCACTTCTGATCCAGCTCTCTGCTATGGCCTGGGAAAGCAGTAGAAGATGGCCCAAGTCCTTGGGCCCCTGCACCTGCGTGGGAGACCCGGAAGAAGCTCCTGGCTCCTGGCTTCAGATCAGCGCAGCTCCAGCCGTTGCGGCCAATTGGGGAGTGAACCAGCGGATGGAAGACCTCTCTCTCTCTCTGCCTCTGCTCTCTCTGTGTAACTCTGAATTTCAAATAAATAAATAAATCTTTAAAAAAAAAAAAGATAATGTTTGTTAGGGACTTAACAATATCTGGTAATAAGTATTCAGTGAAGAGTATCTCATAAAACAAAATACACGACAGAACCTCAACGACGGGACCTCGCCAGTCAGTCAGAACAAAGGCATTGCTTTCTCCTGTAACTACAGTGACCACAAAATGTAGGAGTCTAAACCAGGACACCTCTGAGAGTAAACAGAAGTGGGAATGCTAACTGACACAGAACAGGTGTAACTGGAACCATCTTAGGTGACACCTTGACTGCAAACTCTTTTAGAAAAATGGAACATAAATTAAAATGCCTATCCAAGTGTCCATCCCAACAGTGACAGCACGGAGGGCTTCGTAAGGTCTCAGATCTGCAGGAGTCTGGAGACCAGCACACTTGAATTGAGAGAGTGATCTGTGGAGTCAGCCTGCGTAAGCGCGTCTTAGCTGTGTGAAATGCTGGGCAAACCACTCAACCTCTCCGTGACTGGATTTCTTCACGTATAGAAAAGGAGTTGCTGGGAGGGTTAAATGAACTCATACACCGCAGTGGCCGGCATAAAGCCAACACACAAAAAGGGCTCATATTTTTATTTTTATTATACCATGATCTCTCTTTTTAGGACAGAAAGACATGTATTCAAAAGCATTAGTTAACTCCCAGAGAAAAAGAACAGTCACTTAAAGACTGATATCCTTTAAAGTCTTCTTTCTCCGGCATGCTACCTGCTCTGCGCTGTCCACTGAGAGACGGCACACAGCACTTGAATTACCAGCAAGGAGCAGATCCATACATGAACCACGCACAGTACACCGCCAGCACGATGGGCTCACCTCGTCATCCAGGCTCCCGCCCCAGGGCTGCTGACCCTCCCCAGCTTCCTTTGCTGGGGCTGCTGAGGGCTCTTGCTTCTCAGGGCTCTTCTCCAGCCCTGCGGTGTCCACAGGCTGCTCACCAGGCTGCTCCTGAGCTTGCCTCTCTGCCCTCGACCGGCTGAAAGTCCTTTCTGCTTCTTGAAGGTCTGTCAGCGTAACACCCTGGGAAAACATCGGAGCACCAGGGCAGTTTCACACCAACCAGGGGCTGACTGGACGAGTGAGCAGGGACGCTCTCCCAGAGAACTAACAGTTATCAAATCCCACATAAAATTCCCCAAATGCCTAAAGGCCATATCAAACAACATATGCTTAAAATAAGCTCCTCAGTGTGCAAAGAACCCAGGCCTGAGTTTAGGTACATTCAGAACACAAAATTTCAGCTTTTCCAATGTGATCTCCAGAAAATAGGTCAACACTGATGTCTGCCTGTTATATATATACTTCTTTCATAACAAAGAGTTCTCAACACTTTTATTTGAAAGCTCCCTACTTTCCCAAGATCAAATGCTGACCAAAAGAGATTTCTCTGAATGGCAGAGATTGGAAAAACTTAGCATTACCCATAGAAAGAAAAATCACACTCAAAAAGGTGGCAATTCAGAGCTGGTCTGGAACAACAACTAACCCCCCCACAACCCTGTATTAGCTTTTCCGTAACATCACTTCCTAACCCTACGGATCACACAGAGATGTCCCAACAATTCATGCCCTCCCTGGGTCATAGAAGCAGCAGGACTGAAGAAAAGCAAAGGGTGAGACACCTGTGCAGAAGGGAGAAAAGCTGTCAGGAAGAGCAGGGCTGATTCCAACTCGAGTAGTTGTGCGTTCAAGTTCTCAGAAGAAGCAGTCCCAGAGCTAAGGCAGTTGATCAGGTACCTTATCCACAATTTTGCTTTATTTATTTATTTTTTTAGTATTAATTCATTTTCTTAAAGAATTAAGTGTTTTAAGCATGAGAACTACAAAGACCAATCAATTATCCTCATCAAGAATCTTTTAATCTAGTGGAAAAGTCATAAGAAAATGAGTATAATGAGAAAATCTACGTACTCAGACAGAAACACACAAGAGGAATACCTAACACTGGGTTCTGAAGGTAGGGAAGGGACTTGGGTGGCGAGGAGGACGATAGAGGCAGAGAGAACCTGTGCAAAGACACAGAAACAGAAGAGGCCACGGATGATGAATTTGGCAAATCTGAGGCACACAATGAAAGAGGGAAGTTAAGGGAGCAGAATGAGGAGAACAGGCAGAGGTGAGGGTGTGACAGATCCTACACGCCGTGCTAGGGAGCTTGCATCCACCTTTAGGAGAGACACTTTTCTGGGCACCAGAAGTCCCTCTGACAATCATGAAGACTACTGAGAATCGAATACATTTGTCATAAAAGCTACGTGCACTTTTCAAGGAGTTCATAGACCCCTTCAAGTTCTGATGTGTGCCTTCACCTTGTACTGAATCCCTGTGAGATATCTGTGTGTTCCAGTTTCTCCCACCTTCAATTCTAGGTCCTCCTCCAGCTACCTCCCTATCTTTTCTCACCCCTTCAAATATAAAGTTGAAATCATCCTAGAATACTTTATATTCTCCTAACATTTATTCCTCACTCACTTATTTATTCAATAAATATAAATTGTTTATTATATGCTGGGGAAAGGATGATGAGAAAAATTATAGTCAGTTTTCTTATTCTCACCCTTTAGGATGGCTATTATTAAAAAAAAACAAACATAAAGCAAGTGTAGGTGAGGATGTGGAGAAGTTAAAACCCCGTGCATTGACGACATAATTGTAAAGTGGTACAGCTACTATAGGAAACAGTATGGCAATTCTTCAAGAAATTGAATGCAGAATTACCACAGGAACCAGTAAATTCCATTTCTGAGTATATACAATTGAAAAAAGAAAATGAAAGCAGTACCTTAAAGATATATTTGGACAGCCATTCTCATAGCAGTGTTGTTTACAATAGTCAAAAGGTAGAAACAACCCAAGCGCCCATCAACAGATGAAAAGATAAAACAGGGCACATGCATACAATGGAATATAATTCAGCCCTATAAAGGAGGCAAATCCTGATCCATGCTAGAATCTGAACCTGAGGACATGCCACATAAAATCACCCAGACAGAAAAGGACAAATACGAGTACTCTATGACTCCACTTGTATGAGCTTCCTAGAGTGGTCACGTTCATAAAGACAGACAGAACGGCATTGCTAAGAAGAAATGGGGAAATGGAAGGTGAGAGAGAGTGGGAAAGGGGAGGGTTGCGGGTGGGAAGTCATCGGGGGTGGGGGGAAGCCAATGTAGTCCATAAGCTGTACTTTGGAAATCTATATTCATTAAATAAAAGTTAAAAAAAAAAAAAAGTAATGGGGAGTAACTGATGGACACATAGTTTCAGTTTGGCAAGATGAAGAAACTTCTAGAGATCGATGGTGGTGACAGTTACTCAACAAACTGAATGAACTTAATGCCAGCAAACTGTACACATGAAAACGATGAAGTTGGTAAATTCTATGTTACGTATATTTTGCCACACAAACACAAAACTAGAAAAATACGGCCAGTCTTAATCCTCATGGAAGTGACATTCTAATAGGAGAAACAGACTTGCAAATGGAATCACCAAGAAAAACGACAGGAAGAACACTCGGCCTCAGGAGTCGGGGAAGGCAACAAGGGTCTCTTGCTGCTCAGTGTAATTCAGTGCCCCTTTTAAATGGCCAGCTCTCCCAGTTGACCTCTGTGGTCCTTGAAACTGTTGAACTTGATTTTTCCCTGAAAACTGACTGCTCCTTTCCATGCCACTACTGTTTTCCAGTTTTCTTTTCACCTCTCTGGTTGCTTTTTACTCTGCATCATAGGTTCCTCTCTCTCTGCCTCCTTAAATAACTCTAATTAGTAGCTTTCTCTCCATTCTGACTGCCATTACACCTGAGTTCATGCCCTTGTCATTTTCAGCTTGGACTATTATTAGCAGTTTCCTAGCAAATCTTCTTGTTTCCAGGATTGGCAAATATACTACAACCTATCACTCCCAAAAATTCTCTGTATGCTAATTTTTGCAAAATATAATGTGCACTATATCATACTCTTCCTGAAACTGTTTCAGTGGCTTCCTTTGCGATTCTTTTAGTTGGGAGTGGGGGAATCTTTATTGAAATATCATCCACATATTTTAAAATTCACCCTTTTAAAGTATGTAATTCATTGCTTTTTTTTTTTTATATTCAGTGTTCAGGATCAACTATCACCACAATCCAATTTCAGAACATTTTGATTATCCCAAAAAGAAACCCCACACCATTAGTAGTCACTTCCTATTCTGCCCTCCTTCTAATCCCTGGCAGGAATCTATTCTGTCCTAGCAGGAATCTGTCTCTCTGGACTTGTCTTTTTGGACATTTCCTACAAAGAAAATCATACAATATATGGAGTTTTTCGTATCTGGCTTCTTTCATTTAGCATATTTTTTTTTTATGGTTCATTCATGTTGTAGTTTATATGAGTATTACACACTGACAAGGTTTCCATATTCCAAGAATGAACCAATTAGAGGCCCAATCAAAATGACAGGCATGCTGGTCTTGCTTGGATCCTGGAGGAATAGTTGAGAGTGGGAAGACCCTAGGTAGTATAATATTCAACACAGTTAGTGCAGTGGCTGGAATAAGGTACTCATTTTAATATTTTTTCATTGTACTCCTAAGAGAAATGACACTACAGAAAGCCACTCACTTGAGTAGACCTTCGTGTCTGCCGAGCTTGTCTGGAGCGTGCTTTCCGCAAAGACTCTGCTTCTTCATCTCGTACAGGGGTCAGATAGGACCTGCAGAGAGAGTAAAAATGGCAGGGAGGCTATCAGCTACGAATAAAAGTTATAGAACTCAAGATATTATTTGTATTATGCTCATGGAGAATCATGTCATCAGAAAAATAAGGATTTTATTCTTCTTTCTCTATTATTATAACAATGATTTCTTTTCTTGCCTTAATGCTCTGGCTAGAACCTCGAGGACACATTGAACAGGAGCCATGACAGACATTCATGTTCTGTTCCTGCCTTCAGAGAAAAGACTTGCAGTGCTTCATTATTAAGAGTGATTGGTCTGGGGGCTGGCACTGTGGTGTAGTGGGTGAAGCCACTGCCTGCAGTGCCAGCATCCCATTTGGGTGCTGGTCTGAGTCCTGGCTGCTCCACTTCCAATCCAGCCCTCTATGGCCTGGGAAAGCAGTGGAAGATGAGCCAAGTCCTTGGGCCCCTGCACCCACATGGGAGACCCAGAAGAAGCTCCTGGCCCCTGGCTTCAGATTGGCACAGCTCTGGCTGTTGTGACCATTTGAGGAGTGAATCAGCAGATGGAAGATATCTCTCTCTCTCCTTCTGCCTCTCTGTAAGTCTGACTTTCAAGTAAACAAACAAATCTTTAAAAAAAAAAAAAAAAAAAGAGTGACTTCTGAGGCCAGCGTTGTGGTAAAGTGAGTAAAGCCACTACATGCAATGCTGGCATCCCATATGGGCGTCAGTTTGTGTCCCTACTGCTCCACTTCCAATCCAGCTCCTTACTAATGGCCTGGGAAAAGCATCAGAAGATGGCCCACGTGCTTGGGCCCTTGCTACCCACATGGGAGGCCTGGAAGAAGTTCTTGGCTTCTGGCTTCACTCTGGCTCAGCCCTAGCCACTGTGGCCATTTGGGGAGTGAACCAGCTTATGGAAGATTTCAATCTCTTTCTATAATTCAAATAAATACATCTTTTTTAAAAAATCAAAATGACTGTTCTAAGATTTCTGTAGATTCTATTCATTAAAGTAATTCTCTTCCAAACCTATAGAAAGCAGGCTAAGAGGGTCTTGTTGCTGTAGTTACTGTTTAATCATTAGAGTATGTTGAGTTTTATCACATGCTTTTCTTCCCCATTTATTGAGGTTCTTACCTTTCTCTGTTAATATGGTGAATCTCACTGAATAATTTTTGAATGATACAACGAATTTTTTAAGACCCAACTTGGTCGATGCACTTTTATACGGATGCGCTATCATTTGCTCTAGGATCTCCACATCTATGTCTGTGATTGACCTGTGATTTTCCCTTCTTCTAGTATTGCTGACGATTTTGTGAATCATGGTTATGGAAGCTGGGAAATGCTGTCTACTTGTCTCCTGTCTGCAAGAATTTGTGTCAGATCTGCATTTTTTCTTCCTTAAATGATTGGGAGAGTTCACCAATAAAATTCATCAGGGTTTAGAGTGTTCTTTGCAGTAAGGCTTTAAATAAAAGGCTCAACTGTTGAATATACGTAGGCTTATTGGCTTTGGTAACATTTGTTTTTCACGGAGTTTTTTATTTTATCTATATTATTACATGTAGTGGCATAAAACTGTTCATTTTAAAGTC
The DNA here is from genome assembly GCF_051225735.1 of Oryctolagus cuniculus. Lineage (NCBI taxonomy): Eukaryota > Metazoa > Chordata > Mammalia > Lagomorpha > Leporidae > Oryctolagus > Oryctolagus cuniculus. Next base: position 18,282,012 of record NC_142879.1, on the reverse strand, counting down.
TGTAACAGTAGTTCTCACACTTTTTTGCTCCCAGGATCTTTTTGTTCTCTTTAGGAAATGTTCATTTGGTTTTATTTATTTGAAAATCAGAACATTAGAGAGAAAAAGAACCAGAGGTATCTTCCACCTGCTGATTCACCCCCCAAATGCCCACAGCAGCTGGGCCTGGGCCAGGCCAAAGCCAGGGCCAGGAACTCCATCTGGGTCATCCACATCAGTGGCTGGGACTCAGTACTTGAGCCATCAACTGCTAACCATGGGGAGACCCAGGTGGAGTTCCAGTGTCCAGGCTTCAGCCTAGCACATCCTCAGCCATTTCAGTCATTTGGGGAGTGAACCAGTAGATGGAATATCAATATATCTCTCTCTCTGTCAAATAAATTTTTAAAAAAGATTTATTTATTTATTTGAAAGTCAGAATTACAGAGAGAGAGAGAGAGAGAGAGAGAGAGAGAGAGAGAGAGAGAAATCTTCCATCTGCTGGTTCACTGCCCAACTGCCCACAAAGGCTGGAGCTGCGCTGATCCAAAGCCAGGAGCCTGGAGCCTCTTCCCGATCTCTCACATGGGTGCAGGAGCTCAAGCATTGGGGCCATCCTCCACTGCCTTCCCAGGCCATAGCAGAGAGCTGGATCAGAGTGGAGCAGTCGGGACTCAAACCGGCGCCCATAAGCGATGCTGGCACTGGAGGCAGCTTTACCCGCTACGACGCAGCACCGGCCTCAAATAAAATTTTTTTTTGAAAAAAAATTTGTGAGGGCCATTGCTGTGGCTTAGTAGGCTAAGCTTCTGCCTGTGGTGCTGGCATCCCATATGGGTGTCCATTCAGGTCCCAGCTGCTCCTGTTCTGATAAAGCTCTCTGCTGTGGCCTGGGAAAGCAGTGGATGATGACCCAAGTACTTGAGCCCCTGCACCTGCATGGGAGACCTGGAAGAAATTTCTGGCTCTTGGCTTTGGATCAGCCCAGCTCTGGTCGTTGCAGCCATTTGGGGAGTGAACCAGCAGACGGAAGATCTTTCTCTCCATCTCTCCCTCTCTCTATCTTTAACTCTACCTTTCAAATAAATAAATAAAAATCTTAAAGAGAAAAAAGAATCTGTGGATATAAAAGGCTGACTGCATTCAATTTCCTGTATACCACAGGTCACTTTCATTGGTATTATTCAACAGAACTTTGTATGATAGTGGAAATGTATACTTGCCACAGTCTAATACAGGAACCTGTGGTCACATGTGGCTGTGGGTCACTTACAGTGTGGCTAGTGAGCCTGAGGAGTTTTTATTTGTATTTGATTTTAATTAAAGCAGTCATACATGACTACTGGCTACTGTGCTGGACTGCTTAGCTCTAGATGTCCTTCAAATCCAATTAAGAGATCTTACTGTCAAGCCCTCTCCTTAAACCTGAAAACCATATCCAAATCATAGAACACAAAGCTAGCAGAATTTTGCTATGAATGAAGTTTGTAAGCTAGCTAAGTTTAAAAGCAAATGAGTTCATTTTTCTTCTCAAAGTTCATGCTTTTCTGGTATGTTCCCCACAGGCAACATTACAGTAAACTTAACTTCATGGTACTTTATGGTTTATCAGGTAGTGCTGGGCGCTATATTCAAGCTATTTATAGGTACAGCAAATAGGAATAAGCTACAGATACAGCATGCTTTAGAGCAACCAACTGCAGCACTGACACTGCTGTTCCCATATGCCTTAACCCAAACCACCCCACACTCCCTCTGGCCCCTTTGACAAACAGAGTTCCAAGAAAACAGACCATTACCTCCTTGTGCAGGCCTGCATAGCAGAATGAAGGTCAAGAGATGCGTGGAGACGAATAGCAAGAAAGGTAAGTGGCTGCTGGGAAAGACTGCAGTCTCAGCACCCGGTCTCCCTTGGAAACTAGAAAAGGCTTGCACTGCCACTGCTATCTAGCAAGCCAGAGGCAAAGCCTGTAATTTGCTAAGAAGCTGCTACTAGGAAAGAGGAGGAGGAGAAATAAGGGGAGGGGAAAAGAGGAGGAAGGCAAAATCTAGGGGCTTGGAAGAGCCAGTGCTGCTGATAGCTCCCAAAATACCATTCCACTTGATGCATATTTTATACACTGTATCAAACCAATCAATATGACATCTCCTTTGTAGACAGGGAGGGAGGAATTCTTCCTCACGTAGAAGATACGGCAGGAGGGATGCAGCACCCTCATTCTGGATCTATTTCATTTGTCCTTGGGCTATCCTAGTTGCTGCATTCACCCAAGTGAGCTGTAAATATGGCTTCACTTGAAGCTCAGGCCCGGCCAGCCGGCAAACGCCAACAGTGCTGAAGACACAAATAAAACCACACGACAGACAGAAATGTAGGGGAACTTCAGATCCCCTATCAGTGGGTAAAACGTAGATAGAGGGAGACGGTAAGTACTGCTCAATTTGATAAGGTAGCAACAGACCAGAAAAATGTCTGCATCTAATGTGTCATATATTGAGACAGAATCTGATGTCATAGGTTAGGAAAACTGCATTCAAATGCTCATGTGTCATTTTGGTCTCTTTGCCTCTCTAAATCAACACTGCAATCAGAGCTAAAGCTTAGGCAAGGAACCACAGCCACCACTCCAGTAAGTGGAATAATTCAAGATAAAAAGAGAAAGAGAGGCCAGCGCTGTGGCTCAATAGGCTAATCCTCTGCCTGCGGCGCCGGCACCCTGGGTTCTAGTCCCAGTCAGGGCGCCGGATTCTTTCCCGGTTGCCCCTCTTCCAGGCCAGCTCTCTGCTGTGTTCCGGGAGTGCAGTGGAGGATGGCCCACATCCTTGGGCCCTGCACCCACATGGGAGACCAGGATAAGCACCTGGCTCCTGGCTTCGGATCAGCGCGGTGCGCTGGCCGCAGTGGCCATTGTGGGGTAAACCAATGGTAAAGGAAGACCTTTCTGTCTCTCTCTCTCACTGTCCACTCTGCCTGTCCAAAAGAAAAAAAAAAAAAAGAGAGAAAGAGAGGGATTTTCCCTCAGCCAATTTAAGCATTCCCTGAATCCTCTGGACCAGTAGTTCTCAACAGGGTACAAGTTTGCCCCTATAGAGGGCAACAACAAAGAATTACCTGACCCAACATTCAACAGTGCTGAGTTTGCAGGCATTAGGGTCAGCACATTTTTCCTGCAGAGGCTAGATGGTAAATCCTTTAGGTTTTGTGGGTCCTACAGTGCCAAAGGAGTAAAAGATAATACATGAGTGATGGGTAAGACTGGGCACCTCTGCTTATCATGCTACAGTGCAGAGTTCAGCAGCTGCAACACAAACCAATTGGCCTGAAAAGCATAAACTATTTACTATCTAGCCCTTCTGTTTCCCAGTCACCACACTAGGGCTCAAAGAACTCCTCTTGCTGTACAGACAATGCAAATCTGGTGTTTCCGTGACCTACCTTAGATAAATAAATAAAAACTAGATGGTCCTGAATTTTTTCCCTCTGAACATTTGTTCTATTAAAAACATGCCAGCCTCAAGTGCCAAAGCCACTTTCACAAATCCCAGTGCTCTACTTATGTAGGTCACTTTATAGTTAGTTCCTTGGTTAGAGCAGGTGTTACTGATGCCGAGAATGGCAGCTTCATGTTCCAACAAGGCCAATCAGAGCTGCTTTACTTCACACCCACAGGCTATACCAGCTGGACCTGGCCAACTGTCTCAAATATTGATCACTGACAACAAAACAGACCAGGACAAATTCAACAGCACCAACATTTCTTGTCTTAAATAAGAAAATTCTGGGCTGGCATTAAGGCTTAAGCTGCTGCCTGCAATGCTGGCATCCCATATGGATGCCAGTTCGAGTTCTGGCTGCTCCACTTCCAACTGAGCTCCTTGCCAACGTGCCTGGGAAGGCAGTGGAGATTGGCCTAAGTCCCTGGGCCCCTGCACCTACATGGAGATCCAGATGAAGCTCCTGGCTCCTGACTTTTGCCTGGCCCAGCCCTGGCCATTGCGGCCATTTGGGGAGTGAATCAGTGGATGGAAGATCTGTCTTTCCTGCCTTCTATAACTCTGGCTTTCAAATAAAATAAATAAATAATTTTTTAAAAGAAAGACAAGAAAGCCAACAGGAACAATCCAAATCTCAAACACCAGAACAAATGGTTAAATAAATTATGGAATATCCATATATAAAATATTATAAGGACATTAAAAGTAATACAAATACATAACTTGCAAAATATTCATAGCTGGAATATATAAGGAACATATACCAATTTTAACAAAATACAATGACCTAATAACAACAACTTAATAAAATATACAGAGAACTTAGAAAAAAAGGAAAGCAGAAAAATCTAAAAACATGAAGAGAAAAATGTCACTTCACTGTCAATAAAGAAATATAAATTAAAACAAAGAGAAACTACTTAATCCTCCCTAGATTGGCAAAAATAAAAACACAATAACATTTTAAGTACAACCTAATTATAAATAACTAGACATTCTCAGATATTTCTGGCGAGAATATAAGCAGGAGAATAATCAGGCATTCTGTGATAAAGACACACTCAACCTTTAGATCCAGAAATTGCATTTGGAAATAAGCACCTTAGACACTATTTCACATTTGTTATTATTTATTTGACAGATAGAATTAGACAGTGAGAGAGACAGACAGAGAGAAAGGTCTTCCTTCCATTGGTTCACCCCCCAAATGGCCGCTATGGCTGGCGAGCTGTGCCGATCCGAAGGCAGGAGCCAGGTGCTTCTTCCTGGTCTCCCATGTGGGTGCAGGGGCCCAAGCACTTGGGCCATCCTCCACTGCACTCCTGGGCCACAGCAGAGAGCTGGCCTGGAAGAGGAGCAGCCGGGTCTAGAACCCGGCACCCATAAGAAATGCCGGCACTGCAGGCAGAGGGTTAACCAAGTGAGCCACGGCACCAGCCCCTATTTCACATGTTTATAAAGAAATAAGAACAAGAACGATCTCAGCAGCATTAGTAGAAGTCACACACAAAAGGCCCACATGTCCATCAGCAGAGGAACAAAACCCAAAACAAACTATGGTATAATCACAAACTGGTCTCATAAGTTTAGTACTAAGAACTAGCACTAAAATGCTAATAAGCATCTAAATGAACAAAATGATGAGTAAAAGCAGTAAATTTCAGGATGATATGTACAAAATGACCCATTTTATATAAAGTATAAAAACATATAAAAGAATTATGTACTTGTACGTAAAGAAATAATAAGAATAATGAAAAATTTGAGACTAATGAGTACCAAATCCAAGATAGGGAGATTTCTAGATAAAGAGTCTAGGATAGGAATGGAGAAACAGGGACTTTACAAGGTACTTTTAAGATTGTATGTTGCAGCAAATGTGGCAAAATACAATATTTGATCAAGCCAGGATATGGGCAAATAGGGTGTAAGATACAATAATGTTTAAAGGAAAAAACCATATATAACACAATTTCAAAATAAATAGAATACACAAACATGTTAGTGGTTATATTGTCAAGGTGGTACGAGTATGCATAATGTTTACATTCTACTTAAACTATGCTTATTGTGATACTTTGATAACATTAAAGTTTTTTTTTAACTTTTATTTAATGAATATAGATTTCCAAAGTACAGCTTATGGATTACATTGGCTCCCCCCCCCAATGACTTCCCTCCCACCTGCAACCCTCCCCTTTCCCGCTCTCTCTCCCCTTCCATTCATATCAAGATTCATTTTCAATTTTCTATATATACAGAAGATCAGTTTAGTATACATTAAGTAAAGATTTCAACAGTTTGCACCCACATAGAAACACAAAGTGAAAAATACTGTTTGAGTACTCATTATAGCATTAAATCTCAATGTACAGCACATTAAGGACAGAGATCCTACATGAGGAGTAAGTGCACAGTGACTCCAGTTGGATAACATTAAAGTTAATGTTAAAAACCTTTAACTTCGGTGCTGTGGTGCAGCAGGTTAAAGCCCTGGCCTGAAGCGCCAGCTTCCCATATGGGTACCGATTCGAGTCCCGGCTGCTCCACTTCCGATCTAGCTCTCTGCTATGGCCTGGGAAAGCAGAAGATGACCCAAGTCCTTGGGCCCCTGCAGCCTCGTGAACCAGTGGATGAAAGACCTCTCTCCCTCTCAAATAAATAAAATAAATCTTAAAAAAAAAAAAAAGAGGACTTGAGAACCCTGAAAGAAATCCATCCCTGTAACACTACTTTAAACAGATGGAGAAATGGGGGAAGAGCCAGGCGCCTCTCCCACAGCACTCAGAAGCTGAGCACAGAAGCCTGGGGTGGAGGTGGAACCTGGAGGGAATAAGTCAGCTAGGGAGAGCCTCGGGAAGAGAAAGGCAGCCTGAGGAACACACGAATATCTAAGGTGTTTTCCCAGGAAAAGGGCGAAAAAGGACACAAAGAGACGGCAGTCAGAGAAGACGAATGAGCATGGAAAGAACAGTATCAGAGGTCGGGGCAGGACAAAGCTCGCGAAGGCTGCAGTCAGCATGGAAGCGCAGCCGAGCACGCGGGTGAAAGGCGAGGTGACGGAGGAGCCTCCCAGCTAACTCGGAGCCCTTCCTCCGTCAGAGCAGCTGCCCTAGCGTGGCAGGCGGGCAGAGCTTCTGCTTTCATGTGTCAAAGGAACAGGAAGTCAGGACGCAGATAAAGTGAAATTAGAGGACTTTTTCAAGACTAACAGTAGAGGGAAGAGCAAGATATGGTAACCCCAGGGGGCAGAGCAGGGCCAGAGGTGAGTTCTTCTGAGACAGGAAGACAAGCACCTCTCAAGGACAAATGGAATCTTTGCACAGGTACATCTCTGTCATCAATACAGCTAAGCTTGCAGTTTTGCTTCCCAGTATTTATTAATCATGTGGGCCAAATGTCCTTTCTTTCGAACGCTGTCAGCTTAATTGTGAAGACTTTGTTCCAGGCATCCTTGGGCTACTATTCCATGTTTCATTTACATGTCAATGATCAGTGAGCCATTTCCAGCACAAGTACAATGAGACTGCTCCCTTTCTCAGATGAGAAGACTAAGACTCCCTCAGAGGAAACAAATGAAAGAGCTGGGTCAGTACACCAGCCAAGGTGACTCTCTCAGGAAGAGAAAGAAAAATCTGTTTCAAGAAGAATCAGAATCATCATTCAATTCAATTTTCCAATACTTCTTAAAATACAAACATGCCTGTCCAAGGTTGGGGACTTTCCCAAAGATAAATTTCCCTAGCATCCTCACCCAGCTGTGGACAAGCCAGGTGACCTATAAGATAGCTTCTCATTTGGTTTACAAAATGTTCATATTTTCCTTGGGGCTGGCATTGTGGCGTAGCAGGTAAAGCCGTCGCTTGTGACACTGGGCGTCAGTTCATGTCCTGGCTGCTCCACTGCCCATCCAACTCCCTGCTAATGGCCTGGGAAAAGCAGAGGAAGATAGTCCAAGTGTTTGAGCCCCTGCCAGCCATGTAGGAGACCTGAAAGAAGCTCCTGGCTTTGGCCTAGTCCAACCCTGGCCATTGTAGCCATCTGGGGAGTGAACCAGCAGATAGAAGATCTCTTCCTCCCTTACCTCTCTGACTTTCAAATAAAATAAATAAATCTTTTTTAAAATTTCATATTTTTTATTTAAATTTCAGAGAGGATACAAAGTTTCAACTTGCTTTACTTTTAGAAGTAGTCTTTTCTAAGACAAACACTCATTTCTTGGAAGTTCTACCTCCCCTTTAAAGAAATATCAGGAGATTCTAACCACTGTGGTAATATCACCAAGCTCATCGTATAGAATGGTCCAAGTAAGACTGACACCTTGGATGCAAATGGTTGGTGGTGAGGAAGAACAAGAATGGGCCTTGAAATCTAGAAGACATGGCTTTGACTCTTGGCCTTTTTATTTCTAGTTCTGTGACCGTGGGCAGGTTCCTTAATCTAGCTGAGTCCTGATTTTCTTATTTCACAAGTACATCTAGCAGGGCGCCAGGCAGATAACAATCTTCCCAAAACACCTTTTCTTATCCCACTTAAACCTTTCATACTCTCAAAACCCAACTCAAATTCTACCTCACTGGCTCCAGGAAAATCTTTCCAAACATTCCACCCTACACTATTCACCTTCTTCTCTGAATTCCTAACACAGTCATACCTACTTGCACACAATTTTGTACTCAAGGACCTATTATGTATTAGATACTTATGATTTACTATGTGTATATTTGATGTCCTCAATCTTGAAGGCATAACCTAGGGTAAATTAAACCCACACTTCTTAGCACAATACTGAGCACGTTAACAGTCAGTCAGTCATTGAAGACTTAGAACCCTATGATTTTAGAATGTAATATTGGCTAGAGATCTCCTAACTCTCCAACTCAACCGATTAAGAGACCGAGACTAGAGAAGTTAAATGACTTGCCTTGTGTGTTTAGTTGAAGAGTAAACTAGGCACACTGCCTGGCAACTCGGGGAGCTTTTCTATCTTGTTTGTTGCTCTTGTGTGAGGAAGCACCACAGTGGCAGGGCACAAAGGGCCTCCCTGTGCCAGAAGACATCTATACTTCCTATGTGAAAACACTTAAACTGATGTAAACACAAAACACGGTCTTGGGAACTTTACACACAACTATAAACTGGGTATCAACTGACACTCCTCTGCTGCCACCTTATGGAAAAAGAGGATTACTACATAATATCTTCATTTGAGAAACAATCTATTCATTAAACGTATACCTGGTACCCACTATGTGTTAGACTCTGTGATGGGAAGAGCATCCAAGAAAAAAGTACTTGTAAGAAGCTCACCATGTAATCATTAAGAGCAACAAAATACGATTTAATTAGTTAAACCAGTCCTAAGAGCAGGGCCACAAAATGACTCTGATGACAGCAAACCAGTTTTGGCCTGGGCTGGGGGAACAGAAGTAGTTAACAGTGGAGTTCAATCTGCAGGAGTGCTTAGAGTATGATTAGGGTGTTACTAAGCAGAGAAGTGAGAAAAACTACTCCAGGAAGAAGGGTCCTCAAGGACAAAGGAAGAAGTAAAACGCATCCAGGAAATGTACAAGCTTCCTGCTTGGCTAAAATGATGCAATGACCAAAGACACAAACTACAGGAAGAAGAGGAGAAAGAAAGGGCTAGGGAGAGCAAGAGGGCTACCAGAACTCGATGTGTTGAGTCCAAAGATTTTGATGAGTCGTGACTACATAGGACCGGAATGACTGACCATCGGCAGGAGCTGCTGCACTGCCTGACTCCATGTCCAGAAATGGGTCCTCTGAGCATACAAGAGCGTTTAGGGAACTTCTCATCTTATATATATGGAAAAGCATTTACTTTCATTAAGATCTAATCTGATTGCACAGTATGTAGCTAACAGTTTCATCCAGACCCCATTGAACTAGTCTCTTCATCGCATAATTTCCTGTTTAAAGGCCAACTCAATTTGCAATCTGCTCTTCATCTACCTAAACCAGCTTTTCTCTGAAATGGGTAAATACCTGATTATTTTTGTTTTACATAAAGTACATATTATATGATATTCAAGATATAAAATAATATAGACACCACCTGTGTGTTAATATCATCCATCTTAGGACTGACAGCATCAATACCAGGTTCCTCTTATCATGAAAGAAGAATGTTCACACTTACTAAAATTTTTTTTTTTTTTTTTTTTTTTTTTTTTTTGACAGGCAGAGTGGACAGTGAGAGAGAGAGACAGAGAGAAAGGTCTTCCTTTGCCGTTGGTTCACCCTCCAATGGCCGCCGCGGCCGGCCGGCACACCGCGCCGATCCGATGGCAGGAGCCAGGAGCTAGGTGCTTTTCCTGGTCTCCCATGGGGTGCAGGGCCCAAGCACCTGGGCCATCCTCCACTGCACTCCCTGGCCACCGCAGAGGGCTGGCCTGGAAGAGGGGCAACCGGGACAGAATCCGGCGCCCCGACCGGGACTAGAACCCGGTGTGCCGGCGCCGCTAGGCGGAGGATTAGCCTAGTGAGCCGCGGCGCCGGCCACTTACTAAAATTTTTAATTGTTTTCTGCTACCCTAATCTCTTGCATATGTTTAAATTCATTAGGAATATGAAGAAATACAGAAGCAGCTGCCAACTGGTTACCCTGAACATTGTCATATTCTTACTACCTGCCTTGCCCCCTCCCCCAATCATACCAACAAAACAATGCATACAACCGAGTCAGCTTCCCAAACAACCACTAGGAGGACAGAGTAGAAACACATATCTAGGACAGCAAGGCTGTCAAGCAAAGAACTTTTACCTGCTAGTTCAGCCACTCCATGTCCAGCACTTGCTGATGTCTCAGCTCCCCACACTTGGGTTGGTCCCAACACTGAAAGTGCCCATGCACTGTGGCAGAGGCTCGCCTCAACATTCCAGAACACACAGATTGGCTCCCTGTGCTTCTGATTTCCATAAAACCAGGAAAGGCAAGGCCCTCAACTGCCAGATGAAATCATTTCAGTTGAGGTCAAACAATGTCAGACACGCCTTGCCATTCACCTGTGCAACAGCCTTCCCAGAAAGCCAACAAACGGATGGCCACTCCTCTGGCTGCCCTTCCCTAGTAAACACCAAAGCACATTTTATGGGACTGTTACAAGCAACTGTCTTTTTTTAGTATGGAAAAATCAACTGGTAGGAGAGAAGAGGGTTGGGTGAGTACAAAAGTTTGGTCCCTCCTACATGTCACCAACATACAGCTCTGAAAAAAGAACTACTTTATCAGAAAGAGATTAACTGTAAAAACATGGCTGATAAGAGCTTTGAGTAGCAGGTGTCAGATGACTGCTCTCTCACTCAAGTGCTTGGGAACTATGACAGAACCACCAGGTACTGCTGTGCTGGGGAATGGATTCTTGTCTTTTTTTTTTTTTTTTTTTAAGTGTTTGTTTATTTTCACATACTTGAAAGGAATAATGACAGAGAGGGATATCCTCTATCCAGTGGTTTACTCCCAAATGCTAGGGCTGGGCCAGGTCAAAGCCAGGGGCCAGAGATTCCATCCAAACACTCACACGATAGGGGTCCAAGCACTTGAATCATCACCTGTTCCTCCAGGATGCACTAGCAGAAAGGTGGATTGGAAGTGCAGTAGTGGGATTTGAACAGGCACTCTGATAATGGGATACGGGCATTGCAAGTGCAGCCTAACCCACTGACACAACTGACCTGCCCCCGTGTCCTTTCTTCTAAATGCGGTGTCCCCAGAGGGAGGAACTGAGAAGTGGTGTGCTAAGGAACTGCAGGACAGTGCCCTTGTCTCTGGAGAGTGAAGTCAGATGGTGTTGCAACAGCTGTGTTTGGCAACAAAAGTATGAAGAGAAAGATGATAAACTTTTAAAATCAAGGCCCTAAATTTAATTGTATTAATTCTTAGCAGACATCAACCAGGTCCTCTTTCCCAGAACTGTTCAGAGGAGCTAACAGGTACTAACATTATTATTAAACAGCTTTACTCAGTTATAATTCACATACCCACACAGTATATCAACCAATGGTTCTTCGTACAACCTCAGAGTTATGCAATCATCATCATTATGTATTTAAAAGCACTTTCATCATCCTCAGCAGAAACATAAATGCACTCACGTTCCACTTCATGCCTTTAATACAGACGGACAACATCATTCTCACAGGCCAGACAGTAGCATGTTGTGTCCTACCTAAAACAGCATCAGATGCAAGAGGCACTGCTGCTTTATTTACCACTAAGAAAGTAAAAGCGAAGGCCGGCGCCGCGGCTCACTAGGCTAATCCCCCGCCTTGCGGCGCCGGCACACCGGGTTCTAGTCCCGGTCAGGGTGCCGGATTCTGTCCCAGTTGCCCCTCTTCCAGGCCAGCTCTCTGCTGTGGCCCGGGAGTGCAGTGGAGGATGGCCCAAGTGCTTGGGCCCTGCACCCCATGGGAGACCAGGAGAAGCACCTGGCTCCTGCCATCGGATCAGCGCGGTGTGCACCGGCCGCGGAGGCCATTGGAGGGTGAACCAACAGCAAAAAAAAAAGGAAGACCTTTCTCTCTGTCTCTCTCTCTCACTGTCCACTCTGCCTGTCAAAAATAAAAAAATAAAAAATAAAAAAAAGAAAGTAAAAGCGGTGCCAATTACCACATACACTTACCACATACACTTTCTCATCACTTACTTTAAGTGATGAGATCTTTTATTGGAAGATCTTTTAGACAAACTTATCTACACACATGGAGGACCAGCGATGCACATGATTCAGGAGAAGTAACCATATAAACATCTGTGACCAAATTCCCATGTACAGGATTCCCCAATGCCAACTAGTAGTGATCTGATCACAGGGATGCTGAAATGTGAAAAATGCTCACCCTCATATCAACTTTGCACAGTATGGAGTCTACCTGGTTGCAAAACAATAGAAACTGGCCTCACTAACTTAGGCAGAAAGGAATCTCTGGGAGAGAAATACTAGAGCTATTTGATTTAAAAAAACTGACTTATTTATTTTCATTGATCAGAAAGACAGAAAAACAGAGATAGACAGAGATCTTCCATCTACTGGTTCACTCCCCAAATACCCACAACAGCCAGGGCGGGGCCAGACCAGTGTCAGGAGCCCAGAACTCCACTCAGGTCTCCCATGCGAGTGGCAGGGAACCAAGTGCTTCAGATAGTATTTGCTGCCTCCCAGGGTGCACTTTAGCAGGAAGCAGAGATGGGACTCAATCCCAGGGACTCCAATATGGGATATGGGTGTCCCAAACTGTGACTTAATCCGCTGTACCACAAGCCAGCCCCACTAATAGTTTTAATACAAAGAATATCCCTGGGGTAGGAGGCCCAGGCTCAGACTTTCCCACAAGAGTCAGCTGCTACCATTATCACACTCAGTTAACTAGCTGTTGCTTAGATTCTTGGACACCCCTGGATGAGGGAAGAAAAGGCATCGGAATGCATTTGCGCATAGCTGCCACCACATCACCATGATGGTTTTCCTTTCAGGCTTTAGAAAGTACACATCACACTAAGGTATGCTGGTGTATATAACTGCTTGCCTGTGGATAGAAGATTCTCTCTCTCTCCGCCTCTCAAATAAACAAATCAAAAAAAAAAAGAGGGACTATTGTACCTCAAGTTAAATTTTTTCGTGCCCTCTTGTCCCTTTAGCCCCATTATAATTCTGGAACTTTGGGAAACACAGAACGCTAAATCAAAGGCAGACACTCAAAAGCCGGCACACCGGGTTCTAGTCCCGGTCGGGGTGCCGAATTCTGTCCCAGTTGCCCCTCTTCCAGTCCAGTTCTCTGCTGTGGCCCGGGAGTGCAGTGGAGGATGGCCCAAGTCCTTGGGCCCTGCACCCGCATGGGAGACCAGGAGAGGCACCTGGCTCCTGGCTTCAAATCAGCACGGTGTGCCGGTCGCAACACGCCGGCCATAGCAGCCATTGGAGGGTGAACCAACAGTAGGCTTAAATAAAGAATACAATCTTACAGCCTTGAGATATAAACTCCTGTGGTATAAATTTAAACAACTCTAAAAGGGTAGTAGTCTTTAGTCCTTTTGGATAGCGCTGACTTCCAAATGTACAAGCTCTGGAGAAGCGATGAACAAATCTTAATGAAAATCAAACAAGCATTTTACTGATAATGACATAAATACATGTTATGTGCTAGATCTCTAAACTGCTTATAGTTTGCAAAGTATTTTCAAATAGTCTGCTTCATTGGATCCTCACAATAGCCCCATATGATATGCTTGGGGACATTTGTGTTTCCTGTGAATTATTTCTGATTCTCAAATAAGTGCACAAGGTTATGTTCCTTTTGCTGTTGAGGAACAGGTCGGAAAGGAATCTGACTTACACTCAAATCATACAATAAAGAAGACGCTGAAGTGGAACCCTAGAACAATCCTATAGGGCTTCCTACCGAGTCCAACCATGCACAGTGACCTGAGGTAGTCTAATCCCTCGGGCAGCAACACAGCCTCACATCATCCAAGCAGATGTGCTCTGCACAGACCTGCAGAGAGACACACAGCACATCTAAGGCAGCTCTGCTTGTGAAGTGTCTTCAGCCAGGACAAACTCCTGTCATTCTGCTGCCTCAGGACTGGGGCCCAAGTAAAGCATCACTTTTGTCTCTCCCACAGTTGTAAGGAGTCCACGCCATAGTCCCAATTGCACATGCAACCAAGAAATCTCCAAATGTCAATATGATAGACAGTGTCTCGACTGCCACTCTCTTCCTGTTCAATATATACTTCTAAGAAGACAAAGACTATTTAGATCAGTAGATCAGCACAGCTGCAGACTTTTAGATAAAGAAAATGTTCATGTTGAACAAAAATGGAGGGGTTGATGCTGTGGCACAGTGGGTTAACACCCTGGCCTTGGCCGGCGCTGCGGCTCACTAGGCTAATCCTCTGCCTGCGGCACCAGCACTCCGGGTTCTAGTCCCAGTTGGGGCACCGGATTCTGTCCCAGTTGCCCCTCTTCCAGTCCAGCTCTCTGCTGTGGCCAGGGAGTGCAGTGGAGGATGGCCCAAGTGCTTGGGCCCTACACCCCATGGGAGAACAGGAGAGGCACCTGGCTCCTGGTTTCGGATCAGCGTGGTGCACCGGCCGCAGCGGCCATTGGAGGGTGAGCCAACAGTAAAGGAAGACCTTTCTCTCTCTGTCTACTCTGCCTGAAGAAAAAAAAAAAAAAAAAAAAAAAAAAACCACCCTGGCCTGAGGTGCCGGCATCCCATATAGGTGCAGGTTCGAGTCCCAGCTGCTCCACTTCCGATCTAGCTCTCTGCTATGGCCTGGGAAAGCAGTAGAAGATGGCCCAAGTCCTTGGGCCCCTGCACCCACATGGGAGACCCGGAAGAAGCTCCAGGCTCCTGATTGGCACAGCTCTGGCTGTTGCAGCCAATTGGAGAGTGAACCAACAGATGGAAGACCTCTCTCTCAAAAAAACAAAACAAAACAAAACAAACAGACAAACAAAAAAACAAAAATGGAGTCGAGGGGAGTGTGTAGAATCTCTTTCTGGAGTACTTTTTTGAATTGACAATTGCCTTCATCTTGGAGATAGGAGAATGAATCAATGACTTTTAAAAACCATGACTCAGAGTTTAATTACTTGGTTTAAATTTCTAACATTCCAGAGAGGATGCCAAATTAATCTGCTGACAGCTTCACATTAACAGGAAAAACCACCTGGCTCACAAAGACCTCAAGGGATTCAAGGAGGTTGATACGTGTGCAGGTATGACTCAGCCAGGGCTGACAGGATCCTGACCAGACAGAACAGACTTCAATGTAATAGGGGCTAGTTGGGCGAGACCATTTTAGCTTCTGGTAGAGAAAAACTATTTTTAGCCATTTCTAAAAAAGAAAAGAAAGGGCATCCACATACAAGATGTAAACTTCAGGGCTGGTGTTGCGGGAGAGGGGTGAAGGACAAGGCGAGAGGAGAAACAGAACAAGAAAATCAAAGGCAGACACTATCAGACTCTAATATTAGCTGAGGGAATTGTTTACATTTTGTTGCTAAGGAAAACTCGGAGCTTTGGAAAATGAACCCAATCACTACACTATTGTGACAGCTGCTGCTTGGCCCAGTGCCCTGCAGGGTTATCTGCCAAGTGCCTGCCACTTGCCATTCCTGTCCTGCTGTCTGCCAGCCCAATCAGGCCCTCTGTAACCAGATGACCGGGCTGGTTTCTGCAGGCCTCAGGAGCAACTGAAAGCCGGGATGGCAGAGCTAGAGTGACTTGAAGGGTGAGCCTGTTGCATTCTGGACTGCAGATTCAGACAGACTAACCCCAGAGTTAAACTTTTATTCTGAATGTATAAGGCTTACATCCAAAGGAAGAAATGGTTTGTGAACTCAAAGAGGAGGAAATGAGGCCTGGCTGAAGGTCTCCACTATGCCTCAGACCCAGGTGTGATATGTCCTCAGCAGTCCCAGCTTTTCAGGGGGGAAAAGGTACTTTACAAATGCAAGATTGGGTCCTTCCTAAAAGTAATAAACTGCTTCAAAAATTCTTTCCTGAGCTATGTATGCAAAATTATAAATTATCTAGAATTCTTCCAACCTTGAATCTCTGACTATCACATTTACTCCTCAACTTCACAGCGTATGTTCACAGATTTCTACCCTAAGATGGACTTCTAGGGCTGGTGCTGGGTGTTTGAGTCTGGGCTGCTGCACTTCAAATCCAGCTCCCTGCTACTGCTCCTGCAAAGGCAGCAGAAGATGGCCCAGGTGCTTTGGTCCCTGGAAGAAGCTTCCTGGCTCCTGGCTTTACTCTGGTCCGGCACTGGCCATTGCAGACATCTGGGGAGTGAACCAGTGGACAGAAGATTCTCTCTCTCTCTCAGCCTCTCAAATAAACAAACAAATCTTAAAAAAAAAAAAAGGAGGGACTATTGTACCTCAAGTTAAATTTTTTCAGGCCCTCTTGTCCCTTTAGCTCCATTATAATTCTGGAACTTTGGCAAACACAGAAAAAAAATTATAATTACCACACAGAAAATGTTAACATTTATATGTTTTCCTTTTGTTTTGTTTTGCTTTCTTTTTCACAGTTTGGTATCACAATATATCCTTTTGTATCCAGCTTTGTTCATCTAACAATGTATAGTTAACAGAGTACAGAACGACTGCCACAGGGCGGAGGGCTGAGACTGATCGGGGCAAACTGGAATGCACGCACCCACTCATCACCTCTTAGAACAAAACACTCTCAGGCAAGGAACGCTAGCTTCGCAGTCCAATAGTATGGCCCACTCCTCACACGGAGATTTTTCTAAGAGGTCGCCTCCCACTGGTTAGGTCTTGCTGTGGCCAGCTTTAAAGCACCATTTATCCCAAAGCTCACTAACTGTTTCAGATTGGACCTGTGAACGCAGACTGCAGGGCTCCATCATGGTTCCCCAGCAGGATCAAAATGCTCACACAATGAGCTGATTACACAGAGAGCTGCAGCTTCAAGACAAGAATTAGCACCCTCCATGCTCTTTCACAAGGAAAATTCAGCTGTTTTCAAAACATCTGATTTTTTTTTATTTCAGCTTATGCTTGCCTAGAGGGAGAGACTAAACAGCATTAATTCTGTAAGGCTTAAATGATACGTTTGTTTGATCAAGTCATTCTCCTGTTGAAAAGCCATCAGTGGTATTCCACAGCTTTGAGAAGCTGAAATTCCTCAACATAGCACAGACAAAATCTGCATGATTTGCTTCCTGCCTACCTTTCTAGCTCCACAGTTTGCAAAGTGTATCTACTGGGTTTCTGTGGAAAAACCACAGAACTATTCTCTGGGCACTGAAATTTAGGAAACGCTGCAAATCCTAGCCATTCCCAAGCCCCGCTCTCCAGACCTATTCCTCCTCGCCCAGAGGAAAGACTGGGAGGCGGCTTTTGGGTGATCCGGTACTGCTTTGTTTAACCTGTTTCCTAGATGCATCTGGCCATATTATACTTTTTACCCTCATCCTTGTCCATTCTTCCCCTATTGAATTCACACTCTATACTGAAGCAGATTATTATTTTTCTAAAGATTTATTCATTTATTTGAAAGGCAAAGTTATAGAGAGAAAGAGAGACAGAAAGAGATCTTCCATCTGCTGGTTCACTCCCCAGTGGCTGCCAACAACTTGGATGGACCAGACTAAGCTAGGAGCCAGGGGCTTCTTCTGGATTTCCCACATGAGTGCAGGGGCCCAAGGATGTGGGCCATCCTCTGCTGCTTTCCTAGAAGCACTAGCAGGGAGCTGGATCAGAAGTGGAGCAGCCAGGACTTGAACTGCCCATATGGGATTGCTGGCGCTGCAAATCGTGGCTTTAACCTACTGCACCCCAGTGCTGGACCCGGAAGCCAGATTTTAAAAGCCTGACATTTTTAAAAGTTCATGTTACTCAGAACCTCTACTCTTAAGTATACACCTAAGAGAAATGAAAACATATGGTCACATAAAAACTTGTACACAGATGTTTATACTAACATTATCCATAATAACCAAAACATGGAAACTACTCAAATGTCCATTAACTTATGAACAAATATGGTAAGTTCATTTAATGGATTAGTATTTGGTCATTAAAAGGAATAAAAAGAATAAATTTTAATACATGCCTCAACATTGAATGAACCTTAAAAACACTGAAAGAAGCCAGGCACAAAAAACTATATATATGAAACCATTTATATGAAAAGTAAAAAATAGGCAAATCTCCAATTGAATACAGTAACACATCAGAAAGATCATTTACTCAGACCAAGTGGCATTTATCCCTGGTATGCAGGGATGGTTCAACATTTGCAAATCAAATGTGATACATCACATTAGCAAATTGAAGAAAACCATATGATTATTTCAATAGATGCAGAGAAAGCATTTGATAAAATACAACACCCTTTCATGATGAAAACTTTAAGCAAATTGGGTACAGAAGGAACATTTCTCAACACAATCAAGGCAATTTATGACAAACCCACAGCCAGCGTCCTATTGAATGGGGAAAAATTGGGAGTATTCCCACTAGATCCGGAACCAGACAAGGATGCCCACTCCCACCACTGATATTCAATATAGTCCTGGAAGTTTTTGCCAGAGTCATTAGTCAAGAAAACAGAATCAAAGGGATACAGTTGGGAAAGAGGAAGTCAAACTATCCCTATTTGCAGTTGACATGATTCTATATATAGGGGATCCAAAAGACTCCACTAAGAGACTAATGGAACTCATAGAAGAGTTTGGTTAGCAAGATATAAAATCAACACACAAAAATCAATAGCCTTTGTATACATAGACTATGCCACAGCAGAGAAAGACCTTCTGAGATCAATCCCATTCACAATAGCTACAAAAAAAAAAAAAAAAAAAAGCTTGGAATAAATTTAACCAAGGATGTCAAAAATCTCAACAATGAGAGTTATAAAACATTAAGGAAAGAAATAGAAGATACAAAAAAATAGGAAAATCTCCCATGTTCATGGGTTGGAAGAATCACATCAAAATGTTCATACTACTGAAAGCAGTTTACAGTTTCAATGTGATACCAATGAAAATACCAAGGACATTCTTCTCAGATGTAGAAAAATGATGTTGAAATTCATATGGAAACACAGGAGACCCTGAATAACTAAAGCAATCCTATACAACAAAAACAAAGCCTGAGGCATCACAAAACCAGATTTCAAGACATACTGCAGTGCAGTTATAATCAAAACAGCCTGGTACTGGTACAGAAACAGATGGATAGACCAACAGAACAGAACAGAAAAGGCAGAAATTGATTCAAGCATCTACAATCAACTTAATCTGTGACAAAGGAACTAAAATCAATCCCTGGAGCAAGGACAGTCTCTTCAACAAATGGTGTTGAGAAAACTGGATTTCCACATGCAGAAGTATGAAGCAAGACCACTACCTTACACACTACACAAAAATCCATTCAACATGGATTAAAGATCTAAATCTATGACCCGACACCAACAAATTACTAGAGAACATTGGGGAAATCTTGCAAGACATTGGCATAGGCAAAGAGTTCTTGGAAAAGACCCCAGAGGCACAGGCAATCAAAGCCAAAATTGATGAATAGGATTACATCAAGTTGAGAAGCTTCTGCACTAGCAAAAGAAACAGCAAAGTGAACAGGCAACTAACAGAATGGGAGAAATTATTTGCAAACTATACAACTGATAAAGGATTAGAATATATAAAGATCTAGGATATATAGAGATCAAGAAATACAACAACAACAAAAACAATCCTGGTAAGGACAGAGGACTTAAACAGACATTTTTCAAAAGAGGAAATCCAAATGGCCAACAGACACATGAAAAAATGCTCAGATCACTATCCATCAGGAAAATGCAAATAAAAACCACAATAGGTTTCACCTCACCCCAGTTAGAATGGCTTTTATACAAAAATCAATAAACAAAAAATGCTGGTGAGGATGTGGGGAAAAAGGTACCCTAATCCACTGTTGGTGGGAATATAAACTGGTAAAGCCACTATGGAAAACAGTATAGAGAAACTTCAGAATGAATACAGACCTACCATAAGTCCCAGCCATCCCACTACTGAGAATTTAATGAAATTCTCATGAATTTAATGAAATCAGCATATGAAAGAGTTATCTGTACCAAATGTTTATTGCAGCTCAATTCACAGTAGCTAAGACCTGGAATCAACCCAAATGCCCATCAACTGAAGAATGCATAAAGAAATTATGGGATATGTACACCATGAAATACTACACAGAGGTAAAAAAAAATCTGAAATCTGATAATAGGCAACAAAATGGATAAGTCTGGAAAACATTATACTTAGTGAAATAAGCCAGTCCCAAAGGGACAAATACATGTTCTCTGTGACCTGTTATAACTAATAGAGCACCTAAAAGGCAATCTGTAGAAGTGAAATTGACACTCTGAGAAGCAAAGACTTTAAACAGCCCTTGTCTTAACTGTTGAGGAACAGCTTTTTTTTCATACTATTTGTTAACCACTTAACACAGAGTTAATCATATGTGTATAAAGTTAATTGAAAATAGATCTTAGTAAAAAATAAGAGTGGGAATAGGAGAGGGAGAGGGTAAAGGGAGGAGTGTGGGTGGGAAGGCAAGAAGAATCACCACGTTATTAAAGTTGCAATTATGAAGTGTATGAAGTTTTTAATCTTAAAGTTGTACAGTTCTGCACACATTCCTACAGACTTACTTCTAAGGGTACAGTTTAAAAATTTGCCATGGGACCCTAAATCTCCTTAAGCTGAGTGGTAAAAATAGCATTTTAAGCGTTAAAGTGATCATATAGATGGGATTAAGTGTTAAAGTGATCATATAGGTAGGATTATGTGTTTAGTAACAATAATAGATATAATTAAAAAGTAGTAAATGTTCCAACATGGGAAGCAGTCCATACAGTGGACTCATAGAATGACAATCGCTTTAAGTAGCAGTCTGATCTCAGAATCAGCTCTTAAGGCATTTTGGTCTGGCTGAAAAGCCCATGAGAGCATTTCAGGCATGGAAAGCAAAGACACTGTGGCAAAAAACATCCTACATGAAGGACCTTGATGGGTGAAACTCCAGTGGAAAGAAGTGGTCATCAAAGGAGGAGGTACTTTTCTCTGAAGGGAGGAGAGAACTTCCACTTTGCTTATTTGCCTGTCTAAATACTAATGGAGTTCGTAGATTCAAAAGGCTTCCATAGCCTAGGCAGTTCGTCAAGAGCCTCGGTTGATCACTGAGGTCATACATAAGAGTGCTAATTGTTGGGGCTGGCGTGTGGCGAAGCAGGTGAAGCCGCAGCCTGCAGTGCCAGCATCTCATATGGGCGCCAGTTCAAGTCCCAGCTGCTCCACTTCCAATCCAGCTCTCTGCTATGGCCTGGGAAAGCAGCAGAAGATGGCCCAAGTCCTTGGGCCCCTGCATGCATGTGGGAGACCTGAAATAAGCTTTTGGCTCCTGGCTTCAGATCAGCCCAGCTCCGGCTGTTGCAGCCATCTGGAAAGTGAACCAGTGGATGGAAGACTCTCTGACTGACTGACTGACTGACTCTCTCTCCCTCTCTCTCTCTCTCTCTCACCCTCCCCTCCTCCCTCCCTCCCCTCTCCCTCCCTCTCTCCTTTCCTCCTTCCCTCCCTCTCTATAACTCTGCCTTTTAAATAATAAATAAATAAATCTTTTAAAAAAAGAGTGTTAACTGTTAAATTAACAACAGGAGTCACTGTTCATTAACTTCATATGCAGAACCTCTGTCCTCAGAGAGTTGTATTACCTCAGAGAGGTAATGGTAAAACTTGTTCTCAAGATTTATTTTAGCCGGCGCTGCGGCTCACTAGGCTAATCCTCCGCCTAGCGGCGCCAGCACACCGGGTTCTAGTCCCGGTCAGGGCGCCGGATTCTGTCCCGGTTGCCCCTCTTCCAGGCCAGCTCTCTGCTGTGGCCAGGGAGTGCAGTGGAGGATGGCCCAGGTACTTGGGCCCTGCACCCCATGGGAGACCAGGAAAAGCACCTGGCTTCTGGCTCCTGCCATCGGATCAGCGCGGTGCGCCGGCTGCATGGCGCCAGCCGTGGCGGCCATTGGAGGGTGAACCAACGGCAAAAGGAAGACCTTTCTCTCTGTCTCTCTCTCTCATTGTCCACTCTGCCTGTCAAAAAAAAAAAAAAATTTTTTCATTCAAAAAAAAAAAAAAAAGATTTATTTTATTTTAGTGTATTAAATGGAGGCTATTCTTATGCCTTGTAAGTTTTAGTTATGTCTAAGTGCCCAACTCCATTGCTTGCTTTCTTGGGTGCTTCTAAATTAATGATAAAAAACTTGTTCTCAAAGACTTACTTTCTTTTAATGTATTAAGTGGAGGATATTTTTATGTCTCATAAGTTATAGTTATGTCTAAATGCTCACAAAAGATGTATCATTCTTGGGTGCTTCTTTAAAGTTAGTTAAGTTTATAAAAAAAAAGAAGTAAAATTAACTTTGAGATGCAATGACTGAACAGCCCTTGTCTTGACTGTTGAAGAACAGGTTTTTTTTTTTTTTTTTTTTTTTTTTCCGAGGAAATGTTGAACTCTTTACTTAGTATAGAGTTGGTCTTCTATGTATAAAATTAATTGAAAATAGATCTTAGTAGAGAATAGGAGTGGGAATGGGAGAGGGAGGAGGAAGCGGGGGTGGGAATGCGGATGAGAGGGTGGATATGGTGGGAAGAATCACTATATTCCTAAAGTTTTACTTACAAAATGCATGAAGTTTATATTCCTTAAATAAAAGGTTTCTTGGGGAAAAAAGATACTGTGAATGGTGTTACGATGCAGTGGATGTCGCCAAGCTTGCTGAAGCAGTGCCAGTGGTTTGCATGAAAGCCTGGAATGCCTGGGGGAGCCCTCCCACAAGAAGGTCCTGCCTTCCAGCCTCTTTCTGTTGAGAGGCTGATGCAGCGTGGGAAAACAGGCGTGGACAACCTGAGCTGGAAGTGACGTGGGGGATGTGGAATCCACATAAAAAATGCTTTTAAGACTACTGTTACCAGTCTATTCTGCTTCTTCTTTTTTTAAAAATGTATGTACAAGCATAATAGATGATTAAAAATCTATGTGCAAAAAACAAAGCAAAAAAAATAGGCAAATGTCTAAAGACAGAAAGTAGATCAGTAGTTGCTTAGGTCTAGGGAGAACAGGAGGAGGGGGCAATGGTTAAAAGGTACAGGATTTCCCTTTGACATGACAAAAAGGTCCTAAGATTGAAGGTGCAGACAGTTGCACCAACTGTGAATATACTGCAAACCACTGAATCGTACACTTTAAATAGGTGAACTGTATAGTTTAAGAATTACACCTTTAAAGCTGTTAAAAAGTTCTTCCTATGGCTCACTGCGGGTCTTAGCATTGAAATTCAGTCTTTATCATCAGCTGTACAACTTTGCATTAAATAGCGCCTACAGGCTACTTAAGCTTCATCTTAAACCACTCTTCCTAATTCCCAGCACTTAGATTTTACAGTGCCTTCTTTCAGTTTCTCCAAAGAACCAAGCACCTTCCCACACCAGTGTCTTTTCAATTGGTTTACGTTCCACTTGGAATGATCATTCCCTTCTTTTCACCGAGGTGTTATTTATGCTGCAGATCTTGGTTTGAGCATCACATCCGTATGAGACTTACTAGATCCCTTGGGAGAGGGAAGTCTTCTGTAGACAGATCTTCTGCACCACACTGTCACAACAACTCATATGGCCTTTTTAAGGTATATTTCACAAGTATAATTATTGGGGTCAGTGTTGTGGTACAGTGGGTTAAACCACTGCTTGCAATGCCAGTGTCCCAAACAGAATACTGGTTTGGGCCTGGCTACTCCACTTGTGATCCAGCTCCCTGATAATGTGCCTGGGAAGGCAGCAGAAGATGGCCTAAGTACTTGAGTTCCTGCCACCCACATGGGACACCTGGATGGAGTTCTTTGCTAGTAGCTTCAGGCAGGCCCAGATCTAGCTGTTGTGGCCATTTGGGGAGTGAACCAGCAAATGGAAAATTAATCGATCAATTGATTAATCTCTCTCTCTCTCTCCCCCCCCTTTCCATCTTCCTGTCACTCTGCCTTTCAAATAAATAAGTAAATATTTTTATTTATTTGAAAGTTAGAGTGACAGAGAGAGGAGAGACAGAGAGATTTTCTATCCACTGGTTCATTCCCCAAATGGCCACAATGGCTGGGGTTGAGCCAGGCCAAAGCCAGAAGCCAGGAACTTCTTCTGGGTCTCCTATGTGGATGCAGGGTCCCAAGGACTTGAGCCATCCTCCACTGCTTTCCCAGGCACATCAGCAGGGAACTGGATCAGAAGTAGGGCAGCTGGGAGTTGAACTGGAGCCCATTCAGGATGCTGGCACTGCAGATGTCCACTTAATCTGCTGTGCCACAGCGCCTGCCCCATAACTAAATCTTAAAAACAAAACAAGAAAGTACAATTATTAATAAACACTTGTTTTTGTCACCAGCATATGTTTCCCAAGGGCTCAGCATATTTGATCTACCAATATATCACTTGGGTTTATCACAGAATCTAGTAACAGCAGGTGCTCAATAAGTATTCTGAAAGAATGGATGCTAGTACATATTGAGTGACTTAATCCAGCAGTTCCTTATCTAACACCTCCCTATTCACCTTGTGCCTTCCCTAAAATGCAGACATCTTGATCTGTACTTGACATACCACATTCACCTTAAAATTCACTTACATCTTGATTTATTCTTTTATTCTTATATCTGCTGTTCCTATAGGAAATATGTCATAGGTATCCTGTGTGGTACACAGCAAGCACTCAATGAATATTTACAGGATGAATACATCTTACAAAGTAGAAATAAAAGCTGTAGTAGGTGCTACCTTATTGATCATAGGTTAAAATTCCCAGAAGAGAGTAACTATCCCTCTAGGTTTCTCTAAATTAACAGTTCATGTAATTATTTAATAATGCAGTCTGTAAATAACCCAGTTTCCCCACCCTTTTGGAAACAATGATCATTATAATGACTTGAACTCATTTTACTTTCTTCAGCTCGGAGACTTTTCTTCAGCTAGTGAAGAGGTGACCTTTGCATTTGCTTTCTAGGTGAAACTAATAGTATCTTCATTATATATAAGCTAGTAAATACACAAGTATTAACTATTCAAGGTTAATTAATATTTCCTTGGTTGGATGCCAATTAAAAGAGGACAGCTGTTAGTTCTAGAACTCTTTGCCCAGAAAATTGATTTTCTTCAGTTTTCATATAAAGACATTTTAAAAAAGAAAGGAAGGAAAGAAGGGAGGAAGGAAAAGAAAGGAAGAAAAACATTATTTTCGGATTCACTTAACATCCTTTCCCTTCCCTCCCTTCTCAAAATGTGTCTTTTAGAGGTGTCTTTATAATAAATAAATACCTATAGGATGGAACTCCTATTGCATCTTACAGATGGTAAGATTTCTTGACTTACTACACATCCATACAGACATACTCACAAATATGAAATCTCCTTCCTTTGGGTATGTGAAATAACATTAAGTCAAATAAATTTCTGTAAGGTTTCACCTGTTTAAGTCTTAAAAAGGGATAATGATAGCCTTAGTCTTTAAGTAGATCTGAGACACTTGAATGGAGTGCATTCTATTTTTTATACTCCTTCCAGTGAGAGAAAATGACCAATTCTCCATTGGTCATATCTCCAAAGTCTCTTTTTAAAAATTTTTTTTATTTAATAAATGTGAATTTACAAAGTGCAGCTTTTGTATTGTTGTGGCTTCCTCCCCACCTCCCTCCCTCCCACGGCCCTCCCCTCTCCCACTCCCTCTCCCATCCCACCCTTCATCGAGTTTCATTTTCAACTACCTTCATATACAGAAGATCAACTTAGTCTACACTAAGCAAGGATTTCAACAGGCTGCACACACACAACCACACAAGGCACAGGGTATTGTTCAACTAGTAATGTTGTCATTAAGTTTCATAGTAAAACACATTAAGGACAGAGATCCTACGTGGGGAGCATGTACCCAGTGACTCCCGTTGTTGATTTAACAATTGGCACTCTTATTTATGACGTCAGCAATCACCCGAGACTCTTGCTATGAGCTGTCTAGGCTACGGAAGCCCCTTGAGTTCACCAACTCTGAACTTGTTTAGTCAAGGCCATATCACAGTAGAGGTTCCTTCCTCCCTTCAGAGAAAGGCACCTCCCTCCTCTAAGGTCTCTTAATTCTAACAGAGTTGTCCTTGGTTTCTTCCTTTAATTTCTACTATGTCGTTCACAATTTCTTTCTAAAGAAATTACAGAATAGCCAGTCACTATCTTTTTACCATATTCTCACATTCTATCCATTTCCTTTTCTGCTGTTCAGAATTCTCAAGCAATCACAACTTTATAATCCTAGCTCTCTTTGAGCCTTTTGTCATACTACTACATATTACTATTTTGCTGCAAAAGAAGTCATCATGGACTACAGAGAACAAAACAAAGGATCACAAAATGCACACAGAATACCTGACTACTGTCTCTCTCACAAGACACACGGGGGAGAAAAAAAAGGTATGAGTATACCTGTAATAGAATAAGTGTTTATATTAAATAATAATTAAGATCTGTTAAAAGTCTTCCAAAGGCAAAAGACTGAACCCATGCAGTATCAAAGATCTCTTTTCACAGATTTATCTGAGACTGGGGAAGACTCCACGCAGTCCTTCCTCTCCTACCT
This sequence comes from Oryctolagus cuniculus, assembly GCF_051225735.1. Lineage (NCBI taxonomy): Eukaryota > Metazoa > Chordata > Mammalia > Lagomorpha > Leporidae > Oryctolagus > Oryctolagus cuniculus. The sequence goes on along the minus strand of NC_142879.1, from coordinate 18,255,310 downwards.
GAAAACAGAGCCCCACGAGTGAAATCAGTAGCCTAACGTACCTCCTCTTCTCCCTGGCTTCCACAGAGGAGTCCGTTCCAGTGGAGGAGAGCACGGTGGCAGCTGTCACCCCATTGGCAGTGCTAGGTAGAGGGCGATTGGTGATCACACACAGCGGGGTGCTGGGAGAAACACTCTCTGCTGTCGAGTCAGTCTGGGATCTGTAAGGAGTCCTGAAACAGACAGACACAAGCAGAAAGAGGATGCTCAGGGATCCTCCACAACAAAGCACTGGGACAGAGGTGCAAGAGTGAGATAGGCTTATCTAGAGAATCCTCTTGCTTAGATTGTGTTTATTTATCCATTCCAAGCTCTTAAATTTTTAAACACTGTGATTACACATTTAGTCTCACATTCTCTTCCCAAGGAGTTCTATCTTATGGGTTTGTTTGTTTTAAAAGACAAACGACATTAGCTAAGCTACAAGACAAGAGAGTGACATATGCAAGAATACCTTCAGTGACTTCACTACCATCTGGTCTCCACACATGCACACAGACAGGGCTTCTCTCCACATGAAAAAGACACCAAGTTCACTTACAATATTAGTATTCACCTGTCCCTTATTTCTTGACAATGTGCATCTTGATTGTAATCTTCAATGTACACTTGATGACCATCTTCTTGGATTATCCAGACATCTGATCAGCACCCTACACCCTCAGTATGTTTGGTCCTGGATCACCTGGTGCAGCAACTGCTCTCTCTCTCCATATGACCAAAATAAATGCCTAATTATCTATATTTATAACTGCCTAAAGGAAAAACTGAAACAAAAACTGCATAGGATTTTATGTGTAGCCTTAACTACAGACGTTTCAACAGCAAGCTGTATAATTAAATTCATTTACATGAAAACAAGATCTTTGTTTCTTAACAAAGACTTGGGAGCAACCAATGGCTCTCCACCCCAAAAGCTATCATTTGTGATGTCACAGCTTGTTGCTGGGGTAACAGATCCAAAACTGATACAGAGATGAGAAAAAGCAAAAAGCATGAATCTTTTAAATCTGCTTTTTCACCTACTCACAATTATTACCAGAAATGTCACAAGTAGCTATCTACTTACCTCCAAATAAGCACATTATTAGAATAAGCTTGGAAGAAATAATCAGATAATAAAAATCTCAAAGTAATATCTAGATACAAATATAAACATAGGGTACTTTTGAAGATGGTGGTGGTATCTAAAAATACAAGCTGTTTCCTCAGAAGCAATTGGCACATAAATGTGAGATTCTGTATTCATTTGTTTAATTTTAAAAAGTTTGAAGAGAAACAATTCCTCAGACTTACAAGACATATGAGCCTATAGGAAGTACTAGTAAAATTATAAACACAGGGGCTGGCGCTGTGGCACAGCGGGTAAAGCCACCGCCTGCAGTGCTGGCATCCCATATGGGCATTAGTTCGAGTCTCGGCTGCTCCACTTGCTGTCCAGCTCTCCGTTAATGGTCTGGGAAAGCAGTAGAAGATGGCCCAAATGCTTGGGCCCCTGCACCCACGTGGGAAACCTGGAAGCAGCTCCTAGCTCCTGGCTTTGGATTGGCGCAGCTCCGGCCATTGTGGCCATAGGGGAAATGAACCAGCGGATGGAAGACCTCTCTGCCTCTCCTCTCTCTGTGTAATTCTGACTTTCAAGTAAATAAATAAATCTTAAGAAAAAATTAGAAACACAGCTATAAAAAATTATATTTATCAAAACCTTACCTGAAATTTTACACAGGATAATAACACATTTTGGTGTCTGCAACTTCTTATGCTGTAGAAATGTCAGGGATCTAATTTTTTTATTAAGTTATATAACGGGACTTTATCATTTTGAAATGTGCTATAATTTTACAGACTGTCAGGAGCAGAATGAAAGGGCTCTACAGTGGAATCAGAAGCTGCACAATGGAGGAGAATCAACCTGGGCTTCTGGACCACCTGGAGATGAGCTGAAACTCATTTAATTTCTCTATCTCTCCTCCTCTACAATATAGGAATGATACCTTAAAATGTATGGTTCTTGCAGTAATTAAGTAAAATAATATTTAAGGAACACCTGAAATAGTGCCCAGAATAAAACAAACTTTGTGGAAAAAAAATTGTGATAAAACAGACAAGAACTTTGAAATGTACAAACCTGGGCTCAAATCCTGGCTCAGTTCCTTACTAGCTGTGTGACCCTGGGCAGATAACTAAGCTTTTGGTCTCAATTTCCTCATTTATAAGAAAAGAATAATACTTTATGTACTAAAGTGTTGTTTAGGAGACTATCAACAACATAGATGTGCCTGAGGTAGCTGGTTATCTCTCCATATCACCGTCTCTTCCTCCTTCACTAACAGTGCCAGCCTCTGGATTACTGAAGGCTGCGATGTATCAGGTTAAAAATCCACATTTCGGCCGGCTCTGCGGCTCACGAGGCTAATCCTCTGCCTGCGGCACCAGCACCCTGGGTTCTAGTCCCGGTTGGGGCACCGGATTCTGTCCCGGTTGCTCCTCTTCCAGTCCAGGGCTCTGCTGTGGCCCGGGAGTGCAGTGGAGGATGGCGCAGGTCCTTGGGCCCTGCACCCGTATGGGAGACCAGGAGAAGCACCTGGCTCCTGGCTTCGGATCGGAGCAGCGCGCCACCCTTAGTGGCCATTTGAGAGGTGAACCAAGGGAAGGAAGACCTTTCTCTCTGTCTCTGTCTCTCTCTCTCTCACTGTCTAACTCTGCCTGTCAAAAAAAAAAAAAAAAAAAAAAATCCACATTTCCCAAAGGCTTCCCAGCCATTACTGGGATCCAACAGTACATGAAGCAGAAAATTACTACTTCTGGGAAAATTCTCAAATCAGTGGCAAACCTTCTTTGCCTGCTTCCCCCTTTTCTCCTTCTTCTTGCCTAGAATGCAAAGGATGGTTAGAGCTCCAGCAGTTACTTCAGACCAAGAGGTAATCCATGGAAACGAGCCATGACGTAGGACTGGGATCTTTTCATGACTGTGGAGCTCCTGTGCCAGCCCATTTCCAGGCTTTCTTAACAGCAAGGGAAGAAAATTAAACTTTTATTTTTTAAGCCACCATTATTTGAATTTTTTGGTTATGTGTGAGTAAACCAAATCCCAATATAATTTTTGTACAGTGCCTAACCTAATGCCTGCCACATAATATGGTTCAATACATGGTAGGTGTAATTATTTCTCCCAGTTTCAGATCGTAATGGTTAATTAAGTAACCCTTCTGTTGTCTATGGTGATAATACTTACCATGGCCATGCAACTGGATTGTATGAGGACCTAGCAAATTTCTACATAATTATACTTATTAATATAATTATCAATAACCCATCATAAACCTGTTATTCCTTGCCAAATTAATGGTCACAATTATTTTAGGGAACAACATCAAGTAAACTAAAAAATACCAATCAAACACCATCGTTGTTGACATTTTCACAGTAGTACTATAGTTATAATCATTTTTTATTTTCATTATGTCAACTGTAGAAACCAGACCAAAAAGGGGAACCCTTTGCCATATCCAAAGGCAAAAGGTCACTGACCACACCTAAAGGATTAAAAACTGGAGCTAACGTTGTGCTGCACATTTACAATGCCACTGAGTCTATGCCACCCCTTAGATTAATTGGAAACCAAAGAGAGAGTACTCTCAGAACACAGTTAGACAAACACAAATGACTCCCTCCACACAATGTTTCCAGCAAAACATTCTATTTGGTGGGAAGTTTTCATAAGGCTATAGGCGCCTTTGGTAAAGTGTGTTAGCTTTTCTCCTGATTTGGGTTTGTATGTCATCTTCCAAAAAGACTAAATGAAGTGATTCTTAGTCAGAATTACTGGGAAATTATATAAGTATGAGAATATTCTAATATGAAATAATTTAATATTTTATATATTTAATATTTAGTGTGGTCAATAAATTGTAATCATAGGGGCTGGCACTGTGCCACTGTGCAGTGCCAGCATCTCATAGGGGCACTGGTTTGAGTCCTGGCTGCTCTACTTCTGATCCAGCTCTCCTCTAATGCACCTGGGAAAGCAGAAGAAGATGGCCCAAGTGCTTGGGCCCCTGCACCCACATTGGAGACCCAGATGAAGCTCCTGAGTCCTGGCTTTAGCCTGGCCTAGTGGATGGAAGACCTCTCTCTGTATCTCCCTTTCTCTCTCTGTAATTCTGCCTTACAAATAAATAAAAGAAATCTTAAAAAAAAAAAAAAATTGTAATCTGGGGCCAGTGCTGTGGCATAGTGGGTAAAGCCGCCACCTGCTTTGATGGCATTCCCAGATGGGCGTCGGTTCGAGTCCCAGCTGCTCCACTTCCAATCCAGCTCTCTGCTATGGCCTGGGAAAGCAGCAGAAGATGGCCCAAGTCCTTGGGCCTCTGCACCTGCCTGGGAGCCTGGAAGCAACTCCTGGCTCCTGGTTTCGGATCAGCCCAGCTCTGGCCATTGCAGCCATATGGGGAATGAACCAGCTGATGGAAGATCCCTCTCTCTGCCTCTCTGTAACTCTGCCTTTCAAATAAGTAAATAAATCTTCAAAAAAAAAAAAAAATTGTAATCATAACTGGTAAGGTGATTGCTAGATGAAAGTAATCATAATAAGGTCATGCTTAAATATCAAGTGCAACGACTCCTTCCCTTTGATTATTCAATCAGCAACTGTTGAATGGCCAATAAAAGTCAAAGCAAAAGCATCCTCACGTTTTTACAGGAATTCAAGCTTGCTTCTACAGTGACAGAATCTCACGTGTTTCCAGAGGCATAACTCTGACGAATGTTAACTCAAATGGCTCTGGGAAGCCTTACCTGCCGTGGTGGACAGATGCAGTAGTGTTTGCACTGACTGGTGCAGAGCAAGAAGAGGCAGGTTGCCACTGGCTGCCCAGAGAGGTAGATGAACCAATGGTAATGGGTGAGGTAGCAGGAGATGAATTGCGACTGGCTGAAATGTAGGGACTTGTGGGGTCACTACTTCTACCAAATGAAGCACTGCAAAACAGCACACAGTCACTTTCTTCAGGACATGCTGTCTGCCCACCATTTCCCACACCACCTTCCCACCCAGACTGTGCACTTTCAAAATGAATGTGGACCAAGGAGAGGATATTATAACTGGGAAGCAGAGTGATCAACCCCAGCCAGAGCTGGTCACTGGCAGTAAGCAGGCAATCATCCAAGAGTGAAGGAACCGTCACTCTTTGAAGGATGATCTTTTGGTCAATCATCCAAAAGAATGAAGGGACGTGAAGGAGGAGAGGTGATATTTAACAGAGGAAAGCAGAAAAGAAGAATATATGAGGCAAGAGTAGAAGCTAAGAAAGAGAAATAATAGGAAATAGTTTATTAGAAAATACAATTTCCAACAAGCCCAAGGCAAAAAAATCATGCAACCCCAAATATCTACCTGATACAGAAGTAGCATTGCGAAAGCTACAGTAGGATCAGGGAATTTGAACAGGTTTGGAAGAAGAGATTTGAAATGAAAAAGAGAGTAAGAGTAAAGAAGTTCTGTGAACTAGTTACTGAACTTAAAGCAAATATATCTTTGGGAAGATTTAAAGCACAAACTCTAGAAAGTAATACTGTATAGGTGATAAAAGCCAATTTTTCCTTTGTAAGAAATATCTCAATTGCAGCAAAAAAAAAATCTGGAGTTAGAATTTTTTAAAATACTCTTGATTATAATAGTAATAAGACACTTGATGGGATGATCTAAAAAAAAAAAAACAACAATGCCTTTTTTGAAAAAGAGGTGTGTTCCCGGGGCACACGAGAGGAACTCCAGCCTCTCATAAAGAGAAGAGATGAACTGGAAAATGCAAAGTATACCCAAGTTTGGCATAGCTAGGAAAGATATTTTCCCCACACTTTCTTTTAAAAACGGGAATGGTATAATTTTTTTCCTCTTGAAAAGATCATAAGACAGGAGTTTAATAGAATCAAAACATGCTTTAGAGTTTGAGGAGAAGAGCTTTGGAAACTCAGAGTATGAAGCAAAGTTGCAGAATGTTTCTCCAAAAGTTTTCACATAATTAAGCATGCTCCCCACTCTAAACACAGACAGCCCTTCCCTCCTCTGTTCATTCTAACTTTGCCAAACTACACCTATTAAACCAATGCCACTCCACCTGTTTGCTGATGATTTGGATAATGAAAATCAGCAACCTCACCACAAAATAACACCACAAAATAATTCCATGTGTGGAAACTCAATGGCAGTTTTCTCTGTTTTTTAAACCTAGAATATTATATTATAAAAACTAATTATTTATTTTGTCGGTAGACCATGACCTCAGCTTTTAAGACAAACAGATAATTGCTTTATAAAGCCAAAACCAGCTGGCTTACATAACAGACCATGGAACTTGTATATCTTGAATATGAAGCCCTCTCTTACAGAATGTATCTACAGAACTGAAGAAAACTTTAGGGTAACAGTGGCTGTTTGTTTTATAGCTTACTATTTCCCGTCTTCCGATATTAACTAGTCAATAAGAATCTTCCTGTCAAATAGAAATCAGTTTTGACCCCAAATAGCTAACCTGCTCATAAAGTCTATTGCCAAAGCCTGTTTCTAAGCTAACCAATCATCTAGAAAATTGAACAATGAAGGTTATGATGTGAAGAGGCAGTTGGAGCGGTTAAGTGGAAGTGAAGAAAAAAATTCAAAATAAGCAGTGAAAAACAGAATCTTCCACATCAGCAGCAAAGTTCAAATTAAAACAGTAACTAAGGATATCTTGTTGCTTAATGGCTCTGGCAAAGGTGCTTTGCATGCTGGCTAGTAGGTGGCAAAGAAAATAACTGCAGAAAAGGGAAGACAGTCGAGAAGAGAGGAAGGAAACCCATGTACCTTCTCTGCACCAAACTTGCGCGTTTCACATCTTGATGGATCTGAGGGCCATTAAAGTCATAAAAAAAAAACAACTCAAGTCCCTAAGTGAAACTTCTGTAACGTAACAGAAAACTGTCCCCATGTCCCACCCTTCACCACCCTACAGTGTCCCTCCTTCTTCCCCCCAAAAATATAACTCGAGATAAGAACTGCTCTAGCTTTAGAAAAAGAAAAGACAGCTACTGGACAAGGGTGAGTTAAATTCAGTCTTGCCCAGAGATTACGAGAAGTCACTTCTGATTGGCGATGTTAACAGGACTGAGAGAATGGAATAAAAAGTCAGGTGTGTGGTGAGAATTTGGAATTAGCTTACTTTAATTCAGTTATCAAGAAAATAAGTTAATTTTAAGTTAGTCAAGATGTTAATCCCAAGAAATATAAAGTAATTCATTTTTGATTCATTGCTATGGTGCTAATTGGATATAAAAAGGCATGCAGTTATGACCCCCATTCCCATGGCCAGAGTGGAGGAAATCCATTGCCCACCCCGTGAGCCTGGTACCTTTTCAAGTAGGGTGACACATAGGTGGAAGGGGCAGCTGTCTGTGGGGTGTCATTTCCCTTCGCCTCCTCCCTCCACAGCTGCCGGGTATAGGAGCCGCTCCGCACTAGGTTAACGGCCGATTCTCTGCAGAGGCATAAGAGAAAGCAGTTTCTGTCCATGATACAGTGCAGACAGGGAGGGAAGAGCCTGGTAGGTACACTTAATATGGCTAAAGAACTAGACACATTCTTCAAATAATTGTCTGTTTTACGTGACTGTTTTCTGTACAGAGGGAGAGTTCAGAATTACTGTCTGCTTTCTTTTATAAATTTCAAAGTCAACCAATTTTGAAAGGTACCAATCTCATCATGTGAAATGCTCCTAAGCCTTGCAGTCCCTGCAGGAGGCTGCGGGGAAGTGGGTGGTGGCTAAGATGAAGCCTGTCCCCAGGGAAAGAGGCACTTCTGAAGGAGAAAGGAAGGACTTGCTGAGATCCTCTTTAGCATCTTAAATGAAAGCCTCCAGGAAGGGGACGCAGCAGGGCTCAGCAAAAAGCTGTGTGTTCCCACGCTAAGTGAGGTTCTCCAGAGCGGTCCTTCTCCAACTTCAATGTGTATCTGAAGGGAATTTGAGGGAATTTGACAAAGATATGGATTCTGATATTCACCAGTTCTGGACTGGAACCTGAGGGTCAGCAGTCCCACCGTGTTCTGTCTTGCCCCCCAGAGACGCTGCTACTGCTGACTGGAGAACCCCATTTAGTGAAGACAGGTTCTAGGCCAAGCTCTGTCCTGAGTTGCAGCAATAGTTCAAAATCCTAAATTCATTTCAACTTTTTCTTAAATAAATCATATTTTTTTAAAAAAAATAGCTATCATTTAGGGCTGGTGCTGTGGTACAGTATCCCATATGGGCACCAGTTCAATTGCTTTCTATTCCACTTCTGATCCAGCTCCCTGCTACTGGCCTGGGAAAAGTAGCAGAAGATGGCCCAAGTGCTTGGGCCCTGCAACCCGCAAGACAGATCCAGATGAAGCTCCTGGCTGCTGGCTACAAGCTGGCTTAGCCCTGGCCATTGTGGCCATCTGAGGGGTGAACTAGCAGAGGGAAGGTCTTTCTCTGTCTCTCTCTCTGTAACTCTGCTTTTCAAATAAACAAATAAATCTTTAAAAGAAAAACACTATCACTTTAACTTCCTTATCCATTTGATGAGAAACACTTTAAATTTTATCTACTTACAAATCAGAAGTTGAGCGGCTGAATTCAATGATAGTATTTATTATGTGGTAGGCACTAGGGGCCTTTGAAAAACTAGATAGACACAGACCCTCTGCAGAGCCTGCTGGTGAACTACACCTAATCCACACTCAGCAGGGTCAAGGGAGACTTCCTAAAGAGAGTAACATCTAAGCTGACGTTACAATTTGAAGGGGAAACAAGGAAGTAAGGATTGGGAAGCAAAGTAAGCAGAAGCAACCAACAACTCATAGTATGCAGAGGACATTCACAGATCACCAGGCCTGGAAAAGAGGACCACTTCCGGCCTGCACTGAGGTTACCTGTTCTCCTTTTCTTCAATGTCACTTGTGCTGTTGAGTCTCCGGGGCACTAGGGAACTAAAATAGCCTCTGTTTTCTCTCTCCTGTAAAATAAAAACAAGCATAAAGCCCAGGGAAGATACCGTGTTGACAAAGTATAAACACATTTTGGGTTGAAAAGCAGAACTTAATATACCTATATAATCTTATCTCTGCACTCATCATTAATCCCACTTTCAATAATATTACAGAAGGTTAGCATCCAAAAGTTTATTCCCAACTTTCTTCCATTAAAACTCAGCTTGTAGGGAAACAGTTCTGATGGGAAAAGTCAGGATGATCAAAGGAAGAAAACAGCAGCACACATCACACAAAGCACCAGCTCTGCCTTTAGTCCCCAGCAAACCTTCCTGGAGAGGCAGCTTCCTGAGAACACCCTCGGCAAATTCGCGTGCGGTAGAGCTAATCCACCTATGACCCCTCACCCTGATCTTCTATGAATACACAGATGAACTAGTTGTGATGTTAGTCTGCTCGTAATTCTACAAATGAAAAATCACGTTTTTTTTCCCCCTAAGTGCTAACTTGTCTGAGCTTCATTTGAATTCAAAGCCCAGTTTAGAGAATTTTGTTTCTAACATTAAAAGATTAAGTTTCAGGGGCCAATGCTGTGGTGCAGGTTAAAGCTACAATCGACAGCACCAGCATCATGTATGGGCACAATGGGTTAAAGCCACGGTCTACAGTGGTTTGAGTCCTGGCCGCTCCATTTCCAATCCAGCTCCCTGCTATGGCCTGGGAAAGCAGTAGAAGATGGCCAAGTCCTTGGGCTCCTGTACAAACGTGGGAGACCCCAAAGAAGCTCCTGGCTGCTGGCTTTGGATCAGCCCAGCTCTGGCCATTGCAGCCTATTTGGGGAGTGAACCAGCACATGGAAGATCTCTCTCTCTCTCTTTCTTTCTCTCCTCCTCTCTCTCTGTAACTCTGCCTTTCAAATGAATAAATAAATCTTAAAAAAAAAAAAAAAAAAAAAGAGGAAGCATCTGGGGCCAGCGCTGTGGCGCAGAGGGTTAAGTCATAGCCTATAGCACTGGCATTCCACACAGGTGCTGGGTCGAGTTCCGACTGCACCATTTCCAATCCACCTCCCTGCAAATGTGCCTGGGAAAGCTGCAGAGAATCTATGTGGGAGACCTGGCTCCTAGTTTCAGCCTGGCTCAACCCTGGCTGTTGCACCCATTTGGGGAGTAAACCAGGGGACAAAAGATCTCTCTGTCTCTCCTTCTCTCTCTCTGCAACTATGCCTTTCAAATAAATAATTTTTTTTAAGAGTAAGTTTCTGGTTTGGTTCAGAAGAACATTTTAGGCCATATTCAAATTTTCGTGCTTCTGATCCACTGTTTTGCTCTAGGTGGCTAAGAAGAATAAACACACAGTAAGCCAATAGAAAAAAGCTATTTTTAAAGCCCCCCCCCCATGCTTTTTTGCCAAGTAAATAAAAGCAAACAAATAGCTACTTGGCTAAAGTATCACTATGCCTGCTCCCTTTAAAGGCTTTGTACTTCCAGAATCAACTAATAGCCTAGAAAATATTTCATTTATTCCCAAGATGGAATTTTCATGAAAGAAAACTGCTTTGAAATTCCCCCATATCCTGCCCAAACCACACCTTTTCTTTATTGTCCAGCAGAGCGGAAATCCGAGGGCTTGACGAGGAGCGGTAGATGGAGGAGCCGCGGTCCCGCAGAGCTTCCCTGGAGTTGGCCGCCTCACTCAGCGTGTTGTGGCTGCCAGTTTTCCTGAGTCCTAGTCTCCACGAAGAGGGGGACTCATCTTTGGGCTCTTCTGACTTATTAAAGAAGCTGGAGGAGTACTGTGAGGGAAGATGCAAAGAGAAGGGATGAAAAGGAAAGGTTCTGGCTGTTCTTTTCCAGACTGATTGGCTTTTCCATACCTAACAAGTTTCGGGGAGGCAACACAAAACTGTAGAACACAGGGCAGCTTTCTGCCAACGTTCCCTTCCCCACCCGGCAGATGCTAGTAACCTCTCAAGGCAATAGTCTCAGATTCTTAACACACTGCTCCTAGCTGACAGAGCTGCCCTGGGAAATTGAATACCATTTGCTCTCCTTATGCAAGTAACACTAACCCAGAGCACCAGGAGACAGAGTTCTGGTAGGACATCTTCTCTTGACTCACATACCACTGAAAACGAGACATTTCACTTCTCTAGGTCTCAACATGCACATCAATAAAATGGTAATAATGAGCTTAATTCTCCTTGAGATAAAGTTTACTTTGATGCATAAAAACCTTGAAATCAATGCATACAAAATGTCTTCAAAAAATTCATGAAAAATGCATATTTGGGGTTGGCATTGTGGCGCAGTGGATTCAGCTGCTGCCTGCAACACCAGCATCCTAGAAGCTACTCCACTTCCATTCCAGGTACCCACTAATGCACCTGGGAAAGCAGAAGACAGCCCAAGAACTTGGGGCCCTACCACCCATGTGGGAAATCTGCATAGTGTTCCAATCTCCTGGCTTTGGCCACTGCAGCCATCTGAGGAGTGAACCAGTAGATGAAAGACCTCTATGTGTGTGTGTGTGTGTCTCCCCTTCTCTCTCTGTAACTCTGCCTTTCAAATAAATAAATCATAAAAAAAGAAAAATACATATTATGGGAAAAACTATACTATCAAAATTTTTGTGCAAAAATAAGCTTATGTTTTAATTCCATTTTCCATGAACTTTTTGAAGTATACATATATATCTAGACTAGAAGACACATGATGAGTTAATGTATAAATAACATTTTAAGGTACTGGGTGTACAAAGCTAATAACAGTAAAAATACTAGAGGTAACTCTACTCAAATTCTGATTGTTGACTTAAAGAAGATAGTTTATTTGAGATAGGCCAGCAGTTCCATGTGTTATATTTTTCACTGACCAGCAAAATCAAGACCAAAAAAATTCAAACAACTGCCACCTTTTATATTTTGTCATCTTCTCATAAAAGAAAAAACCATCACCATCACTACATTAAAAAAAGAACAATAAGCACAAAAGAAAGCTTATAATTAATTATTGCAGTTTGTTGCAAACCAGGGAAATATAATAGACTACCGTCCCCTCAAGGATCATTTGGAAGTATGACTTCAGCCAGCAGTCCCTTCCTGAGCCTGGGGAACTCTGAACGGACGCTTGAGTCCTTCTCCCCATGTCAAGCCGTTTTCACTGCCCGGGATGGTGAAAATGCAATAAAAATGTAAGCCCTTTGTCTCCAGCTCAGACTTCTTTCTTCCATCTGCCATCTTAATGTACTCACAATTCCTTTCAGCTCTGGAGGCTCAATCAGCTTTCTGTAAGTTACTCTCATTCTAAGGGGGAAAATGCCTGTCCCAGAATTATTTTAGCAAAGTGTAATAAGCACATGTGTGTGCTTGTATTTTTTTGACTCGATGTTTTTACTTTTTAGAAATAAAGATTAGTTTCACATAGAAGCAGTGGCAATCTATGAGATCCACCCAAATGACTGGCACATGAGTGAGGACTGCATACTACGTGAACCTCTCGAATGGTGCACAGTGATAGCTCTAGGAACAAATAAGTAGCCTGGGCTTTGTTCCCTCATTTCCACAATGATGCCATATGCCCATTTTTCCAATTTACTAGGCGCTAAGAAGATCAATAACTTGACAACTGTAAAACCACAGAGCTTTTTCCACAGCTTCATTTCAAAGAACTCAGATCAATTTTTAACCTCAAAGCTAAATGTGCCCTTTGCAGAGCAGCCATCGCCCAGCTCTGCCTCGCTGAGGACGCCTACACTCTGAGGGCTGCACAGAGTACAGGAGGAACCGCCTCTGCTATTCAATACTTCCTACCGCTGCCATCTGCCTGCCCATCATAAGGTACGAAGATTTTACTTATGAAATTTAGGTTTTGAAGTAAAAAAAGGAGACAGTGATCAAAACAATTAATTCAGGGAATGAGATGACTCCCCAGCCCAGTCCAAACTTTAGATACAGCTAATTTCAGATAATGAAGAAAACAGGCAAATGACAAAATTTATTTAGTCCCAGACTATGTATATTTATATATGTGTGTGTGTGTGTGATCTTAAAACTGTATAGTTAAATTTGTTTGATGATGGTTTTATAGGAATTTTTTGGATAATGTAATTAGACTGAATGTCTGGACCCTATAAATTCATATGTTGAGGCCCCAACCCCAAATGTAATTATATTTGGAGACAAGGCCTATAAGGAGATGATGAGGGTTAAATGAGGTCATAAAGGTAGGACCCTAATCTCATAGGACTAGTGCCCTTTTAAGAAGAGCTCTCTCTGTTCACCACATTAAGAGGTAGCAAGAAGGTAGCTAGCTTCAAGTTGGGAAGAGAGCCCTTACCAGGAAGTAAAAAACCACTGGTACCTTGATCTGAGACATCCCAGCCTCCAGAACTATGGGAAATAACTTTCTGTTTATGTCTCTTGGTCTGAGGTAATTTATCATGGGAGAAGACTAGCACAGGCAAGAATGTACATTGTTTTGCAAGAGAGTATTTTTAAGGTCTTTCTAAATGTTGTTATTGCAGTAGGGTGAAATATAACAGCCAAAGCAATTCCACAGTACTCACTCTCCTAGTAGAAGAGGCAGAGAAGGCATTCTGAGCTGGCGCTGGTATCTGCTCCATGATACTACTCTTGCTCTCAGAGTTGGAATGGCTGACAATGGCTTCTGGCTTTTTATCTGTTATTTAAGACAAGAGAAGCAACAAGTGCAAGTATGAAATCTTATCTCTGTGTGGATATGAGCTTTTCTGCTAATAGAAAGGGGCTGCCCATGTTCCAAACATATTATTAGAGCCATGTGATGTCTGGCTCAAACTAAGATGAAATCTCAAGCAATTATTGTTAGAAGAAAACAAACTCAATGGTATGCTCATTTTGGTAGGTTCCAACTTCAATTTCCAGATAAAAATTCTCTCCAAATTAGTAATTATATATAAAAAATCATCAGTAACTACATAGGAATCTACTCTTTGTTTTTTGGAGGGTGGGCTGGAAAGACCAGAAAATGATTGACCTTGATTTCTGGGTAACTACATTGAAGGGCTGGCATTGTGGTGCAGTGGTTACACGACCATCTGTGATACCTGCATCCCATCTGAGCTCTTGTTTCAGTCCTGGCTGCTCCACTTCCAATCCAGCTCCCTGCTAATGTGCCCGGCAAGCAGTGAAAGATGGCTCAAGTACCTGGCCTATCTCTCATGTAGGAGACCTGGATGGACTTCCAGGCTCCTGGCTTTGGTGAGGCCCAGCTGGGGCTATTGTGGCCATCTGGGGAGTGAACCAGAGAATGGAAGATCTCTCTCTCTCTCTCTTTCTATAACTCTGCTTTCAAATAAATAAATAAATCTTTAAAGAGAGAGAGAGAAATAGTGATAGTAACAAGATATATACATATATAATTTAGGTGTTAAAACTGGTTTATTCAGATCAACAATTGCTATGGAGTTCAGAGAAAAGGAAAATCCTGAGAGAGGAAACAATAAGGGAAAACTGTAATATTAGTCAGAGTCCACCACAGAAATCAAACCATGGAAGAAACTGGAAGATAATACTGATTGGCAAGTGGAAGAGAAATAAAAGGCATAAATAATGGTTCAGAAATCAAAATATGGGGCCAGCGCTGTGGCGCAGAGGATTAATGCCCTGACCTAAGCGCCGGCACCCATATGGGCGCCGGTTCGAGACCTGGCTGCTCCACTTCCAATCCAGCTCTCTGCTATGGCCTGGGAAAGCAATGGAAGATGGCCCAAGTCCTTGGGCTCCTGCACCCACGTGGGAGACCCGGAAGAAGCTCGTGGCTCCTGGCTTTGGATCGGCGCAGCTCCGGCTGTTGCGGCCATTTGGGGAGTGAACCAGCAGATGGAAGACCTCTCTCTCTGTCTCTGCCTCTCCTCTCTCTGTGTAACTCTGACTTTCAAATAAATAAATAAGTCTTTAAAAAAAAAAAAAGGAAATCAAAATATACACATCTGTTAGTGAAGTGGCAGGCCCAATGTAAGTAATAGGTATTCTCGGGGTTACATTAGGAAATAAAGATAAAAAGGATTAGAGAGGATGTTACATGTTAAGTTACAGAACTTTAGTAGCTACACTCACATGAACATAAACAGGAGTGGTCCATCTCAGTATTTTCACCAGGCAGAAACCTTGTCTGTTTCATTCACTACTCTGTACTAAATTACTAGCACAGTGCCTGCACCTAGTGGGCATGGTTCTGGTCTGTGTAATCCATCCATGAATTCTGTGACTTTTTTTTTTAAAGATTTATTTATTTATTTGAAAGTTGGAGTTACACAAAGAGAGAAAGAGAGGCAGAGAGAGAGAGGTCTTCTACTGCTGGTTCACTCTCCAGATGGCCACAACGGCCAGAGCTGCAACAATCCGGAGCCAGGAGCCAAGAATCTCTTCCAAGTCTCCCACATTGGGCCATCTTCTACTGCTTTCCCAGGCCATAGCAGAGAGCTGGATTGGAAGTGGAGTAGCTGGGACTTGAATCGATGCCCATATGGAATGCCAGCACTGCAGGCGGCGGCTTTATCCACTAGGCCTTCTGTGACATTTTTAAGCCACATCCTAACTGTGTAATACTTGGAAGTTATCATATTTGAACCTCTATTTTCTCACTGGTTAATCAAGGATTTTAATTCTTACCTCATAATAATTATTTTAAAGATATAATAGTATTTTTTAAATTGTGCAGCTCAATGACTGGCGATAGTTAAGTCTCTTTTGTTATTATTAATGTTACCAGTTACTTTCATAGTTATTGTGAATATTCAAGTCATTCTTTAAATACTATCTGAATATCTCTACCCCCAAGAAATCCACCTTATTAGCCAAATGAGACAAACAGGTTACAGTAATAGCTCCCAGTGAACCATGCGTCCCTGAATTAACACTCTTGGGTAGCACCTTCTTATACTGACTGTGGGGTAGATCCTATGACGTGCTATAGACACTGAGATATCAGCAAATGTGACACAGGCAGAAGCTTGGAAAGTGCTTGTGTATTGAGCCTTGGCCTCTGTGATTGCTCTTGGAATTCAGCTGCCCTTGAAGATACAGAGACTAGCCAGCCTAATGATAAAAGACACATGGTCCACTTGCCCTAAAACCTCCTGGCCAACCAACACAAAGGATCAGACCTCCCTCGCTGACTTATTAACAGATCACAAAGATATGAGTGAGCCCAGCAATACCACTGGAGGAAACAAGCCATCCAGCAGAGCCCTTGCCAAACTGCCAACCCAGAGAAAGGGCTCCTAAGTTCTTGTAAGACACTAAGTTTCGGGATGGTTTGTTAAATGGCAATATATAACTGATATACCAAATGTTTAAGTCAAATAAATAAAAGAGAATAAAAATAAAATCCAAATCAAATTGTTTATGGACACCTCAAAACAAAACATTTATCAGTAAGACACATGACAACTGTGTATCTGTGCATCCTTAAAAATAGGATAAACATTCTCACAGAGATTTGTTTCATATACACATCTATAACAGGCAATGATTAGAAAAGGTTAAAGGAAATCTTTGTGCTTTTGCAACATATATTTACCAAGCACCTACCACACAGAAGTCCTGTGCCTGGCACTATGGTAAGACAGAAAGATGAATGATACACATAATATAATCAAACACTTCTGAAGCTTGCCAGTGGAGGAACAGAAGACATAATAAAAAGGAGAAATAACGTGAGCATTAAACAGTATAAGTAATATGAAGGAAGTTCAAACACTAGGGTACTTGAAAAAGCTCATGGAAAATGAGTTTTATGGAATGACTATGCAAAGAGTTCCAAAATATTCTGTACAAAAATAAACTTACCTTTTAATGGCTTTTTTCCATGAACTTTTTGAAGTACCCTCATAGCTACAGGAGTCAGAGGAGAGAAAAAAGACTTTCTATATATACCATAAGGCTTCATAAAGGAAACTGATCTGAGCTGGGTTCTGAAACATGAGTAAAATTTCAGCTGGTGGAAAACTACAGAGTCGAGGAAGCATCTGGAACCATCTGCCTTCTGCCTACCCCAGGTTCTTGAAGCTGCTCTCTAGGATTAGATCCCAACTGCTCTCCTTTCTCACCACTCCCTCGGCTTCTCTGATGCAGAAGTACATATCCTGCTTTTTCTCAGTCTTTCTGATTACATTTGCATTTCCTCTTTCACTGATTCCACTTCACTTCCTAAACCTAGTATGACTGAGATTTTTTTTCTGTGCCTTTTTTCTAGACAATCTCTCCCTTGGGATCTCATCCTTTTCTATAGTTTTACCTTTCACTTCTTAGGCTGATAATTTCCAGGATCCCTGCTATTTTGAGAAGTCCCAGATCAAAGTCAGGATCTCAGGCAGGCTACTTTCTAACTGTGAAGTCTAATTTACCTAATCTCATAGAGTGTCAACTGCCCAATCTAGAAAGTGGTAAAAATAACATTCCACAGTTTGGCAATAAGAGTTAAGTAAAGACATTAAGTACACTGCAAAGTAAAAAACACTATGCAAATGTAAAGCTTTGTTATAATTCCCTGAGCTAGATATAATCTCTCTGACTAGTGGATACCACTGGCTGCACTTGTATCACTCATGGGACTTGCATTTCATTCATGTATATGCTTTCACACTGCCCTACTGGACATATTCAGCAAAAAACATTCAATAACGGTGATTGCCTGTCATGTGCAAAGCAGTGTGCTGAGACCTAGGGGTACAACGTTAAACACAGAGTTTCCAGCCAAAACAGTGAGTGTGACAGAGAAATAATAGCACAAAGTACCAGAGGGACACAGGAGGGGAGCCCTTAAGCAATGGGAAAAGAGTGAAAACGTCCACTCCTTTTCAGTTTCCCAGACCAGAAAAATCTAAAGAAAGACTTTTTCAATCTACTAGGTCCTGCAGCTTCTAGCAAATCACTTGACAAGCATGTTATAGTCTGAAATGAATTCTAAGCACAAATAGATGTTCAGGGGCAGGAAAGCCAGGCTGTTAGAGGAAATCAAACAACCCAGTTTGGCGAGCGCATGCCCTTATCTATGTACAGCACTGAAAAGGTCAGCTGGACTAGATTATGAAAGGCTCTGTAGGCCAGGCCGTGGTGTTTGGGATTCACTCTGTAGATAGGGATGGAGAGAGGAAGGGGAGAGGTTTGTGAACACAGGCACAGCATGATCAGAAAGGCACAAGGCAGAGATGGGCTGCAGGGGGCAAAGATCTGGAGGCAGGGGTCCAAAGCATCAGCAATAGTTCAGGCAGCCACCTCCCATTTTTCTAATGTCTTAGTAGCTAACGAAAGTTATTCAGCATAGAGCAAGCCCACGTATTAATTCCAGGTAATACTTGAAACCTAGAACCTATATTCAATAAACAGTACAAATATAACAAAGATAGACATATATAAGTTGATACAAATATTATCCTTGTATTTCCACAGGGTTATGGCTGATTAATAACAGAAATTCAAGTCTCAGGATCATCTCTGAAACTGCTACCCTCGCTGGTGCCTGTCTTCTCTAGAGAACTGAGGGTTCTCACTCCTCTGGGGACAGCGAATCTGAGTTTGAAACATGTCATATCAGTGAAGCCAGACCTCATGAGGAGCTGGGGCCAGACAACACAGCGAGTTAAAGACCTTCATTATGGGCAGGCCAGCTACGCCTGAGTTCAGAGGAAAATGCAGACTCCATATCACACTTGATGTGTGACCCTTTCCCCTCTAACTTGGTCTTCTACTTGAAAACATTTTAACTTATTATGCAGTCAAATCTGGAGGGATAATATGTCAGTGAATGTAAGACATATGTACTATAAAACCGTACTTTATCATTAACTTCCAATGATGTATGAGAGCTATTCTGTTGGCCCATGACTCTGTGTTCAATATAACCTAGTACCTCTTTTCTCAGTGGTTGCCTGACTATAACTCAAAACCGATGGGATACAGCTTATTGGTCTGACCATCTTACTCACTGTTGGGGTTCCTACATGAGTACTGTCAAATAATAAACATAAGAAGCTCCATATGATATATATTATCAATAAGAATCATAAAGGTAAATATAACTTTGTATCTTCCTCAATTCTTTACTCAGGAATGGAAGGAACTTTACATAATGAGAAAAAAAAAGAAAAAGATTTAAGGACTCTGTTCAGAGAATCAGACAAATCTCAGCACTGTTGATTAAAAGTATTTGACCAGAGCCGCTGCTGTGGCACAGCAGGTTAAAGCCCCAGCCTGTAGCACTGGCATCCCATATGGGTGCCAACTGAGTCCCGGCTGCTCCACTTCTGATCCAGCTCTCTGCTGTGGCCTGGGAAAGCAGCAGAAGATGGCCTAAGTCCTTGGGCCCCTGCACCCATGTGGTAGACCCAGAAGAAACTCCTGGCTCCTGGCTTTGGATCAGCTCAGCTTCTAGGCGTTGCAGTCTTTGGGAAGTAAACCAGCAGATGGAAGACCTCGCTAACTCTGTCTTTCAAATAAATAAAATAAATATTAAAAAAATAAAAAATCTGACCAAAAGTGCATCTGTAAGATTTCACCTTCTCTGCCTCTTGGCACAGCAGTTTTCTGGAATCTGGTCTCTGCGCCATCTAGCACCCTGAGGGAAGGAAAGTTGGCTCCCCTGAGCAAGAATTCTTTGTGTTCTTTGTGCACCTTATCATATGGCTAAATAGGAACTGGAAGATACAGTCTAACATAGCTCACAGCTTTACAATCAGGTTGTCACTAGAAATTTGATATCTTATCCTTGAAAATGAAACTTCAGGTCCCCTTGGGACCCCTGGGAGGCCTGGCTAGCTCTCTGACAAGCAGTGATCTCCTCGTTACGGAAACAGAAGCGTGGCTGTGAACATCTTTGCATTACCCGACTCCTTCTCGTTTTCTGATTCGGAAGCTTCGTCTTCACCCTCCTCCTCCTCTGAGCTGGAGCTGCTGGACTCTTTGCTTTCTTCCTCTAGTTCCTGAGACTTGGGCGTCTCCTCTTCATAGAGCATCTTCTCCTTGCTGAAGTAAAGACGACAACTTGAGCATAATTCAGGAGAAACCAATTCACTCACTGATAGTCAGGTGTAATAAAGGAACAAGTCTACAAGCCTATGCAGAAGCAATAACAGAAATATATTCAAATGCTTCTTCACAGCTGTGTGTTTTTCTAAACCCTGGGTTTTTGTGTACTGTGCATTAGCATTTCACACCAGAAGATTTGGCCTGTTTGGCCCACAGAAACAAGGAAAACTACAAAATTTGATAATGATGGAACAGATAAATCTTTTAAAAATCATTTAATAAATGTTTATAGAGTACTCATTACACATCAGGAATCAGGCAAGGCATTGGTAAGCTGGTTAATAAAACAGACTTGATTCCTGAATTCGCAGAACTTATAAGAAGTAAAGGGGCCAGCGCCGCGGCTCACTAGGCTAATCCTCCGCCTTGAGGCACTGGCACCCCGGGATCTAGTCCTGGTCGGGGCGCTGGATTCTGTCCCAGTTGCCCCTCTTCCAGGTCAGCTCTCTGCTGTGGCCAGGGAGTGCAGTGGAGGATGGCCCAAGTGCTTGGGCCCTGCACCCCATGGGAGACCAGGAGAAGCACCTGGCTCCTGCCATCGGATCAGCGCAGTGCGCCGGCTGCAGCGCACTGGCTGTGGCGGCCATTGGAGGGTGAACCAACGGCAAAGGAAGACCTTTCTCTCTGTCTCTCTCACTGTCCACTCTGCCTGTCAAAAAAATTAAAAAAAAAAAAAAAAAAAAAAAAAAGAAGTAAGGGGCTAAGAACTCCTATGTTAGGAGAAAGAGAAAGCTGCGTGCCATCTCAATTAGCTTCTGAACTTAAAACACACTCAACCATCCTCAGTGCTCTCCCCATGTACCAACACCACTTCCTCACTCTAAAAACTTTCTCACGGGTTTAAAGATCATCTGGCTAAAAATCAAACACAAAGTTTGTTCATCACATAAATTCTTAAGCTAAGCACGGCATCCACACACAAGAAAGCTCGTCTCATTTCTCAAGTCTCAGTGCCTTACTTCTTAAAGAGTCCACTCTGCAACTTGCTGTTCAGGTCTGACTCAATGAGTTTATTCCGTGTCTCCTTTTCACTTCGAAGCTGGAAGTTGAGAAAATAGAGACAAAGGGGAAGAAGGTGACTATTAGTGAAAGATCAGCAGTATTGGGAAGAACCAGAAGAACACCATCATTCTGAAGACAGGGCCTACACCCGAGTGGGAGGAAGGGGACTGTGGAGAAGAAACGTATCAGTTGGGTCTCCTAAGGTGGCAGAAGAAAATCCTCATCCAAGGTAAAAGAGGAAAAACAATGGTGTTAAAGCTTCAATAGCACTGTCCTTATGAAATATCCAAATCTATCTGCCCATAAAGCTTACCTTCTGAAGGACAGAAAGCAAGAAGAACACATCAAAGACACTTTACAGGGCAGGGCTGTGGCACTGCAAGTTAAATCACTGCCTGATGGCCCCTATTGCAGCACCAGTTCAAGTTCCAGCTGTGCTGCCTCCTGCCCAGCTTCCTGCTAATCACCTAGAAAAGCAGTGGAGGATGGCCCAAGTGCTTGGGTCTCTGACACCCACGTGGGAGATCTGGATAGTTACTGACTCCTGGCTTAGGCTTGGCCCAGCCCCACCCATGGTGGCCATTTGGGGAGTGAATCAGCAGATTAAAGAGCTCCCTCTCTCTGTCTTTCCCTCCCTTCTCTGTTACTCTGCTTTTCAAATAAATAAATCTTTAAAAGAAAAAAAAAGAAAGATATTTTATGATCTATATACTGAAATACATTGGCAATAGTTTTAAAGAAAACACAGGTTCTTGGCCGGCGCCGCGGCTCCATAGGCT
Organism: Oryctolagus cuniculus; assembly: GCF_051225735.1. Taxonomy (NCBI): domain Eukaryota; kingdom Metazoa; phylum Chordata; class Mammalia; order Lagomorpha; family Leporidae; genus Oryctolagus; species Oryctolagus cuniculus. Next base: position 18,233,436 of record NC_142879.1, on the reverse strand, counting down.
AATCCTCCGCCTGCAGCGCCGGCATACCGGGTTCTAGTCCAGCTAGGGGAGCCGGATTCTGTCCTGGTTGCCCCTCTTTCAGGCCAGCTCTCTGCTGTGGCCAGGAAGTGCAGTGGAGGATGGCCCAAGTGCTTGGGCCCTGCACCCCATGGGAGACCAGGAGAAACACCTGGCTCCTGGCTACGGATCAGCGTGGTGCACCAGCCGCAGCTGCCAGTTGGTTCACCCCAACAGAAAAAGGAAGACCTTTCTCTCTCTCTCTCTCTCACTGTCCACTCTGCCTGTCAAAAAAAGAAGGAAAGAAGGAAAGAAGGAAAGAAAGAAAGAAAGGAAAAACACAGGTTCCAAATGTGAAATAAGTCCTTGTAGAAAATGGCCTGTATTTAGATGCATGCTCTAGACAAAATATATTTATATCCCTGAAACCCAAAATTGTGTGGGGGAAAGAAGAGGATGGCAAAGTAAGTACTCTTCCCATTAACACAGAAATGTTACTAAGTGAAGATATTATTTATGTTCTAAAACCAACTATGCTGGGTAAAAGCTGCACAGGAATGCTCTAACCTATTTTTGCAACTTCTATGTGAGTCTAAAAATTACTGTAGAATAGTTCTAAAAATCTACAAACACCTAATTCTGCAAAGTACACATCTTACATTAGGAAAGCTGTTGCTAAGTAATAGCACTGACACTGTATCTCAAAGTCCCAGCTTTTAGCTACTGCTAAACAAAGAAACAAACAAAAACTGCTCAACAACAACAACAACAACAACAACAAAACAAACTAAAGTTGCATTTGTCTGAGATTTATTTATTTATTTATTTATATTTTGAAGGGGAGAGACAGAGAGACAGAGAGGAAACTCCCATCTGCTTATTCATTCCCAAAATGCATATAATGGTGGGGATCAAGGCAAGGAGCCGGGAACTCACTCCAGGTCTCTCGGAAGTCAGGAACCCAGTTACCTGAGGCATTACTTTTGTCTTTCAGGGTCTGCATGGAGCCGAAGCTGGAAACCGCACCCAAGCACTCCGATGTGGGCTGCAGGCACCCTAACTACCAGGCTAAATGCTGCTCCTGTCTGAGCTTCATGTAACTTTCTCACTGAGCCTTGACGTAATCAAAACCTTTGCTTTACCAATCCAGACATTATGCTGGACATACCTGAAGTTCCAAATGGTTGATAGCCCCACTACCAAGCTGCTTACTTTCTTGATTCCGAGATGTTCTATTTCCCATATTTGTCCTACAGATGCACATGCCCTGAGTCACAGCACATATAAAGGAAAAAACAAAGGAAAGCTGTGACTCTCCTTGTCCACTCTACTGTCGATGATCTTTATTATCCTCACCTGAATTATTCCTCCCCTTCAAGGAGAGCAAAAACAACTTACTGGGGCTGGTGTTGTGGCACAGCAGGTTAAGGGGCCGCTTGCTACACTGGCATCCCGTACTGGAGTACCAGTTCAAGTCTTGGCTTCTGATCCAGTTTCCTTTTAACGTACCTATGGAAGCAGAGGACGGGACTGGTGCTGTGGCGCAGTGGGTTAACACCCTGGCCTGAAGTGCTGGCATTCCATATGGGCACTGGTTCAAGACCCAGTTGCTCCAATTCCGATCCAGCTCTCTGCTATGGCCTAGTAAAGCAGTGGAAGATGGCCCAAGTCCTTGGGCTCCTGCATCCACGTGGGAGACCTGTAAGAAGCTCCTGGCTTCAGCCCAGCTCCGGCCATTGGGGCCAAATGGGGAGTGAACCATCAGAAGGAAGACCTCTCTTTCTCTCTCTGCCTCTCCTCTCTCTGTGTAACTCTTTCAAATAAATAACTAAAAAATTTTTTTTACAAAAAAAGAAAGAAAGAAAGCAAGCATAGGATGATGGCTAGAGTACTTGTACCCCTACCTCCCATGAGGGGAACCCAGATAAAGTTCTAGGCTTCTGGCTTTGGCCAGGCCATGTGTGGAGTGAATCAGCAGATGGAAGATCTCTCTCTGTATCTCCACTCTATGTCTCTCCTTTTCTTTCTGTTGCTCTGCCTTTCAAATAAAGAAACATATCTTTAAAGAAAAAAAAAAGGCAACGTATTCACCCTTCATCTGCACACTGGGTGAGTTTCCCACTCTGCAGGCTGTACATGGAAACTGTGGTTCCATGGTTCTGGAGGGCGCCAAGCAGAATGGCATATGCATTAAAACAATATAAGATTTAAAACAGGGGCTGGGGCTGTAGCATAGCAGGTAAAGCTGCCACCTGCAGTGCCGGCACCCGAAATGGGCATCGGTTCAAGTCTTGGCTGCTCCACTTCCGATCCAGCTCTCTGTTATGGCCTGGGAAAGCAGCAGAAGATGGTCCAAGCCCTTGGGCCCCTGTACCTGGGTGGGAAGAAATTCCTGGCTCCTGGCTTTGGATCGGCACAGCTCCGGCTGTTGCGGCCATCTGGGGAGTGAACCATCGGATGGAAGACCTCTCTCTCTCTCTCTCTCTCTCTCTCTCTCTCTCCCTCTGTTCTGTGTAACTCTGATTTTCAAATAAATAAATAAATATTTAAAAAATAAAACAAACAGAAGAGAGAGACAGGAGGACTAAATTCTGGATGTTTTATGAATCTGAAATAAGTATGAGTTACTGACAAATTACTGTCCAACGCTAAATGCCAGTTTTACTTGTGTGTGTTTGTTTTTTAAGAAAGAAATATATTCCTCTCTGTAATCAACACCTTAAATAAAGGTATCCTTTTAGTCAAAAAGGAAAAAAAAAAAGCTATGAGGCATTCTCTACTCTGGTACTCTCTTTGGGAAAAAAAAAGAAAAGCCTCTCAGTTGAACACATCACATTCATCTTCCAGATTCAAGAGTGGGGCCGGCGCTGTGGCGAAGCAGGTGAGCTGCTGCCTGCAGTGACATCATCTCATATGGGCACCGGTTCGAGTCCTGGCTCCACTTCTGATCCAGCTCTCTGCTATGGCCTGGGAAAGCAATAGAAGATGGCTCAAATCCTTGGGCCTCTGCACCCATGTGGAAGGCCCGGAAGAAGCTCCTGACTTCGGATCAGCACAGCTCCAAACCCTGTGGCCAATTGGCCAACTGGGGAGTGAACCAGAGGATGGAAAACCTCTTTTTTTTTTTTTTTTTTTTTTTTATTTGACAGAGTGAGACAGTGAGAGAGAGAGAGAGAGAGAGAGACAGAAAGGTCTTCCTTCCATTGGTTCACCCCCCAAATGGCTGCCACGGCCGAAGCTACGCTGATCCGAAGCCAGGAGCCAGGTACTTCTTCCTGGTCTCCACGTGGGTGCAGGTGCCCAAGCATTTGGGCCATCCTCTACAGCCTTCCTGGGCCACAGCAGATAGCTGGATTGGAAGGGGAGCAACTGAGACTAGAACCCGGTGCCCTTATGGGATGCCAGCGCCGCAGGCGGAGGATTAACCAAGTGAGCCACGGCACGGGCCCGAAAGACCTCTTTCTCTCTCTGGCCCAAAAGACCTCTCTCTCTCTCTCTATCTCTCTCTCTCCCTTCCTCCCTCTCTCCCTCCCTCCCTCCCTCTCCTTCTCTATCTCTTCCTCCCTCTCTCCCTCCCTCCCTCCCTCTCCTTCTCTATCTGTGTAACTCTGACTTTCAAGTAAATAAACCTTAAAAAAAAAAAAAAGAGCTAGAATTAAAAAAAAAAAGAATTCAAAGTTAATTATCAGGTTTTTGTTGTTTTTCACTTTGAGCTGCTGGAAGGCTTTCTCACAATGAGCAGAGCTGACAACAGTGGCTTCGGGGATACTTTCTTCTACCAGACTGTTGATGGGTCCTTCAGGGAACAACCAACATCTCTGGGATGCAGGTGTGTTCACTCTCGCTCTCTGCAGACACAGCCAAAGCAAGTTCTTGAGACGCCTGGTACAGACTGCAAGTGGTTGGAAAAGCTGTCAAAGCACCACCAGGGACTCACCACGTTCTGCTTCTTCTGGAGCATCTCCAGGTGCTCCACAAGACCCTCATCAGCCACATCAAACGGTGTCTGGCCCTGGCAAGAGAAAAGGGCACCATGACTGACTGAAAACAAAAGCAGCAACTGTCAGAGAATTACTCAGTATTCACTTTCTGCCTTTGATTTAAATGATCACCACTTCCCTAACTAATCTATCCTCCAGTATGACACCTTCAATTATTACACAGGAAACACAAGAAACAGCAAATCCTTTAAATACAGAGTCTAATAGTTTGTAAAATAATATTGAGGAAGTTAACACTCATTTCTAATGCTTATTGATTCTTGGCAAATAATCAAGTAAGACTCCCACTTGTATCTGTTCTAAAATGGTCTTAATTTCTATGATAAATTCAATAAGAAGCCCTTAAGAAATCCCAGAGGGAGTTTCAGGACCCTCGAGCACAAAGTATTAAGTCACAGGAATCATCTCCCTCTAGGTGATAGGAAGGCAGATTAGAAGTTCATCTCGGGGGCCAGCGCTGCAGCGTAGTGGGTGGGGCTGCACGCTGCAGTGCCGGCATCCCATGTGGGCACCGGTTCAAGACCCAGTTGCTTATCTTCTGACCCAGCTCTCTGCTATGGCCTGAGAAAGCAGTAGAAGATGGCCCAGGTCCTTGGGTCCTTGCACCTGCATGGGAGACCTGAAAGAAGCTCCTGGCTCCTGGCTTCAGATTGGCATAGCTCTAACCATTGTGGCCACCTGGGGAGTGAACCTGCAGATGGAGAACCCTTCTCTCTCTCTCTCTCTGCCTCTGCCTCTGCCTCTCTGTAACTCTGCCTTTCAAATAAATAAATCTTAAAAAAAAAAAAAAAAAAAAAAAAAAAAAAAAAAAAAGCTCATCTTTTAGGAAACATTGGCACAATTAAGGAACTTGATGTGCAGTTTAAGAATGAAACCTAGGTTCAGGAGAGACATGAGGCAAATAAGAACACTTATCTACTAATCAAAAGGTGTTTCAGGGACTAGTGTTGTGGTGTAGTGGTTTAAACTGCTGCTTCCCACTAACACACCTGGAAAAGCATTGGAAGATGGCCAAGTACTTGGGTCCCTGTCACTCATGTGGGAGACCAGGCTCCTGGCTTTGGCCTAGTCAACATTTGGCTGTTGCAGTCATTTAGGGAGTCAATTAGCAGATAGATCTCTCTCTCTGTCTCTCCTTCTCGCTAGGTTACTCTGCCTTTCAAATAAATGAATAAAATAAATCTTCCCCCATCCTCCAAAAAGTTTTTTAAAAAGACTTTGAATTAAAAAATAATAAAATCTTCCACACCTTACCCAGAGGTGGGGAACCTGTGTTCTGCCAATGGCCATGTGGATATTTATAACATTATTCGCAGGCCATACAAAATTACCAACTTTAAAATTATCAACTTAAAAAAAATTTTAAATAGATTTAGTGAAATTTGAGTTCTACCCGCAGTTGCCTTGGCAGAGCCAGACCAAATTATTTCCTGACCCTTATACAGTCTACGGGCCAGACATTTCCCAACCTTGCAAGCGAGACAGCAAGACAGTGACTTTGGGCCCTTGCAAAACTCATTTTTGGCCAAGGGGCAAACACCTTTTTGCCTGTTTATTTTGGAGGCTTCAAGATAAACAGGATCAGAAGCCTGGGCCAGCGATCTGGGCTGATATTGCAGACAGGGCTGGGGTCATGGAGGGCAGCATCCCAGCTCCCAGTGACTGTATGTCCTCAGAGCAGCCAGCCTGGCTACTGAACACAGACTCTGAGCCTGTTGTTCTAGAGAACCACCAATCTCATTGCCATTTCAGAGGCTCAGACCCACTAACCAGTTTGTTCCGGATATCCATGTCACAGAGTGCCTCTGCCAGGATGGAGCAGGCCTCCTTCACTCCCCAGTGTGCAGCAGCATGGAGGGGAGTCCAGCCATCATAATCCTGAACATTGAGTTCACAGCCAGCCTGAATTAAAAGTCTAGGAAGAAAACCCCAAACAAGACATTTATTTCCTTTGTCTTATAGTTTTCTGTCAAATAAACTATCACTAATTTATATTCCAGATTTTGGCCTTGCACCACAGGGGTTCTATATTATTTCCACTCCTAAGGCACAGTTCAGGTTTCATAGTCACTACTTTGAGCACCAGTCATAGATGATTTTTACCAACTGTGTCCCAAAGGTTATATGGTTATATGGTTATAAGGTTATAAAGGTTATATGGTAGTCCCTATGCAGAAGTGTTTGGAAAACTGTGTGCCAAAATCAACCAAAGTCAAATTCAATTAGCCAAATAACAACTCCATTACAAGGTGTGTTTTCCAATTTCCCGTGCAGCGAGGAATTAACTAAATGAAGACTCGATTCTCTTCAGAGCACTTTATCAACTAACCTTCTGGCTGGGCTGTGCTTTCCAGGACATATTTTTTGTGAACTTTCAAACTTCCAACTCTGCAAAAGTTCTGCAGAGGGGTCTTGCTACCTATAAAACTATAGTCTAACATGTAGGTCTGGAAGAGGAAAGATATGACTCCCGAAGCCCCAAGTGCACCCAGCAGGTTGGGGGTAGCTATACTAAGGGCCTCTAGTTTCCGAGAATTTAACAGAGCATGGATGCCACTCTCTGGCAGAAACAAGAGTACCAGCACTGCTATACCTACCAGGAACCCCAGGATGGGTGGACGAGGAAGCATTGGAAGGGTCCAGTGCCTTTAGCAATCCATAAATTTGGGAAAGCCTGTCAACATTAGGCACCAAGAGTTGCACAAAGCATGTATGGATGTAGGGAGAAATGAACAGGTTGGGTAGTAGAGTCCAAACTCCTCATCTAAGTTGACTAACCAACTGCAGCTGGACAACCAAGACCTGTATAATTAATCTATTCAGCCCAAGAAATCATTCAAGTCAAAAAGGAACAAGATGATGTCATGTCTGTCCTGTATTACAGGCCGTAAGTAGAGGAGGTTGCAGGGATACAAAGGATAAATTCGAAGTGCTGGAAGAAGTGTTGTGAAGTCACATCCTAGGCCTGGGTACCTCAACTCTGATTCTCATCATACAAACCAAAGGTATGGTAAGAGGGCTGGAGACCACCGTGGAAGAATGCCAGCAAAACGGGAGGAAAGACTGCCTGATCAGAGAGGAAACCAACAGCAAAGGCAGCACTCCATTTTTGAAAATCTGCTTCACCCTGTGCTCCCAAAACTATCTCAACTTGCAGTCAACCAAACCCCTGGCTGATGGACAAGGACGATACCTGAGGACTTCTGCGTAGCCCTTTGCAGCGGCCACATGCAGGGCGGTGGCCCCTGAGCGAGCCTGCCTCACGTCTTCTATCTTCCCGCTATTGAGCCACTGGCGGGCATCCTGCAGCATCTGCTGCTCTTCCTCCTTCCTTGACTGCTCGAGATCAACTCCTACAGGAGGCAGACACAAGACAGCCAGAGTTACTGAAGCTCCACACAAGTGTGACAGGACATTTCCCTTATATTCAAAACATATCAGAAACACAACCACAAATAATAATTTAGTCATTAAGTTGGATATTCACCAAATTTAGAAGACCAATGGCATTTGTAGACACATTAGTGGTCTTGCCAGGGTTAACTCATCAGGCTAAATATTATGTGATGCAGATCCATTAAGAGAACACATCTAAAATTGTTTTCAACAGAACATAAGGACCAGGGGACATTACTTCTATATTATAGTATTTGTGCAAAGTTATTGACTTCCAAGTTTTTTCACATGCTATGTGATTTTAATTTCCCAGTAATCCTCTGTAGTAAATGTAATAGATATTACTATGCCCATTTAATAGATGAGGAATAAACATAGAAAGATTAGGTACCTCGGCCACAAAGCGTATTACTGACAGTGCTGCCACCAGAACTCTGACATCCTGGGTCCCTCTGTGCTGTTCTTGTCTACTCACTATACCATATGATTGGTATTAAAAATTTTGTGAACTGTCTCTAAAGTTCATTTGCACATGCAGGTAAACATGCTGATATGAAGTTATATAATCTACAGTTAAAAAAGCAGTCTGCTTTCAAGGGAATGTAGATGTTGTTGCCCTTAAAAACATGATGGGTGCGGGCACTGTGGTACAGCAGACTAAGTCATTGCTTGGGATGCCCACACTCACATCAGCATTCTGGTGAGTCCCAGAACCTCTGCTTCCCATCCAATTTCTTGCTAATGCACCTGGGAGGCAGCATGCGGTGGCCCACGTAGTTGGGTTCTTGTCATCTACATAGCAGACCTGGATGGAGTTCTAGGCTCCTGATTTCCACCTGGCCCAGCCCTGAATGTTGGACATTTGGGGCGTGAACCTGCAGATAAAAAAATCTCTTTCTCTCTGCCACTCTGCCTTTTAAACAAACAAACAAATAAATAAATAAGTAAACATTAAGGAAGAACTCCAAGAATTCCTCTCTCTAGGCAACTACTCTCCAAAGCCTGGCCAGTACAGAGGGAATAAAGTAGAGCATTTTTCATTATCAAAAATAATTAAGTGTCTAAAATACAAACATATCTGTTCCAAGAGTTTTACACTCACTAGTGGTCTTTATCTGTACTTGGTATGCTCCACTTCAGCTCCTAAATTTGAACCTATGAACTACCTAAGTATTATCTGTCTGATCTGGGGAAACCAATGTGGCTTTCTTTAGCAAAGAACAGAACTTCACACAAAAAGAAGAGTGAACTGCACTGAAAATTCAGTACACATATGAACACTTCTTTTAATATAGGATGTTCCCTAACTGGAGAATCAACAATCCAGATAGAAAAGTGGTTTTTTGAAACTTTTTTTGAATTCCTATTTGTTAAAAAACTGCAATTATTTGTATATTGTAAAGCAAATCTTAGGGGACAAAGTTGAGTGGTACTGGAAAATAGATTAAGCACAACATTCTTCAATTCAATAGGGCATAAAAAATATACACAGAAGACAGTAAAATTGAGCAGTCACTGACCTAGAACACCATTATTTCAACGGAGGGTTGGCACACTTTTTATAAAGGGCCAGAAATTAAATATTTCCAGTTTACAGGTCACAGTTGATTACAACCACTCAGTTCTGCTGCTGTCAAACAGAAGCAGCCCTGAATGGCACGCAAACAACTGAGCATGGTTGGCTCTGGTTATCTAAAGACCATATTGGAAGGGCCATCGGAGCTAAATCCTTTTGGATGAACTGCAGATTGCAGGCAAGGTAACTTAGCAGAAAGACTAAAAAAAAAAAAAATCACAAATAGGGGACCAGTGCATGGCTCACTTGGTTAATCCTCTGCCTGTGGCACTGGCATCCCATATGGGCACCAGGTTCTAGTTCCGATTGCTCCTCTTCTAGTCCAGCTCTCTGGTGTGGCCCGGGAAGGCAGTGGATGACCCAAGTGCTTGGGTTCTGTACCCGCATGGAAGACCAGGAGGGAGCACCTGGTTCCTGGCTTCAGATCGGCGCAGCGCCAGCCATGGCGGCCATTTGGGGAGTGAACCAACGGAGGGGGGACCTTTCTCTCTGTCTCTCTCTCTCACTGCCTAAAAACTCTACCTGTAAAATTAAAAAAAAAAAAGAATCACAAACAATGTCCACAGAGTTCTGTGACGGTACTAAAGAACTTCCTAAGGCCTATCTTCCCTGCTCTCTGCCTAGTGTTAGTCACAAAATTTTTAAATTAAAAGAACCCACAGATCTCCAGGAGAATATCAACCTATTCTTAGAAATGAATTCTTCTAAAATTATAAAATAAAAATAAACAGTTTTTAGAGTATAAACAGGTACTTCAAAAAGTTTATTGAAAATGAAATTAGGGGCTAGCACTGTGGCTCACTTGGTTAATCCTCCATCTGCGGTGCCAGCATCCCATATGGACACCGGGTTCTAGTCCTGGTTGCTTCTCTTCTAGTCCAGCTCTCTGCTGTGGCCTAGGAAGGCAGTGGAGGATGGCCCAAGTGTTTGAGCCCCTGCACCTGCATGGGAGACCAGGAGGAAGCACCTAGTTCCTGGCTTTAGATCGGCGCAACGCTGGCCGTAGCGGCCATTTTGGGAGTGAATCAACGGAAGGAAGACCTTTCTCTCTGTCTCTCTCTCACTGTCTATAGCTCTACCTGTCAAATACATTTAAAAAAAAAAGAAGAAGAAGAAAGAAAATGAAATTAAAAGATAATTTTATTTTGGTATAAAAAAATTCTGAAATCTATGCATGAGAACAAAAAGTCTTTAAAAAGCTCATGAAAAATATGAATTATGAAAGAACTATGCATGGATTTCAAAAATTTTGCAACAAATAAACTTACCTTTTCATTCTATTTTTCCATGAACTTTTAAAATTACTTGGTAGTCTTTTTTTTTTTTTTTTTTTTTTTTTTTTAAGATTTATTTGAAAGGTGGAGTTACAGACAGACAAGGAGACAGAGAGCTCTTCCATTCACTGGTTTACTCTCCAAATGGCTGCAATGGCCAAGGCTAGGCCAGGTAAAAACCAGGACCCAGGAGCTTCATCTGGGTCTCCCACATAGGTGGCAGGGGCCCAAGTACTTGAGCCATCTTATGCTGCTTTCCCAGGAACATTAGCAGTAGCTGGATCAGAAGTGGAGCATCCAGGACTTGACTGGGTGCCTGTATGGGATGCCAGCATTGCAGGTGGTGGCTTACACCACCATGCCAGCTGCTGTAGTCGTCTAAGTTAGCATCCTCTCCTTAACAAGTGACCAGAATGAATAATTCTGATGGTTAGTATGTTTAAAGATCATTTCAGAGGTTATGATAAATATCTTCACCAACATGACTTTTAACTCTCATCAAGATGCAAAGTTACTCTGCAGGGTATAGCAAAATGCAATACCATGTACAAATACACTAAGAAATGTTCCTAACTATAGATAGGCATACAATCTCAGAATGCCAAAAATAAGGAAGGGTTGATCATCCTTTTGGCATCTGACCTGTCTTGTGTGAGCTAAGAGTATGCATGATGTTGGTAATTGGTGATAATACTGTGTGGACAGATCTAACCTTCTGTCATTTGATAATCACAAGCTCTACACAGAAAATGCATTCTTTTCCAAGTGGCGGTGTTTGAGGGTCTCTCGCAGTCCATCAATCACTGGGTTACCTTGCTTCTTTACTTGCTCCAGGAGAAGATCCTTCATTGCTGGCTCTTCTGCAAGGTCAGAGGGGACTTCACCTTCACTATTCACAACGCCCACACTGGCTCCATGGTTAATGAAATACCTGTGCAGACAAGACCCAGGGTCAATATCATCTCTGTCAATCTAACATCAATTTATATTCATGCATCTAGGGTTCAGGACATTACAGGCTCTCTAATATGGAGTTTTAAAATATGGCCCCAGATATAATATTTCATTGTTAATTTCTAACTCCATTAGCCTTCAAGATTTAGTACTGGAGACTTCTCTACTTCCTGACAAGAGTAATACCACCAAACAGTATTTCTTTCACACTCATAATCATAATCGCTACTTTCTCACTTCAGAAGATTGTGTGAAATTTTCTAAATACTATAAGGAAGACAGGTAGCCCTTACTATTCACCCACCATCTCTGGGGTCCACAAACAGATTTCTAAGAGGACTTATTGCACTTATAATGATAGGAATGAAAGAGCCCCCAGAAATTACGTAAAGAAGCAATTCTTATTAAAAGTTTCCCAGTGCCACATCAGAATTTACTAAGTAGTGTTGTGGGCATGAAAAAAGAAGGATAAAGCATGCATTAAAATTTGTATGAATACATCTAAATTATGCCTCCACAAAACTCTCCCTTCAACCAGCCATCTACATGAAATCTCTGGCACTCTAAAAGGAAACTAAATTACTAAAGAAGAAACATCAAAATACTAAATAGTTAGATTCTATTTATTTTGAAGCAGAGAGATCAACAGAGAATTTTCATCCACTGCATCATTCTCCAAATGCCCAGAACGGCTGTGGGCCAGGCTGAAGCTGGGAGCTAGGATCTCAATCCACATCTCCCATGGGGGTGACAGAAACCCACTGCCTCCCATGCTGCACATGGACCGAAGTCGGAGTCAAGCTTGGGCACTCCTATTCAGGATGTGGGTCACTCACCCCCAAATAGATTCTAAACCCAAAAGACTTCTTGAACCTAAACAAGAAAGCCTCTCAAAAAATTATTTTAAAAAAGGATTGATAATTTTAATACTTGCCATGGATGCTTTTTTGTTTTCAAAGTGCTTTCACAAAAATTATATCAAGAGTCCTGGGCAATATTATTAAGTAGGCAATATGGGTACTACTAGAAGTTGAAGTTCATATATTAAATATTTTTCTCAAAATCAAGGAACTGAAAAATGGGAGAAACAATGGACCCAGTCTTTTTTTATTATTTTTAAAGATTTATTTATTTATTTGAAATTCAGAGTTACAGAGAGGGAGAAACAGAGAGATCTTGCATCCACTGGTTCACTCCCCAGATGGATACAGTGGCCAGGGCTAGGACAGGCTGAAGCCAGGAGCTTGGAGCTTCTACCAGGTCTGCCACATGGAGGGAGGGACCCAAACACTTGGGCTGTCTTCTGCTGCTTTCCTAGGCCATTAGCAGGGAGCTGGAGCACAAGTGTAGGTGCCCACTTGAGTTGTCGGCATTGCAGGCAGCAGCTTTACCTGTTACACTACAATGCATGTGGGTCCTTGACCCAGTCTTCTGAGTTAAAATATAGCTCATCTTTTCTCCAAAACAAGCTACTTTGGGGCCAATGAGAACCTAACAATGCTGGGGACTCTATTAAACAATCACAAGTATTAAAGAGGAAAGGAAAACTATGCAAATTAGGTTTCCATCCATTCATCAACTCAATAAATCCTTATTTGTTCCTGTTAGGCTCAAGGACCCACTTTTTAGACATTGTAGGAGATTTTTAAAAAGAGAAAAATAATCAATACATGGCCACTGCATTCAAAGAGCTGGCAGAGGAGAAAGAAATCAACAAAGATTAGATTAAGACTATGTTTTTGGCTGGCGCCGTGGCTCACTTGGCTAATCCTCCGCCTGCAGTGCCGGCACCCGGGGTTCTAGTCCCGGTTGCTCCTCTTCCAGTCCAGCTCTCTGCTGTGGCCCAGGAAGGCAGTGGAGGATGGCCCAAATGCTTGGGCCCTGCACCCGCATGGAAGACTAGGAAGAAGCACCTGGCTCCTGGCTTTGGATCGCTGGCTGCAGCGCACCAGCTGTAGTGGCCATTTGGGGAGTGAACCAATGGAAGGAAGACCTTTCTCTCTCTCTCACTGTCTAATTCTGCCTGTCAAAAAAAAAAAAAAAAAAAAAAAAAAAAAAGAAAAGAAAAGACTGTTTTTGTTTTCTCAGTGCCCAGCAACTGGTATAATAGGCCCTCAATAAATGTTCGTTAATTTTTTAAAGATTTATTTATTTGAAAGGCAGAGTTACAGAAGGGGGGCGGGGCGAGGGAGAAAGAGAGAGAGAGAGAGCTTCCATCTGCCGGTTCACTCCCCAAATGTCTGCAACGGCTGGAGCTGGGCTGGTCCAAAGCCAGGATCCAAGAGCTTCTTCTATGTCTCCCATATGGGAGCAGGGGCCCAAGTACATGGCCACCTTCTGCTGCTCTCACATTAGCAGGGAACTAGATAAGAAGTGGTACAGTCAGGACTAGAACCTGTGCCCACTTGAGATGCTGGTGCTGCACATGGCAGCTTAACCCACCATACCACAGTGCTGGCCCCAAAAGTTTATTAATTTACAGGTCAATTCCACATATATAAAACTCAAAGGCATTCACGATTCATCTAATTTTCAACTATTTCCTTTCTTCTCTCACAGTCTCAGAAAATGACAGACCTTATTCAATTCCAAGATTAACTCTATATCTGTATGTAGTTTTACTTTTACGAAATATCAGTGTGTAGGTACTTATAAAACTTTGCAGAAAAATGGAGTTGAAAGATAAAGTTATTTTTGAAAGCCAAGAATTTTTTTTTTGGATAGGATGCATTTTTCTATGAACCTCTCAGACTTTGACCACCAAATACTCCTTAATTTCTACATATTTGGTACCTCCTCTCTTCTCATTTCTCTCCCTCAGCCAAAGAAACCTGAACTACACCTCCTCCACCTTGGAAAGTAAAAAAGCAAATAATACGTAATAAGAACTCAATAAATGTTATTGAATTGAATTGTACCCTATATTCTAATCAAACTGAACCACTTCATGTTCCCAAACACAGCCTTCTCACTTAGCACAAGCTATTTTCCCCTACAGGACACAACAGTTCCTCTTCTCCTTTCACTTGTGGAAACCTTTCACATCATTCATGGTCCATTTGAAATGCTCTGTCCTATGGATTTACTTCTAAGGCTACAGCTTAAAAACTTGTCATGGGACTCCAAATCACATTAAGCTTGGTGGTAAAAATGCCATCTTAATTTTTGAAGTGATTATATTAAGTGTTAAAGTGAGCATATAGATAGGATTAAGTGTTAAAGTGACCATATAAATAGGATCAAGTGTCTGCTAATAATAATAGATGGGAAGCAGTCCACACAGCAGACTCATAGAATAACAAATGCTTTAAATAACACTCTGACCTCAGAATCAGCCATTAAGGCTTCTTTGTCTGGCTGAAAAGCCCATGAGAGCATTTCAGGCATGGAAAGCCAAGACACGGTGGCAAAAATTATTCTACATGAAGGATCTCTGTGAGTGAGACCCGAGTGGAAAGAAATGGCCATCAAAGAAGGATGTACTTTTCTCTAAAGGGAGGAGAGAACTTCCACTTTGCTTAGGGCCTTGTCTAAATACTGATGGAGTTTGTGGACTCAAAAGGCTTCCATAGCCTAAGCAGCTCATGTCAAGAGCCTCGGGTGGTCACTGACTTCAACATCAGAGTGTGAACTGTTAAATTAACAACAGGAATCACTGCACTAACTCCCCATGCAGAACCTCTGTCCTCAATGAGTTGTACTATGAGAGTTAACTGTAAAACTAGTTCTCAAACAGTTTGAGTGCATGCGTGTGTGTGTGCAAATTGTTGAAATCTTTACTTAGTATAGAGTAGGTCTTCTGTGTACAAAGTTAATTGAAAATGAATCTTAATGGAGAACAGTACTGGAAAGGGGAGAGGGAGGAGTATGAGGGGTGGAAGTGTGGGTGGGAGGACCAGTATGGGGGGAAGAATAACTATATTCCTAAAGTTGTACTTATGAAAATTGTATTCCTTAAAAAATTAATTAAAAAATATAAAAACAAAATAAAATGCTCTGTCCTTCCAGAAGCCTTTGCTTTCTCTAACTGAATTCTCCTGCTCTTTAAGCCTGCCCACCTTCGCCTCCTCCCAGCACCAGCTCTGGACTTCTATCATGGCCTGCATCACATCTTGCTGCAACCACTCTAACACTGAAAGCCATGTGAGGGCAACAATCGTGTCTTGCTCCCAATCACCTCTAGGGTTTCTGACACTTTCTCTTGGCACCCTGTACTATTGCTTGAATTAAGTGATACACTTTAACCACTCTGCTCTAACAACTATTGGATCCTACATTGGATAAGGCACAATGTCACTTGGGTACACAGGGCCCTGCTTTTTGCTTTTCCCTTTTCTGACATGTGTTTGAGCCCATGTTCAAGAACACTCATTTCCTGAAAGGAATCTGGTTCTCCATTTTTCCATTTTTTCCAGTTTTAGGGGAAAAACAGTAAAAAAATCTCTATAGGTTTATACTTGCACCTGAAGAAGAATAAATATCAACCTACTTAGTAATATCTACTTGACTCATGAGAATCCTTCTGGCTGCCCAGGGGTTCAAAAATAGCCATTCATTCAATATATGCCCTTAAAAAATAAAGTCTTCCGGGACTAGCATTGTGGTATAGTGGGTTAAGCCACCACCTGTGACGCTGGCATCCCATATAGGCACCGGTTTGTATCCTGGCTGCTCCACTTCCCTGCTAACAGCCTGAGAAAACTAGCAGAAGATGGCCCAAGTGCTTGGGCCCCTTCCACCCACATGTAAGACCTGAAGAAGTTCATGGCTCTTGGCTTTGGCCTGGTCTAGTCCTGGCTGTTGAGGTCATCTGGGAAGTGAACCAGTAGATGGAAGATCTCTCTCTCTGTTTCTCCCTCTCTCTCTGTAACTCTCACTTTCAAATAAATCAAAAAAATATTAAAAAAAAGAACTGAAATGTAGTTTATATTCTATATAGAATACATAATATACTTAATAAATGAACTTAATATATTCTGATATACATTAGCATCTCAATAAGCTATAAAGCCAAATTAAAGCTATACTCTTGGATCAGACTGCTATTTCTAAATTAAACACTTATTCATAATTAAAATATAAAAATACCCACCTAGGGGCTGGCACTATGGCATAGCAGATAAAGCCGCTGCCTGTGGTACGCGCATCCCATATGGTCACCAGTTAGAGTTTCAGCTGCTTTGCTTCCAATCCAGCTCCCTACTAATATGCCTGAGAAAGCAGTGGAAGATTGCCCAAGTAATTGGGCCCCTGTACCCATGTGAGAGAGCAGGAGGACGCTCCTGCCTCTGGATCAGCCCACTTCTAGCCATCATGGTCATTTGGTGACTGAAACAGTGGATGGAAGATATCTCTAACTTCGCCTTTTAAGTAAATAAATAATCGAAAACAAAACAATCTAATACCTACCGTTAAGCTTGAATGCAAATTAAAATGAAAAATAGCCTCTAAATCTCTTTTCTTTGATGTATCATACGAGTACAAACAGGAGACAAAAATGATTATCGTGAAACATAAAATACAATGTACTTGGGTTCTTCCTAGAAAGCTAGTTTGTCTTTTATTAATTTCTAATCCATTGAAAGTTAAGGCACACAATGATTCTGGGAATTAGGAATGTAAAATATAAGATATTTAGATACAAAAGAGGGGGCTGGCATTGTGGGGTAGCAGTAAGCCATAGCTTTTGACGCCAGCATCCCATATCAGAGTGCCATTTCCAGTCCCAGCTTCTCTGCTTCTAATCCAGATCCATGCTAATGTGCCTGGGAAGACAATATAAGATGGTCCAAGTACTTGAACCTGCCACCCACATGGGAGACCAGGATGGGGTTCCTGGCTCCCGGCTGTGGCCTGGCCCAAATATGGTTGTTGCAGCCATTTGTAGAGTGAACTAGCTGATAGAAGATATCTCTCTCTCTCTCTCTCTCTCTCTTTTCTTCTCTGATGCTCTGCTTTCAAATAAATAATTTTTTTTAAAAAAGGGTACAAAAGAAAACTGGCAAGACAACTAAAGGTTGATCTTATATTCATTGGTGTTGAGATAAAGCAAACAAAATAAAGAACATAAACAATGAGGTTCTTTCCCACTGCATACAAAATAAACCTAAGTGCTGCTAATAAATAATAACAATAAAAATGTGCCCAGTAATATACACAATGAAAGATAAACCAAAGAAGGTCATCACACCACTGCAAATGGATTCTGATCTAGATCATGTCTCCAAGAGTTTCATGTGTATAATTTGTATGAGGAAATAGTTACTCACAGATTTATTTCATTCAAGGGAATATTTGTTTGAGCAAGAGACTGTTAAATTTTGAGCTTATTTCCAAAATAACTGTGTTCATCCATAAAAATAAATTAAAGGAACCTCTGTAAAAAAAATCATTACAGGAAAGGTGTTTAACATAGCAATCAAGAGGCTGGGTCCCACATCAGAGCACCTGGGTCCAACACCCAGCTCTGGTTCTGCTACAGCTTCCTGCCAAAGCAGATCCTGGGAAGCTGCAAGTGATGGATCAAGTGACTGGGTTCCCAGCTCTGGCTTCAGCCAGGTCCAGTCTCGGCCACTGTGGTACTCGAGGAGTAAGCAGATGAAATCTCGATCTCTCTCCCTCTTTCCCTCTCTTTAAAAAAAAAAAAAAAAGGCAATACAACCATTCTCTGTACTCAACTTCTTAAAAGGAGGATAATGCCAAACAAGTGATCCAAATTCTAAGCATGCACTCTTCTTAGAGAAGCGGGGGAGAGGAGGAACTTGGGGAAAAAAAGTGAATCTTTGAATTCAATAAGATTGGAGAGTTCAAGTATCACAAACATACCACCTGAACAGATAACCAATAGTGAGGGGCCAACATGTTCTATAAATGGTTCTTAGACAAATGTGTTAAGGAAATCACCGAAATGTGTTAAGGAAGTCACCGAAACTCTTTAGACATCAGAATGTTGGCAACAGTGATTAAGGCCAACATTTAGAAAAGAGGGCAGCTTAAGGGTGCAAGGAGGTGGCTGACTTTTACTAAATTAGAACAGGGTGAAAACTTTAAGAAGAAAATGGCACTGGCCATTTCTGTTGGCTTTGGGGTCAATCCAACCCAGCCATCCACATTTTTGAACGAGCAGCCTGCCAGTAACGCTCCCTAATGTTCCTGTTGCTCTGACTTCCCCTTTGCTGAATTTCTCCCACTGAGGATCCCTGGCTCAGCAGCAAACCCAGGGACTCAGGCTCCCCCAGGAAATCTGGGTAAATCAGATTCTGTGGGAAGTCGTTGTCAGGCCCCAATAAGGCTGCCAACCGAATGGGACAAAGATAATGGAGTTGCAATCGTGTTGTTGAAAACGGCCTTAAAATAAGCAATCTGGTTTTCAAGGGGCCATCGGACATCATGATTTCATTACAGAATCCATCAATTTAAATTTACCCTCATGAGGAATATACTCAACAGCTTCATTTCAACCTGTTTCAGCGACCACAGTCTCTGTCCTATTTTAAAATAAGCTCTGTAGT
The DNA here is from genome assembly GCF_051225735.1 of Oryctolagus cuniculus. Taxonomy (NCBI): domain Eukaryota; kingdom Metazoa; phylum Chordata; class Mammalia; order Lagomorpha; family Leporidae; genus Oryctolagus; species Oryctolagus cuniculus. The sequence continues at coordinate 18,214,727 of NC_142879.1, read as the reverse complement.
CGAATGTAGCACACTTCTTTAGAGACTCTTATATCCCAGGCACCACATAGTCGGATTCTTCTGCCCAGAGGAGGGGCACTAGTTGTCATGGAAGTTAGTAGCTCACTGACATATCTTAGAAAATAGATGCCAATCCCTACCTTTCCTTTTTTCCACATGTTTAGGTTCATTCTTCTGCTATTAAGTGCAGGAATACTATGATTAATATACAAGGCACTTGCCATAGTCATTGGTATTGAACACTAATTTTTTAAAACACATATTTGCAAAGAAGAAGCCAGTGTTGTGGTACAGCAGTTAAGCTGCCATTGCAACACCAGCATCCCATACTGCAGCACTGGTCTGAGTCCTGGCAGCTGTGCTTCTGCACCTAGGAAAGCAATGGAAGACGTCCCAAGTGCTTGGGTCCCTGCCACCCAATGGAGACCCGAATGGAGTTCCAGGCTCCTGACTTTGGTCTAGCCCAGCCCTGGCAGTTATTGGCATTTGCAGAGAACCAGCAGGTGGAAGTTCTTATTCTCTCCTTCTCCCTCTCTGTACCCCTCTGTCAGGCTTTTAAATAAATGAATAAATCTTTAAAAATAAATTTTAAAAAAAAGCAGATTTACAAAGAAGTTCAGAAAAAACATCTCTGGGCTTGCCTACAGCTGCTCAGAAAGAAAACCCAGCCAATGCACCAGACAGAAACTACCTTTGCACATCCCAGAAAATACAAAATAGTTGAAAACAGAAGGAAAGAAAAACTTTCAACTAAAAAATTGGACTTAGCAGCTATGTTAAACACAGGTGTCAGCCATTTCTTAAATGTTTTGATAATTTGCAACAAAGCGAGATTACTATTTCTGAAACTCAAATGCCCAAGAACAGAAGAGAAAAGGCTTCTCCTCCCGCCCCATCCCTACCCCAGGAGACTCACTCACTCTGCTATGTTGAGATAGCCACAGGAAGCTGCTGCATGGAGTGGGGTCCAGCCCTCGTTGTCCTGCTGGTTTACATTGGCTCTGTTTTCCACCAGAAACTTCACCATGTCCAAATTCTCATCAATACAGGCCTGAAAAGAGAGGTCTGTTCATTCATTCACACAACAACTACTTACTGATTTCTACTGTGTGCCAGACACTCCCGGGCATTGACAGCGCCTAGCAGTTCTAATGAGACATTAATTTTTCTTTCCTTCATACTGAGTGCCCAGAGCGTGACTTCTAAGCCTAGAAGTACAAGAGAACTATTATTGATAGTTCTAATAGGACCCGTTAGGATTGTGAAAGTGATTTCTAAAGTGCTATAAATGGCTGAGCTACAGCAACACTATGTGATAAAATCAGGGCACATGAAAAGCCACTGATATGCTTATAAATTTTTTATTTGAAGATTTATTTATTTATTTGAAGGTCAGAGTTACAGGGGGATAGAGAAAGAGACAGAGAAGGAGGAGGAGGGGGAGGAGGAGAGGGAGGGTTGGGGGAGGGGGGAGAGAGGAAGAGAAGAAGGGAAGGAGAAGGTAGGGAGAAAAAGAGGAACAGGGGGAGGGAGGGAGGGAGATGGAGACGGGGAGGGAGGGAGGGAGGAAGGGGGAGAGAGAGAGAGAGGGAGGGAGGGAGGATATTCTTATCCGCTGGATCACTTCCCAGATGGCTGCAATAGCCAGAGATGGGCCAGGAGAAGCTTCATCCAGGTCCCCCATGTGGGCGGCAGGTGCCCAAGCACTAGAGCCAATCTTCCACTGTTTTCTCAGGCCATTAGCAGGGAACTGGATCAGAAGTGGAGTAGCTGGGACACGAACCAGCACCCATAAGGGATGCCAGCATTGCAGGCCACAGGCCACACTTACCCAGTATAGTACAGTACCGACCCCTGCTTATGAATTTTAAAAGATAGCAATCTTGGAGCTGGCATTGTGGCACAGTGGGCTGAACTGCCACCTATGGGGCCAGCATCCCATATGAGTACCAGTTCGAGTCATAGCTACCCTACTTCTGATCCAACTCCCTCCTAATGCACCTGGAAAAGCAGTGTAAGAGGGCCTAAGGACCTGGGCCCCAGCCCCCACATGGGAGACCTGGAAGAAGCTTCTGGTTTCGGCCTGCCTCAGCCCTGGCCGCTGCAGCCATTTGGGGAATGAACCAGTGGATGGAAGATCTCTGTCTCTGTTTCTCACTTACTGTCTCTGTCTCCCCACTGCCTCTCTCTCTCAGTAACTCTGCCTTTCTAATAAATAAATACATCTTAGAAGAAAGGAAGGAAGGAAGGAATGAAGAAACAAAGAAAAAAATCTCATAGGCTCAGATGCAATCTTCCCACTGGGAAGTTATAGTTTAAGACTGTATGAGTGTTAAACAGCACCTGCTTTGGTGAGAAAGGGTGGGGCAAACATTTCAAAGGGAAGAAATGTACTTTCTGAATGGTTTCAAATAATACGGTAAAATGTATTTGTAGTCAGGGATGGTTAGGGATCCTTATCTGCCCATCTCAGGGGAGCAGAAAGCAAGCAGAGAAGCTTTTTGAATAAGGGCTTTAGTTCTACCTTAGCCTAAAAGAAACAGTCACTAATGGCAAAGAGATCTTCAAAAACCAATACAAACAATACAGAGGGCTGAGTTGACAACATCAATTGTTATCAAGGCTTAGATGGTTCCAAAACGATAAACATTGAGATCAATCTTTTTTTTTTTTTAAAGATTTATTTTTTTATTTGAAGACAGAGTTACAGAGAGAGGTAAAGACAGAGAGAGAGGTCTTCCATATGCTGGTTCACTCCCCAGATGGCCACAATGGCCGGAGCTATGCCGATCCAAAGCCAAAAGCCAGGAACCAGGAGCCAGGAGCTTCTTCCGGTTCTCCCACGCAGGTACAGGGGCCCAAGGACTTGGGCCATCTTCTACTGCTTTCTCAGGCCATAGCAGAGAGCTGGATTGGAAGTGGAGCAGCCAGGTCTTGAACTGGCGCCCATATGGGAAGCCGGCACTTCAGGCCAGGGCTTTAACCTGCTATGCCACAGCACCGGCCCCAAGACCAACCTTTTAAAAATTTGCCTGTTACTTCCTTCCTTCAAAAAACTAAAAATGAAAATATAAAACTTTAGCTAAGGGGCCGGTGCTGGGGGAGTGTTAAGCCACTGCTTGTGATCCTGGTGTCCCATATCAGAGTTCTGGTTCAAACCCCATATGTTCCACTTCCAATCCAGCTTCCTGCTAACTATTCCTGGGACAGCAGTAGAAGATGGCCCAAGTACCTGGTTCTCGCCACTTACGTGGGAGACCAGGGTGGAGTTTCAGGCTTTCGGCTTTGGCCTGGTCCAGGCCTGGCTGCTGCAGTCATTTGGAAAGTCAATCAGTGGTAGAAGATCTGTCTCTTTTTGTCTCTTCCTCTTTATATATAGCTATGCCTTTCAAATAAATAAATAAATAATCTTTTATTAAAAAATACTAACAGTTCCTTTTTTAAAAAAGATTTATTTATTTATTTGAAAGTCAGAGTTACACAGAGAGAGAAGGAGAGGCAGAGAGAGGAAGAGGTTTTCCATCTGCTGGTTCACTCTCCAATTGGCCACAACAGCCGGAGCTGTGCAGACCCGAAGCCAGGAATCAGGAGCTTCTTCCAGGTCTCCCATGCTGGTACAAGGGCCCAAGGACTTGGGCCATCTTCCACTGCTTTCTCAGGCCATAGCAGAGAGCTGGATTGGAAGTGAAACAGCCAGAACTCCAACCGGCACCCAAATGGGATGCTGGCACTGTAGGCGGTGGCTTTGCCAGCTGCACCACAGCCCCAGCCCCACAGTTTCTTTATTTTTCAAGGTACTACTTTTCAAAAGTAAGTTTCACTTAAGAATGATCTTGATGAAACCATAAAAATTTTTAAATCTCAATCCTTGGGTATAAATCTTAATATTCCATGTGGTCAAATAACAAGTACACATAAAGCACTTCTGTTGCATATCCAAGTGTAATGGTTGTTTCTGAGAGAAAGCACTGTGCATCTTTTTGAGCTGTAAGATGAACTAGCTGCTTGTCTCTCAGAACACTGTTTTCACTGAAAAGATAATGGACAAATTATGGTATTCTGACTTAATGAACAAAGTAAGCCTAACAGTTCAAAGAAAATAAGTAGTGTTTGTTGCCAAAAGATAAAATCTGACCATTCCAGTGAAAACTGGAACTTTGGGAAACAACCACCACCATGAACTTGACAATTTCCTAATACCCAGTTTTCTGATATTCAGTGAGACAATCAACAACTGGTATTTATTGACATTGTATAATGAAATATGCTTGTACTCTTATTTGAAACATCTGCATAGCCTAATGAACCTGTATTTTCCAAACAACCAAAAGCATGGTGTTAGAAAACCATCCATAGGTTAAAGACATACAAAGTACAAGCTAGACCAATGGGTTTTTTTTTTTTAATATTTTATTTATTTGAGAAGCAGAGTTATATACAGAGAGGGAGAGAAAGAAAGGTCTTTCACCTGCTGGTTCACTTCCTAAATGGCCACCAATGACCGAAGCTGGGCCAATCCAAAGCAGAAGCTTCTTCCCACTTGGGTACAAGCACTTGGGTAATCTTCTACCGCTTTCCCAGGCCATAAGCAGAGAACTGGATTGGAAGAGGAGCAGCCAGGACATGAACCAGTGCCCATATGGGATGCCAGTGCCATAGATGGAGGCTTAGCCTACTATGCCATAGCGCTGGCCTAATGATTTTTTTAAGATTTTTATTTATTTATTTGAGAGGTAGAGTCATAGAGAGAGAGAGGAAGAAACAGAAAGGTCTTCCATCTGCTGGTTCATTCCCCAAATGGCCACAACAGCTGGAGCTGGGTCAATCCGAAGCCAGGATCATGGAGCTTTGTTCAGGTCCTCCATGTAGGTGCAAGGTCCCAAGCACTTGGGTTATTTTCTACTGCTTCTCCAGGCCATAGCAGAGGCCTGGATCAGAAAAGGAGCAGCTGAGACACAAACCAGCATCCATATGGATGTGCCATAGGAGGATGGCTTAGCCCACTACCACAGCACCAGCCCAATAGGTTTTTTTTGTTTGTTTGTTTTTGACAGGCAGAGTGGACAGTGAGAGAGACAGGGAGAAAGGTCTTCCTTTGCCGTTGGTTCACCCTCCAATGGCCGACGCGGCCGGCGCTGTGCGGCCGGCGCACCGTGCTGATCCGAAGCCAGGAGCCAGGTGCTTATCCTGGTCTCCCATGGGGTGCAGGGCCCAAGCACTTGGGCCATCCTCCACTGCACTCCCGTGCCACAGCAGAGAGCTGGCCTGGAAGAGGGGCAACCGGGACAGAATCCGGCACCCTGAATGGGACTAGAACCCGGTGTGCTGGCGCCGCAAGGCGGAGGATTAGCCTAGTGAGCCGCGGCACCGGCCCCCAATAGGTTTTAACATAACAAACTAACCTAAGTCCCTTGACATAGTTTCAGCTTCCACACTGTAACTAATTCTTAAGAAATAATCACTCGGAGTCAGCATTTGGTGCCTGCTGTCCTGGCATTCCATATGGGCTCAGCTTTGAAAAACAGCTGCTCCACTTCTAATCCAGCTCCCTGTTAATGCACTTAGGAAAGCAGTGAAGGTGGGCCCAAACACTTGGGCCCAGCCAACCCCATGGGATACACAGAATAAGCTCCAGGATCCTAGCTTTGGGCTCCTAGCTTCCACCAGGCTCAGCCCCGTGTTGTGACCATTGGGAGTGAACCACAGGATGGAAGATCTGTCTCTCTCAGTGTGTGTCTCTCCTCCTCTCTCTCTTTCTTTCAAATACATAAAAAAATCTTTAGGGGCCAGTGCTGTGGCGTAGCAGGTAAAGCCACCACCTGCAGTGCTGGCATCCCATATGGGTGCTGGTTGGAGTCCTGACTGCTCCACTTCCAATCCAGCTCTCTGCTATGACCTGGAAAAGCAGTGGAAGATGGCCCACATTTTTGGGCCCCTGCACCCACGTGGAGACTTGGAGGAAGCTTCTGGCTCCTGGCTTCGGATAGGCCCAGCTCTGGCCATTGTGGCCATCTAGGGGGTGAACCAGTGGATGGAAGACATCTCTCTCTCTCTCTCTGCCTCTCTGTAACTCTGCCTTTCAAATAAATAAATAAATCTTTAAAATAAATACCCCCATTTCTAAATATACATCTATGTAATATCAGATTGTCTTTATATACTTTAATTGAAATAGCATATAAGGGGGCAGTGCTGCAGGCTAATAAGCCTCTGTCTGCAGTGCCAGCATCCCATTTGGGCACCAGTTCATGTCCTGGCTGCTCCTCTTCCAATCCAGCCCTCTGCTATGGCCTGGGAAAGCAGCAGAAGATGATCCAAGAGCTTGGGCCCCTGCACCCATGTGGGAGACTTGGAGGAAGCTCCTTGCTCCTGGTTTCAGATTGGCATAGCTCCAGCTATTGTGGCCATTTAGGAATGAACCAGCAGATGGAAGACCTTCCTCTCTGTCCCACTCTCTGTAACACTACCTCTCAAAGAAATAAATAAATATCATAAAAAAAAAAGCCTATCACCAACAGATTGACTGCTAATATTAAAAGATTTATAAAGAGATTTATAAAATGATGTTACTGGTCTGTTCTTTTTCTTTTTTTTTTTTTTATAAGATTGTATTTATTTATCTGAAAGGCAGAGTTACAGAGAGGCAGTGGCAGAGAGAGAAATAGGTCTTCCATCTCTGGTTCACTCTCCAGATAGCTGCAGTAATCAGAGCTGTGCCAATCCAAAGTCAGAAGCTAGGAGCTTCTTCCAGGTCTCCCATGCGGGTACAGAGGCCCAAGGACTTGGGTCATCTTCTACTGCTTTCCCAGGCCATAGCAGAGAGCTGGATCAGAAGTAAAGCAGCTAGGACTCGAACCAGTGCCCATATGGCAGCTTTACCCACTACAACACAGCGCTGGTCCCATCAGTTATTTCTAAAAGCTTTTTTAATTAAAATGATTCATACTGGTCTGATGCTGTGGTGTAGCAGGTAAAGTCCGCTGCCTGCAGTGCTGGCATCTGATATGACTGCTAGTTCAAGTCCCAGCTGCTCCTCCTCTGATCCATCTCTCTGCAATGGCCTGGAAAAGCAGTAGAAGATGGCTAAGTCCTTGGGGCCCTGCATCTACGTGGGAGACCCGGATAAAATTCCTGCCTCCTGCCTTCAAATTGGCCCAGCTTTGGCTGTTGTGGCCATTTGGGGAGTGAACCAGCAGATGGAAGACCTTTCTCTCTGTCTCTCCCCCCTTCTCTCTGTGATTCTACCTCTCAAATAAATAAATAATCTTTTTTAAAAAAGTATTTAGAGTGGCCGGAGCCATGGCTCACTTGGCTAATCCTCTGCCTGCGGCACCAGTACCCCTGGTTCTAGTCCCGGTTGGGGCGCTGGATTCTGTCCCGGTTGCTCCTCTTCCAGCCCAGCTCTCTGCTGTGGCCCAGGAAGGCAGTGGAGGATGGCTCAAGTGCTTGGGCCCTGCACCCGCATGGGAGACCAGGAGGAAGCACCTGGCTCCTGGCTTCGGATCGGCGCAGTGCTCCAGCCATAGCAGCCACTTGGCGCAGTGGGGGGAGGGGGGTGAGCCAACGGAAAAGGAAGACCTTTCTCTCTGTCTCTCCTACTGTCTAACTCTGCCTATCAAAAAAAAAAAAAAAAAAAAAAAAAAAAAAGATTTAGAGTAACATGTAGTGAGTTATTATTATTTCAAATGAATGGGTATATATTTTTTAAATCTCTCACCAATATCTGATAACCAATATGAACAAAGTCCTAAATAAATTTTGATGATCTTGAATAAATTTTCAAGTATAAAGGAATCCTGAGATCAGTTTGAGAATGACTATCTTCAAATATACCAACAGATATTTTGTGGTGACAATGAGCAACAGTTTAAACAGCAAAAGATGACTGTGAAAGAATTAAAGTTCGAACGCCAGGGACCTGTGTAACTACAGGATGTAAGCAGGACACCTCATAGCAAGAGAACTTGCGAGAACTTTCTCCTGAGATAAAACACATGACATCCCTGCCTGAGAGCCAGAGGATGAATTAAAAAAAAAAAAAAATCAATCCAATTTAGAGGAAAATTCAATTAGCTAACTCTGGTTACAAAAAGCTTCTTTGTTAACTTTTCCCAAACCATTTGATATTCCTTTTTTATAATTACTGAGACTAGCTAAGCATATAAACCTAGATTTGATTTTATGCAATATAATATATTCCTCCAACTTGATCTTTTGAGGCTGGGTGACTTTTTTCTTTTTTCTTTTTTGGCAGGCAGAGTTAGACAGTGAGAGAGAGAGGCAAAGAGAGAGTTATAGACAGTGAGAGAGAAACAGAGAGAAAAGTCTTCCTTCCATTGGTTCACTCTCCAAATGGCTGCTACAGCCATTTGCTGCGCCAATTCGAAGCAAGGAGCCAGGTGCTTCTCCTGGTCTCCCGTGCGGGTGCAGGGCCCAAGCACCTGGGCCATCCTCCACTGCACTCCCGGGCCACAGCAGAGAGCTGGCCTGGAAGAGGGGCAACCGGGACAGAATCCGGCGCCCTAACAGGGACTAGATCCCGGGGTGCCAGTGCCGCAGGCGGAGGATTAACCAAGTAAGCCATGGCGCTGGCCCAGGAGGTTGGGTGACTTTTATAGCCAGTATTCTTGGTCTCTTTTTCAACAAGCAGCTCCAGAAATTACATTTATTCTATGTTTTTTAGGTTTATCAAATTCCACACACTCTTCCCTATTACTTTATTTCTTTACATGTAAATTACTTTATGATGCATAATTTAAAATATCTCCTAATTATATTAAACTGGTCCTATATTGTAATCCAACATTGCAAAGTCTAGCCAATCAATGAAAAGTACCTGACTAAAAATTGTAAATACAGACTAAAATGAAAGGATGGAAGGGGACATGTTCTTCAACAGAATTCTTATGAATAAAAAGATACTGGGGCTGGCGCTGTGGCATAGCAGGTTAAGGCACTGCCTGTGATGCTACTAACATTCCATCTGGGTGCCGGTTGGAGTCCCAGTTACTCCATTTCCGATCCAGCTCCCTGCTGATGGACCTGGGGAAGTGGCAGAAGATGGCTTAAGTACTTTGGTCCCTGCACTCATGTAGGAGACCCAGAAGAAGCTCTTGGCTTCTGGCTTCAGCCTGGCCCAGCTATGGCCATTGCAGCCATTTGGGGAGTAAACCAGCAGATGAAAGATCAATCTCTCTCTCTTTCTCTCTCTCTCCCTCTCTCTCTCTTTCTCTCTCTGTAAAAAATAAATTTTTTGAAGATTTATTTATTTTATTTGGAAGGCAGAGTCACAGGGAGGGGGAGACCCTCCATCCGCTGGTTCACTTCCCAAACGGCTGTAATTGCCAGAGCTAGGCTGATCCTAAGCCATGAGCCTGGAGCTTCCTCTGAGTCTCCCATGCGGGTGCAGGGCCCAAGGACTTGGGCCATCCTCCACTGCTTTCCCAGGCCACAGCAGAGAGCTGGATAGGAAGTAGAGCTACCGGGACTCAGATTAGCACCTATGTGGAATGCCGGCACCATAGGCGCTGGCCCTACCTGCTAAGCCACAGAGCTGGCCCTAAATAAATCTTTAAGGGGGGGGGGGGCAGATATTTTGACTCATGTTCAAGAGGGTAGGAAGTCTAAAACTTACCAAGGGAGTTACATCTAATGAGGGCCTTATGATCTTCCCACTCGGGGAAAGTGGAAGGGTGGGGTCAGCTTTGTGGCACAGCATTCATCTGTGATGCTGGCATCCCAAAAAGGTGCTGGATCGGGTCTGGGCTGCTCCACTTCAGATCCAGCTCCCTGCTAATGCACCTGGGAAGGGAAAGGAAGATGGCCCAAGTACGTGGGCTCTTGTACCCATGTGGGAGACTTGGAGGAAGTTCCCGGCTCCAACCTGGCCCAGCCCTGGCCATTGTGGTCACTTGAGGAAATCTTTCTCCCCACCTTGTCTCTCTGTAACTCTGCTTTTCAAATAAACAAATAAAAAAGTCTTTAAAAATGAGAAGAAAGCGGCAGGGCAAGTACAAATGCACAAAAAAGAAATGGGGTTGGGGGAGGCACTGTGGCAGAGTAGGTTAAGCATCCACCTGTGGCACCAGCACCCCATATGGCCACTGGTTCAGGTCCCTGCTGCCCCTCTTCCGATCCAGCTCTCTGCTATGGCCTAGGAAAGCAGTGGAAGATGGCCCAAGTGCTTGGGCCCCTGCACCCATGTGGGAAACCTGGATGTAGCTCCTGCCTTCAAACCAGCCCATCTCTGACTATTGCAGCCATTTGGGGAGTTAACCAGCAGATGGAAGACCTTTATCTCTGTCCTCCCTCTCTCTGTCTGTAACTCTACCTCTCAGATAAATAAATCTTGAAAAAAAAAAAGATAGAAAGATAGAAAGATAGAAAGATAGAAAGATAGAAAGATAGAAAGATAGAAAGATAGAAAGATAGAAAGATAGAAAGATAGAAAGATAGAAAGATAGAAAGAAAGAAAGAAAGAAAGAAAGAAAGAAAGAAAGAAAGAAAGAAAGAAAGAAATGAGAGCCAAACTCTGGGTCAATGCCTTTCCTTGTGTAAAGAACCATTTGTGATGGTTCTGCCTCTCTGACTCAAACACCTCCCCATGAGGCCTCATCTCTCACCTCCACTGTACTAAGGAACTAAGATCTCAACACAGAGACTTTTGGGGAACACCCTCGAACTTTAGTAAGTTACTTTTCAAAAAGGCACAGAAGTAGGAGAAGAAAGTGATTTAGAGGTTGTGCTGAACATACCCTCTGACCTTAATAAACTGCCCTCTTAACCTGTGTGGGCCAGCACTACTGGGTCAACTACTTGCTTGTTTGCTTGCAAATTTTTCAGCTTTGAAAGAACAGTATAAATTCTCAGCTCCAGTGATCATACTACCAGCAGGCAGACTTTTAGAAGTCAATGTTCTCAAGACCAGTCTTTGCCCTTTGAAGATGACAGCAGCCAAATTCCAGAGGGTCTAAAATAAGCTTAGCTGTCCAGATATCAAATAAGAGAAAATTCATCTTTTCTCAATCTTTCCTTCATAATATCTTCCCTTCTTTTCTTTTTTCCTCCCTTTTTAAAATTTTTATTTTGTCTGAAAGGCAGAGCAACAGAGAGGAAGAGAGGAAGAGAGAAAGAGGACTACCATCTAGTTATGCACTTCCCAAATGGCTGCAATGGCCAGGGCTGGGCTAGGCCCAAGCCAGGAGCCTGAAACTCCAAGTCTCCCATGTGGATGCAGGGGCCCAAGCACTTGGCCCATCCTCCACTGCCTTCCCAGGTGTACTAGCAGGGAGCTAGGTTGGAAGCAGAGCAGCAGGGAC